>NC_133534.1:196587999-197224626 GCF_048544455.1 Silene latifolia
CGTGATTTTGCTAAGAAATCCCGCAATGTGCGAGTTGGCTTGTGTTCAGATGGATTTGCCCCTTTCAGCCAATTTGTAAACCTTACTCCTGTTAAACCGTAATGATCACGCCATACAACTTACCACCTTGGTTATGTTTAAAAAGATAATTTATCTTCTCGTCACTAATTGTTCCCGGTCCTAAGAACCCAAAAGGCCATTTGGATGTTTATTTACAACCGTTGATAGAAGAGTTGAAACATTTGTGGGAAGTTGGTGTGGAAACATATGATGTATCCTTAAAACAAAATTTTCAACTAAGAGCTTCACTTTTATGGACCATAACTGATTTCCCCGCATATGGTATGCTATCTGGATGGTCTACCGCGGGATAAAAGGCATGCCCTTGTTGCATGGACAAGAGCAAAGAATTTTGGCTTCCTAATTCCAAAAAAATAAGTTGGTTTCATTATCATAGAACCTTCTTATCAGATAGACATCTACATAGAAGGAACAATAAAGCTTTTATTAAAGGTAAGGAGGTGCTTGATGATGCTCCAGTTCGGCTTCTAGGAAATGAGTTATGGGAGTTGATACGTGATTTGCCATCTAATTTTGATGGCACTGAGGAAGAGTTTAAACAGTTGAAAAAGAAGAAGAGCGGTTAGTTTAAAACAAGCATTTTTTGTGACCTTCAGTATTGGAATACATTGTCAATCAGGCACAATTTGGATGTAATGCACATAGAGAAGAACTTCTTTGAGCAACTCATTCATTTGATTATGGGCGTATTGTAGAAGGAAAGTTATGTGATACTATTGCTTCAAGAAAAGAGTTGAAGAATTTATGTAATAGTCAGAAATTTCCCATTCGTAAGGACATGTCTAAGCCAAAGGTTATTTTTTCTCTTGACAAAGCTCAAAGGAAGGCATTGTGTCAGTATTTAGGAAAGTTGAAGTTTCCTGATCGATATGCATCCGAATTCAATGTTAGGTTGATATTAAGAAACTGAAGTTGCAAAGGTTGAAAAGCCACGATTGTCATGTTTTCATGGAGCGCTTATTACCCGTTACATTAAGACATCTCCTCCGAACTACCGTTTGGAATGCAGTAACAGAGATTAGTCAATTTTTTCGAGATTTATGTTCGTCCACAATATCGGTTTATGAAAATGATTCGTCTTGAAGACCAAATTCCAGATGTATTAAGTAAACTTGAGATGTATCCATTTGCCTTATGAAGCATCTACCGGTCCATTTGCCATACGAAGAAAAAGTTGGCGGACCCGTCCAATATAAGTGGATGTATCCATTTGAAAGGTACATAGAAGTTAACTAGTATTGCAATTATATTTATCATTGATTTATATAATTAAGCCTATTAATTATTAAACTAATCAATTATTGAAGAAAAAAAATTGGTAATAAAGCTCGATCGGGTGGAAAGTTCTATATGCAAGGCCTATTTAACGGAAGAGTTTGCAAATTTTTGCTCTCTTTACTTGGAAAAACATATAGAAACCAAAGCGAAAAGCATAAATATTGATAAAGCCGATGAAGTAGACACAAGTTTACTGGAGATTTTCAAAACTCATGATGATGAAGGCGTTCAACAAGTGGAGAAACAAGATATTTAGATGACAAAGAATATAATCGCACTCACCTTTACGTTCTTTCTAATTGTGAAAGCTTGGAGCCATATGAAAGGCAATTTGTTACTGATTTCATTAAATAACATCCTAATATGAGCAAGAATGATGTTTGGAATAAACATAAGGATCAATTTCCACCATGGTTTCGGAACCATGTAGTTGAGTGCAATATCCAAGATCATTTGGTAAGAAGTTTGGCCTTTGGTCTTCCACGAAAGGTTAAAACATAGAATCGATATTCAATTAATGGGTTTAATTTCCAAATATTAAATTAAGGGAAGGTTAAGGCTAGATTCAATAATGGTGTTACAATTTCTTCTCTTGATGACAATGTATATTATGGCATAATAGAGGATTTCATTGAGTTGTGCTACAATGGGCGTGACCGTGTTTATAAAATCTTTTTATTCAAGTGTGATAATTCCGTAGCAGGATTGAGAGTCCATGATCGTTACAAACTTGTAGAAGTTAATCATACTCGAACCTACTTGACATATGATCCATTTATACTCGCACATCAAGCTCATAAAGTGTATTTCGCTTCTTATCCAAGCACGAGTAATGATAAACATCAAAAGCAATGGTGGGTGATCTTTTAAACAAAGGCAAGATCAAAATTTAATACAACATTTTTTCAAGAAGAAATTGTATCAAAATCAGTTTTTATCTCCAGTTGATGAAATCATTTACGTGAATGAGAAAGAAGTGGGAAGGGAGGAGTTGGAAGAAGAGGAATAGGATAATGAGGGAAGGATGGCAGGTATGATGATCGTATGGGATTGGAGGAGAAGGAGGAGGAGAAGGAGCAAGCGGAGAAGGAGGTGGATGATGATGATGATGATGATGATGATGATTAT
Source organism: Silene latifolia (assembly GCF_048544455.1). NCBI lineage: Eukaryota > Viridiplantae > Streptophyta > Magnoliopsida > Caryophyllales > Caryophyllaceae > Silene > Silene latifolia. The sequence goes on from NC_133534.1 coordinate 196,590,487, forward strand.
GATGATGATGATGATAAGGATGAGGATGAGGATGACGATAAGGATGAGGATGTCGATGACGAAAGATAATTTGTTATTGTTTTTTACATATTTTTTCTAACAATTTTTGTTATTGTGTTTTATAAATTTTTTTTATGTTATTGTGTTTTATTTAAATAACACTTTCTAACTATTTTATTTGTGCAATTGTAGTTATATAAATGGTAGGCTGTAAAGGTGGTAGATAACAAGGCGACTCTAGAGGGGGTCGTAGTATGCAGGTGGAGGAGGAGATGGAGGTTGAGCAGCGTAATACCACAGATTTCTGGGCACAGTGAACTCGGTCGAGTGGGCTGTACTTGACCAAGTGTGCTGTCGAGTGATTTTACATAGGCTACTGTCTTGGGTGCACTCGGCCGAGTAGTGAGAAACTCAGTCGATTAGGGCGTACTCGGTCGAGTATGTCAGATACTCGGCCGAGTACCCGGTCTGACAGTTATTTTTCTGTGGCTTTGATTAGAATGATTAAGGAGTATATATTAAACTTTTTTGTCGTCATTGACATTTCATAATCAGATTCAGAACCTAATTCACTCCTTAATCGGCCTAATCAACTCTCAAGCGAAGATCTATCATTTTGGTGTTCGAATTTCGAAGTTCGCGCGTGTATCAGTTAGTAAGTCCTAGATTTCTACCTTTTTGCTTTAAGTCGATTTTATTGCAAACCCTAGACTGGGTTGGTATTAGGGAAATGGTTAATTAGTGATGGTTGTAATTAGTATTGTTTGGTTACCTTTGTTAGGTGACGATTTCGTAGAGGAGCAGTTCTAGCTTGCTTCATTGTTGTATTTCAGAATTTTCGATTAAGGTAGGGTTTCCCTGTTGGAGGATGTGTCCTCGACAATAATGTGATCACATGTTTAAATCTCATAATAAGAATGCATGAGGGGTTGTAATATTTTATTGTCAACTGATCCACATTAATCAGTAATGGTTGGCTGACTAGGGTTTGACATTACTGTCGTATGACGATGGTGATCAGTTGATCCCTTAAGGTCATACATCTAGGGTAACACTCTTAATTGATCAATTAATTAATTGTATAATGATACAAGTTAATTAATCCTTTAAAATCGAAAATGTGTTTTATTACTGATACTTTATTATTGTTTATTATTCATTATAATTACAAGGTATTGTGAATTATAATTAAATTGTCCATTTTAAGTATATGTAATCATGTATTGCTATTTGTGTTATTGTATGTGATTTATATTGTATGTAATGTTTTTTAATAAGTTAAAAATGCATTACCTAGTCACATGTCTAGTAACATGTCACATATGTCACAAATTACAATTGACAAAATCACAAACTAAAAATGGAATCTCATTTTACATATGGAAACCGATTTTTCCATGGGTCGGGGACAATTGTGCTTTTGATCCAAATTCATATCAACTTAGGGCACGGTGTGCCGAAATACCCTTTATTAACATAAACTCGGTAGATAGACATTTATCACCCACTTCCCCTACGTAGCAAGGTTTGTACCCCGGTAAGGCCGAGTGCACTCCCTCACGAAATAGGTTTTCATGGTTTCTACTTTTTTGTAAGGCTAAGTCTCAATTGTTTATTTAAGCGAGAGGTCATGTCAATTTGTTATCTATCACGTTTTAAGTGAACTAAAGCGGTGAACTACGATAATTGTAATTGACAAGGTCGATATACTCGATTTAATGATAATGCATGTTTTAGTTATGGCGATTTAGCGATGCATGCAACATATAAATAAAATGCAAAGCATAAATAAAATCCTAGTATGGCCTTCCTAGAATAGTAAATCTAATAAACTATTACAAATTCGGAAACCAACTCCTTTGGTCCCTTGAACATCGGTCTTGGCACGCATTTCAAGGCAACACTTTCTTTAATGGATCGCCTTCTCGAGTGGCACCGTCTTCATGGAACTCCGGAATAAATAAATTACATAATTTCCTATTATACATTTGTAATTAAAAAAAATAAAAAAAATATTAAATTACAAAACGGTGATACGAGATCACAATAAATTACAACCGAATCGATATTCCCATACATTTCGGGTAATACCAATTAAAAAAACTAAGGCCATACTAAGTAAAATTACATAATTAAAAAATTACATAAAATTAAAATATGACAATCATAAATAAAATGCAGCATTATAATATGTATGAACATGCCCAATTTTATGCTAAATCGCCTTTAAGGAGCCAATATCGTATATTAACCGGTTTTTACGGATTTGCGTGATTTAACTTTTTATAATCACAATAATTACATAAATTCATATTTATGTACAAGTTAATTACCCTAACCAACTTAGGACTCAAAATTATTATCCACTAACATATTGACAATAATTAACTTATATTTCTTAATATTGTTCATAAATGGGCTTAAAATACAAAATTATGTCATAAACTTCAAATTAAATCATAAAATTACAAATAAATTTGAAATTTGAAATTTAAACTCATGAAAATTCTGGAAAAATACCATGACACTCATAATGTTCAAAACTTAGGTTAAAAATTTCGAAAATTTATCGAGAAAAACAATGTTGCGGTTTATCGGATTTATCAATTATAACCATAAAAATATGAGAAAAATTATTTTTATTAACTTTTCACCATTAGATCTGAAATATATGATAAAATGCAACATGTGACGTTTTTCCTTAGTCATGAAGTATGTTTTAGCAATTTTTACACATTAAAGTCACTATTTATGTGATTTTTCATCAAAAATTCATAAAACATGCATAAAGACTTCAATATAGCCAAATATTTTACACACATCTTGTAAAATTTCATGTGACAACATACTAAATTTATATTACCAGATTCAAAATATAACTCATATTAACCTATTTTCCCATTTAAATATGATTTTAACTTGAAAAATCCATATTTCGAGCATAACAACTCATTTTATTATGAAACTGTACAGGCCATGAGTGGATAATATATGTAAAACATATCCAAAAACCAATGGAAAAATCGATGTTTAGCTATTTTTAGTCCAAATATGAAATTTTTATCATAAAAATCACATTTTAATGCCATTATTATATAAAATGAACAATAAAATCCATAAATAAACCAAAATATCCTAAACACATTTTAGGACCAAAACATTAATATGCAAATAAATTTCGTGATAATTCATAATAAACACAAACTTATAAGTTTTATTTGTTAATCGTATAACTCGAAAAAACAATAACCGATTTGCATGCAAACAACCTAAGGCTCTGATACCACTTGTTAGAAATTATTAATCTCATTATACAACATATTCATATATGTTACATTTAATTTAGTCATAAAATTAAATCTAGATCTTATGAATGCAAACATAAATAAGAATGAAAAGAAATCGTCTTTCTTACTATGGGTATTTCGGATTAAAGGGCACAAGTAAGATCTCCTTCTTACTTGTTCTTGAGCTTTCCTTATATGGATGAACAAGGATTCAAGTTTAGAATACTTCCCAAAGATGAATACCCAAGATGACCTCTTAATAGATTAATATTATTTGTACTAGAACAATATTAATCTAGCTAAAATTGACCCAAAACTATTTGTTTTTGTCTCTTGTATTTCGGCCAAGAGGAAGGATTGTTTGAGATTTTCTCTCTTATCTTTCTATAAGTTTTTATGAGATGTTGGAATGAATATTACACTAGCCAATATGGTAGTGTAAGAGTAAAAATTAAGCAAAAACATTTGCTCTTTTCTTATGGGAAAACCGGAAATGGGGAGGGGGAAAAGCCCAATGCATGCTCTCCTTTTCTTCCCAAGATAAAGCTATGCATGCAAGGCTAGGTCAAGGTTTTATTATTATGTTTTCCACTTATTATACAACACAATAAAAAAACACTAAAAGACCCTTCCATTTCGGGACACACACATAAAATGGAGGAGTCCATTTTATTTGTGATTTTGCCAATATGTCACATGTGACACATTACATGACATCTTATATATAAAATGTATTTTTAACAATTAAAAATCAACATATTAATAAAATATCACTTATAAAAATTAACATAGTAATTCATAATTACTTGTACCAAAAGTGTTTCCGAATTATAAACTACTACATTCTGTATTTATAATAATTTATTCATTCCGTTTCAATTGTTTCCGTAAACAATAATTTCATCTAAGTAATAAAACAATTCGATTACTTAGACCGTATCTTATTATAATCAAATTACAATAAGACACGTAAATATTACTTCCAAAATCATCCGTCAATTTTAGCAATTTAATTAACTCGTATCGACATACGATCAATTAAATAAACAATTAAGAGTGTCACCCTTTGGGTATGACCTAAGGGGATCCTTTGGTCACCACCGTCGCACGACAGTAATGTCAAACTCTAGTCAGCCAATCATTACCGATATGTGTGGACCAGTTGACAGTAAAATATTACTTCCCACATGTATTCTTGAAATGAGATTTAAACATGTGATCATCATGATCGACAGTTGTGATCGCATTATTGTCGGAGGACACATATTCCAACACTGTTCCCCTTTCCAGCATTAGTCTAGGACGATCCCGACTCCGGTTAGCCCGGATATAGGACGGATCAGATGACTATTTGCTCATTCAAAATTATATTTGCAAAATGCTTTACTAAGACAAATGGATCACGTTATGCACCATAAGCCTAATACGGTAAATGGATGTTTAATTTCCGTCTTGCATGCAAATCAACCATAAATCCAACTCGACATCTTATACTTGATACTTGGATTAAATCAATCGACATAGAAAGCTCTCTCATGTTAGGTTTAAATTATTGGATGCGCATTCATGCATTTAAACCGTTTTATCAACTTTTGCATTCAACCAACCAAGATCGATCAGTAGAGGCCGCTACCGCGGGCGGGATTGGGTGTCTGATTAAAGGGCTTCCCAATACGTACCTTCACCTCTTACTCTGAAACTTTGGATAGTGGACGACCTTATCCAGGGCGTACGAGAGTCCTTCTAGAGATAGGATGCTAAAGAGGGACGATTTCCTTATCTTTAGTACCTATGCCAAACGCTGCTTTGTGCTTCGATTTGATCGAGGTATAAAGTGGATTTAGAACGGGTTCCAAGCATCCCACAAATGCTTGGTGGCGACTCCGAACATCTGTAATCGTTTCGAGACCCTTACCGAGACGAAACCGACCGATCTAAAACGATTCGGTCGAAAGCATTTTTTACGCCGCCGGGCGTGGCTTTCAAAAGACCGATGCACGTCCGCAGATCGAACCGGACCCGCAGGTGGGCCATGTCCACAGATTGGCGACTCCACAGGGGAAAACTAGGACACTTACGTCTTTGTAATCTCTAGATGGTGAGACTCGAACGAGGTCTTGGTTGGAATGCATTAATTGATATTACGGTCACGGTCGGGTTCCTTGTCCGGGCCCACAACCTAACCCTTTTCGACCAATTGGCTCGTCTCGTCGGCGTGAGTTTTCTCATCCCCGCGTTTCGAATCCCGATTGAGTCAAGGATACCATTGACGTCACACATTTCTGTTTCGTCAAAGAGCTTTCATCACTTTCGAGCACGAGGCTAGGGCACCCTCCATACACATTTTGTTTGGATTGGTATCCCTCTCGCAAATCGGGGTTTGATTGCTTGGTGTGTAACCCACCCTTCTAAGCCAAAACTAGTGTCAGCATAATGCATAATATAATGAACTGTGAGTGCTTATATGCTACTTGATCATAAGTCCTTCCGTGTCATTTTCAAACATTCAAAAACAACTTTTTGCGCCATTATAATGGCCATTTCAAAACTCGGTCTTTTGCCGACCGTTGCATGCCTTTCTAGGCCGTTGTAATGACGATTTTCAAACCTGGTTTTTCTAACAATTTCAACACGCCTTTCTAGGCCGTCGTAATGACGATTTTCAAACCCGGTTTTTATAACCATTTCAACACGCCTTTCTAGGCCGTCGTAATGACGATTTTCAAACTCGGTTTTCTACAACCATTTCAAATCACCTTTTTACGCCGTTATAATCGCCGCGTCTAGACACGGACTTTAACCCGTCTCGCGCCGACAATGGCTCTTTCAAAACCCGAGAAAAGCACACAGCCTTTTCTCGAGACACTTTCGAGATCCCGAGGACCATGCACCGTCCCCGAGACCTCTTCAAACATTTCAAACTCGATTTTCAAAACATACAATTTTGAATGTAAAAAACCGTATTGGGAGGCAATACCTTGTTTTCCGAGCCGATTCAAACTCAAACCGTCTTTTTCAAATAAACTTAAGACAACCCATTCAACTGACCGAATTGCGGAGATCTCTATCTTCGGAAGCCGTCCACAAAACGACAAATAAATCTTTTTGAAAATTTCTATTTTCAAAAACTTCAGTCCACCATTCCAATTCCGCCTCGTGTCTATCGAGTCGAAGTAAACGTACTTATGGGTCTTTACTTATGAGTCGTCTCACCACGAGACTTGTCCAATGGCGTCATGCCGTTACAATGGACACGTTTCAAAAGTTCGGTCAACACTGTCACGTCATAAATCGAGTCAGCACCAAGGTACCACGCACGGTCATCCTCGTCTTGTTGAGTCTGATCTTTGTCTCCTCCTTTGTGTTGTCTGCGTTCAGTCTTCGAACCGTGTCGGATTGAGTTGTAATGTGAGCCATTTTTCTGCCTCAGAGCCATGGCCCCGTCTTCAACTTCGTCTGTCAACAGCAACAACAATGATAACAACAGAAACGTCGCGACTGCTCAGCTAGCCAGCCTGCTCACCGCTGTTAAAATCACCCTGGATCGTGTCGAGACCCGTATCGGCACCCTGGAAAACAAAGAAGCTGGAGAACATAACACTCCACCTTTGTCTGAAACTGAGAAAAGGCTAAAGCTCTTGGAAGAACAGCTCCTAGCTCGGGGTAACAATATCCATCTTGAGAACAACCGAAGGTTTGAACCTGTTGGGGATCAACTACCCAACAACTTTACCCTGACTGATGTACCTAAATTCAAAGGAGTGGAGGACCCGCTCAATCATATCTGTGCCTTCAAAGACTACATGGCCATAAAAGGGGCCAAACAGGAGCTCTTCACCCGGATCTTCCCATCATCCTTGGAACCGATCCCTTGCCAATGGTACTACTCCCTCGACCCGAAGAACCTTACTACCTGGGGTGAGGTCGCAGTTGAATTTGCTAAGCAATACGCTGACAATGTTGAAATTCAAGCTAATACCCGTACCCTTGAGGTCCTAACCCAGAACGACAAGGAGGGATTCACCGAGTTCTTAACCCGTTCGAGGAGGGTAAGTACTCAGCTGGTCAGCATGCCGAGTGAATCAACTTTGGTGAAAATATTAAGACCTTCCAGGATCTCCGCCCAGTGTATGCCAACTTACTGAGGTATTACAATATTAAGACCTTCCAGGATCTGCAAATTCTGGGGACACGCATTGAAGATGACCTTCGAAAGGGTGTCCTAGCCAAGACCACTGGCGGAGGCTACTAGGGATCCACCTCAACCGGATCTCGCCCTTATGGTCAAGCGAACAAGATTGATGAGGTCAACCTCGTTGAACCATCTGCTAAGAGAGCTGAGCGCCCCCAGAGAGTGTTCATTAATATAGGGTCAACTTATGAAAGTGCCCTGAAGAGGCTCATGGACCAGGGAAAGTTACAACCAATCGGACCCACCCCGGATCTGACCGATGCTGAAAAATCCGGCTTCTGGAATCCCAATGCCTACTGTCAGTACCATCAAGGGAAAGGGCATGATACAGAAACCTGCTTCAAACTCAAACACATCATCCAAGACATGATTGAAAAAGGGGAATTGCCTTCACCCCCACCGACTAAGCCGAACAACAAAATAAATCCTCTCGGAATCCACGCTATCTCCAATGATGGACCAACTCTGGACTGCTCTCATCTCATCCTGCCAATTGATGACGAGGTGAACAACTTGGAGAAAGATCCCTCGGACGGGGTATTTGTGTTTAGTGCCGCAACTATGCTCACCATGTTCCAACAGGTTGAGGAAGCCATTGCCAGCATCTCCGAGAAGATTACCCGACTTGACGATGCCTACCGCCGACTTATCTTCAATCCACCACCACCACGCCCGAGGGAGAGTCCTCCGAGCGCCCAAAACTACCCTCACCAGGACGGATTGCTCCCGCGACCATTCTGGCATGCACCTCACAATAACTATCCTCACAATAATTATCCTCACAATAATCACCCTCACAGTAATCAACCCCACAAAAATTACCCTCATAGAAATATCCCTCAAAAAAATTGCCTACCAAAGAATACCCCTCCAAGGCGCCTTCGAGATCCTGAAATCAATGGCATCTGGAGAGATGATGTTGAAGATGTCTATATTGTCCGAGGGAATGAGAAACGGACGAAAGAGATCGGCCACCTTACCCGGTCCGGATGACCCTATCAACTGAGTCTTCCAGGATTGCTACTTCTTCCCCGACAACACCGAAGCTGCATCATCTGAGTCTAAGCCGTCGCCATGCCTCGATGGACAAGTTGTCACTCTCCTCTTTGGAGAGGATAACATCAAGCACCTCGACTATGAGGACATCATCAACATCACCCTGAAGGACAATCAATTTGACCCAGCTGCTTTGATCTCCGACAGTGACCCGGAGAAAGCAACACAAGGCTGGAGGAAAACCGTCAAGTGGACCGATCGCCGAGGCCGCATTCTCAAGATCACAACTGGAGAAGGCCCTATGTTCAAAGAGGGAAGTGGAGAAAAATATGAATCTGAGTCTGAGTCGGAGTCAGAGTCTGTCATAGCTCCTAAAACTCCTGATGTCCCAGTCACGGTCCCCTTCCCACTATTTTATCACAAGGTCGTGGCCGATTCAGAGGCTGAGTCTACTAGGGTCACCCCCACTCCCATGAAAGGTGACAACCTGGAGCCTATTCTAGGGGCCACCTCCTCTGCTGTGTCGCCTCTGACCGACCATGAGATTTCTGTCCTCTCCGAGCTTTTCGCTCGTGTCAACTTAATGAACGCTAAGTTTGCTTATGACTCGTCTCAATTTAACTGCAATGCAATTCTGAATGACTATGAGGAATTTGACTTGAGTGACAACCCACCTCACCTAGCCAAAGAACTTGACAAACGGGAAACCAGAACCCCATTATTGAGGAGACCGAACCTATTAACGTAGGAAGCGACAACACCACCTCAAGAACTTAGGATAGGGACAACCCTGGACCCCTCGGAAAGACAATAGTTCATTGACCTCCTCCACGAATACAATGATGTATTCGTCTAGTCCTACAGAGACATGCCTGGGATTGACAGGGAAATTGCAGAGCACCGGATACACATTAAGCCCGGAGCTAAACCTGTGAAGCAGAAGCTACGCCGGATGCGTCCTGAATGGGCCCTAAAAATCAAGGAAGAAGTGGATAAACAATTCAAGGTTGGTTTCATCAAAGTGTCTGAATACTCTGACTGGGTGGCTAACATCGTTTCGGTTCCGAAGAAAGACTGTAGAATTCTTGTTTGCGTCGACTTCAGGGATCTGAACAAGGCGAGTCCAAAGGACGACTTCCCTTTGCCACATGTTGACATTCTGGTAGACAACACTGCCGAACATGCTCTCCAATCATTCATGGACGGGTATGTCGGGTACAACAAGATTAAAATGGCTGAGGAAGACATGCACAAGACTACATTCACTACACAGTGGGGTACATATTGCTACACGGTCATGCCTTTCGGCCTCATCAACGCTGGGGCTACCTATCAAAGAACCGCTACAACTCTCCTACATGATATGATGCACAAGTAGGTAGAGGTGTATATCGACGACATGATTGTCAAGTCAAGAGAACGGGACGGCCACATCAACGCCCTTCAAAAATTCTTCGCTCGTCTGCGGAAATATAACATGAGACTAAATCCTCAGAAGTGTGCATTCAGGGTCACCTCCGGAAAACTCTTGGGACATGTCGTCAGCAAAAGAGGCATTGAGATTGATCCAACCAAAATCAAAGCCCTTCAGCAAATGCCTCGGCCTAGGAACGAGAAGGAGATTCGGGGATTTCTCGGTCAGGTCCAATACATCAGCCACTTCATTGCCAAGCTTACCATGATTTGTGAACCAATCCTCAAGAAACTTCGCACCTCCGATCCCACCGATTGGGACGACAACTGCCAAAAGGCCTTCGACAGGATTAAGGAAATCCTATCCAAACCTCCTGTCCTCATGCCACCTCAACCGGGGATTCCTTTATCCCTATACCTGACTGTTACAGACACAGCCATGGGAGCAATGCTAGCATAAATAGTCGACGGTGATGAACGAGCCATCTACTACATCAGCAAAAATTTCATTGAATACGAGATAAGGTACACCCAGCTGGAAAAGACATACCTTGCCCTAGTATGGTCAACAAAGAAGTTGCGGCATTACATGCTCAGCTACACGGTCCACATCTACTCCAAGATGGACCCGGTCAAATACATCTTCGAAAAACCCGTACTAAACGGAAGGCTGTCTAGGTGGACACTCATGCTATCCGAGTTCGATCTCAAGTTCGTACCCCTCAAGGTTATCAAGGGAAGAGCAGTCACCGATTTCCTAGCAGAGAATCCCGTCAACGAGGATCTAACGACCGACACCTGGTCACTTCCTGACGAAGACATCCTTTGTGCCGATTCCGACGCATGGGACCTATACTTCCATGGTGCATCTAATCTGAGAGGGTTTGGGGTAGGAATCCTCCTGATATCGCCAGAGGGAGAACATGTTCCGATCTCAGTCAAACTAGACTTCGCCGTCACCAACAATGCCGCTGAATATGAAGCATGCCTCATCGGCCTACAAGCAGCCATCACACTTGGCATCAAGAGACTGAGGGTCCACGGCGATTCCTCGCTCATCATCAATTAGGTGCCCGGATCATGGAAAATCCGAAGTGACAGCTTAGCTCCCTACCGAGAAAAGATCAATCAGGAGGCTGAGTTCTTCGACCAAGTCGACTACTTCCATTTGCCGCGAGAGGAAAATCAATTTGCTGATGCCCTAGCAAAACTTGCCGCGCTCGTCAAGATACCTGACGACATGACATCAATGCCCCTATGTGTCGAGAAAAGGAGCGAGCCAGCTCACATTTGTGCCATCAACAACGACAAGGAAAGCCATGATGAACCTTGGTACCAAGGCATCCTCAACTACAAAACCAAAAACGAATTCCCTCCTAACTCTGACCCAAGAGGACAAAGAGCCATCCGTTTACTTGCATCACAATTCGTGATAAACCAAGAACACCCCAAGGGATTCTCCTCCTTTGCATTGACCATCACAAAGCCAAAAAAAGGCATGGGAGAGGTCCACGATGGAGAATGTGGCCCTCACATGAGCGCAATGATGCTTACCCGAAAAATCATGCGGCTAGGTTACTACTGGACCACCATGGAAGCCGACTGCCGTAACTACGTCAAACATTGCCATAATTGCCAAATCTTCGCCAACATACAGCACATACCGCAATCCCTTTTATACACCATGACATCACCCTGGCCTTTCTTGACCTGGGGCATCGACATCATCGGGAAAGTTAACTCGGTAGGCACCAAGGGGCATTGTTTCGTCCTCGTCGCCATCGACTATTTCACCAAATGGGTAGAAGCGCAGTCATATGCAGTCTTGACCGCCAAACAAGTGGCCAAGTTCATCCAAAACAACATCATCTGCAGATATGGGGTACCCCATGAAATCATCAGCGATCAAGGCTCTCTTCCGTGCGGAAACTCAGGCCTTGCTGGACAAATACAAGATCAAACGACATCGATCATCCCCCTACCGTCCCAAAACAAACGGAGCGGTAGAGGCAGCTAACAAAACTCTTGTCACCATTATCAAGAAAATGCAAGACAACTATCGCGATTGGCCGAAGAAACTCCCATTCGCACTCTGGGGATATCGAACCTCCATTCGAACGCCGACAGGCGCCACACCCTTCTACATAGCATACAGTATGGAGGCATTTCAACCGGTAGAGTTAGAGGTCCCTCCTCCACGCATCCTACTGGAGAGTCAAGTCCCTGAGGCGGAATGGACCCGTCGAAGGTACGAACAACTCACTCTTCTAGACGAACGGCGACTCAACGCCCTGCACAACATCCAGCTATACCAACGATGTATACAACGGGCATTCAACAAGAGGGTCAAACCCAGGAACATTAAGGATGGCGACTTGGTCCTCAAGTCGGTCCGAGCAGCGCTACTGATGTGACCATTATTTGCGCACATTTAGTCCCCTAATTGAGCCTATTTTGCATACTATTATAGCATTTCATGGCCATTTTATCCGTCAAAACCTTCCTATTTGCTTTTCTATCGCATTTCATATGTTTTGTAGAAAAGGGAGATAATAAGGCGGAAATTCCCGTCTTTCGTGCATATTTGGAAGCTTATTGATGATACTAGATGGACTAGTATGGAGAGGAAGCAAGGACTAAAGACCAATCCCACAAGAATAAAGTGGAAGTGAAGAAAAGGGAAGAAAAGAAGAAGGAATATTGCTGAGGAACAATCCGAGCGGATTGTCATCAATCCGTCCGTCACGCAGCTGCACAATCCGAGCGGCTTTGCTCTATTCCGCTCGGATTCCACCTCCACAATCCGCCCGGATTCTCCTGAATCCGCTCGGATTCCCCCGCCAGAATCCGCCCGTCCCGACTCCAATACGCACGGATTTCTTCACAACATATTTTCGTCTTCTCCAAGCTACAAAGAAAGAAGCCCTTCTCTCGAAAAATACCGGGTCCTCCCTGCTCAATCTAAAAAGTGTAATTACTAGTTTAGCCTTAGTTAACCCTAAATGCATCCACCTAATTTCTACTATAAATATCCCATCTTGTAAATTAATAAGTGGGTGGTGATTTTTAGATTAGAAATTCCTCTTAGATTAGATTAGAAGTAGATTAGAATAAATTGTTCTTTAATCTTTCCATAAATTACACATTAATCTTTCCATAATTGTTGTTCAAGTTTACTATTGGGTAATTGAAGATTATTGGGTTATTATTGGGAGATTGACAACCTCTCAATCAATCATCAAGTTCTTCTATTATTTTTGCTTTATTGTTGGAATCTCCATAGGTATAATCCTCTTAATCCTTGTCTTATTATTGTTAATCTTTCTTGCTTGTTCATCATGTTTTACCTTGTTAATATGCTTGACAACCTTGTTAACATGCTAAAATTGATCATGAGTGAGTAGTTACTTAGATAGGATTAATGGGTAATTAGGGGAAACTAACATTAGATTGATTCATGCTTAATCTAATATGTTTCCATAATCAAATTGCTTGCTTGTTGTGATGTCAACTTTATGCACATGTTATGTTTGATGAAATGCTAAGCCTATGAATCCTTGCATTTACAACCATCTCTTATCTATTCAACTTGACTTGTAAGATATAAACCAACTCGAGTCTTGTTAGACCATGCATAGAAGTTGATTAGGAGGAAAGTAAGTCGACTTGTAGGTGTTGTACAATCTAATCGATTCGGCTCCGGGACCCAACTCTTCCTAAGAACCGTAAGATATAACCCAACTCGGTTCCTCCACAACATTAATTGCTTGCAACCTTGTGAACATGTTTGTATGATCAATACCATGAATCCCCTATGACCCCATGATATCCTAGCACTTTTAATCAATTGTTTACATCTTTCCTTTTATTGTTTGTTTTACTATATTGCTTGCATTAGTTTAGACACAACTACAAACCCAACCAAATTGTGACACTAGCATAAATTGAGATAGATAGACTTAGAACCCAAAGCACACCGTCCCATGGATCGACCTCGACTTACCGCTAACTAGTTGTATGTTGAGAATTATAAATGTGTTTGATTGGGTGAGTGACGACACGCCCACCATCAAAATGGCGCCGTTGCCGGGGATGGTGCTATGTGATTAAGTTCTTACTTGTTTGTCTATTTTAATTGTGCTTTCACCTTGAGGAACTTGTTCCTCAAGGATTGTTCTTACCGTTTTTGCGTAGTTTCCATGCTTGTAGTTGTTTCCTTGTCTTAGCTATGATGGCTCAAGACTTGACATATGGAGTATGTGGTGGATCTTTTGAGTATGACTATGGGTATGAGGAGTTTGAGAAGCAAGTCAACACAAACCTACCTTATTATTTGTACAATGAAAATCCTAACCACTACCCCAACTTTTCCCACCAAAATCACCACATCCAATACCAACAACAACCATCCACCCAATACCCACTTCACAATGAATTCCAAATACCACAATATAACCACTTTCACACTTACCCACAACAAAAAGATGAACCCATTCAAAACATGATTCTCCAAATGATGGGAGATCAACAAAACTTCTTCAAACAAATGCTAGAAGAGAGCCGAAAAGAAGATAGTACTCTTCAAAACATTGTTGCCCAAAGAAAGGAAATGGGGATTCAAATTGCCCAATTAAAAGATTCCCAAGCAATCACTCCCCACCATTCTTTGGACATAGAGCATAAATGCGAATTTGAAGTAGTGACCTTTGACATGGAAGATGAGAAGTGGGAGGAGCCAAGTTCCTGGAGCTCTTGTTACTATGAAAGAGTTGTGTTCGATGAGGATGACATGAGGTTAAGCAATCCAAATACTCTTAACCTTTGTGAGTATGAGGGTGTGTCTTTTGATGTGAACGTTGAGGTGTTGGAAAAAGAGCTAAATGAAGCCCCCATTTATGATTCTCGTGAAGATAGAAACAACGATGATGAGCTTAAGGGATGGACTTGTAATATCACCTTGCTTGAGGAGCCTATCCTTGAGGCATTTGAGATACCCTACCATGAAGAAGAACATCCTTCCTTTATCCTTCATGAAGACTACTTGGCACCTATCATGGAGCCAATGATCATTGAAGAAGATATGATAGATCTTCTTCAAAAGGCAAAAGTTTCTTACAAGAGCTACTTGGTGAAAAAGCTAAAAGAGAAAATCGCTTGTGAGGCTACTTGTGAAGACTTAGCACCCACAATCTCAACACCTAAGGAACTCGATCATCAAAGCCATGACAATTCTCCTTCTACCTTGGAAGGATTGAAAAATCAAAATTCTATCATCATCACCAAGATTGAAGAAGAAGTTGGTAAGTTGAAATCTACGGATGAAAATAAGCCATACTTCATGCCTAGTGTTGATAAGAATCATGAGCTCGTTCATTTGAAGCATCGGGAAAGCTCTAATGCTAAGGACAAAGCAAAGGAAAGAACATTCTACAAGCTTCCTTGGCCAAATTTCATATTCAAATTGAGCAACCCATACTTGTGCTTATTTGGAGCATGTTCACAAGCTTTTGATCTTTTATTAAGAGCCTTGGGCTCTATGGACAAGAATTTCTATGATTTGAATTAGTTTGGTGGAGTCCTACCTCAAACCACCATTTGTAAGATACTTCTTGAACCCTTTACTTTGTATAATATTGTACATTATTTAATTTCTTGCATAAGAGAGAAGAGAGAGAGAGTCATCTTACATGTTTCATGAGCAAAATTTCAGAGAAAGATAAGGAAAAGGAGAAAATCAGTAAAAAGGGGTGTGTTGTTTCATGAAAAAAGAAAGAAGAAGAAGAAAGGCAGAAGATGCCCGGATCGAGAAGAAGACGCCCGACCAGGGCCCACGTCAGAAAAGTTTCTTACGCTGTAGAAGAATCCGAGCGGATTCGGTACAATCCGCCCGTCCTGGACAATACGACCGTTTTCTTCACGGGACGACCGTCCCATGGATCACCCAGAAAGGAGATTTTGTGCTGCACTTAAATCCGTGCGGATTTTGAGCGAGACGCCCGTCCCAGTCAAGCCGCACGTCCCTGAGGCAAGACGCTCGTCTTCCCCCATCTCTCAGTCAAGAATAACCGTTGTGTTAGAATCCGTGCGGATTATACCAAAGACGCCCGTCTTCTTCTTCCCGAATCAGCCCGTCTCGATGAGAATCCGCTCGGATTGCCCTGCTCCTTCGGATAAAACGGGTTTGATCCAACCTTACCCGTTCGGATTCCCTAATTCTTCTATATAATCACCCCCTTTCTCCCTCATTTCCTCACCTTATCAAACCCTAAAACACTCATCTCAATCCCCAAAATCACCGTCTCATCCTCAAAAACACCCCCATCACCAAAATGGCACCATTGATGAACACCAAAGGAAAGGCCAAGAAATTGCTTGAATCATTCGGTAAGAAGCGCAAGGGATCAACATCTTCAACACCGCAAGGGATAGTGCTATCAAGGAACTCCCCACCCTTAATGAGGGGAGGGATTGAACAACTCAACCACTTTCAAGAGGTACTCTTTGAATCCGACGAACACCGCAAAAACTTCGTCACGCTACTAGGTAAGAAGTACGAACCCACTCAATTTTTAGACACTAGGGTGTTGGAAATCCTTAAGATAAGGTACCCTACCGAGATGTTCTTTAATGGCCTTGGCATTGGACAACTTTTCCATGCCCATGAAGAGACTTACCTTAGTCTCACCCTTGAATTCTTGAGTAGCCTTCGCATTGTGGCAAATACCCACAACAATGTGGGCATGGAGTTTAGGTTATGCAACCTAGACCATAGTCTTTCGCTTGAGGAATTTGCCTATGTTTTCGGTCTTGAAGTACCCACCGACCATACCGAGAAGCCCGATAATTTTAATGTGGACTTTCTTTGGAAGGCTATCTCCGGGAGGGACTTTACCCATATAAAGCGTTGCTATACCTTTGCCATCCAACATCCGGTGATTCGATTCACCGAGCGCTTTGTAGCCGGTTGCATCAATGGGAGGTACGAACAAGATAGGTGTACTCTCATCGACTTAACTTTTCTTGAGTCCTATTTGAATGTTCGAGCGGTGAGGCGTTACAACTTTAATACGCCACTTGAGATACTCACTAGGTTCAATGATTTTGCTCAAGGGACCACCCAACTCAAAACCTTCGTGATGGGAGGTCTAATTACCATTTTGGCCAACCACCTTTGCCCCGGGTTCAATGCCCGGCAAACCTATGTTCCTCTTGAGGGGAGGACTTTGATTGATGAGCACACCACCTTCCATAGTCACCGATGGTGTAACTACATTCGAGATGGGAATGTAGAGTGGCACACCAAAGGATGCACTTCCATGATCCTTGAAGGATGGAAGATACCGGGCATTGACCCAAGATTGAGTCCTTACTCACCTCCACCAAGCTACCTCCTTGATATCCAAATTCTTGACTATCCCCCTCAAAGGGAAAAGCCACACCGCCAAATACCTCGCGGAGCACCGGGAAAGCCTATTCGCCCACCTTCCTACATACCCATCCCACCATACCCTACTCCATATACCGAATTTAGGCCGGCAAACCCCAACAACCCGGGTATTAATGATTTGATGGCATTCATGAATAGAGTGGACATAGGGGTACATGAAGGGAGGGAAGACAACTACTTGGCCCTCTACCCCCAATATCATACCATGGCTCAACAAGGGTATGTTCACCCTAACGGTCCTTTGCCCTCTTGGGCACAACCGGAACTCTTGTTCCCAAGTCATGGGAACCAAGCTTGGAGTCAAGGGGACGGAGGGCATTCTAGCCAAGGTGGAGGGTACTCGGGGCAAGGAGGAGAATTTGACCAAGGAGGGTATTGGGGTCAAGCAAGCGGATATGATCAAGCCGGGAGTTCTCATCGCTATGGCTATGATCACGATGGGGATGACGAGTGAAATAGGCCTACCACACCACCTCCATTTGTATGATATTTTTCTTTTTCTCTCTCTTTCGTACTTACATTGCATTTAGTATAGCTTCCACTTGCATTTGTATTATATTTCATATTGCATTTGCATTGTAATATAATTCATGTAGATAGTTGCATATAGATTAGAATTCATGCATAGCCACTAATGACCAATCCTATTCTTTTCTACACTAGAAATAGTGTTTAAATCGGTTTGGGGAGGTTTGATCATAAGTGACTTAAGCATTTAGCATGCATCATATAATATAGTTTAGTTTGCATTCATTTGTTATATATGTCATATAGAATTGCATTTAGCTAGAGCATGCATTCATTCATATCATATCATTGCATTTGTACTTCAATTTCCAAAAAATCAAAAATCCAAAAACATGTTTTTCTTTTTCATTCCTACTCCTACATGTACATTGAGGACAATGTCCAAAATAAAGTGGGGGATGGTAATTTATATTCCAAAAAAAATACATAAAAATTGAAAATTTTCGAAAAATCACAAAAATATGTCTTTTAATTTCATTAAATCAAAAACCATAAAAATTTGAAAAATTCAAAAACACAAAAACATGTTCATTTCCTTTGTAGTATAGTTTTGTATATATTGTGTTTGTCTATCCTTTTTCACATTAATTGACTACTCCATATCCGAGACATGAGGATATTGAATACCGCATGGTATGATCTTTCCAATCTCCTTTTTCGTCTTTATGTTAATGACTATGTGGCTTTATTTTGATTGATGCGGTATAACAATGTGAACTTAGGATTGCATTTAGATTATATGACATACTAGTTGGTAGAATCACTTGCATTAGGATGTTTATATGCTAGTTGCATCATGGCACGTAGGTTGCATGTTAGAAACATTTTGTAAAACCGTCTATTTGGGAAGCTTGACAAGTGTATATAGGCCCTAGTAGATGCTTTTTGTTCTTAAGACTTTGCTTATTAGAATACTTGTAAAACACCCTAGGATGTGTCATGCTAGTATCCTTTGTCCCATAGATTAAGGCCTAGTCAAGAGTACCTTGTGGTGTGATAACTCCTTGGCTACCGTTTATTCCAAGGTGACCCTTGAAACCATGCATCCATCCATCCATCATCCATGTTCTACCACATTTTTGTCATCAAATGGAATGAGCACAAAAATAAAATGTCATCAATTTGAGTTCAAAGAAATGAAAATTAAAAGAAAAAGTTTGCAAAATTCATCAAAAAGAAAAGAGGAGCAAAAATAGAACTCCTAAAGCTTCAAATATAAGGCACCCTCACTACATATGGGGTGACTTTGAAAATGTTCAAAAACAAATGCAAAGAAAAGTTGAAAATTGTCAAGTGTTGAAATGCCAAAAATAAAAAAGAAATGACAAAAAGAAAGTGTTCTCAAATGTTATATGCCACAAGAAATTGGGGGGAAAAACGAAAACAAAAGCAAACTCCCAAATGAAACTCAAATATCTATCGATCCCTTTATCCATCGTATCCATTTTTGTGCATGGTTGAGAGGGGACGACCCTTCCTCTTGTCTAGGCAAGAGGGGGAATTCCGCGATCCTCCAGTGTTTCTATCACCATAGGGAGTCTACTCTTGACAAAATCATTGAACGATTGAGGACAAAGGTACCCTAGCTTGACACAACTTGGAGGTGATTTATTGGTATCCTTCTAGGCTTAGTAGTTTGAAGAAATTGTATCTATGAAGGAGTGTGTACCCTTGAATTGCTTCCCTTGTAGATAATTTCCGCCACTTAGATAAGGAAAGTGGCTATTCCTTTTGTAGATGCATCCATTACTTGATTTTGTGTGCTTTAATGATTGGATGTGTCGCCATTTTGGCAAGACCCACCTTGCCTTGCAAGAAGGCATCCTACCTCATGGTTGTCTTGTTGTGAGTTGAAGGGGTGGAGTGAGACCCGCTAATTGTCTCATATCGGCTATGTTATTAGGTTAGTTTAAATAAAGGTCTAGTTTTTGTCACCTCTTTACTCGGGACGAGTAAAGGTTCGGTTTGGGGATATTTGATGTGACCATTATTTGCGCACATTTAGTCCCCTAATTGAGCCTATTTTGCATACTATTATAGCATTTCATGGCCATTTAATCCGTCAAAACCTTCCTATTTGCTTTTCTATCGCATTTCATATGTTTTGTAGAAAAGGGAGATAATAAGGCGGAAATTCCCGTCTTTCGTGCATATTTGGAAGCTTATTGATGATACTAGATGGACTAGTATGGAGAGGAAGCAAGGACTAAAGACCAATCCCACAAGAATAAAGTGGAAGTGAAGAAAAGGGAAGAAAAGAAGAAGGAATATTGCTGAGGAACAATCCGAGCGGATTGTCATCAATCCGTCCGTCCCGCAGCTGCACAATCCGAGCGGCTTTGCTCTATTCCGCTCGGATTCCACCTCCACAATCCGCCCGGATTCTCCTGAATCCGCTCGGATTCCCCCGCCAGAATCCGCCCGTCCCGACTCCAATACGCACGGATTTCTTCACAGCATATTTTCGTCTTCTCCAAGCTACAAAGAAAGAAGCCCTTCTCTCGAAAAATACCGGGTCCTCCCTGCTCAATCTAAAAAGTGTAATTACTAGTTTAGCCTTAGTTAACCCTAAATGCATCCACCTAATTTCTACTATAAATATCCCATCTTGTAAATTAATAAATGGGTGGTGATTTTTAGATTAGAAATTCCTCTTAGATTAGATTAGAAGTATATTAGAATAAATTGTTCTTTAATCTTTCCATAAATTACACCTTAATCTTTCCATAATTGTTGTTCAAGTTTATTATTCAAGTTTACTATTGGGTAATTGAAGATTATTGGGTTATTATTGAGAGATTGACAACCTCTCAATCAATCATCAAGTTCTTCTATTATTTTTGCTTTATTGTTGGAATCTCCATAGGTATAATCCTCTTAATCCTTGTCTTATTATTCTTAATCTTTCTTGCTTGTTCATCATGTTTTACCTTGTTAATATGATTGACAACCTTGTTAACATGCTAAAATTGATCATGAGTGAGTAGTTACTTAGGTAGGATTAATGGGTAATTAGGGGAAACTAACATGGGATTGATTCATGCTTAATCTAATATGTTTCCATAATCAAATTGCTTGCTTGTTGTGATGTCAGATCAACTTTATGCACATGTTATGTTTGATGAAATGCTAAGCCTATGAATCCTTGCATTTATAACCATCTCTTATCTATTCAACTTGACTTGTAAGATATAAACCAACTCGAGTCTTGTTAGACCATGCATAGAAGTTGATTAGGAGGAAAGTAAGTCGACTTGTAGGTGTTGTACAATCTAATCGATTCGGCTCCGGGACCCAACTCTTCCTAAGAACCGTAAGATATAACCCAACTCGGTTCCTCCACAACATTAATTGCTTGCAACCTTGTGAACATGTTTGTATGATCAATACCATGAATCCCCTATGACCCCATGATATCCTAGCACTTTTAATCAATTGTTTACATCTTTCCTTTTATTGTTTGTTTTACTATATTGCTTGCATTAGTTTAGACACAACTACAAACCCAACCAAATTGTGACACTAGCATAAATTGAGATAGATAGACTTAGAACCCAAAGCACACCGTCCCATGGATTGACCTCGACTTACCGCTAACTAGTTGTATGTTGAGAATTATAAATGTGTTTGATTGGGTGAGTGACGACACGCCCACCATCAGCTACCCGTCGATCCGAGGGGAAAATTCAAACCCAACTGGGCCGGGCCATACCTTGTCAAGAAAATACTTCCGGGAAGCGCAATGAGACTTAGTCACCTAGATGAGGAGGATTTCACAAACCCGAACAACCTGTACCAACTCAAGAAATACTACCCTTGAACCGTAGCAACCAGCGATCCAAGACTAGTTTTACAACTAGCGTCCACCTTAACCCTTTTCAAGTCAAGTTCCTCAAACGCGTTCTAATTTGAAATTGCATGTTTTATCGAGTCTAAGTTGCGGCACCTTGCCCGTTTCAAATGTCCTTTGATCTGTCAAAGGCAACGTCCATTTGCACTAAAACAAACAAAAACCCCTGAACTACGACCATGGTTTGATTTCACCTCTTCAGGTGGATACGTAGGCAGTCCCTCTTATACATGAGGGGTACAACCACAAAACCCTATCAAATTTACAAAACATTTCGAACTACGGTCATTGTTTGATTTCACCTCTTCAGGTGTATACGTAGGCAGTCCTTTCTTACACAAGAAGGATACAATCATCCCCATAATAAAAAAAACATCACCCACATACAAAAAACATCCCCATCAAAAAAGGAGAAAAGGGAAAACCATTCCCTTTCCCACAAAAATTCAAAAAAAGTGCCTTTCTCCCTTCCCACAAAAATCCCACTTTCCCAAGTGTAAATGTTTAGGATGATTCAAATCGAATTTCCTCTAAAAAATGGATGGAAGAAACGAGCGTTCACAATTTTTGACACGAGTAATCCTCTTATTTAATTAATAATGGGAGGGATTACAATTTCAACAACAAATAAAGCTCGACGAGCCTACAACTTGTCAAAGCTAAGGTGTCGACTAAAACACCTCATATAATAAAACTAGCACAAAACACAAAATAACTAGCTAGTACAACATAATAAAAACTCACAACAATAATACAACATAATAATAAAGTGGGTAATGGAGGTCTTCACTCTTCCATTCTACCCTTGCCTTTTCCCTCGGGGTACATCTTCCCCTTGTTCTTCTTGTTGACCCGCCTAGCATGGATTTCCTCCTCGGAACGGATCCTCAACGGATCTAAGACGGCGACGGTCTCCGGTCTAGCACAAGACCCCATGTTCGGCCCCAAATGAGCCCATGCATGGCCCATCATGTTCTTGGGACCCGAGATTCTCCTCTTTGGTGGTCTTATCACATCCGGGCTAGCTCCATCAGCATACTCCTCGAAGAAGGCACGGTTGGCCTTGCCAACCTCTCGATACTTCAAGTCGACGACCTCGTCCTTACGGAATTTGGACCTCTCTTCCAAGGACGGAGCTCTTGACCACTTAACATAAGCGGGAGCCACCCAGGTCGTGGCAACAGGGTTTGGTACCTCCCAAAGCGGCCGAGTGGCCCACCATCTTTCGAAGACCTCCACAAGCTCGGAGTTCCGAAAAACATTCTCATGGACAAGGGTATCTTGAGCGGGCACCTTTTTTTGACGCACCATTTCCCTCATGAGCCTTTCGGGATAAATGAAGGAAGCAACCTTCAAACCCACCACCATCAAAGAACGAGGACTAGTACCCGAAGCGGGCAACCCCGTGAAGGACCTCAAGTGCCACCATGGCACCACCCAACGGATGTAAGGACCACCCTCCTCCGCCAATATTGCGACCCAATAAGCCTCGGTAGAAGCAAAGCTATCCGAGGACAACTTCTTCCTCATGGTGAGGTGACGGAAGGAATAAGAAGATGAATCAACCGGAGGCTCTACATACCTTAGCCTCTCTAATAGCCACACTTGGAGGATCCTTGGGGATTCGAACGAGGGAGCTTCTCCACAAGAGCCTTCCTTGTCCTAAGCTTGGATGATCTCGCCAATCACCAACCATGATGGATCTCTACCATGCTCCATTTGATCAACCACATGCACAAGGGTCATGCTACCATAGCATTTCGGCCCCTCCTTCTTCAAAACATCAACAAAAAGGTACACATGGATAAGGCAAAAGGCAAGAGCTCTTCTCCTAGCCACCTCCGAAACATTGACATCTAATCGATTGGAAAAGATGTTGATAAGAGCCAACATGTCCACACCATGTGGAGCAAGAAGGAAGTTGACTTGACTTGTCGACAAACCCAACATGGAACGGAATTTCTCCTTGTAGCACAACCGAGTCAGAGGAAGCACCGGAACACAACCCGGCCACCCACCAATGGCTCCAACTTCTTCGGCTAGTGGACAAATTTCACCTTTCGGGAAAACGAAAACATGGTGTTTCGAATCCCGAAACAGAGAACATGCTTCGAGAAATGAGGATTGCACCTTGACTTGACGAAGCACCAACAATTGACCAACTCCCATGCAAATGAGTTGATACTTTTCGGGAGGCGACAAATCCCGGCACCATTGTCGCAACGCATTCTCAAAAGCATCCATGAAATATTTTTGTGGAAGAAGAAGAGGTTTTATAGAGATGTTTTTGTGTTTCGGATGTTGAAACAATGAAGCGCAAACATCACTATTTATACAAAAATGATCAGCGCATTTTTCAGAAAAGGGGAGAGCTGTCTCCCATCGCCAGGCTGCTCGCGCCTCTTTAGGCCCTCTCCCAGGATTCCCGCTTTGACTTGTCTCTTTCAACTTATGTTTTCTCCTGACACCTCAAACCTCCCGCCAGAACGCTCGCGCCTCTTCGGGATGATCCAGAACATTTTGTGTTTCCTCACACTCACATTTCCTTGTTTTCGCGTTTTACGAAATCCGACACGGTTTCAATGACGCAGCTTTAAACATACGGATTTTTTCTTCCTTTTATTTAAGGGGGAAGGGCTAGTCGCCCCGATCCGCGACGGATCATTTCCATGTCAATCAAAATTCCGAAAATTTTTCGCTTTTTCGCAATAAAATCGAAGATTGATAACACGACATCAGTTTTCCTCCAAAATTCAAGAACTCACAAATTTGAGTCTTGACCTCAAAAAAATCAAATCAATTACACTCGTAAAAATCTTTTCTAAAATTCATCCCCGATGGTTCGAGTTTGAATTTTTCAAGTCACAAATCAATTTTAACGCAATTTAATTCAAGACACGAGTTAATTGCTCAATTTTCAAATTAATTCCTTTTGGGTGTCCAAACGTGACGACTTGTCGCAAGATTTTTTCCAAATTCATTTCATTTTTCAAAATTCAATTTTAACTTCAAGTCATCTTGGTTAATTTTGTTTTCAATCAAATGCTTTTACGTGTTTACGTTTATGCATATGTGCTACCTGTTGCCTGTTTTCTACACTAACAATGCAGGAACTGGTGCAAAGCAAAAAGGAGAATCGACGGCCGACAGCACTCCTCCGAAACACAACACAAAAAAACCAAAAATCACAAAATGAGCTACAATCCAAAAACACATATATACAAACCGCCTCACGCAAAAGACATCGACACACGTTTGATGCGGACAACTGACCGTACAAACAGGATCCAGTACAGACATCTATCATACAGACACTTGCCTAAAACAACCATCTATCATACAAACACTGGCCTAAGACAACGAACTGGGGGCTATCCGCCACCTACCGAACTAAGCACTCTCTATCCTCTCAAACGAAAAAGAAAGGGAGCAACACAGGAAACATAGGAGCAACAACAGAAACAGAGGTGGTTACCATGACGGTAACACCTCGTTCCTGCTCCACGACAAAAAGAAAAATGATGTCTGGCAGACTTCGGACGACACGACAACCGAGGATCATAACTTAGCGCGTTACCTCGACGTTGACTTCCAATCAGCAGAATTCAAGAGTGAAAGAGGACCATAACAACGGATACTACCCCGATGTTGGCCTCCAATCACCAGAATTCGACAACGATCAAAAGTGGCAACATGGGATAACACGCCCGTATTGAACCCCACTCATCGGGCATCCGAACCTTTGCATACAACGACCAACGATCGATACCCTATCATTGGCCGGGCAAAGGCCGCCAGGGAGAAGCACAACAAAGCCTGTAACAAAAAACAGTCGCCTCTCCTCCTCCCGGATCATCCTCCTCCTCCAAAGCCTCCACGACGGACCCCATAGGTCCCAAATGGTACCCTGCAATCAAGGTGAAACAAAAAACGTCGACCGAAATTTCGACATTATGACGGCGTAAATTGGACAAACCCAAAACAAAAAAACAACCTGCAAAGCAAAGCAAGGGCAACCCCGCCCAAATCCAACCAAACAACAAAAAACAATTCACAAAAAAACGCACAAAAAACGACTCGCCCTTCTTTTCAAGCAAAAGACGATTCAAAACAACAAACAAAAAACGGCACCCCAAGACCCACACAAGGTCCGCCAACAAACCAAAATACATTCCCAATGCAATGAGGAATTTTTCTACGGCTTAAAAAGGCAATTCATACGCCAATTTGAGCACAAACCGGTCAAAAATTCAAAAACGACCGCAAAAAGGCAAACGTGATTTTATCACACCCCAAGGCGACCTAAACTACCAATAAGGTCCATTTCGAGGCAAACTGACTCAATTCAGACTCAAACAGGCGCTTATTTTGTCAGACATAAGACCATCACAATAGGCAAAAATTCCAACTTTGCCCACAATACCCAATAAAGGTCCACAATGGCAAATACGGTCTTTCCCCACTACAATGCAACCTAATGAGACCCACTACCCAAGCGAATAAACTTCGCATTGTGAGATGAGACGGTTCCTCCCCCTCACTCACGTTTTTCGAACATAGGGAGCGGGAACGGGGACCAAAATGCAAACTAAAAGCACCCCTATACTCCTAAACAGGTTTCTAACCTAATGCAATCATCAATTTCACTCGAGATGGGCTCAATCAAAAACGCCCAAATCGATTTTCTAGGGTAAAATTTTCAACCTAATTCAATTCAGCTAAAAGACCAACAAATTCAAATGGATTCAAGAGGAAATGCATACCTTGAGATGACATTGTTGATATTGGCACGAGTGGAAGTGAGCAAAGGTCCTTCAATGGCGGATATTTGTATCGAAAGTTGAAGATGACGAGTGAATAGAATGCGAACCATCCTCGCGTCTTTTACAGAAAAATAGGGAGGCACCCTTGGTTCGCCAGGATGCTCGTGCCTAAACCAGGCCTCCCCTTGCTTTTTCAACGAAATTTGGGCTTTGGCCCAATTTCCCGTAATAAACTTCAAGTTTTCAATGATGATATTAAGGGCCGTCATTTTGCAAATACAAAAACAAATAGTGAAATCAAAACTCACTATTTTCCTTCAAAAATTCCAAACAAACGGCGATCAAAACCGCCATTTTCCCTTAAAAAAAGTGAAAAATTCAAAATTAACTATTTCTTCAAATTTCAACGACGGCAATTAAAACCGTCATTTTTTCAAAATAATAGTGAAAAATTCAAAAATTCACTATTTCTTCAAATTACCATGACGCGATTAAAACCGTCAATTTCAATAACAAAATAATAGTGGAAAATTCAAAAATCACTATTTCTTCTATTTTCAATTTCAAGAATAATAGTGAAAAATTCAAAAATTCACTATTTCTTAAAATTTCAGACGACGACAATTAAAACCGTCATTTTCGAAATAAAGTTGGAAATAAAATTTCACTATTTTCACCACACATGTCAACGGCGGCACATAAACCGTCACTTCAAACGTAATAGTGAAGATTCCCAATTCGCTATTTCCTTCACATGTCAACGACGGCATATAAACCGTCACTTCAAAAATAATCATGAAGATTCCAAGTTCACTATTTATATCACATGTCAACGGCGGCACATAACCCGTCACCTCAGTCGTAATAGCGAAATGTAAAATTTGCTATTTCCTTCAAAAAAATTCAAACATACGGCGATTGAAACCGCCACTTCAAATTAAAAAACGAATATTGAAGATTCCAAATTCACTATTCCTTCAAATATCAACAAGGGGCTTCCTCGCAGAACCCGCTTATTTGAAAAACAGTAATAGTGAAAATTCAAATTCACTATTTCCACGGCGGCATCACGAGTTCGCTACTTTCAAAACAAGCCCATTTGACGCGGCTATTCTCACAGCCCATTAACCGACCGCGCCATGGCTGGCGAGCCTTACAACGCATCGTGGCTGGCGAGCCTTACAACGCACCATGGCCGGCGAGCCTTACAACGCATCGCGGCTGGCGAGCCCTCCTCAAGTACGCACCATGACTGGCGAGCCTTACTACGCATCGCGGCCGGCTAGCCCTCCTCATATACGCACCCTGGCTGGCGAGCCTTACAACGCGTCGCGGCTGGCGAGCCCTCCTCACATACGCACCACAGCTGGCGAGCCTTTATCCGCAAACATGCAAGGACGTATCCGAAGATGCCTCAGGAATGACTCCTTCTTATGGCTGGCGAGCCTTTGTACGTAGTCTAACGGAGTTTAAACGACCCGCACGGACAGTCGACGGACTCTAAATTGTTCCCGACGACACGTCCTTGGCTCTTACCCTCGAGTCACCTTGGCGTCGCCCTTCCCGACGGCAGGTCCTTGGCCCGAATCCTTTCGAGCCGCCTCGACGTCGCTTGGGTCTCCAGGTTGTAATCTTCGATTGACCTGGGGGCTCTACTTTGACTTTCGCCCTGTCCAAGCCTAAGTCAAAGTGGGGGCTCTGTAGATACCCATTATCATCTAAGACTCCAACAAACACACGATGATTATCGGACTGTAACATGTTTTAGAATCGCGGCGTGATCGACAGTGTGTGTACAACTTTACGTCGGAAAACTTAAAACGATTTCGAAAATAAAACATTTCAAAACTTTTCAAAAGTACCTCGAGTGTTTAATGCATGACGACGGGGTCGCAATGACACTAACTAGAGTCAAAACCGACACCGGACCAAAAACCGACTCAAAAAATTCAAATCCCGACTCCAACAACGAGTCAAACCGAGTAATCCACAAAAAACAAACCATTTCAAACCTTCTATACTAAGATTTCCCGGATTCATGAATGGTTAAGTACCAAACATGTGACTACTAATCCTAGGATAGAACAAATCATGATTGCACTTGTGTGAAAGTGATAGGACAACTCGAAGACCCGCGACGTGGCTCGCGCCTCTTTGAGCAGCCCAGGTGGCTACGTCCCTCAAAACTCATAAAACCACTCATTTCCCTATCAATACCCCTCAAATGCCCCCATTTTAGAACTTACGCCAATGTCCGCCCCCTCTTTTCTCCCTTAAAATTCTCGACTCGACTTTTTAAGTCACAATCCGACGCGTATTTACGACCTACCGATACTAAATACAAGCCTTACACATTGTTTAGTACCGTCATCGTGCATTAAATCACTTGACCGAACACTTCGACCACTACACTGTCACTAAACTTAATAAAACACTCTTTTTACTTACCAAAACGGTTTTAAACCGAGTTTTTTCCGACCAAACGATTTGTTACACTTACGTCGGTTCCTCGCCATAACCAAACATGTAAGTATGAGGGTGTAAAAATCTTTCTTTTATCATGTCTTCATTTGTTTCATGATTATAACATGCTAAAACATGCATAACATGATCCAAAACATGGGATAAATGAGTCAAAACTGAGTTTTGGCCTGAGGCAGAAGCCCCTTATTGTGCAAATAGGCTCGCGCCTCAATGGGGTGCCCAGGTCATAACTCAACCGTATTTGTTCTCGTCATTCCCCTTTAATTCATTTTCATATTTGTAATTGGTTCTTACCATTCCAAATATTTTCAAACCCTTTTTTATTTTATTTCATTTGTTTTAACCATAAAATATTTTTCACCCTTTGTTCCTCATACCATGACGGTTAAATCCGTGTTTCGGTGATAATATTTGGTTAATAACATTTAAAAGGTGTTTAAAGCCTTTTATTTCATTTTGGGAGGTATTTTAAAGCTTTTCATCATTTCTTTACATTTTCAAAACAAGCATATTAGTCACCAACACAAAGTCATCCTTGGTTCTACATACCATGCCGGATTTTAACCCGGGTACGATGATGAGTATCGACTAATTACATTCAAGTGAACTTAAAATAATTAGTTCATAATTATTTTCAAAACTATTCATGTCAAGCTTGTCAAGTCGAACCCGACACCGAATATCATCAAAATAATGATGATTATTCGAGTCTCGTTCCTCAAATAAACAAATGCGGTCTAAACGACCCCTTCAAACCAAATCGGGTCAAATACCCATTTTTTAATACGTTTTATAAACGTTTTTCAAAAGGTCATAACACGGCATACAACCGTTGATTGAGCCGCGCCTAAACAGGCCCCTTCTTTCATATTTCCAAAACCAGGGGAGACCCCCTTGCACTGCCAACAGGCTCGCGCCTCATATGGTCGCCTGGCACATGGCCTGTTCCCCTTTCCAGAATTAGTCTAGGACGATCCCGACTCCGATTAGCCCGGATATAGGACGGATCAGATGACTATTTGCTCATTCAAAATCATATTTTAAAAATGCTTTACTAAGACAAATGAATCACGTTATGCACCATCAACCTAATACGGTAAATGGATGTTTAATTTCCGTCTTGCATGCAAATCAACCATAAATCCAACTCGACATCTTATACTTGATACTTGGATTAAATCAACCGACTTAGAAAGCTCTCGCATGTTAGGTTTAAATTATTGGATGCGCATTCATGCATTTAAACCGTTTTATCAACTTTTGCATTCAACCAACCAAGATCGATCAGTAGAGGCCGCTACCGCGGGCGGGATTGGGTGTCTGATTAAAGGGCTTCCAAATACGTACCTTTACCTCTTACTCTGAAACTTTGGATAGTGGACGACCTTATCCAGGGTGTACGAGAGTCATTCTAGAGATAGGATGCTAAAGAGGGACGATTTCCTTATATTTAGTACCTATGTGAAACGCTGCTTTGTGCTTCGATTTGACCGAGGTATAAAGTGGATTTCAAACGGGTTCCAAGCATCCCACAAATGCTTGGTGGCGACTCCGAACATCTCTAATCGTTTCAAGACCCTTACCGAGATGATACCGACCGATCTAAAACGATCCGGTCAAAAGCATTTTTTACGCCGCCGAGCGTGGCTTTCAAAAGACCGCAGATGGACCCGGACCCGCAGGTGGGCCATGTCCACACTTGGCCGTAGGCCAAGGCACTTCAATTAATGGCATTTACGTTCTTGAAACTCTTAACTCAAGCACAGATATCTATAACATACAATCCAAAAGACTCAAAACATGTGATCCGATTGAATCATACACTTGGCATTGTCGATTAGGTCACATAAATGAGAAACGCATCAGAAGGCAAGTGTCAACTAGAATTATTGGACCATTTGATTTTCAATCATATGGAATATGCAAATCTTGTCTCCTTGGCAAAATGATTCGTGCTCCCTTTAGTGGTAAAGGGACACGAGCAAGTGATTTGTGGGGACTAATACACACCGATGTATGTGTGGTCCAATGAATATCACCGCTAGGGGAAATTTTGACTACTTCGTCACTTTTACCGATGATTTAGGTAGATATGGATATGTTTACTTAATCAAATATAAGAGTGAAGCATTTGAAAAATTTAAAGAATTTCAAAAGGAAGTAGAGAACCAATTGAACAAGAAGATTAAAGCACTATGATCCGATCGTGGTGGAGAATATCTTAGCAATGAATTTGATTCTCACTTAAAAGAATGTGGTACTCTATCACAACTCACTCCACCGGGCACACCTCAACTCAATGGTGTTGCCGAAAGGAGGAATCGAACCCTACTTGATATGGTTCGATCTATGATGAGTCAAACGGATCTACGAGATTCGTTTTGGGGTTTTGCAATTCTAAAGGCCATAAAATCTTTAAACCAATATCCAACCAAAGCTGCAAATAAGACACCATATGAGATATGGAAGGGAAAAGTCCCAAACTTGTCATATATGAAAATTTGGGGTTCTGATGCTTACGTCAAGAATAAATCTACCGATAAGCTAGCACCTAAATCTGACAAGTGTTACTTTGTAGGTTATCCAAAGAACACTCGTGGAAATTACTTCTACAACCGTCATGAGACCAAAGTGTTTGTGGCGTATGAGGCTGTCTTTCTAGATTTGGATTATATTTCTAGAAGACAGAGTGGGAGAAAATTTGAACTTGACGAAGTTCAAGAACCACAAACTAGAGAAGAGGTGCAAGAAGATGTTCCTTCATCGTCTAATCAAATTATTGTTCCTTCCGAACCTAGGTGGTCAGTTAGGGTTAGTCGCCAACCCGATCGATACATGGGCATCATCGAGTTGGATGACGAATTGGACGTCCTACTTTTAGAAAGTGACGAACCAGCAACCTACAAAGCTGCAATTTCTAGTCCAAATTCAACTTTATGGCAAGAGGCCATGCAATCCGAAATAAAATCTATGCATGAGAACCAAGTATGGGACTTGGTTGATTTGCCTAAAGGTGTGAGACCCCTTCAATGCAAATGGATCTTTAAGGTAAAGAATGGTATAGAAGGGCATGATGATGTCTACAAAGCGAGGCTAGTTGCGAAAGGTTTCACTCAAGTTCATGGTTTACACTATGACGAAACCTTTGCCCCGTAGCCATGCTTAGATCAATTCGGATTATGTTAGAAATTGCCGTATTTCATGATTATGAAATATGGCAAATGGATGTCAAAACCGCCTTCCTAAGTGGGTATTTAGAGAAGGA
Source organism: Silene latifolia (assembly GCF_048544455.1). NCBI lineage: Eukaryota > Viridiplantae > Streptophyta > Magnoliopsida > Caryophyllales > Caryophyllaceae > Silene > Silene latifolia. The sequence goes on from NC_133534.1 coordinate 196,622,712, forward strand.
AGTTTATATGACACAACCTGAGGGTTTTGTGCATCCTAAAAATCCTAACATGGTATGCAAACTTAAGAGATCCATCTATGGTCTTAAGAAATCATCGAGAAGTTGGAATCATCGTTTTGATCATGTAATAAAAGAGAATGGTTTCACTCGAAGTGTCGAAGAACCATGTTTATACATGAAGTTTAGTGGGAGCAAAGTAATCTTTCTAATCTTGTATGTAGATGACATACTTCTCATTGGCAATGATATACCAATGCTTACCTCTGTTAAGGGGTGGCTAGGGAATCATTTCCAAATGAAATATTTAGGCGAGGCACAACTCATATTGGGCATCCGGATCTATAGAGATAGATCTAAGAGGATATTGGCACTAAGTCAAGAGTCTTATATTGATAAGATTCTTCGACGTTTTAACATGGACAACTTCAAGAGAGGTTTTATTCCAACGGGTAGTGGGGTTACATTGAGCAAGTCTCAGTTACCCACAGAACCTGAAGATGTTGAACGCATGAAATCGACCCCTTATGCTTCCGCCGTTGGATCAATCATGTATGCCATGATATGCACTCGTCCCGATATATTGTATGCTTTGAGCATGACAGGTATATATCAAGCCAATCCAGGTGAGAGTCAGTGGATATACGTAAAGAATATCCTTAAGTACATGAGAAGAACTAAGGATTCATTCTTGGTGTTTGGAGGAGATTCCGAGCTAAGTGTGAAGGGTTACACTGACTCGAGCTTTCAAACTAATAGGGATGATTTAAATTCCCATGCTGGCTTTGTTTTCATGATTAATGGTGGAGTGGTTAGCGGGAGGAGCTTCAAAGAGTCGTTCATTGCGGATTCTACGACGGAGGCTGAGTACATTGCAGCATCTGAAGCTGCCAAAGAAGTCGTGTGGCTTAGGTAATTTTTGGAGGGGCTAAGGATAGTTCCTACCGCCAAATATCCTATCACGATCTTCTGTGATAATAGTAGGGCTATCTTTCAAGATAAAGAGACCAAGTCTAGACACGTACTTAGAAAATTTCATGTAATTAGAGATTTCATTGAAAGGAAGAAAATAGCAATTTGTAAGGTTGGGACTGATGATAACATTGCTGATCCTTTAACCAAGCCTTTAACGCAGGCTAAGCATGAGTAACATGTTATTTCCATGGGTCTGAAACGCATGCCAAGTATGTATTAGATTATACGATATGAAATGAAAAAAAAAACCTTGTTTTTGGTTTATATATGATAATCGCATTTATCGTTTGAGTTTCTTTATGCAAACTCATTTATTTAATACCTTGTTATATCCAAATAGGTTGTTTAGAAAATTTTCAACCCTATTAAAGTGAACTGGATTGACATAGTATTCGCCCCTAGTTACTTATAGGAGGTGACGTCTCGAAGTGACTAGAGTGTGATGCAATTGATGGCATGTTCAAGTGTCATAGGGTCATATGAGATGACCAGTCGATCACATAGACAAACTGTATGAGACACTCTGTCGGGCAGTGATCGCTTATAGAGTTCGAGAAATTCATAAAGCCTGGTCGTGGCGAGAGCTACTATAGTATTCTTAAGAGTCAATTCTTTTGACTAGAGACTATTCGCCCAAGTTGGCACAAGTTTCTGATTGGCTTTGATTTATACTCTATGACTGTTGTAACTGAAGTCAAATAAGTATATTTTGGGTCATGATGAACTGTGGCTATACGAAAAGAATAGTGTGATAGGAATTGTCCACCCCCTTGTAAGGGTTGTTTGAAATCTCAGGGCCACTCGAGGAGTAGTGAACTGAAAATGCGTGGCCACGCTCGGAAGGTATCTACGGTAGATAATTTCGGTCAGACAGTTACTCTCCAGATTGAGAAAACCACTCAAGATATGATCGAATGCAAGTACGACCTGCAAGACACCTTGCATTGAGTGGCAGATTGTAATAGGACAAGAGAATTGGGGACGCACACTTGCCTCGGACAAGTGGGGGATTGTTGGAGTATGTGTCCTCAGCAATAAAGCGATCACATGTTTAAATCTCAAATTAAGAATATGTAAGGGATAGTTCATTTATATAGTCAACTGATCAACATTAATCAGTAATGATTGGCTAACTAGAGTTTGACATTACTGTCGTTTCACGGTGGTGATCAGTTGATCCCTTAAGGTCACACCTATAGGACAATTCCCTTAATAGATAAGTTGATTACTTGTATATAGATACAAGTTAGTCAATTCCTTAAATTTGAACAATTCACTTGTGAGTGAAAATATTTATAACTTATTGTAATTTGATTAAATAAGATTTTTTTTAGTAATTAAAAGATTTTATTACTAAAATTTATTATTGTTTATGAAACAATTGAGATATGAATGAATGGTTAATTATAATTACAAAATATTGTGAATTATATTAACATGTCCCATTTTATACCATGTAATTGTGAATTACTAGACAATTTGTTATATGTAATTTAATTAATATATATAATGATATTTATTTGATAAATATGCATTAAATTAATTAATAACATGTTACATGCTACATGTGACATATTGTGTGACAAATGACAAATTGACAAAATAAAATGGAAGTACATTTTATAAGTGGACCAAAAAATGGACGGGTTTATAGGATAGTGGATGTTTTATTTAATTGATAAATAAAACACCATCATAACCTAAATAATAGCCTTATACACTTAATGTTTGGAAAAGAGAAAAAGGCAAAAGGGTAAAGGCCATGCATTGGCCTTCCACCACCCCCAAAACCGGCTCCCCCCTCTACAATAGAGAAATGGTTCTCTATTAATTCATTCATACATAATTTATCAAATAATCCTCTCACTACATCACTCTCTAAAATTATTTTAGATCTTATAAAATTGTTCATCTTTTTTTAATATTACAACATAATATTACTAGTGTAGTAATATAAATATTATTAGAATAATTAAGGAAATCTTATATATTAATCTAGTTAATTAGTATATAAGCTTTAAGGGTTTTGTTTTGGGTGCAACAAGAGGAGGATCTCAATACTTAGGATTTTGGAGGATCATCCATAATACTTAAGCTCAAGAACAAATAAGGAAGGTGTCCTTATCTGTGCCCAAAATTTCGAACCATATATAATGTAAGGAACATTATTTTTCTTTTTATCTCTTAATTAGTTATGCATGCACTAGATCTTAATGAACTTAAGTTAATATGTTAGTTTGTTCACCATAGGAAATGTCTTATAAGAGGTATATGAACCTAACACGTATACCCATAAAATGACCTCATATACCCAACCTCCTGCATTTTCAAAGATTTATTAGCTTCTAAGCTAAGTAAAGTAGATAAAATATAGAGAAATGACTCAATGCAAGGCTAGGTCGAAATCTCACCATGCTTCTTGCCGTACGGAATGACAAGTGGGTTTCTACTGCCCAAATGAGATGTCGGCCATCTCATTTATTGGCCTACTAAGGCGCAGACACAAGCGGATGCCCCCTTCTCCTCACGGTGACCCTCGTGGGCACCTCTTCCTCTTCCTCCATCACCTCCACGACCCCCATGTGAACCACCATGGCCGAAAGGGGATCAATATCCACCTCTATGGGGTCTCGCCCCGAAGTAGAAGGTACGTCCTCTGCAAAAAAGAGCAAACCAATGCATTTAGAGGTCATTTATGCCGTTTTTTCCAGCTATTCTTTTACTATTATAGAGCAAGTCAACAAATGTAGTAAAGTGTCCCAGAAGACCTGTCACAAACTGAAATTTAGAGGTCATAAATCAAGCTTAGTCATGGCCACGAGCAAAAATTTCCGCAGCATTTCGTTACTATAGACTAAACCCATGCAAAAAGTGTCTCGGAAGACCTGTCACAAACTGAAATTCCGACATGATAGCAAGTTTATCCATCATCCGAGGGTTCCAAAACATCATGTTTTATCCAAAACTGACTAGTATAAGGCCATTTTCGAGCCATTTAAAGCGGTATAATACAAGATCGTCTCATTTTGGTCTCATTTCATCAATACTCAACGCAAATTCAAAATGAATACATGAATATGCTCCTAGCATGTTTAGTTACGCATTTATAATGTCAATTTCAAGGGATAAATTCATTTGGGACGAATCCCCCATTTTTCGACATTTTTGGGCAAAAAACCCCTAATTCTCTACTTCTAATTCAAGCTAGAAATGCAAGTTTAAAGCAAAGATGGGATGCATACCCGGATTAGTCATGTTTTGTGGCGAGTTTCGATCAAATTTTGATGAATGTTGGTTGGGTTTTGGGTTTGTGTCGAAGAAGAAGAAGAAGAAGAAGAAGAAGAAGAAGAAGAAGAAGAAGAAGAAGAAGAAGAAGAAAAAGAAGAAGAAGAAGAAGAAGAAGAAGAGTGTTTGTTAGAATGAACAAAGAACTCGCACTGAGTTCTGTTTTACTGAGGTATAGACGAGCTCCGGAGAAAACGCAGCATTTGCTGCGCCTCTTCCCCAAGCCATATCCTTGCTGAGCCTATTCTTCAGCATGTTTCGCAGCAGCTCTTGCTTTCAATTCGTTGCAAGTTCGTTACAAGTGTGATTAGGCCCTACATTTTCCCACTTTTGGATATTTCCTCGAATACTTAGAGTATATTTACTCCATATATTTCCTACGGGTGTATTTCTTCGTCCAATTGGTCTACAATCTCCTCAGCGAGTTGCAATATTTTATTCCCCAGTGAGAGTTCATTGCCGTTATACAGCCCATATATTTCTCAGCCAAGCGGTTCTCGGAAAGTCCCGCCTTCGACCAAAATTGATTATTTTTATCAGCAGTTCTCGGAAAGTCCTGCCTTCCTACCAACGGTTCTCAGAAAGTCTTTCCTTCTACAAAGTCAAGTTTTATCAGCATTTCTCAGAAAGTCTCGCCTTCTACAAAGTCAAGTTTCTTCAGCAGTTCTCAGAAAGTCTTGCCTTCTATTCAGGAGTTCTCGGAATATCCTGCTTTATTCTCCAACAGCACTCAGAAAGTCTTGCCTTCTATAAATTGTGATTATTTTATCCCGGCGGTTCTCAGAAAACCCTGCCCTCATCTCTGGCAGTTCCCAGAAAGTCTTGCCCTTCTATTCGGCGGTTCTCAGAAAGCCCAACCTCTATCCCAGTAGTTTCTTTCTAACGTTCTGTTGTCGACATTAGACGTTTCGTCCCTGTGAAGGCCCAGGTATGGTTTCTTCTTATGGTTGGCGATCTTCCTTACGTAGTTTAATGGACTTTAAACAACCCTCCCCGATAGTCACAGACTCTAAAATGTTCCCGACGACAGGTCATTGGCTCGGACCCATTGAGTTGTCTCGCGTCACCATAGTCTTCAGGTCGTAATCTTCGATTGACCTGAGGGCTGTACTTTAACTTTTGCCTTGTCCAAGCTTGAGTCAAAGTGGGGGCTCTGTAGACACCTTATTTCTGCACCTGACGCCAACCACCCAGTGATGATAGGGTCGCATGTTTAATCACGCGGAGCGATTTATGACATTTCGTAAGTTCGTCGACACGTGATAGCTTAAACAGTCGAGTCAACCTCATGGCCATCATCTACGTACCGATACGGTCGTTTTAACAGTAATTAGAGTACATTTGGAGTCCAAGTCAAAAACCGTTTCCATTCTCTAAAACCGTCTTAAAACCGAGTCGGAATGTTCTAGAATTTTCAGGACCGTTTATTCCTAAATTTTATCTTTTATCACGGAAATATATTCTTTGCGGAATAAGGTATAGATCTTCTCTAATTCCTAATTTTAACTGCGGAAATCTTTCTTTCTGAGGAAACTGTTTACGTACTTTTTACCAAATTGGTTGATTCGGGTCAATGCGGTCTTACTCGTCGGATGTTTGATAGTTTGTTTATATGACGATATTTAAATAAGGAAATAAAGTACGAAATATAAATTAACACGTGAGATTTGGTGACGCGGAAAACACAATGTGGGAACAACCGCGGGAGGGATGGTACCCTGCCAAATATTGCACTAGCTTTAAATAGGAGGATGATTACAATTGTATCGTAATGCTAATCTCACTAGCACGAGGTATCGAGCTCGTATGATCTTGAACGATGGTATGCGTGCGTGTGTGAATTTGAATGTGAGTGCGTGAATGTCTTTCTTTGATTGCTCCCTTGGTTATTTATAGGGTAAGAACCCTAGTCATATCCTTCCTTGGCTATGGAAAGGGAATATAACTTCCATAACAACTATTTCCATGTTTGGTCGTCTCCCTCAATTCTCCCTGATCTCCCTGACTTCTCCCTAACTTCTCCCTAACTTCTCTTTCCTAATTCCATGAATCTCCTTCAGTGGGCTTTCGGTCTCTTCCCGCGTATGCCAGCCCACTCCCTTTCCCCCGCACTTTACTCCAATTACGGGCTCCCCTTCTCCTTATCCTTTTTCTTGTGACCCATTATTTGTTTAAGTTGGTCTTTCCCTATTATTTGATTTTTAGCCCAAACAGTTTGCCCCAAATTTCTTGCGAAGTATGCTTCAAGGTGTCGAGCAAGAAATTTTACGTAATCGTCTGCTAAAACCCTAAGCCGTCATTTTCACTCCCTATCATGCAACCCATCATTTCAGCCGCCCTCCTCCTCTTTTATCGCACCATACTCCCTCCCTCTTCCTTTATAACCTCAACCTCCACCCCTACTTCCATTAATTACTTTTCATAAAAACTCCCCCTTTCTCTCCTAAAACCCTCAACCTCCCTCTTCTCTCACCTCGCCGGCTCCACTGTTTCATCCTCCATCATCCCTTCCACCAGGTATTTTCTTCCTCTTTTCTTCTTAATTTCCATTTTCTCTTTCTTTACAATGGGCAAAACCCAACACTCCTCATCAACCTCCACCCCCAATGACCGTAATCCCGACCCAATCTTTCCTTCTCGGGGACTCTTCACTTACGCCCATGAATGTGACTCCGTCTTGACTCCTGTTGACGTTCCCATGATCAAGGGCTTGCTTGGTCTTGGTGATGGGGTGGATATTGCCATCCCTAAACCGGGTCAGAAAGCTTATGCCCTTCGTCCAGGATGGGTTTGTTTTTATCTGTACCCGTTTAGATATGGTCTCCGTTTCCCTTTTCCCAAACTCATCCAAGACATCTTCTTTACAAATAATTTTGCCATGGCGCAAATCTCTGCCACTGTCTGGAGCGTTCTCCTTTACTCCTTGGCTTCTGGTCAAAACACCGGCAACTCCCTTTCCCTGGGTGATCTAGCCCACATGTACAACATCAGGTCCCTGGGTAGGGGTCAATTATCACTCCGGGGCCGTGGAGAGGCTCCCTTCAGGCATGTGTCCAAATCCCGAGATGAGAAATGGATTGAGGACTTCTTCTTCGTGAGGAAGGACTCCATCTAGCCGCCTGCCGACTACATCTTCGAGAAATGTCATAACTTCGAGTAAGTAGCCTCCCTGTCACCTGATTTATTTATCTCGCTGCTTACTAGCTTACTTCATCGCCCTCGTGCAGGTCCCTGCGATCTAACTCGCATTGGTGCCCAGATTCCTGCTCGCAGCAAGTTGTTCTGTATCTGTGAATCCGAGAGAAAGTTTCCTGACCTGCTTCCTGGTTTCTCACCTGCTTCCTTCTCTAACCCTCTCCAATCAGCTTACAGCATGTCTTCTGGTAAGCTTCCTACAGTTGTTTCAGTTTGCATGCAGCTTTTACTAATGCTTTAATTGTTCTGACGCCTGAGATGATGTCTGCTTGCAGATTCAAAAGTTGATCCACTTGAAGTCATCCTCTAAAGTGCAAAAAGAAAGAGATCTACTGCCAGTCCTGACGTGGCATCCGCCTCCAAGAGGAGTGCTCCTGCTGCCTCTTTCGAGACCCCTCCTACGCATTCCATTTCTGCTGGGCTTGAGCCCTTGGAGGTTGATCCATTGTCTCGCCACCCCCTACTCCTCGTGCCAATCCTCGTGCTTCAGCTAGCTGATGGGTGAGTGTCGTCGGGTCACATCCAATCAAACACATTTATAATACTCAACATACAACTAGTTAGCGGTAAGTCGAGGTCGATCCATGGGACGGTGTGCTTTGGGTTCCAAGTCTATCTATCTCAATTTATGCTAGTGTCACAATTTGGTTGGGGTTTGTAGTTGTGTTCTAAACTAATGAAAGGCAATAAAGTAAACAAAGGTATAAACAAGTATTAAAGAGTACTAGGATATCATGGGTTCATAGGGGATTCATGGGAGTTGATCATACAAACATGTTTCCTACTAGATGCAAGCAATTATTGTTGTGATGGATTGAGTTGGGTTATATCTTACAATCCTAGGAAAGTTTGGGTCCCGGAGCCGAATCGATTAGATTGTACAACACCTACAAGTCGACTTAATCTTCCCTACTCAACAACATGCATGGTCTAATGAGACTCGAGTTGGTTTATGTCTTACAAGTCTCATTGAAAAGATAAGAGATGGTAGTAAATGCAAGGATTCATAGGCTTAGCATTTCATCAAACATAACATGTGCATGAGTTGAGATCATAACAAGCAAGCAAATAAACCATGAAAGCATATTAATTTAAGCATGAATCATTCCCCATGTTGGTTTCCCCTAATTACCCACTAATCCTAGCTAAGGAATTACTCACTCATGATCAAGTTTAACATGTTAATAAGGTTGTCAATCATACTAACAAAGCCAAACATGATGAACAAGCAATAAAGATTAACAATAATTAAAACAAGGATTAAGAGGATTATACCTACTAATGATTCCAATAATAAAGCAAGAATAATAGAAGAACTTGATGATTGATTGAGAGGTTGTCAATCTCCCAATAATAACCCAATAATCTTCAATTACCCAATAATAAACTTGAATAATAAACTTGAACAATAATTAAAGAGAGATTAATGTGTAATTTGTGTGGAAAGATTGAGATTAATTTATTCTAATCTACTCCTAATCTAATCTAAGAGAGCTTGATTTAATCTAAGGAAACTTGATGGTTTGATTATTACAAATGGGGTTGTAGATACCCGTATCCGTCGATATTGGAATTTATAGAGAACCCGACAAACACCCGATGATGATAGGACACATGTATCCTTTAGTTGTCATTGTCATTATTTGGGCTCGTTTTACGAGGTAGAATGGGCGCCGTCGATGAAGTAATTTATTAATTTAAATGATATTTAAATTAATGTTTTTAGTAAGTTCATTTTGTTATTTTAAATGATATTTAAAATTAATGTGTTTTTTAAGTGAATTCTTTATTCATTTAATTTAAATGATATTTAAATTAAAGCTTTATTTTGAATTTATTTTCTTAAGCTTATTTTATTGAAAATAAAATAAATATTTGATTTGAAAAATCATTTTATGAGAATATTTGATTTGAAAAGTCATTTATTTTAATTTGTTATTTGATTTGAAAAATCGTTTTTTAAAAGCGAGAAACTCGTTTTTTTGCATCGTGTGTTTTGAGCTCGGCTTTAGCTCGTTTTTTAAGCCCGTTTCTTTTGCGAATTGGCACGAATCTCGAGTACACTAACCCACCTATACCAATACCCATCAACCCATGTTCGAACCCCCATACCATGGCCCAAAATTCTCGTTCAAAACCAACCCCAAGCAGCCCGCACCAAACCGCAAACAGCCCCTGTTTTGCGAGCCAATTCCCGAGCCCAAACCCGCTCCAAACACTACCAAGACCCGTACCCATTAACCCTAACCCATACCCTAGTATCCTACCCATATTATCCTAGCTTAATCACCAAGAAATCCCCCAAAACGAACCCTAGAAACCCCTCCCAAAGCTGCTGGACAGCAGCTATTCCCATTGAGCCCGATTTGCCTCCCCTCCCTTTTAACCTATTTTAACTCCCTATAAATACCACCCCATCACCATACAATCATCCCTCTAAGTTCTCCACACATCCAAGCATCACATACAAGCTTTAAACCTCAGAAACAAACCCTAAACATCCTCCAAAAACCCTAAACAAAACCGACACACAAACTGAAACTGTTTGTGTGTCTCCTTCGAAAACCCTTTCGTTCCTCCATCAAATCACCATAAAAACTCGAGTTTCTTGTTCCTAATTAACCACATAACATCCATATACATATTAGATAAAGATTTACGAGCCGAATTGACCTTGAGAGCACACGAGATCCCTCGAAAAACAGAGTGAAATAACACTCTGTTTTCGCGGTTTACTCTTGTCTGTCCAGTTCTGTTTGTGCTCGTTTTTCGTGCCCAATAACCCAAATCGAGCCGGGGTTGCTTTAAGATCCTTGTTCTCCTCTCTTTCTAGTTTCCAAAACATCTTTCGGATCGAATTTTCGTCGTGAAACGAGGGAGATATCACTGTTTTAAAACTGCTGTCCAGAAACTTTCCAAAACGCGTGTTGCTTTGTTACTTCGTCGACGACGGCCTCTCGAGATAAAATCTACCATCGATTACGACCCAAGACGGTGTCAACGATACATGTAGGTTGAGGGTGCATCAAATCCCCTTCTCTTCTCTCTTTTTATTTCGTTTTTTTATGCCTTTTTTATTGTCTTTTTTTTGTTTGTTTTTCGTTTTAATTATCGTTTGTTTTAATTAACTACGAAACTAGTTAGTCCGAGTATGAGTTAAAGTACCACCATGAACACCCGCGTTGACTTGAGATGGGAAAAGAAACCGCTCCTTCTGTCGGTCGTACACCCCCGTCTCATTTACATATCCTCGTGTTCAAGGTAGGGCATAAATAAAACAAGTTATCTAACTTTGTTCTTCGTTTTCGACCCCCTTTTGTTTCGGCCAAATCGACAGACCCTAGGGCCCGTTGTATGTTAGTTTAACCTCTGGTTGTTAACCTATGACGTATTTAGATGACTTTAATTTAATTTAATAACCTAATTAGACACGATAGGTGGCTTCGACGTAAGTTATAAAATCAATCGACGATTTCTGTAAATAATTGAATGCATCTATCTCTTTCACCTAATTTCTCGCTAGTATAAGAGTGCGTGATTAGCACCTTCTTATTGACACTCGATGAGTTAAATTAATTAGCGAATTTAACCTAATTGGACCCTTTAGGCCGTGTAGAATGCACCCTTGCGCGACAATAAATCAACATCGTTTTTAACTCGTTTTCTAACTTGTTTTCGATTCCTTTTCGCAATCATTCGATCTAATCAATAAATCTAACTTAGGAACTAGGTTGGCTTTGGTTGGGCCGTTGTTGGCCGTGTGTTTGGCCGGGTGTTTGGCCTTTCCTATTTCGTTTGTTTTTGCATCGTTCGTTCTTTATTTGTTTTATCACTTGTAATTAATTTATGTTTCTTTGAGTCACGTTTTGTAATCTATTTGTAATTAGTTCTCCTTTTTGAGTCAAAACCTTTTCTGAAAACCTTAGTTTTATTTGGTTAGACGGTTGTTCCCAATGCTTGTAGGAGCGTAGTAAACCGCATGTTGTTTAAAGCAACATGGCCCGGTTTATGCTAATGCATGCTTTGGTGCGTAGCCCAATGTCTAATTCGATGGGATTAGGTGAGAGCACGCAATACGAGGAGGGACCCACGGCCGTGTGTCATGTAGGCCGTGAGTCACCTCCCCCATGTGCACGGTTTTCAAGGCCCAATGGCCGTGTGTTTTGTGTCGTGTTTTGAGTTGTATGTAGCAATTGTATTTAGATCGAGTTGTATCTTTAATTTGTTGTTGTGTCGGCATGAAATGCCTGGGTTGTAATAGGTAGATCCCAACGGCTCCCCCATTCCCCCTTAAGCCTTGTTTGCTTTATTTGTATGTTGTTAGATCAATCAACCCACATGCTAAATTACAACTTTGACAAAGTTAGTATAGTTGCATCTAAATCAACATAGAAACTTCACATGTTAGGGTTTAAAACAACGTTTGCATTTCATACATCGTAGTAGCTATGACCTTGTTTGAAATCCGACACTTGACTTAGTAGAGGCCGTTATTGACGGGCGGGGTTGGGTGTCCTTATGGGCTTCCCAACACGTACCCTCACCCCTTACTCAAGATCTATGGTTTGTGGATCCGTCTAAATACCATTGGATTACGAGAGTCATTCAAATTGAGTGATATAGGGTACAAGTCTTTATCTTTAATCACTCGTAGTCGATGGGCTTTATGCTTTTCGATGAAAGGTGTAAAGTTGACTTGAACGGTTCCAAGTTCCCAAAAAACTTGGTGGCGACTCTAATTTGTCTTAATTCGATTCGAAAGAACCTCGAGTCGATTATGCTTAGTGTGGATCCCGCGGACGCAGTTCCCGAGGGCCTTGTCCACGATTTGGCGACTCTTTGGGGAAAAGAGGACTAGTTACACTTTGTGTTTCTAGGGTCTTTTCCTCCGAGGTGAAACTTGAAAAGAAAGTGTTGGAAAGTAAAACATTACTCATAGTGCTACGATTCATGCATAAACCCTTAAGGACTTGCTCGGGCCGTCCCAGCGTTTCTTCGTGATGCGTGGGGGGCGACGTCCCACTATGCTAGGAAGCTGCACATTGCTCGCTTCCACTTCGCCTCGCGTGGTTCTTGGGAATGGGGACGATCTTCTAGGTACTTTACCTTAAGACACCTCGCTTTATAAGACCGCAAAAGGATGGAGGGCATAGACCTTCTTGTAGAAGACTTGCCGAGACTTAGAGATGTCTAGGAGCATACATCCTTATAGCATGAGAATGACAATGTGCAATATGTTTTCCCGAGTCTTTTTTTCGAAAATTCCAAGTCCTTTTCAAAACCGAACTTTTGAACAACTTACTTTCAAACCTAGCATGATTTTCAAAACGCGGAATGCTGCCCAAATAGGACTAGAATTTCGGCCCAAATTGAGCTTTTATAGCCGGCATCTTTGCCCATTTCAAATCTCATTTTCAAATCAATCCTTCGTTTTTCAAAATCAATCCAAGATGTTTCTCGAACCTCAACCAAGCATGAAATGCGTCAAGTCGTGTCCGGGTCATGGCCATGTTAGGCCGGGTATGTTTCATATTAAGGGTCTAGAACACGACCTTGTTGGGTCACCCAAACTCACCTCTTGGGCTTTGAGTCATGTTGGTCGACCTTTTGGTCTAGAATAGTCCACAAAAAACGTCCAGGCTAGGCCCTTATGGACGTTTCACGCGAACCCATGGGCTATGTTAGCCCAATCACGGGTTTGGTCACACCAAGTCCAGTTTAGAATCGAGTTATGACAGCTTGAGTCATGTCGTTTTGTCGAGTCTAAAATGAACCAATGTCTAAATCAAACCGTGAGTCGAACCTTTGGTTAACCAATCTCAAGTCGAGTCTGTGTTTGAGTCAAGTTGGGGTCGTGTCCTTAAGTGTGCAGGGGCTCTTACTTTAAATATTGACTCAGTCAGGGGTTTTCTTGTAGAAAGGCCGCCAAAAACCCGACGTCAAGCAATGGAAGATGCTGTTAACAAGCTTACCGAGGCCGTGAACCTCATGATGACCCGAATGGATGCAATCGAATCTAGGCTGAGTGAAGATTCACCTCCACCCCCTCCACCGATCGATCCGGAGAAACGGTTCAAGTTCATCGAAGACCGTTTGAAGCTCTCCCAGGGGAAGAACATCCACTATGAGAATGCTAGGACCAACGCCCCAGTTCAGGATAAGTTGCCCACGAACATGGTACTCACTGACATCCCAAAGTTCAAGGGCACTGAAGATCCAGTCCACCATGTTAAGGCTTATAAAGGGTACTTAGCACTGAAGGGAGTACCTGCTGATATGCTCTCTGAAATCTTCGCCCAATCTCTGGGTGAACACCCAAAGGCTTGGTTCTACAATCTTGACCTCAAGAACTTCCCCACTTTCGAAGATATTACGGTGGAGTTCGTAAGCACTATCGACAATGTTGAGATTCAAACCAACATAAGAACCTTGGAAGTCATGACACAGAAAGAGAAAGAGGGCTTTACTGAATTCCTCGCAAGATGGCGCGCTGAAAGCGTGAAACTAGCTAAGAAGCCCGACGAAGTTGAAATGGTGGATAAGTTCGTAAAGAATCTACGACCTGTTTACCGTAATGCTCTGAAATACCAAAATTTTGGTTCTTTCAAAGAATTGATAAGAATCGGGATAAAGGTAGAAGATGATGTCATAAGGGCAGAGGCTGAAAAGCCGAAAGGGTACCAAGGGGCGTCATCGTCTAAGGGCAAGGCCCAAGCAACGACCCATTTAGATGAAGGCATCAATCTATTAGAAGGGCAATCGAAGAAGTCGCAGCGCCAAACGCCTAGGGCATTCACCGATATTGGATGCACTTATACATGCGCTCTCCAAAGGCTCATAGCCCAAGGAAAGCTGAAGCCTATTGGTCCAACTCCGGACCCACCCGCTGAGCAACAAGGTAAATGGTATAAACCAAATGCCTACTGTGCCTTTCATCAAGGGAAAGGCCATGATACTGAAAGGTGCTATCGACTGAAGCACGAAATTCAAGACATGATTTAGAACGGAACGCTCCCAATCCCGGCCGTAAAACCCAATAACATCACCAATCCATTTGGCGATCACACTAACTTTGTTTATGTCGAAGACAATGTCGATTATTCTCATCTTATCCGCCCATGTCACTTGAAAGGGGTGTTTATCGGGACAATATTTGTGGATTGCTCTGAATTCTTGCCAAACCCGAAGAATGAAATTCAAGTCGGGAGTCTTGCTCTAGAATGTACTCCTCTCATTAACGAAGTTAATAAAAGACAATTCGGTTCAACAACCTTTATCACTGGCGTAGATCCTCAAAGGACTACCTCGGGATGGAGGCAGACCATCAAAGGGATCAAGGACTAGAACCGAGCATCTAAGCTGACAACTGAACAAAGGAAAGCTCAAGACCAGATTTGAAAATTACGAGTCGGGATCTATTTTCTTATCTTAGTCAAGTCGAGTCTAGGACTTTCTTTTCCTGAAGTTGAGTCGTTTGCTCCGCGATGACCTAGGGTGTGTCCTAGGAATCGTTCCTTCGAGTCTTTTAAGCTTTTGTCATTCCAATAAAAGTCGCAGTTTCGTTTCCAAATATGTCTTGTTTCCAATCCTCAATCATTCCGAAACATGATAAAATGCACAACACACTCAAAGGCATCCCTGGGGTAGAAATATGTCCCGTTTCAAAATGTAAGGTACACTAGGATCCTGTGTTTGATTCCTTTACCTATTCCATGTCTGGCGGTACAAAACCTCCATCTAAACCAATGTTTGTGACA
Source organism: Silene latifolia (assembly GCF_048544455.1). Lineage (NCBI taxonomy): Eukaryota > Viridiplantae > Streptophyta > Magnoliopsida > Caryophyllales > Caryophyllaceae > Silene > Silene latifolia. The sequence continues at coordinate 196,637,921 of NC_133534.1, forward strand.
AGCTTTTAGATGATTCTATGACGAACCCAAACTAGCTCCTTGTTTCCCCTATCGATGACGGAAGGCAAGCCTTTTCCCCATAAAATCATCCCATCTCGAAGAGAGAAGATATCAACCCGTTCTAACAAGGAATTGTAGTTACTACCCAAATTAGTTGGCGAAGCCCAGTTTTCAAGGTGTATCCATTTATGACTAAGAGAATGAATAGAAGATCATTTTCAAAGAAAGAAAAAAGATGAAAAAGAATGAAAAATGAGAAAAAGAGAAAAATTGGAAAAATGAAAAAAAATGAAAAAAAAAAAGAAAGATGAAAGAAAAAGACAAAAGAAAAAAAGATGTTGAAGTTATTGCGGAATGCTTTTTGATTGAATGTCGAAGTTACAGAAGCCAGAAGTCAAGTCAAGTACCCATAGTTGAGGTTCAATGGGCGAAGCCCAAAAACGTAAGTAGTGACCTCTTTACCCTCTAAGTCCTTCCTGAGACAGTTACAACGGGATAGTCAGGAATTTTGAGAATCATTCCGCTTGTGCCGTTACACCCAGCCTTTAGGGTCCAGACATGGAAATTTGAACCCACATCTTTTTTCAACCCATTTGCACTCGTGGTTCATCAAACCCGAGACACCCATTTCAACCACATCAGCAGCCATAGCCCTTGGCCTTAGCACCACAAAACAAACCTTCAGAATAATGGTTAACCATTCCAACTTGTTATTACCAAGCTCCACATCCCAAAAGATCCAAGCCTTTTACACCTAACTCCAGACACGGGATTTAACGGTACCTTACAGGCTAGAATGGGATACGACATGATACCTTAGGTGAAACCTTCGAGTGCGTACACACAATCAAAATGCCATGTTTATGCACCTTGATCGAACTACGTCGGATTTGATTTCGCTCCACGCGAATACGTAGGCAGTCCTTCTGAACAAGGGATTCAATCCACTCATCAACCAAGTTGTCATCTTGTCGGTTTATTACGGGTCTTAACCAAGTCCAAATGAAGCCACCTTTGTTTGGGTCGGTCTTAGTAATCGATGTAAGCTAGGATAAGGATATAGGTTCAGATGAATAGTATCAAGTCTCAGAATGAGCTTTATCTAATGGTTTAGGCAAGGATGCCGAGTCAGATAGATGTGGGTTTTTGTTGGGAACAGAAAATATGAAAAACCCGCTGAAAAGAAAGAAGGCGTGGAAGAAAAATAGTAAAAGCCCGCTGAAAAGAAAGAAGGCGGTGGCAAGAAATGAATGAAAACTCATTTGAAAAGAAAGGAGGCGAGGAGAAGAGTGACAGAATGTTCCCAACAAGAGTGATGTGTGATGTCTAAGTGTTCTCATAAAATGAGTCCGTGTTTAGTGTCTGGGCGAAGCCAACGTTGTTGCTCCGTGAGTTTAATCCACCTTGTCAATGTCAAGTGATCTTGATTCCCATGTGCCGTTGGGAGCACGCCCATGCCATACGATATCTCTGTCTCAAGTCCGATGGCCTTGTGATTCCCATTTGCCATCTTTTGGCGCCAGAATGGCCAATTTACATTTCTACCCCCAACAAGTCAATAATTGAATTAAAGCCCGTGCACACTTGCGGTTTTATTTTCCTTTTTTGTTTTACGGTAGCGGGCTACGCCCACGTTGTTTACAAGTCATACGGAGTGTCTGAGTCGTATTTCATGCTCACCCATCAAGGTTCGATTTCAATTTCAATTTCAAAATTTCAAAATTCCAAAAACTTTTTACGAATTGTGGATAGATGATCCAAGTAGTGGAATCCTTGTGGGTCGATGATCCAATCCTTCGAAATTCAAAAATTCAAAATTCAATTTTTGAAGGGCCGATGGCCCAATATTCTAAATGATGACAAATTCGAAATTCGGGTCGATGACCCAATCATTCAAAATTTTCAAATTCAATTTTCGGGTCGATGACCCAATCATTCAAAATTTTCAAATTCAATTTTCGGGTCGATGACCCAATCATTCAAAATTTTCAAATTCAATTTTCGGGTCGATGACCCAGTCTTTTCAAATGATCCAATTTCAGGATCGATGATCCAAATGTGCTTATGTGATGATTATTGCTAGTACATTTTCTATGTTTCAAATATAGCAGGATATGCTTCAACTGGGGGCTCTAAAGTCTTCGACTTTAGAGCCATCGCAAACTGGGGGCTCTGAAGCCGTTGGCTTCAGAGACCATTATCAAGATGTAAAGGATGATATCCACCAAGAATTCAATTCAATACAAGAGTATGAAATGGAAGAATTCCGTAGCTGAAAGCAAATGATGAAAGCGGCGGCAACCTCCTTGGAAAGTCCCGTCCCATTCGGACAAGCGCCAGCAGATGATAAATTTTGGGCCAATGTCAGCAGATGATGAGTTTTGGACAAACGCCACAGATGATAAACTTTGGGCAAGTGTCGATTCTTGCCGAACTACGACGCGGGTTTGATTCCGTCAGAAACGGATACGTAGGCGCCTAAGGATAAGGCTCAACCCACCATTTATGCAATTTATGGGTCGATGACCAACGATGATGTTTCGACGCAACAGAAGCAAGAGTCAACCCCAACGAAGTTTCAGGTATGATCTCTTCTTATGGTCAAGCGAGCTTATATACGCAAGTCTAATGGACTATAAACGACCGAAGAATCCTCGGGTCGAGAGGGACTGGGGTATACTTTGACTTTCGCCTTGTCCAAGCCTCAGTCAAAGTGGGGGCTCTGTAGATACCCGTATCCGTCGATATTGGAATTTATAGAGAACCCGACAAACACCCGATGATGATAGGACACATGTATCCTTTAGTTGTCATTGTCATTATTTGGGCTCGTTTTACGAGGTAGAATGGGCGCCGTCGATGAAGTAATTTATTAATTTAAATGATATTTAAATTAATGTTTTTAGTAAGTTCATTTTGTTATTTTAAATGATATTTAAAATTAATGTGTTTTTTAAGTGAATTCTTTATTCATTTAATTTAAATGATATTTAAATTAAAGCTTTATTTTGAATTTATTTTCTTAAGCTTATTTTATTGAAAATAAAATAAATATTTGATTTGAAAAATCATTTTATGAGAATATTTGATTTGAAAAGTCATTTATTTTAATTTGTTATTTGATTTGAAAAATCGTTTTTAAAAGCGAGGAACTCGTTTTTTGCATCGTGTGTTTTGAGCTCGGTTTTAGCTCGTTTTTTAAGCCCGTTTCTTTTGCGAATTGGCACGAATCTCGAGTACACTAACCCACCTATACCAATACCCATCAACCCATGTTCGAACCCCCATACCATGGCCCAAAATTCTCGTTCAAAACCAACCCCAAGCAGCCCGCACCAAACCGCAAACAGCCCCTGTTTTGCGAGCCAATTCCCGAGCCCAAACCCGCTCCAAACACTACCAAGACCCGTACCCATTAACCCTAACCCATACCCTAGTATCCTACCCATATTATCCTAGCTTAATCACCAAGAAATCCCCCAAAACGAACCCTAGAAACCCCTCCCAAAGCTGCTGGACAGCAGCTATTCCCATTGAGCCCGATTTGCCTCCCCTCCCTTTTAACCTATTTTAACTCCCTATAAATACCACCCCTTCACCATACAATCATCCCTCTAAGTTCTCCACACATCCAAGCATCACATACAAGCTTTAAACCTCAGAAACAAACCCTAAACATCCTCCAAAAACCCTAAACAAAACCGACACACAAACTGAAACTGTTTGTGTGTCTCCTTCGAAAACCCTTTCGTTCCTCCATCAAATCACCATAAAAACTCGAGTTTCTTGTTCCTAATTAACCACATAACATCCATATACATATTAGATAAAGATTTACGAGCCGAATTGACCTTGAGAGCACACGAGATCCCTCGAAAAACAGAGTGAAATAACACTCTGTTTTCGCGGTTTACTCTTGTCTGTCCAGTTCTGTTTGTGCTCGTTTTTCGTGCTTAATAACCCAAATCGAGCCGGGGTTGCTTTAAGATCCTTGTTCTCCTCTCTTTCTAGTTTCCAAAACATCTTTCGGATCGAATTTTCGTCGTGTACGAACGAGGGAGATATCACTGTTTTAAAACTGCTGTCCAGAAACTTTCCAAAACGCGTGTTGCTTTGTTACTTCGTCGACGACGGCCTCTCGAGATAAAATCTACCATCGATTACGACCCAAGACGGTGTCAACGATACATGTAGGTTGAGGGTGCATCAAATCCCCTTCTCTTCTCTCTTTTTATTTCGTTTTTTTTTTTATGCCTTTTTTATTGTCTTTTTTTTGTTTGTTTTTCGTTTTAATTATCGTTTGTTTTAATTAACTACGAAACTAGTTAGTCCGAGTATGAGTTAAAGTACCACCATGAACACCCGCGTTGACTTGAGATGGGAAAAGAAACCGCTCCTTCTGTCGGTCGTACACCCCTGTCTCATTTACATATCCTCGTGTTCAAGGTAGGGCATAAATAAAACAAGTTATCTAACTTTGTTCTTCGTTTTCGACCCCCTTTTGTTTCGGCCAAATCGATGGACCCTAGGACCCGTTGTATGTTAGTTTAACCTCTGGTTGTTAACCTATGACGTATTTAGATGACTTTAATTTAATTTAATAACCTAATTAGACACGATAGGTGGCTTCGACGTAAGTTATAAAATCAATCGACGATTTTGTAAATAATTGAATGCATCTCTCTCTTTCACCTAATTTCTCGCTAGTATAAGAGTGCGTGATTAGCACCTTCTTATTGACACTCGATGAGTTAAATTAATTAGCGAATTTAACCTAATTGGACCCTTTAGGCCGTGTAGAATGCACCCTTGCGCGACAATAAATCAACATCGTTTTTAACTCGTTTTCTAACTTGTTTTCGATTCCTTTTCGCAATCATTCGATCTAATCAATAAATCTAACTTAGGAACTAGGTTGGCTTTGGTTGGGCCGTTGTTGGCCGTGTGTTTGGCCGGGTGTTTGGCCTTTCCTATTTCGTTTGTTTTTGCATCGTTCGTTCTTTATTTGTTTTATCACTTGTAATTAATTTATGTTTCTTTGAGTCACGTTTTGTAATCTATTTGTAATTAGTTCTCCTTTTTGAGTCAAAACCTTTTTCGAAAACCTTAGTTTTATTTGGTTAGACGGTTGTTCCCAATGCTTGTAGGAGCGTAGTAAACCGCATGTTGTTTAAAGCAACATGGCCCGGTTTATGCTAATGCATGCTTTGGTGCGTAGCCCAATGTCTAATTCGATGGGATTAGGTGAGAGCACGCAATACGAGGAGGGACCCACGGCCGTGTGTCATGTAGGCCGTGAGTCACCTCCCCCATGTGCACGGTTTTCAAGGCCCAATGGCCGTGTGTTTTGTGTCGTGTTTTGAGTTGTATGTAGCAATTGTATTTAGATCGAGTTGTATCTTTAATTTGTTGTTGTGTCGGCATGAAATGCCTGGGTTGTAATAGGTAGATCCCAACGGCTCCCCCATTCCCCCTTAAGCCTTGTTTGCTTTATTTGTATGTTGTTAGATCAATCAACCCACATGCTAAATTACAACTTTGACAAAGTTAGTATAGTTGCATCTAAATCAACATAGAAACTTCACATGTTAGGGTTTAAAACAACGTTTGCATTTCATACATCGTAGTAGCTATGACCTTGTTTGAAATCCGACACTTGACTTAGTAGAGGCCGTTATTGACGGGCGGGGTTGGGTGTCCTTATGGGCTTCCCAACACGTACCCTCACCCCTTACTCAAGATCTATGGTTTGTGGATCCGTCTAAATACCATTGGATTACGAGAGTCATTCAAATTGAGTGATATAGGGTACAAGTCTTTATCTTTAATCACTCGTAGTCGATGGGCTTTATGCTTTTCGATGAAAGGTGTAAAGTTGACTTGAACGGTTCCAAGTTCCCAAAAAACTTGGTGGCGACTCTAATTTGTCTTAATTCGATTCGAAAGAACCTCGAGTCGATTATGCCTAGTGTGGATCCCGCGGACGCAGTTCCCGAGGGCCTTGTCCACAGGGGTATATATAGTGGAAATTAGGTGGATGCATTAGGGTTAGCTAAAAGCTTAAATGACGATTAAGTCCCTATCTAGGGAGACTCCGGTCTTTTTCGAAGGAAGGGAGTCTTTCTTTGTAGCTTGGAGAAGAAATCGTGCTGTAGAGGAATCCGGGCGAATTAGGGTCGGGACGGGCGGATTCTGGCGATAGAACCCGAGCGGATTGGGGAGAATCCGGGCGGATTGTGGAGATGGAATCCGAGCGGATTGTAGAGAATCCGGGCGGATTGTGGCAGGGGAATCCGAGCGGATTTGGGAGAAGACGCTCGGATTGTAGCAAGGAAAAGTTTCCTGTCCAGGAATACGCCCGTCCCGAGCGAAATATGGGCGTCCTGGGCTTCAACCCGAGCGGGTTGAATTTGACCCGAGCGGGTTAAGCTGTATCTTGAGCTCGGATTGTAAAACGGGCGTTATTTTCTCATCCGGACTCCTATTGGAGTGATTCAAAAGCCTAGATCGCTTATTTTTTCGACGCCGTTCCATCTAGCATACTTTCAGAGCCAAAAGAGCAACTCTTGGTTTGCGTTCCGAGCCATTTCCTCTTGTAATGCCTTCCCTCTCGTCATTCTTACTTTTAACCCTTTGATCCTTCTACATACACTTTATTCCTACATCTTTGGTCATCATTCTTGCCTCCTCTTCATACTAGTCCATCTAATATCGTCAATAAGCTTCCAAATATGCACGAAAGACGGGAATTTCTGCCTCATTTATCTCCTTTTCTACAAAACATATGAAATGCGATAGAAAAGCAAATAGGAAGGTTTTGACGGGTAAAATGGCCATAGAATGTTATAATAGTATGCAAAATAGGCTTAATTAGGGGACTAAATGTGCGCAAATAATGTTCACATCACTAGCGTAGGCACTATTGCACACTTCCCAGAAGGTTTTGGAAATGTTGATAAAGTGCCCTACTGGCCAGAGATCGACCAGCTGCTCTTCCCTCCTCTAAAAGAGGCTTTCTCGGAATTTTCTCCAGAGGAGATGGCTGAGAACGATGTGCACAACGCCTTTATGGTAAGTGATCTTCGTCTTCTACCTGTTCCAAAATATATATTTTTATTTTGAATCCTTCTTGCTAACTTTTTATTTTTCCTGCCCCAGACCCTCCAGTCTGCGCTTTACAATAGGAAGATGATTATCATAGTGGAGACCACCAGTCGCCCCACTAACGCCAAAAACGAAGAGCTGAAGGGGACAGTTGCCGACTTGGCGCAGCAGCGATCTGATCTGAAGGAACGCGTGGTGGAATTGAAGGCTGAGCTTGCTGTTGCCAAGAAGAAGCTGAAGGAAGGGACTGATCAGCTGGCACGCACTCAAGAGGTGTGCAGCACCTTCTCCGACTCCCTCAAACGTTCTGATGAGAAGATTAGCGAGCTGATCTCCCTGGCCACCAATGTTGTTGCTTATGGTACCTGGCGCGGAAAAATCAGCGGGGTGCGTACTTCTCTTGAGGAGGCTCCCACCCAGTAAGCTAAAGAGGAGGAGGAGAGACAGCTGGAGATGCTCTACCCCACCCAACCGGATCTGAGTGCGCTGATGCCTGAAGTTGGGGAGGTGAATTATCCTGCACTGGCTGAGCAAGCTGCTGGTGGAGATGCTGGAATGCCCCAGGATACTGCTGATGGAGCTCGGGAAGCTATGGCAGCTGAGGATGTGCAAGCTGGTGCGGTACCTGAAACAGAGGGTCAGCAGGCAGAGGAGGTGCCAGAAGTGGAGGTCATTAATGTGACCGATAATTAAGTTGTTTTTTTATATCAATGAACTTTTTGGTAGTCTGGCCCAGTGGTGGCAGACTTGTAAGTTTTCTAAACTTTCTCCGGTAGCTCCGCCAAGGTGGCGGTTAAACTCAGGGGACGTATCTTCGCCATGTTTGGGAATGCCCCTTGCCTTAATTTTTGGCAAGTTTTAGCTTATATCATGTGTGCTTGTTTCTTAGGTTTCCTTAGTTTAGGAGGTTGCCATGTCAGCCTGCTAGCCGATTTAGGCGAGTCCTGTCATCCTGAAAAGGCTGACTATCTGACTCAGCTAGCTGCCGTTTTAGTCTGCTGACTGATTTAGGCGTATGCCGCAACGTAACGTGTGGTGGCCGTGTCAACCTGAGAGGTTGATTTAGACCAGTTGTGTCAGCTTGAAAAGGCTGATCCTGACTCAGCTAGCTGCCGTGTCAGTCTGACAACTGATTTAGGCGTATGCCGCAATTTTGGACTACTTAACCTTGTTCATGACGCAAGGTGTGTTCATCACGTTTAAAGCCAACAGGGGCATAATTTAGGCAAGTTTATCGTCATTATAAGACCAATGGGACGCTGCAGGATTCTGGTAGCGCAGAGATCCCTACGTTCCATGTATGTGTGCACGCATGCTAGGGCCCTGATTAATTGTGATTAGTGCGAGCTACGTCCAGGGGGTGGTATCAGGGGTAGCTAGGTAAGCGTGTTTAGCTGTCAACCAGGCTCCCTTTCGTATGTTCCACAATCCGCCTGGTGAGGGTGCTCCTTGTGGAGAAAATAAGTTAGGCATGTTGGAGTGTCATGTGCCTTGTCACCCCGCGTTGGCAGTTGACAGTCCTGCTAGATACCCTTTCAACGTACCATAGACACTAGGATCCAGAGTGATGTACCTAGAGAAGCCTGAAAATAGGAAAATCTATCAAAACGATGTGAAGTACCTGACGCCATCTCATGGGGTACCAGAGCAATTGTGGTCCCAGGACGCTTCCAGACCACATCATCTAATAGCAGTTTAAAGTTTGAAATAGTTAGAGGCACCAAAAATAGGAATGAAATTGGTGGTATACCTACCACCGGATTTTATTTCAAAATGATTTGGCTTTTCGTAGTACATCATTCTAAAGGCTAAAATCTATTTATTATTAAAAGCGATATCTCTTCAGGTGAAGTATGTTCCATAGGCGTTGTATGATTTGACCGTCCATGGTCATCAGTCTGTATGCACCATGGCCAACAACTCCTTCTACCTGGTATGGTCCTTCCCATTTGTAGGCGAATTTGCCTGCCTTTTGATTTTGGAGTCCTGGGTGCTGACTTTTTCAGGGTGATGTTCCACCTGGCACAGTATCCCTCGGTATCGTTGGAGATGAATTGTGAGCCATTGTCACATATGATTTCTGATGGGATACCAAACCTGTAGATGATGTTTCGTTTTATAAACGAAATGACTTGTTTGTCTTTTACTTCTGTGAATGCTTCTGCCTCTATCCACTTGGAGAAGTAATCTGTCATTGCCAGCATCCATGTCCTGTTTCCTGTGGCTCTTGGCAGAGGTCCTACTATATCCATGCCCCATGCCATGAATGGCCAGGGACAAATGATAGGGTGTAAGGGTTCTGCTGGCTGATGGAACATTGGTGCTGAGCGCTGGCAGGCGTCACACTTGCGTGCGTATTCTGCTGCATCTGCCTTCATTGTGGGCCAGAAGTATCCCTGCCTGAGAGCTTTATTTGCCAGACTCCTGCCCCCTGCATGGTTTCCACATTCGCCACTGTGGAGAGCATGTAACACAGTCTGAGCCTCCTCCTTGTCCAGGCATCGTAAGTAGGGGCCTGCTAGTGACTTCCTGAATAGTATATCGTCAATAAGTATGAACCTGGAGGCCTTTATTCTGAAAAGCCTCACTTCCTTCTTGTCATCTGGCAGCTTGGTATGACGCAGCCAGTCTAGGTAGGGTGTGCGCCAATCCCAGTCATCTGCCTGTTCGGCTGTTTGGTCAGGCGGCGTATCGGCTGGCTGATAGTCCTCACCTACCTCTGTAGCTGCCTAGACTCCCTCTCCGTTATGTGGATCCTCCAGTTCTCCTCTATCTATCTCATCTGCCTTCTGGATAGAAGGCTCTAGCATGTGTGCTATGGGGATGCTGGACAGTTCTGTCGGTTTGAATGTTGCCCCCAGGGTTGCTAAGGCATCTGCTTCCACGTTCTGATGTCTGAGGATCTGCTTAAGCTTGCATATTTCGAATTTCTGCTTTAACTCCCTTGCTACTTTCAAGTGCAACCGTGTAAACAGGACACGGTTCCCAATGCAACCAAAAAACGCAGCAACAACAAGAAAAAAAATTTCTGCCGTGTAAAAATTTTTTTTGGCTGCCGAGACAAAATTTTTAAACAAAAATCATCGATTCATTTCGTTTAATGAAAATTACATAGGAAAAATTACGTGGCCTCGCTCTGATACCACTTGTGGGTTAATATCCGTATACTACCCTTTAATTGTAGGACTATAACGTAAAATTCATATGTAATTTATAGTCATAAAACGAAAAAAACAAGGAAACGATAAAGATTAGAAATAACCTCGGGTCCTTTGATGCACGTCGTAAAGAACAGAAATCAAATGAGATTCCCTCCTAATTGTTGCACCCAAGACCTTGTCCGAGATATGCCCTTGTGCTAGAACGTGTTCTCCGATTGCCTTGCAATATTGGGAGAACTTGTTGTGAGTTTTGTTGGATGAGAGATCCGAGTTCTGAGAGGCACAATTCCCAAAACCCTAGTTTTGTTTCAAATGAATCAGTTAGGTTAGACAAGAGGAGAAGCTCTCCTTTTGTCTATGTAGTGCTCGGCCAAACCGAGTAAGAGGAGAGCCCGTGGGCTTTTAATTTCCTCTTCACTTAAACTTGCGGTATGACCCGAAATTTGCTAAATGTATATGACACGGTCTGATTATAAACTGTTATCGGTTATCGGAAATTAAGGCATCAGCTAATAATACGGGTTAGCTGAATTATTAATACGTGTCCGACAAAACAGTATTGTATAATTATATTCAATATACATTTAATTAAATATAAATCGCTTATATTTAATTTTACGAATTAACTGGTTAATTCGCCTTAACCCATGATATTTAATCCGTATTAAATATAATATCTCAACATCACATTTTGACTAATTACTAGTCAAATAACTCGGACTAACTGGTTAGTCAAATTTGGCATCTACATGACCGTATTTTCATACCGTCACGTCTCTCAAACGTATCCTATAGGTGTGACTTTTAGGGACCAGTTGATCACCGCCATCTGTATGACAATAACGTCAAACTTATCTAGCAAGCCAACCGTTATTGATAAACGTGGATCAAGTGATAATAATACCAAAATATGCCCTTTGATCCTTTTAGAGGTTTATAAGTCCTTGCACTAATTGTTAAGGACACCAACCCCAACAAGCTCCCACTTGTCCGTACAAGTGTATGTGCAATGACGTTATCCGCACTAACCGGAGGACACAAGCTCCAACAAACTCCCACTTGTCCGTACAAGTGTATGTGCGATAACCGATTCTCATATTCATTTAAAATTTCTCCCACTCAATGTAAAACAATTTGCAGATCTGGATCCACAAAGGTCGTATTTTACAATCGATCTGTATCTAGAGTGGTTTCCCCGACTAGAGAGTAACTTAACCGATAAAACGAATCCGTATCCGAGCATGGCCATGCATTTCGATTCTGACTCCTCGAGTGGCCCCGAGAAATATCGAGTACCGATAAAGGCTGAATATTTCCTTCAACTCGACTCCTTCCGATCTAAGCACAAACATGAAATGACCGAGAAAAAATCTACTTGGCCCCCGTTACGGATGACCGTGAGAAAGAAACCAAAGTCACCCAAAATCTGCCGTAGTCTCAAGAGACAGTCGATAGTCAAAAGAATCGACTCTTAGGATCACCATGGCAGTCCTATCCACGACCGGGCAGCGAATGTTATAAAACATTTTGGACTCCACGTCGATGTCACAATTGTGTCCTACGAAATATCCGTATAAATCGCCTCGTGATTGGTGGTCAACCGGTTGACTTATGGCTCGTTGAACCCAGCATCAACCAACGTCACAAAATAATTGCCAGAGTTATCAGCTCATGTAGGCAATTAAGGACTAAAATTATAATGTTTGTTCAGTTCACTTTGTGGTGTTCAAAATTGTCGTACAATTCCACATGAAAAACAAAATATATATATAAAATATCAAAACGATGATGTCGTATAGAGTACAAACGAGAATGAATCTAATCCATAAAAAGTACTACAACTCAGGAACACGTTTGATTCCCATGGAATTAACGTGCCCTTCATGCTTATCTTGTCGTAATGCTTTAGTGAGAGGATCTGCTATGTTATCATCAGTAGCAATCTTTTCTATCACTACTTCCTTTTGCTCCACGTAATCTCGGATTAGATGAGCTTTCCGTTGTACATGTCTAGACTTGTTGCTAGACTTTGGCTCCTTAGCTTGGAAGATGGCACCACTATTGTCGCAATAGATGGTGATCGGGTCATTCGAACTAGGCACTACAAATAGTCCATGTAAGAATTGACGCATCCATATCGCTTCCTTTGTAGCTTCAGACGCGGCATAGTACTCGGACTCAGTCGTAGAATCTGCTGTAACAGTTTGTTTCGAACTCTTCCGGTGATCTGCAGCGCCATTAAGAGTAAAAACGAATCCAGACTGAGATTTCGAGTCATCTCGATCCGTTTGGAAGCTAGCATCTGCGTAACCGGTTGCGCATAGCTTTTGATCGCCTCCATAAGTCAATGCCCAATCTTTAGTCCTCCGGAGGTACTTAAGAATGTTCTTGACAGCCAACCAATGTGGTTCACCTGGTTCTTTGTTGGAATCGACTTGTCATACTCAATGCATATGCCACGTCCGGACGTGTGCATATCATGGCATACATGATTGATCCTATAGCCGAAGCATAAGGAATCCGTGTCATGCGCTCTTTCTCTTCCGGTGTCTCGGTGCCACGAGACTTGCTCAAATGCACCCCTGGAGCCATGGGAAGGAACCCCTTCTTGGAGTTAGTCATGTTGAATCTCTCTAGGACTTTGTCTATGTAAGACTCCTGGCTGGGAGATAACATCCGTCGTGATCTATCTCGATAGATACGGATGCCTAGAATTCTTTGTGCCTCTCCCAGATCTTTCATCTGGAAATGGTTTTTCAACCATACTTTCACCGAAGATAAGAGAGGTATGTCATTCCCAATCAGGAGTATGTCGTCAACATACAATATTAGGAGGACAATCTTGCTCCCACTCGACTTGATATATAGACATGGTTCCTCGACCGATCGAGTAAATCCATTTTCTTTTATCACTTGGTCGAAGCGATGATTCCAACTCCTTGATGCTTGCTTAAGTCCATAGATGGAACGCTTAAGCTTGCACACTTTCTTAGGATGTTCAGGATCGATGAAACCTTCGGGTTGTACCATGTACAACTCTTCCTCCAAAAAGCCGTTTAAGAAGGCGGTTTTCACGTCCATTTGCCAAATTTCATAGTCATGAAAAGCGGCGATCGCTAAGATAATCCGAATGGAACGCAGCATGACTACGGGTGCGAAAATTTCATCGTAGTGCAAACCTGGCACTTGGGTGAAACCTTTAGCAACTAGTCATGCTTTGTAGATATCTTCTTGACCTTCCCTGAGAATGCTTTATCTTGTAAAGCCATTTGCATTGAAGGCGACGAACCTTAGCAGGTAAGTCAACAAGATCCCACACGTTGTTCTCATACATGGAGTCCATCTCGGATTGCATGGCCTCAAGCCATAGCTTTGAGTCAGAACTGGTCATGGCACCTTTATAGGTTGCGGGTTCACTACTCGTTAAGAGTAGAACGTCATCTATGTCATGTTCCTCGACCATACCAATGTATCTGTCGGGAGGAATAGAGACTCTTCCCGACCTCCTAGGTTCCTCAGGAATATTCACCATGGCCGTGATTGAAGGAACAGGTTCCTCCAATGGTTGCTCGGTGTTTGGTTCAGGAATCTCCGACAGGTCGAAGGTTCTATCACTCTTTGCATTCTCGAGAAATTCCTTCTCTAAGAATGTCGCACTAGCCGCAACAAAAACACGTTGTTCGGTTGGCGAATAAAAGTAATGACCAAGTGTTCCTTTAGGATAACCTATAAAGTATGTCTTGACCGATCGCGGGCCGAGCTTATCCTCGTGTCTCCACTTGACATAAGCCTCGCAGCCCCAAACCCGTATAAAAGGACAAGTTAGGGACCGTTCCCTTCCATAGTTCATATGGAGTCTTGTCAATGACTTTAGACGGACTTGTTAAGTATTAGAGCGGCCGACAAAAGAGCATAACCCCATAATGAATCGGGTAAAACCGTGTGACTCATCATGGATCGAACCATATCAAGTAGTGTTCGATTTCTCCGTTCGGACACACCATTCAATTGAGGTGTTCCGGGTGGAGTTAAGCGTAGGGCAATTCCACAAGTCCTTTAGGTGTTGATCAAATTCGTGAGAAAGATACTCGCCACCACGATCTGAACGCAGTGTTTTAATCTTTCTACCCAATAGGTTCTGTACCCTATTCTGGTATTCTTTGAATTTCTCAAAGGATTCACTTTTGTGCTTCATTAAGTAGACATAGCCATATCTACTCAAATCGTCCGTGAAAGTGATGAAATACCTATAGCCTTCTCGTGCGGTGATTGACATAGGACCACATACATCCGTGTGTATGAGCCCTAATAGGTCAAGCACCGCGCATTCCAACACCTTTGAAGGAAATCCGAGTCATCTTACCGATGAGACATGATTCACACGTGCCAAATGATTGAAAATCAAAGGCCGAGATAGCTCCATTCTTGATGAGAAATTTGTTTTTACGCGTTTCTCATTAATGTGTCCCATGCGGCGAGTGCCATAGATACGTTTGATCTTTGTCACCAACCTTTAACTTTTTATTCATTACGTGTAATATTTCATTGGTCTGATCTAAAACATAAATTCCATTCATGGAGACTGCCTTGTCATAAATCATATCGTGTAATGAGAAAATGCAAGTATTATTCTCTATTACAAATGAAAAACCAAGTTTATCAAGCGCTTAAACCGAAATAATGTTTTTTGGAAAGACTAGGTACATAATAGCAGTCATATAATGACAACTCAAATCCGCTAGGAAGCTGGATCACATATGTCCCCTTGGAGATGGCAGCTACTCTTGCTCCATTCCCAACACGCAGGTCCACCTCACCCTTTACGAGGGGTTCGATGTTTCGGAGCCCCTGCACATGATTACACAGATGAGAACCACAACCAGTATCAAGTACCCAAGTTCCGTAACTTGCGTGGTTAATCTCAATCATATGAATAAAAGTAGAAGAAGAAGAAGACATACCAACAGGTTTAACACGACCTGCCTTTAAGTCCTCATGATAAACAGAACATGTGCGTCTCCAATGCCCAGTCTTGTGGCAATGATGGCATTCCATATTTTCATTCTTGCTCTTTGTCATGCCTGATGAGTTGCTCGACTCACCAGGACCACTCTTACCCGAACCCGACTTCTTGAACTTCGCCTTACCTCTTTGTTAGGTTTGCCTGAGCTTTGCCCTTACCTTTCCCTTTGTTTGATACAACGAGAACATCCTGTTTCAATCTCCCACTGAACTTCATGTCCTTCTCGGTCTGTACGAGAAGGGAGTGCAGTTCATGGGGAGTCTTCTTCAAATCATTCATATAGTAATTCGCTCTAAATTGCGAATAACCATCGTGGAGTGAGTGAAGTATGCGGTCGATAACAATGTTCTCGCTGATGTTACAGTTAAAGGTCTCCAGTTTCTCGACATTCTCAATCATGCTGAGAATGTGTGGGCTAACCGGTTGGCCCTTCGGGAGTCTCGCATCAAAGAAGCGAGTGGTATGCTCATAGGTCACGATTCTCGGTGCTTTCGAGAATTCCTTAGTGAGCGTGGTGAAAATCTTGTTTGCACCATGGGCTATGAAGCGTTTCTGCAAATTGGGTTCCATTGCAAAAATGAGTACGTTTTTAATCGCACCCGCTTCCATACAGAAATCATTAAACTTGGTGATTTCAGCAGCTCTAGCCGTGGGACCTGGGTTTGCCGGGATGGGCTCTAATAGATATTTGAGCTTCCCGTCAAGCGAGCGACATTCCGTAATGCCGCCTCCCGGTCCGCGAAGTTGGATCCATCATTCTTGATCGAGTAGACCGATTCATCCGATTCATGAAGATCCGAAGCCGGGACTCACGGTCCAATGTGGCACTTGGCATTGGGTTATCACTTGAACCAGCCATTTGTTGTTTAGCAGTTTAAAATCGTGATCTACACTGAAAAAGAAAGAAAAACAAAACGAAATAAGCAACTCATCGAGGTGATTTAAGTCTATTTTAAAATTCATTTTAAACATGTAGACTCTCGCACTTGCATAATTGATCTCCCTCAAGAATGATACAAGTGATCCCAAGACTCAATTTCTGTAAATTGATAAGCCAACTGTTTAGCTAATTCTTCCGGAAGAACTCTTGGTCGACAGATTTCCGTAAATCCTATCTATAGTCCACCATGATCACAGGATCGTACGAGTGACCATAGTGTTGAGATAAAATAGGTCAATCGGTTCCAACTTACCCGACGTAGAAGGGGTCATATTATGCCTACCGACGAAGAAGGGACTCATTGGAGTTTGACCTATAAAGACCGTTCTCAATTTTAGTTTATACGAAGAAGATCCCATCAACTAAGTTTTAATTCATTTTAAGTGAACGAATAACTAGCGTCTGTCGTGAACGAATTAATTTAGATGATGGCTTTTAACGTGTGACATGAGAATGTCAATGAAAACTAACTCGTGACCTCTATATGTGTCAGTTTTCATGCAATAAATTAGGTGGTTTGGTTTTTAGGCGGAATATGATGCATATTATCGTTGCGAAAAATAAATAAAAGAATGCAATACGTAAATAAAATTCCTAGTGTGGCCTATCCTAGTAAAAGAACATAATACAACTTTGGAATCCACCGTTGGACCCGAAAAGCTTGTCTTGATGTTCCATCTTGATCCAAGTAGCGGGAGTGAGCATCCGGTCTCCATCTTTGGTCTTCTCAAAAATTACAATTGAACATTACAAATATAAACCTATTTACATTCTAATTAAAACTGTAATTACAAGTGAAAAATCCAAAACGGAGATACAAGATCTCAAAATACAACCAAGACCGTGTTCCATCATTACGGTAACACGTTCTACTAAGGCCACACTAAGTTACAACTGATTGTAAAAATTAAATACGTAATAAAAAGGCATTCACGGCATTCAAGATGAACGATAAATAAAAATGCATCAACTAAAAACAAATTCATTCGTGACATAATTCCGTAATTATGTTAAATTTATCCAAACCACCTTTTAATGATTAAAATTCATGTGATAAAACCGCTTCTATCATTTAATTTTAATCCATTACAATCCGTTACTTTAAATACGCTTTAAAATAACATAATGGTACGTGTGTGAACCGTTTCACAATCATAGCGAGTGTACTATATCCGTATAAAGTACATATTAAAGCCAAAAGAAAATTTAAAGCAAAAAGAATAAATTTTCAAAGCTGTCAAAACGGAAATCCCTCGATCCAGGGACATAGGTGCTCGATCGAGGAACAAAAGGGCTCGATCGACTGAACTGCCAGTCGATCGAGAGGTATGCTAATCAGGTAGTACTCGATCGACTAAACTGGAGGTCGATCGAGGACTTATATCAGCAAATCTACTCGATCGAGTACGAGGACAACTCGATCTAGCAGTAGGGTTTAGAAAGGGGTCGATCGAGTACAACAGGGACTCGATCGATCAAAAACAAGACAGAAACAGCACTCGATCGAGTAGAAATACGCTCGATCGAATGCAAACATGGCTGAAACTTCAAAACCCTCGTGAAAACAGTTTGTCGAGACAAAATCAATTGCAATTTTGATCAAAAACGCATCAAAACAATTTAACAATTGACAAAACATGACATATTGTTACAATCTCCGTATAAAATAACAATATGTAAAAATAATATGAAAATTGAAACAAAAACAGCCGTGTAAATCATGAAACGGCACGGTTTTCGAGACAAAACAACAACAAGTGCAACCGTGTAAACAGGACACGGTTCCCAATGCAACCAAAAAACGCAGCAACAACAAGAAAAAAAATTTCTGCCGTGTAAAAATTTTTTTTGGCTGCCGAGACAAAATTTTTAAACAAAAATCATCGATTCATTTCGTTTAATGAAAATTACATAGGAAAAATTACGTGGCCTCGCTCTGATACCACTTGTGGGTTAATATCCGTATACTACCCTTTAATTGTAGGACTATAACGTAAAATTCATATGTAATTTATAGTCATAAAACGAAAAAAACAAGGAAACGATAGAGATTAGAAATAACCTCGGGTCCTTTGATGCACGGCGTAAAGAACAGAAATCAAATGAGATTCCCTCCTAATTGTTGCACCCAAGACCTTGTCCGAGATATGCCCTTGTGCTAGAACGTGTTCTCCGATTGCCTTGCAATATTGGGAGAACTTGTTGTGAGTTTTGTTGGATGAGAGATCCGAGTTCTGAGAGGCACAATTCCCAAAACCCTAGTTTTGTTTCAAATGAATCAGTTAGGTTAGACAAGAGGAGAAGCTCTCCTTTTGTCTATGTAGTGCTCGGCCAAACCGAGTGAGAGGAGAGCCCGTGGGCTTTTAATTTCCTCTTCACTTAAACTTGCGGTATGACCCGAAATTTGCTAAATGTATATGACACGGTCTCGATTATAAATCGTTATCGGTTATCGGAAATTAAGGCATCGCTAATAATACGGGTTAGCTGAATTATTAATACGTGTCCGACAAAACAGTATTGTATAATTATATTCAATATACATTTAATTAAATATAAATCGCTTATATTTAATTTTACGAATTAACTGGTTAATTCGCCTTAACCCATGATATTTAATCCGTATTAAATATAATATCTCAACATCACATTTTGACTAATTACTAGTCAAATAACTCGGACTAACTGGTTAGTCAAATTTGGCATCTACATGACCGTATTTTCATACCGTCACGTCTCTCAAACGTATCCTATAGGTGTGACTTTTAGGGACCAGTTGATCACCGCCATCTGTATGACAATAACGTCAAACTTATCTAGCAAGCCAACCGTTATTGATAAACGTGGATCAACTGATAATAATACCAAAGTATGCCCTTTGATCCTTTTAGAGGTTTATAAGTCCTTGCACTAACTGTTAAGGACACCAACCCCAACAGATGCTACTACCAGTGCTAGTACTAATTTTTCAAGAGATGTGTACCTGGTCTCTGCCGGCAGCAGAGACTTGCTTACGTAGTATACTGGCCTCTACTCCTTCCCCTGCTCTCTGACTAGAACAGCGCTCACTGCCACCTCTGTGACGGCCAGGTATAGGAATAGTGATTCCCCCGGTTCCGGTTTTGATAGCAGTGGTGGGCTGCTGAGGTAGTGTTTCAGCTCTCTGAACGCTTGCTCGTGATCCGCAGTCCACTCAAATTTCTGGCTCTTTCTTAGTATGTCATAAAATAACCTGCACTTATCTGAGGATCTTGAGATGAACCTGCTCAGGGCTGCTACCTTGCCAGCAAGTCTTTGAACATCTTTAGGCTTTTAAGGTGACTTTATTTGTAAGACGGCTTTGATCTGCTCGATGCTAGCTTCTGTCCCTCTTTGAGTTACAATGTAGCCTAAGAATGTGCAAGAGGATACCCCGATGGTACATTTAGATGGATTTAGCTTCATTTTGTACTCCGTCAGGGTGCTAAATGTTTCTGCCAGATGCCGCATATGATCTTTGGCTTTTTCTGATTTTACCACCATGTCATCAATATATACCTCCATAGTTCTTCTTATCTGTTCTTTGAACATGCGGTTAACCAGCCTCGGATATATGGAGCTTGCATTCTTTAGACCGAATGGCATGACGTTGTAACAATATATTCCTCTCTATTACATGAATGCCATTTTCTCTTGATCTGCAGGATCCATCTTGATCTGGTTGTACCCACTCCATGCGTCCAGGAATGTCAACATCTCGTGCACAGCTGTCGCATCCACCATTGCATCAATATGAGGCAGCGGAAAGGGATCTTTAGGGCATGCTTTGTTGAGGTCGGTGAAGTCCACGCATACTCTCCACTTTCCATTTTTCTTAGGCACCACTACTACGTTAGACAACCATTCTGGATACTTTACTTCTCTTATTTTCTTTGCTGCCAGGAGGTTATCCAACACCTGGTTGATTACCTTGTTCCTTTCTGCTGCAAACTTCCTTCTTCTCTGCTGGATGGGTTTACACTTTGGGTCCACACTTAGCTTATGCGTTATGATGGACGGATATATTCCTATCATGTCGTCGTGTGACCATGCGAAACAATCCATGTTATCCTGTAGGAATTTGATTAGTTGCTGTCTCAAGCTTCCTGTGCATCCTGCTCCAATTAGCAAAGTTCTTTCAGGGAGCAGCTTGTCCAGGTTAATTTGATCTAGCTCTTCTGCTGGGGGCTCGATATATTCATTCTGGACAGGCTGTTTCTGTAATTGCTATGCGGGAGGGTTGGCAGTGCACTTTAGTGCCTTCTTATAGTAGCCTCTAGCTTCCTCCTGATCTCCTCTTATTGTCTCTACTCCCCATGGTGTGGGGAATTTTATGCATTGATGATGAGTTGAAGGGAATGCTTTCATCTGGTGTAGCCACGGCCTACCCAAGATGACATTCTAGGTAGAGGGTCCGTCTATGACCAAGTACCTGATCTGCTTGTTGACTCCTCCCACGTAGGTTGGGATGACTATCTCGCCCAGTGAGTTGGTTGTCTCTCTGCTGAAGCCTACTAGTGGGATAGTCTTCTTCTGCAAATCCTTCTCGCTGAATCCCATGTTCTCTATGGTTTTCAAAGATAATCAGTCGGATTGGCCGTCTTTTGTATCTACCAAGACCTTTCTGACTGTGCAATTAGCCATTGACAAGGTGATAATGAGTGCATCGTGATGTTCCCGTTCGTCATACGTATCTCCCTCATCGAAGGTGACTGCTGGCAGATCGCTGTGAGAAATTCTGCAAGAATTTGCTGGCCTGTCTCCTTTGGTTTCCGTAGCATGCCTTTTAGCTGCTGAGTATATCAGTCCACTCAGGTTTGAGCCGCCTGTTATCACGTTTATGATTTTAGTGCATGTGGGTGGGTTTGCAGGCTTCCTGGAGCCTACTTTATCCTGCTGCTTGCCCCCACGTGGTAATAGGTGGCTCAGCTCTCCTTGCTCATACAGGCGCTTGATCTCTCTTTGTAATGTGTAACGATCCTCAGTGTTGTGCCCGATGTCGCGGCGGAATTCACACTTCTTCTTAATATCTTTCCGCCATGCCTGCCCTTCTACTGGTGGTTTGGGCCACCTTACTCCATCTCCCATTTCCCTGAGTGCCTTCAGGATTCCTCCGATGCCTGTAGTGAATCCGTATTCTGCCAGAGTAGGGAGTTGCTGATTTTCTTCGATTCTGTTGACTCCCCTTCCATATGGCCTATATCTCTCATCCTTCTTGCTGGTGGTTTGCTTTCTTCCTGATTTCTCCATGGCTGAGGTACTAGAAACACTTGGTGTATTAGGTAGGCTGGCTCTGGCTAGGATGTCTTCTTCCAGTCTGATTGCGGCAGCTGCCTTTTCTTCTACTACCTCAAAACTATGGCAGGGATGCATAGTCAGCTGCTTGTATAGGTCGGAGTCATGGTGGAGGCCTCTCCTGAAGGCTTCTACTGCTGTCGAAATGTCGCACTCTCGTACTGCTACCTTCTCATTGTTGAACCTAGTATTGTATTCTCCAATGGTTTCTCCTGCCCCCTGGACGATTCTGTACAGATCTCCTGCATGCTTTTGTGGCATCCTGCTGCTTGCAAACTGCTGGGTGAATGCGTTCACTAATTCAGCAAATGTGGATATCGACCTGTTGGGCAGGCTTACAAACCATCGAAGTGTCGGTCCTGTTAAGGTGGATCCAAATCCTTTACACATGCAAGCCTCCTTGACTTGCCCCACGGTTGTTACTATCATCATTTTCTACTTGTACTGGCTTATATGGTCAAAGGGATCTGTTATGCCGTCAAAGAGAGGCATATTTGGGTTTGTAAATCCTTTTGTCATGGCTGTGATGGATATGGTGTCCACGAATGGTAAGTCGGCATAGCTGTCATGTACTGCTTTCTCCAGTGGGGGCGGTAATCCTGGGACCCTGCTTAGCATCTCTCTTAGCTCCAATCTTCGCTGGTTCGTTATCCGCCGAGTCGGGGTCCGCCTTTGTCATTCTATTTGGCCGGTTCAATATCTTTGCCCGACCGAGAATTCTTGAAGGTTTTGATGTGTCCCAGCAGCTAGGGGAGTAGAAGTAACGATTGTTCCCTGCTGCCAGTTCACTTGTTGGTTCCACTCGGGTCCTGCTCCAGGTGTCTGATTAGTTGCTGCGAAACTGCTGATAGGGATGCCACCTGTTCGTGCCTCCGCACAGCTGGCTGATGGCCAGGTGTCTGGTGTGAGGTATCCCGGCCCCTGTGGGGTTATTCTTCCATCCGTCGGTACTGTAGTTAGATCCAACCTTGTTACCAGTTCGGCTGGTATCTGTCGAAGGGAATTCCTCTTGCCTGATGCCCCATGTGTCAGATCTACTAGTGGAGACCTTCCTTCCCCTGCCCTGCTTATCGAGGTGGCAGACTGCTGTTTCAGGATGTCTATCTGCGCCCAGAGCTCTCTATCCCTCTTCCTTGCTTCAGCTTCAGCTTTTTTCTGGTCTTCTCTCATGTTTTCCATAGCTTTCTGGAGGTTCTCCACGCCAGCGAGCAAGGTTTGTATGGGGCTAGGTGGCGGGGTGAGGCCTGAGCTTGTCGCTTCCTTATCTGATCTAGCTTGGGTCGTGACAGCAGGAGCTTTAGGAGGCAAAGAAGTTTTTGTATTTGGTGTGGTTCTTGAAGTATGTCCGGGAGCCTGCGTTACCACTATCGATGCTGGATTTTGAGTAGAGGTCGGCGGTGGTGACGGTTGTCTGCTCCCGGACACGGATTCCGATACTTTCTTATCCATTATGTTCTTAGATTATCAACGATTGACGACCACAATGCCCCACGGTGGGCGCCAAACTGTTTAGGTATTTTTTACCAAATTGGTTGATTCGGGTCAATGGGGTCTTACTCGTCGGATGTTCGATAGTTTGTTTGTATGACGATATTTAAATAAGGAAATAAAGTACGGAATATAAATTAACACGTGTGATTTGGTTACGCGGAAAACCCAATGTGGGACTAACCGCGGGAGGGACGGTACCCTGCCAAATATTGCACTAGCTTTAAATAGGAGGATGATTACAATTGTATCGTAATGCTAATCTCGCTAGCACGAGGTATCGAGCTCGTATGATCTTGAACGAAGGTATGCGTGCGTGTGTGAATATGAATGTGAGTACGTGAATGTCTTTTTTTGATTGCTCCCTTGGCTATTTATAGGGTAAGAACCCTAGTCATATCCTTCCTTGGCTATGGAAAAGGAATATAACTTCCATAACAACTCTTTCCATGTTTGGTCATCTCCCTTAATTCTACCTGATCTCCCTGACTTCTCCCTAACTCCTCTTTCCTAATTCAAAGCATCTCCTTCAGTGGGCTTTCGGTCTCTTCCCGCAGATGCCAGCCCACTCCCCTTCCCCCGCGCTTTACTTCAATTACGGGTCCCCTTCTTCTTATCCTTTTTCCTGTGACCCATTATTTGTTTAAGTGGGTCTTTCCCTATTATGTGATTTTTAGCCCAAACAGAAACCACCCGAGAGAAAACGCAGCAGGAGCTGCGCCTCTTGGAAAGGTCGCAAATCCTGCTGCGCCTCTTCCTAGGCCGGTTTTTTCCAAGTTTCCAGATTTTTCATGATTTATCTTCTAATCCCACTTTTACCTAAATTCATCCATGTGATTAGTATAAATAGAGGCCTCCGCCTCACAAATTTTTCACGCGAGTGTCCGCCCTTCTCTTCTCCCTTTGCATTCTAAGACGCCGCTCTTGCTTTTCGACGCCTATGTGCTTGCTCTACGCGATCACGTAAGCTCAGATCATTTTGAGTACCAGTCACGTTTCATAGACCGACCAATTTGACCAACTCCACCTAATCTTTCTAATCAATCTATTTGAAATCCTTTTTTAGGGCACTTTCATTCATACATCGAGTCGAGCAATCACTAAATGACAACTTAGTCAATCTCGTTTCGTCAAACATGTAAGTCTGACGGTGTAAATCGCAATTTTATTATTATTTTCTGTATGTAACATATGTAAGAATTTATATCATTTATATGCTCAAACCGTCTTTTAAAATCATCTTTCAAAACCCTTTTGGCGGAAACAACAGAGAAACGACGTGGGGAAGAATCGCATCAATTGATGCGCCATCTGTAAAGACCGCAGCATCTGCTGCGCCTCTTTCAAAGGCTGCTTTCAGTTACTGCACTTCTTCTTTTTCCGCGAGTTTCTATTTCTTTCGTCTTTTATTTTCTTTCTTCATTCTCTTCATGTTACTTCGTCTAATAATCTTCTAATTATTTTTTATAAATCTTTTTCAGCCTTTTTCCGAGTTAAATCCTTTATAATCAATATTTGCGGGTTTTCGTCATAAATTTGAACCCGAGTGTAAGAGATTCGATTTTTCCATATCGAGTTGCTTGAATTCGTCTTTTGTACATACTTTGTTTATTTTCCGGTTTTGTTACCCTAATTCCATTTTCAAGTTCAAAGTTTTTAAACTTTTATAAAACCCGACATTATAATTATGTAAATCGCTGTCATAATTAATTTAAACTTGTTCCATAATCTGACTTGTGACGATGTAAGCATATAGAATCTAACTAAATCACTTCTACCCGAGTCGTACATCAATAATCGACATAAATTTATCAACGAACATTAACTAACCAACGAGTCTGACTTCCACAGTCAGAATTCAACTCGAGAACAGTCGCATAAACCTATGCGCCTCTTCCCTGTTCTGAGATGGCTTCTGCCTCTGAACTCTCCTCGTCTTGACGTAGGCTTTCTAATTAGGTTTCAACCTGACTATTATTCGTATTACCGCCTATAATTCGACATATTTTCATATTTTAATTCCTTTTTCTTTCTTTATTTTTCTTTTCTTTTCAAATCCCTTTTTGAGCATATTTATGACGTAAATTCAGTAATCCATTGTAATTTATAATTCTTTGTGTTTTCATATTTATCATGGATGATTTATTTCGCTGGCATATTCATATGTAATTAATCTAACTTCCAACCTTGGCCCAATTGAGTGCTAAATTGTTTGTTAACCGACATAGTCTAATCTCACATGCTAAGATTAAAATGTTGGATGTTGCATTGCATGCATACAATTGACAACATATCAAATATAAATAACTTCCCTGATCATTGGTAGAGGCCGCTATCGAGGCGGGCGGGATTAGGTGTTCAAATAAAGAGCTTCCTAATACGTACCCTCACCCCTTACTGAAGATCTCTGTGAACATCAGTGTTCATTGGCATCACGAGAGTCATTCTAGACATAAAATGATAAGGGTAACGAATTTCTTAGTGTTCATGTCACTACTTTGTGTCTTGACATGACGCAAAGTATTCGAACGGTTCCAATTTTCCATAAAAATTGGTGGTGACTCCACAAATGCAGGCTTGTCAAACCTTTCACCGGTTTCAATGCCTTACAAATCGGTAACGGCCCATGACGTGCTTTGGCCTTTGCGCCGGATTTCCGTGGGAGGAGTATCGTCGCCTCCAAACCAATGCGCTGGTGGTTGTGTCCATACCGGCGGTGGTCGTGGTTGGGTCGTGTGTTAGTTGTTGCGTGTGGTGAATGGTGTGGTGTTTAGTTGGGTTTCTACAGTCTGTCAGTATGAATTCAAAAAAGTTGTAATTTTGATTTTTTTTTCTTTAATAAAGGGTCTAAGGGTCGAGTATGGGTCTCATAACTTAGACCCGGACCCGGACCCGAAATATTTTCTTAAGACCCATACCCGAACCATACCCATTGGGTCTGAAAAAATGAGACCCATACCCGACCCATTAGGGTCCGACCCTCAGGATCTGGGTCGGGTCCCCGACCCACCGCCATCCCTAGGTGTTGTTGCCGCTGTTTATGCTTGTCGTGGACCACCATGGCTGGTGGTGGTGGCCCACGGTGGCAGCAGCTAGTGGTGGTAGGTGGTGTTGGCGGCCATGGCTAAGGAGGGAGTATCGGTGTGAGTGACTCGGATTTTGAACCATGTTTAGCGGGGGATGTGAGTCGGGATTTGAATTTAATTATATTAAATTATATAATTAAAATTTAATTAGATTAATTAGTAATTACGCGTGTTTATTATATTTATTTAGGTGACGGTTTTGTGGAAGAATATTACTAATTGAATTGCTTATAGAGTATGCTAAAAGGTAGGTTAATCGTACTCAGTTTCAATATATTTGGATGGTCATTTGAGTTGTCATTGAGTAGTCATTGCATTATAACGTGTTTCCCGTGG
Source organism: Silene latifolia (assembly GCF_048544455.1). Classification (NCBI taxonomy): domain Eukaryota; kingdom Viridiplantae; phylum Streptophyta; class Magnoliopsida; order Caryophyllales; family Caryophyllaceae; genus Silene; species Silene latifolia. Next base: position 196,664,372 of record NC_133534.1, read on the forward strand.
CTAAACAGAATTTAGCCAAGAATTATAAATTTCCGTGGCATAATTCGTGGCGCAAGTGACATTTTATTGTAGTGAATATCTCCTAATTAATTTTATATTATAACATGTTTTAACATTTACATAAATAAGGTTAATAAAATATTTCCTTAAAATTATATAAGCAAATTCTCCCTCTTAACTTTCCCGCTTAAATTAATTGTCAAATTTTTTAATATATGTATCTAAAATACCGTGCATTTGCACGGAGCTCCACTAGTTATTATATATAGGCTAATACTTCGTACAATGGAGAAAGTTTGTGTTATTATTTGGGCCTAATTTATTTGATGAATGTATTGTAGGTCTAAAAGCTACTCCGTATAATATTGTTAGCTTAGGTAGTTATTAAGGGCGGTTTTAGAAACCGTCGATAAAATATTACTCGTCAGTTGACAATTTTCCCCATTTTCTCTACTTCATCTTTAATTTAAAACATTCTTAATTTCGTCTCAGCTATTTGTAACCTTTTATACTATTTGTAAGAGGTATTTTAATCAAAGGTAAACACATGTTTGAGACGGACGGTGTACTTTCTATCTCATTTCATACTTTTTTGAGAAATTAAAAATAAGTTAGTCAGTCAATTGAACAAATTATAAATATTTATAAATTAACAAAAAAAATAAAGTAATTCAAAAAATTTTAATTACATTGGATAATGATAATTAACATTCAGCAAATCAATGTATGAACGACGGAAAATCAGACATATATAGGTCAAGATGTGAGAAATATCTAGGGGTAAATAACTTTGTTTAGAAAAAATTACTATTGCTATTATTTAAATTATCGTTATTGATAAATAAAGGGTGGTGCTCATTCATGTACATGATTTACTCAATCATGGACATAATTTACCAATATGCCCCTACCATTTCAACCCATCTCTTTCAATTCTCATTCTAATTATTACTCGTCTTTCAAGTTTCAACCACCACCCAGTGACGGGTGACCCAACCACCAACACCGAACCACTAAACCACATTCCCCATCACCCCTCCCATGCCCAACTCGTCGGCGGGAAACACCACCCCTCCCTTGCCAGACTCGCTGCCACCCACACTGTTAAGATACAAATTATTGGTAAATTATACCATGCACCCGGGAGTATGGTGCATGGTACTCTCTCCTTTAAACTTTTCTTATAATAAATAGTTATTAAATTTAATAAATTATAAAAATATAAAAAATTTATCATTATTCATAATTTTTATTTCTCTACAAATAGAGATCATATTTGATATATTTTGTTATTTATTTCAATTTTTCTCATATATTCACATCACATAATTGACATATTCATATCATATCACATAATTATTTTTATTCCTTTAAATTATTTTGTATTATGCGATTTTGATACGGAATAAAACGTTCAAGATCGTCATTGTTTAATATATTTGAACAAATAGAGTCATATTCACTAAACTAAAAGTGAATATAATAGAGGCATGAGATGAATATCACGCTACATAATACATATTCATCAAACTATACTGTCATATTCACTAAACTAAAAGTGAATATAATAGTGTTATATTGTGAATATCACACTATAAAGCGCATATTCATTATACAATATTGTCATATTCACTAAAATTAAAGTGAATATGATAGTGTCATATCGTGAATGCAATACTACAAAACACTTAAATTAAATATGATAGTGGTAACTGTTTCTTAAAATTGGAAGTTAATTTTTTGTTTTTTTTTTTTTTAAAAAAAAGGAGGAAGTTGAGGATGAGTAGGGAGTGGGGGAGTGGGAGGGAGTATAGAGTATCCTACACATGGGTGTAGGATATAGGAATTGCAACGACGCCCATACCACCACCCAGCCTATAGTTTGACGAACACCCTTCACCACTGTCGTCAACCACCTCAGATTCCCGCCAAGGACGACTTACCCATTTTATTCTTACCTTTCAGCGTAAAAGAAACATTAATTTCAGACTTAGCTGTGTAGTAATTACGAATGCTAACACCGTTACAGAACAGCATAAAAGCCGCATTCAAAATTATAGTTGAGATCGAATTGTGAGTATGAGAATGAAGCTATACTGCATAATTGGTGAAAAATCCAATTAGTTTAGCATGTTGTACGCTTAATTTAGCAATGACAGCCAGTCAGGCACCATTAATAGATATGAGATTATGCATGCTAACTGAGTAGTTTTTAACCTGAACACCCATAACAATCAATCGTTCGCAATACTGCTTCCCAATTGTTAAATCAATCAAAATAGTACTCTGTAGATAACACTGATAGAATACCCAGAGAAAGGACTTGATATTTGAAGATATTAGAAAGAAAAAGTGAAACATTAGTTATGTTCACCACATAATTGATCCTCGCTAACATGCTACTCCAGCAAAACCTACCTAAGTCTCACGGTAATTCACTCCGTTTTCATTTTATCCTTACACCTAGCGATACGACATACACATATATTTTAATAAAGGAACGATGGCATTTTAAAGTTACTCGAGAAGCCTTACATGCCTCCAACTATCTGAGATCCCGATCCCTTGCACGCCGACGCCGACCAGACGACCTTCCTACCGCCGCCATCGGCGCTGTACCCTGTAACCTCTCTTTCCCATAAACCTAATTTCACAAATTCTGATTTTACTTAATCCTAATTTAACAATTAAATGATTATTTACAATTTGATTAAAGAATTAATGAATGAATAAGGATCAATACTTGATTAGAAAATTAAGATTAAAATTGAGTCATTTGGTGGAGATTTGCTTAATTTTTAGAGAGAGAAAAAATAGAGAATTTGTTGTTTGTTCAAGGGTAAGGTATGGAAAAGTTGTGGAAAAAGTTCATGAAAGAGTAAAATTTGTACATGAAAGAGCAATAACGTAAATAAATTTGCTAAATGATCGTTGAAATTGTATAGAGTAACGGTTTGATAGGAGCTGTTTAATTGCTTAAAGGGAATTAGAGGTTTTGGGTTGTTCGTTAATTGAAAAATGGTATTAGTCAACTCCATAATTGTATGGTGTACGTACACCTTGCGTAGGAGTTGATGTGCATTCAATTTTATCGTGTATGTTTTCTTTAACACTATTTGATTATATTAATTTCCCTAAATATATATTCATGCAATTCTGCGCGCTAAGTTACAAATGTATACTTATATAAAAATGACTGGTTGGGTCAGTTATAACCCTTAAATGTGACTCGAAACACGAATTGATCCGGTACATCCTGAAAATGACCCATGCTTTGGTGATCCATAACTCCATAAGGCCGTAATTAACCCGATCCAAAATGACACATCCGAAATTATCAAACACAAAAAATGAGCCGACAAAAGATAAGTAATCCGCGCAATTTGCGGGGTTTAAAACTAGTTAGAATAGGAAAAGGAAAGAGGATACTCAAGACTATATGCGTGAAATATCAGGAGTATCAATTATAAAACGACCCGTATTGTTCGGGAAAGCATGTTAGTTAGTATTGGTAAATAGCAAGTCTTGGTATAGATCGATATATTCGTTTATAGTAAGAGACGGGTCAAATACCCTTCAATTGGTGACATTTTTAGGCCCTACCACGCAAGTTGTTGTTTATCTTATACGTAATGTGATATGTTAGTTGACCCGTTTTTAGTTATAGACGGATAATTGCCGTAGATAACGAGATTTTGTGATTGGTAAATAATAACTGTTCAGTTTTTCAGATATGCTTGTCTCGTTGACCTGAAGCTGTTTACGTACTACTTATGTGACACGGCGAAATTTTTGCAAGGCCATGTTGAGTTTGGTGAACACGTACGTGAGGATGTGTGCACCATTTAGTGTCATAATATATTTTGTCTGGTTGACTTAAAACTCCGTAAACTAAGACAATGTTTATCAGTTATTCGGGTAGCCCTAATTAGATCTAGTTCCTGCATTAAAATTTTTATATATACATCTTAACCTATAGTCCTCTTTCACGTATGATTTTGCCATTTGCAATGCATTTGAGTTTTCAAATTTCAATGCTACATTTGTGCGTGTGGTGTGAACTAGCGTTGTCAAATCTGGTCTGGGAGTTCCAGATTGGAACTAGTGGAACCCAAAATGGTAGAAATGGGCAACATTTTGTATTTTATTTCCTTTTATATTTTATTTATTATTTTGTCTTTATTCAAGACCTGGACCTAGACCTATCTATAAATGTAGTCTAATGTTAGAATTTTAGATAGTTTTTGGACAAATTAAAAAATTTCGTTAGTAATTTATAAAAAGCAGGTAACTGTCTTAAACTGGACTAGACCGAAAAATTCGGGTTTAGTCCGATTTATGATCGGAATTTTTAGGTATGATCTTCGACTTACATAATTTATTTTGTCGTCTTTGGTCCCGCTCGGACTTATCCGAGGACCGATGTAGAGTCTATCGATCCAAAATACTCGAGGGGGGGGGGGGTGAATTGAGGATTAAAAACTGTGACCTACTTTTCGATTGTAAGTGTATATTTAATTATTTAAAGTTTATTGATTAAACTTTAACTAATTAACCAATTAACGAGTTAAAACAATGCAAATAAACGAAAGAGAAAGAGAGGCACACGGATTTTTGAAGTGGTTCAGTTTCACAAATCGAAACCTACGTCCACTATTCTCGATTAATAAATTTAGTACCTTTCTACGGATTACAAATTTACTAACCCAACTCGTACAACTAACCCGAGTTGTAACTCAAGTGAGTATCGCTAAATACTCGAGTGACTAACTTACGCTAATAAGAAAGCATTAATGATTCTTCTAAAAGTTCACGTTAATGAACGAGTAAGAAATCAATGAAGAACTATTATCTTATAATGTTAACGAAAGAATGAATGCGCAAGTATATAAGACACACGACCTTTTCAAAATAACAAAACGATTTTTGCTTTTAAGATAAAATCTAAATTTTCTCAAAGGTCTTACTTTCAAATGTAGCAAAGAGTAGAGTATTTATAGCAAAGGATGAAGTAAGGCTCACGGTTTCATGAAACCCTAGATGGCCGAATAATAGGATATGTAAATAGAATCATATCTTATTATTTTTATCCATAAAATCTTAGGAAAAGATATAAGTTGTTAGTAGATTATCTTATCATATATTCACTTAATATTCTTTCCTTAATGCTAGATATGCCGAATGACAATAAGGAAAAAATCATAACAACTTTCCTTATTTTATTCAAGCAATCTCTTAGAAAAGATATAGGATAATTATAAGATACTCCAATCAAATATATACATAATATATTTTCCTTAAACCTTAAGATAGCCGAAATATAAAATATGTAAACAAATCATATCTTATTATTTCTATCCTTAAAATCTAAAGAAAAGATAGTCAATAACTAAAAGATAAATTTATCAATTATTCTTCTATTATCTTTTCCTTAAATCTTAAGATATGATAAGATTTTTCCATAACAAAAATATCCTTATCATATATAACCATATCATGCTAAATATAAAAGATATGTTAAGATAATTCTAGAGAATAAAATCTTAACAATGATCAACTTATATTATTAAGCTTACACGAGAACCACACGGCTCATAAGCCTTATTTTTCGTGAAAACCCTAGCATGGCACTAGGTTAGATTTAGGGTTTTAGAGTGAATAGCATTAGAAACCCTAATTAGTAATATGACTCAACTCATAAGTTGATTCAACAAAATTACTAATTATAAACTTGAAATAAAACCACACTCAATATGAATATAAGCTTCCTTGTAAAATAAATACTTTTTGCTAAAACATTTAAAAGAGAAAAAAATATTTTTCAAAAACAATTTCAAAACATTTTAGTCGTGTATTGTATAAACTTGACATCTCAATTTTATAGTAGAAGAGCTATAACATTGAGCTCTTATAAAAGCAATGTTATAGCTTTGAGGCCATAACTTTACCAATCTAAGAAGCGCATTCTTACGTTACCTTTACAAGATAAACACCTACGCTATTCTAATCTTCGAGTGTAGGCTACTTCATCATCCAAGCTTGATCAATCTTTAAATGAGCTTTTTCTTCTCATGAATGCTTGAATAATTCTTCAATATCTTGTAATATCTTGATCCTTGATTGAGGGCTTGATCATAAAATATTCTTGTATACTTTCATCACAATTCTTTAAGCTTTGCAAATAATAAGTCTAATCTGAAGGGACTAAACAAACAATTACGCGCAACGAGTATATAGAATATAAAGCACTCTTGACATCATCAAAACATAAACATATATCAATATGGTCCAACAAATTCCCCCTTTTTGATGATGGCAAGTCTCCAAAAATTGTGACTAAGTATATAGTTCCCCCTTAATATAAAACTGTCATCATTATAGGTAAAGATTTGTTGGATTATGTGTCCTCGACAATAATGCGATCACATGTTTAAATCTCATATTAAGAATACTAAAGGGAATGTAATATTTTATTGACAACTGATCCACATTAATCGGTAATGATTGGCTGACTAGAGTTTGACATTACTGTCTTATGACGGTAGTGATCAGTTGATCCCTTAAAGTCATACCTCTAGGGAAACATTCTTAATTGATTAATTAATTAATTGTATGACGATACAAGTTAATTAATTCCTTAAATTGAACAAATAATTTTTGTGAGTAATAATACGTGTCTTATTTTAATTCGATTAAATAAGACTCGTGCTAAGTAATTTAAATTGTTTTATTACTTAGGTTATTTATTGTTTATGAAACAATTAATATAAGAATGAATTGTTTATTATAAATACAATTAGTTGTGATTTATAATTCTATGACCCATTTTATGTAATTGTAATTGTAAATTACTAGTTAATTTTTGTATGTAATTCATTTTTTTTAATATAATGATTTTTAATTTGTTAAAAATGCATTATTTAATAAACATGTCTAGTAACATGTCAAATATGTCACACTACACAAAATTGACAATTGACAAAGTTAAAATGGATCCATATTATCCATGTGTGCCGTGAGTATGAAAGGGAAGGGGATTATTGTGCTTTAATTATTTAATTAGTGGGAAGCATAATCATAACCTACTAATTATAGGCTTTCAGGCCTACACTCTTGCGAAGAAAAAAATGAAAAAGTGTTGGGCACTCTTCCCTCTACCCTACCCGGCCACCCATGCATTTAATTAGAGGATAATTTTTCTCTTCAAATTCATTCCATTCATTTTTCATTTAAAATATAATTAGAGAATTTATCATATTCTCTATAATCGTTGCATTAATTGAGAAGTAAAAACTCACATAAAATCTATAATATTATTACAATTACTAGAGGTAGTACCAAATAATATTATGTTCTTTTAAGGTATTCTCATACTATTTCTAGTACAAAACTAGAATAAGAATTAAGAGTATCTCCTTGGTACAAATCCTTAAGGAGTAGATCTTGCAATTGGATCTAGGGTTTTTGGGGCATTTGAATTTTTCTTTAAGAAGACTAACTTGGTAGGAGACCAAATTAGTATAAACCATTCGGCCCTCATTGTAAAGAATAATCGATTTTTCTTCTTACTTTATTTAATTTGTTATGCATGCATAAGTTCCTTTTAGTTTATGACTAAACTAATAAACACATAGTTATTAGAAGTGTCTAATCAGAGATTAATGAATCTTACAATTGGTATCAGAGCAAGAGTTGTTGCATGCATAATCAGTTTTGTTTTTCCGAGTTAAAATGTTAACATATAAAACTAGAAATTTGTGAAATATGATGATATAGGCCACGAAATTTTTGCATGTTAAACATTCTAGTCCTAAATTGATTTTAGGTCATTTTTGATGATTTATGGTATTTTATTGCTCTTTAATATGATTTTAGTATTTTTTTTATTACATTTTATAGTATAAAATGACATTTAAAATGCTAAAATTAGTTAGACTATCATTCTGACTATGAAATTTTTACACGACCTCACATGCATAATATTGACACATTGTATGTTGATAAAATGGTGTTATGATTACTTAATAGTTAAGTAGTCATTGGTAGTTAATTTATATTATTTAAGTGTTAAATAATCAAATTAATATTTAATTATGTCAGATAATTTAATATAAGACTTATAAGCATTTGTGGGGCAAATGTCGAAAATCGAAATGGACCAGGAGGGGACCATTTGGACAGATTTTTATACACTACTAATACACTCATTGTGAGTGGAAAAGGTAGGCATTTCCCAATAGCATTTGTATGTGAATTGTATACATTTGCATGCCTATATATACCTAAGTCCTTCCATCATTTCTAAGGTTGGAAATTTGAAGAAAAATTGGACTTTGTGTGCTTGTTGTGGATGTTTCATATACAGCATCAATAGACCATATTTTTCTTCTTATTTTGTTCATCCTTTTACAATAAACACATATAAAAGTAAACTGATAATATTATCAAGGTAATAATATTAATTAGTACATCAAATATACAAATAAACAAGGTTACTACTACATTTACCTAGTTAGTATTTTAGTAGTATTTTGGGTTTATCTTGGGTGCCACCTTAGGAGATTAACTACTTTGGTAATTAAGGTGTTGGAGGATCATCCTTATTGAATTAGCACAAGAACAACATCAAGGAAGAAGTCCTTGAGTTGTGCCCATTTTGTCTTATAACAATATAAGGAATTTTTGTCTTAAGATGGTTTAATACCATCTCTTTTATATTTTGCTTTGCATGCATGTAGATTTAGACCACCTAAAATTAATTTGTAATTTTGATATCAAAAGATGAGTATTAATTTGGTCTAAATAACTAACAAGTTGTATCAGAGCATTGTTTTATACATGCATGTTGTCTTAAGACGATTTTAGTAATTTATGAGATAAATTAATAAAATTGATATTATGTTACTAAAATTAGTTTTATAACATAGTATGGTCTTTCAGGTAAATAATCTGGTCTTAGGATGATATGGGACGAAAATTTGATTTTTGTTATATTTTTCCATTTTTTATAACTTAAAATGGCATAAAATTGAATAAAAATGCATTAAAATTAATTAAGAATTAATTAAATTGGGTTCCATATTAATTTTATGCATATTTATTTATAAATAACCACTTGCATGTTCTATTTATGAGATAAGTAGTTAGTTTAAGTTAATGTGATTAATTTAGATAGTTTATTGATTTTTATTTGATAAAAATTGGTAAATAATGGTTATTTTGCAAATAAATAATGATTTAATTTTTGGGCTCGAAATTTTTGAATTTTTAGCTCCTGAAAATTGTTCCAAAATGTAAAAAAAATTATTTTAAGTTATTTCAATTTTTATGGTTTGGTTTAGAATTAAATCGTAAAAATTGTCGTTTTACCGATTAAATTGTAAAATCGTTTTAAATAAACTTTAAAACAAAAATTTTCACTTGCATGTCATTTTTGGTATAAGACCAGAATGTTCATGGCCTTTAAATTTTTTTTTTCCATAAATTTTATAATTAAATGAAATTTTTCCATAATAATTGTGAATTATTATGTCTTTTTGTCATAATTTGTCTTTTAATCCCATATTAATTCATGATAATTAGTGAGAATAATTGTTTTGAAATTAGACCAGATTAGTATCATTATCATATCTTAAAATTGTTTTAAGAATTGATTATGAATTTTTATTGGTAAAAATTCCGTCAAAGAAAGCTCAAATGATCGTTGTTGGTAAGTTAGACGATTTGGCATGTCATTTTCCATAATGCATTTTATTATTCATTTGGATGAATATTTTTTTTTTAGCATTATAATTATGTAATTTTTCCTAATATGGCCATAGGTAGAAATTGGTATTTCCCGTAATGTAAGGGAATATCGATTTGTTTTGTAATTAATTGCTATTTCGTATCGCCTAATTTGTAATTAATTAATAGTTTTATTTTAATTTTAATTACTAATTTTATAATAGGATATTATTATGTAATTTAATTATTAGTTATTAAATGAAGCATCTAAAGACAGAGTTTTCATGAAGACGGTGTTTTCGGAAAGGCGTTCCGAAATCCTAAAGAAGGAGGCCAATTTATGAAGACTCAAGGGACCAAGGAGTTGGTTTCCGATATGTAATAATTTTAGTTAATTAGATTAACTAGGTGGCCATATTACGACTAGTTTGTTTATTTATGCATTCATGCCAAATCGTCACTACATGTTTTAATTTTTGTTGTTATCGATTTAATCGTCTAACATTCACCAATTTTGTTCACTTAAAAGTGATAGACAATTAAATTGATAAGATCTCTCACATTTGTTTAAAATTGAGATTAAGCCTTACCAAATATTAGGACCTATGAATCCCTTCTTCATTAGAGGTAGGTTCGGATCACCGATGTACACTCTTTTTACGTTGGGTAAGTATGGTAATAAAAGTTATTACACGTGAAAATTGGTTGGACTCAACGGGATAAATATGGGTTGAATCGGTCCACCGTGCCCATATTTATTCTGGGGCTAAAAGATAGATTTTAAGAAAATCCGTCAACCAAGAGTTCTAGTAGTAGAATCAGTCAAAATGTGGACTCGCCAAATTTATATAAATATGGGTTGAATCGGTCCACCGTGCCCGTGTTTATATAAAATTGGATCTTGGAATCATTTATATAATTCATTGGGAGATCATTATATAAATGGGAACTTGTTAAAATAGTTTCACAAGTTAAAAGTTTTTTAGATGATAAATGTTAATCTTTCCTTTCATTTCCTTTGTAGTAATCACGATGACTTCTACTAGTGAAACCGTCACCATATCTAGAGATTCATGGCTACGTTCTTTTATGGACAAATATGTTTTAAAAGCCGACGGTAGTAATTTTAAAGATTGGGAGGAACAACTTCGATTAGCTGCCGCAGGTGATGGCTGATACGTGCATTTTATATAGTCTTTTTCGCCTATTTTAGCACGTATTTCCATGCATTTTTGTACTATTTATATTGCATTATGCCCCGAATTGGCTACTTTGGTTCGTTTTGTCCATTTTGTAGAAATGAACGCGAAAGTAGTGGAATCGTACCATTTTCTGTCCTTTTTGCATGCATTTAGAGGAGACAGGACTTTCCAGAGTGAGATACTGCATTAGAGTGCGTGAAGGCACGGTTTACGAGACAGTCGGGCATGGATTTGAGCTGAATTGAAGACAGAAGACTCGATCGAGTAGTTTTATCACTCGATCGAGTGGTTTTTATGGTCCCAGTTGATCGATCGAGTAATTATTTACTCAATCCAGAAGTGCTGAAAAGAGAGTTACTCGATCGAGTAGCTATTCTACTCGATCGATAAGATTTTATGGAGTTTTGCTCGATCGAGTGGTTTTATTCCACTCGATCGAGTGGTTTCTGCTGGCATGGGCTTTAATTAGCCTGTGAGTTTATTTTAGCTTATGGACTTAGCTATTTTCCTATTTAAGCACACATTAGCTAGGTCATTAGTATCCATTTACTACTTAGCTTTTATCTATTCTTCACAACAAAGACTGCGTACTATTTTCTCCTTCACTGTAACTTATTTTGGGATTTATTTCGCTCGGATTTGATTGTTCTTTACGCCGGATTCGCACGATTGTAATCTCTTTCTCTTTTCTTAATAATAACCTTCATTTCATTTGCTTTAATTCTTCTCCTTGCTTTATTTACCCTCTGCCCTAGTTTACTTTTTATGCAATTTAATTATCGTTTTAATATGTTGAATGCTGGTTATTTATCTGCTGTTAGTTTTGATAGTATTAATAGCAACATGAGTAGCTAAACTTCTTTCATGTTGGGATTACGGAATCTACGGTAGAAATGTGATGATGTAGTAAATAGGTTAGATGTATTAATTGTGAGATTCTGTCACCATAGCAATTTAATTGTATTTTACCGACTTAGTTGAATGCACGCTTCTGAGTCACCCTTTTAATCTGGCTAAAATTAATCCTCGATCGAAATATTGGACTAAATAGGCCTGCTATGAACAGTAGACTGCCCTGACGAGGATGAAAGTTAAGTTAGTGGTATTTTTAGGATAGAAAGTGGACCGAAATGACTTTTCCATATCCGTCTCACATTAATTTGTCTAAGTTGTTTACAGTTGAGTCACCGGACTACCGTAGTGAACCGAAATCCTGACATGACCCTTCTCTATCTGATAGTTTATTTCTATTTCCTGCTTTTATTGTTCTTTCTTTACTTCTCTTTCCCTTAAATCTTTTTAGTTTACAAAACCAATTCAAACAACCCCCCATTTGTGACCAAATAGACGGATTTCTACAGATATCTTGCCTCCCTGAGGAGATCTGAAGGAAATGTAAATTCATATACATATTAACATACTCATGTATGTCATAATAAATTTGTCATAAAATTAAATACGGATTTTATGCATGCAAACAATATAACAAAGAGAAGAAATCATGTTCTTACAATGAGTATTTCGGTTTTATTGGGCACAAAAGAAATCTCCTTTTCTTTTGTTCTTGAGCTTTCCTTATGGATGAACCAAGATCCAAGTGTAGGATCTCTCCCTAAGCTTTATACCCAAGGCTTTCTCTTAATTTAATTAATATTACAAATACTAGTATAATATTAATCTTGTGAAAAATTTGAACCAAAAATGTTTGGTTTTAAGCTCTCAAAACCGGTTGAGAGAAGAGAAGAGGAAGAGAGATTATTTTGTCTCACTAAAATAATTTTATGATAAGAATGAATTATCTTTTTCCATACACTACTCCATATAGTGAATAATAGAAAAATAAGAAAAAGAACCCTTGTTCTTTTCTATGTAGAACCGGGTAGGGTGAAGGGAATTGGCCTATGCATGGCCTTTGTGCTCTTACACAAAAGGCACTAGGTATGCATGCCTAAATTAGAGTAATTATCATTATGCTTACCACTAACTTAAACAAACACAATATTTGTTTAAACAACTTCCCATTTTCGGCACATATGATAATATGAGATCCATATTATTTTTGTCAAATGTCAATATGTCACATGTCATATGTGACATAAATTTGTTATGTAATTTTTAACATGTTAAAAATCAACGTATTAATAAAAATACGTCACATACAAAAATCGACTTAGTAATTTCATAATTACTTGTGCCAAAATATTTTACCAATTTATAAATCGTATTTATAATAATTCATTCAAATTTAATTGTTTCTGTAAACAATAATTTCATCCGAGTAATGATACAATTCGATTACTCAGACCGTATCTCATTTAATCACATTTCAATTTGATACGTAAATTTTACTTCCAAAATCGTCCGTCAATTTTTCAAGTAATTTAATTAACTCGTAACATTATACGATTAATTAAATGATAAATTAAGAGTGTTGCCCTATAGGTATGACCTAAGGGGTCAACTGATCACCACCGTCGCACGACAGTAGTGTCAAACTCTAGTCAGCCAATCATTACCGATATATGTTGACCAGTTGACAGTATAAATACTTCCCAATTGTATTCTTTAAAATGAGATTTATAATGATATTTAAATCATGTGATCGCACTATTGTTGAGGACACTTTTCCCAACAAGATCGACCTGACTTCCCTAGCTATATAGTTAGTTTAGTTAGTTTATTTTTGATAGGTACACGACAGACGTATCAAATTTTGTCGCCGTTGCCGGGGAGGCAATTGCCCTATCTGTCTTTGTTTCGTTTATTTTATCCGTCTCGGGGAATTTTTATTCCTTGAGGCAGCTCTTACTTATTTTCTTTCAGTGTTGTTTATGCCCAGGTCAGACAGGTTTGAATTAGTTTGGTGATTGAGCCGAGAGACTATTCAGGCATAGACTCCGTCTGCAGAGAAAATCACGAAAGGAAGACTTGAGTACTTTCGAGCCAGAGCTACATCATTCTCTTTTCGCAGAAGACATTCCTATTTTTGCCGATCAACAAGTAAAGATGCCGAAACTTTCCAGTCACTCGGTGCCTAAAGCATCCTCAATTCCAAAGGGTTTCAATCTCCAGACTGTGGATGGGAATACATTCGACATCCGTCCTTCCTACATCAATTTGGTGGAAAGAAATCTTTATAGAGGTGTGGCAGGTGAAGACCCGAGAAAGCATATGGAGGTCTTCACAGACTACTGTTCTACTATCCCCGCCACTAAGGGGGTAACTCAAGACAAGATTAAGGAGGTTTTGTTCCCTTTTTCTTTGACTGATTCAGCCAGGGAGTGGCTGACTGATCTGGACCGCACAACTGCAGGGGTTACAGATTGGGAGTCTCTTGCTCTTGCCTTTTACAAGAGATATTTCCCTCCACAGCGCACCAATCAGCTGAGGGCCAAGATTACCAGTTTCAAGCAGGCTCCCGATGAAACTTTATATGAGGCATGGTCCCGATTCAAGAAGTTGGTGAGGTCTATTCCTCAACATGGTTTTGACCCATGGTTTATATCTAACCAGTTCTACAATGGGCTGTACGATGACCACAGAGCCATACTTGATGTGTCATCTAATCGGAGATTCCAGGAAAATACCGATGATGATAAGGGATTGGCCCTTATTAAAGAGATGGCGAATCACAGTGCTGAGTATGGAAACCCGGGGGATTGTATTAGAACAGTTCATACCGTTGATAAGCAGGTTGTGGCACAGCTGGAAGCCATGAATGCTAGATTTGACAAGTTGGAGTTACACTCTGCTGGGGAGCCTCAGACGGTCCATGTACTTACTAGAGGGGAGACCGTCACATGTGAGAGGTGTGGGACCAATGACGGTCACGCTGCTGTTGGCTGTCTTACGGAGAAGGAACAAGTCCTTGCCTTTCAACAATATAGGCAAGGTGGAGGTTCCTATTACAACAACCAAGGGGCAGTTTATCCCAATTTGAGGTGGACTAGTCAAAATGTGCTCAATCCTACCCCTCCTCTGCACCAATAGCAGCCGTATGTTCCTCCACATAAAAATCAACAAGGCTTTCAGAAGCCTCATTCCTTCCCTCCTCCCAATCACGGAGCATCATCTTCTGGAGGGGTGAGTGACATTGGTGAGCTGAAGACTATGTTGCAATCTTTTACAAAGCAGTGGCAGTTGAGTGATCAACAGAAAGATGCATCCATCAAGGCACTTAAAACTCAAGTTGCCCAATTAGCCGCGAACCAATCTGCAAGGAAACCGGGTCATTTACCGTCACAAACTGACAAAAATCCACATGAGACGGTAAATTTAATCAATTTGAGAAGCGGTCGTTCATATGAGGGACCGGAAGTGTTGAAATCAGACCCGAGGAAGGAAATAATAGCTGATGAACAGTGTTTTGTCGAAGGAAATGAGCTGACGGCTAAGAAGGTACTCGATCGACTAGTTTCTGGAGGTCGATCGAGTAGATTTGGTGAAGAAAGTGCTCGATCGAGTGAAATTTCTACTCGATCGAGTGAACAGGAAAAGCCAATTGCTCGATCGAGTGAATTTTCTACTCGATCGAGTGATGCTATTGCAGAAACTACTCGATCGAATGGGAATTTTGGTCGATCGAGTAGTATGGAAGATGGGCAGCTTGAACGAGAGCCTGCTAGTGCTCGATTAAGTGAGAAATCGCCTGAAAGACCTCGTTCGAGAGGAAAGAAGCGTCCAAAGGATACAGAGCTTGATCCGGCTGACACATTGGAAGAGAAAAACAAGGGACTCGAGATACCTATCACGGTTCCCTTCCCGAGGCGTCTGCAGAATACTAAAGCTAACCAACAATTCGACAAATTTGCCGAAATCTTGAGAAACTTACAGGTCACTGTACCATTCGCCGAACTGCTGACACAGGTACCCTCTTACCTTAAATTTATGAAAGAAATTTTAACACGTAAGAGGCATATTAGTGATAATGAGACGGTAGCCTTGACTGAGGTAGGGACGGCCCTAGTTCAGAATAAGTTACCTCCAAAACAGTCGGACCCGGGTAGTTTCTCAATTCCATGTCATATCGGTACCCATTTGATTGATAACACGTTATGCGATCTTGGCGCTAGCGTGAGTGTCTTACTGTTGTCTCTGGCTAAGAGACTTGGTTTGACAAAGTTTAATTGCACCAACATGACTGTCTAGATGGCCGACCGTAGCATATCACGGCCACTAGGTATAATAGAAGACGTACCTGTTAAGATCAGGATGTTCTTTATTCCCAGAGACTTCGTTGTATTAGACATCCCCGAAGATGCACATACCCCTATTATTTTAGGGAGACCATTTTTATCTACTGCCCGTGCAGTAATAGACGTCGGGGGTAAGACGTTGACTTTTCAGGTTGGGGACGAGGAGCTGATATTCCATCATTCTAAGTTCTGAAGGGCTCCCATGCAAGCTCAGCCTTGCAATGCCCTCTCTTCTGTTGACCCTATTATTGACACTCCAAATGAAAATTTGGAGCATTGTGCTGCTATTGTTACCCCTCCGCCTCAATTTGAGAGCAAAAAGGAGGAATGTTCGTCTGTTTTCCTTGCTGCAGGTACAGATGAAAACAATGAAGAAGCTGTCAAAGGGCATTGTGCAATTCATGTCAATCAAATTGGGAGTGACGATGCTAGAGCCGGTGATAAAGGAGAAAGGGTGAGAAAAGTTCGAGCATATGTGAATGTGAACTATTCTCCCCCTAATGATTCAAGTTCAAGCTCATGGAAGCTGAAGAGGACGATCAATGTTGCAGAGGTGACGTCCTCCAGTCAGGAGCCCTCCGAGGTGCTACTGAATCGCTTTGGGAATTGAGCGGGGAAATGCCCCGTGTACCATCTTGTATAAACAATTTTTAATTTTCCGTTGAATTTCCTTTTTATTGCTTTTAATTAGGACAAATTAGAATTTAGACAATTTTTAGCGTAGATAAAGACTATAGACTGTTACCTAGCGTATTTGGTATTTTGGGATATTTTTGCAAGTGTTTTTATGCAGGTTTGGGGAATTTTACGCAAATAAAAAGGAAGAATGACGATTTCAGGAGCTTACACGAGAAAAAGAGCTCGATCGAGTACCTTTTGTACTCGATCGAGTAAAGCATAAATGGGGAGTTCTCGATCGAGTAAATTTTTACTCGATCGAGTAGATGGATTATTAAAGTGCTCGATCGAGCATTTCTAAACCACTCGATCGAGTAAAATGGGAATCGACACGCAGGGAGTTTCCTTTAACTCCTTCACTTTTGATCCTTAATTCATTTTCCCCCAATTTTTCGACTAACCTCCTATTTTGCGATAAAAAAACCCCAAATCCCCATTTTTCTTGCCCTTTTGCCAAATCCGTCACCTACATCTTGTTGCTTGCTAATTAATCGTCAAAAGCCCTCTACTTTCCCTCTGATTTTCGCCATTTTACTCGGTCTATTGGGGATTTTAGGGTTTGCGGTTTTTCGAAACAAAATCGCCAATTTCTGCTTGTTGTTTGTCGTTTAATTGCAATTTGTAGGTCTATTCTTATCAACTAAGTGATCCTTATACTTCTAAGCATTTACATTTCACTTATTTTGCATTTCATGCAGTATATTAGGATTTAAGGTTTCGCATTCCGTTTTGGGTCGAAATTTTTGATTATAATTTCGATTCCATGCTTAATTAACCTTACTTGATGCTTAATTCAATGCCTCACTGTTTCTTACATGTTTAATTCGAATTATGCGAGAAATTTGCGATACGGGTTAAGGACAGTCAAAATTTTCAACTGTCATCTTGGGTTTTGCTGCTGTAATATGCTTAGTCAGCCTCATTTGTCGCTTAACTGCTGCTGATAATGCTTGCTACCCCGCCCCTATCGCTGTTTACATACTTCATTCGAAATTTTGAGGAAATATTGGGAATTTTCGGGCTGTAGTTGATTTTTTTTTACTGTTTGGGGATTGTCATGCTGTTACCATGCTGGTTTTCTTGCTGTTAGCCGTTGTTTTTTCTTATAAATTCCCCTGCCCTTGGTTTACAGGATGGATTCTAGGTGATTCCCCTCTACTAGCTAGACTTCTAGTCCATCCCTGACTGAGACGGTGGTCTCTGCTGTTGCCACCGCCTCCACTTCTGTTAGTACCGCAGCCCCTGTGTTTTTTGTTTCAGCTGCCGGTACAGTTTTTGCGCCAGCTAGCACCGCTGCTAGCTCCGTTTCGGCTGCCACTTCAGTTACGGCCACCGCCACTACTAGCACTGCTACTAGTCTTTCTTCTCCAGTGGTGGCCACAGCAGCCACAACCTCTACTCCAACCGCTGTTTTCACACATGTGGCGGACTCACCTGCAGTTGCAGCTGCCTTTAGAGCGGCCTTAGTTCCTAGCACCGTCACTGGACGGGCTTCTACTTCGGGTTCTCGAGGCCGGGGCCGAGGTCGTGGACATTCCCGTTCTACACCAGCTCCCACTACCTCTACTTCTGCCGCTCCCTCCACTTCAGCTGCTCCTTCTGGCACGGTCACCGTTCGAGGGGACACCTCCCTCGACTCTCACCCAGACTACCCGCAGGTAATTTTTGTTAACGGTGTACATCGTAAGAGGTTTTATAACCTCCTAGGCTGTGAGTTTGTACCTTCCCAGTTTTTAGATAAATCGGCACTTGAGAGACTCGACATTTACGAGTCGGTTTGTGAGCTTCTACGGGGCACGGGGATGGCCGGACTCATTACTATGAGTGGCCGTACCTTTCTGGAGCTGAGTCTTGAGTTCCTCAGCTCCTTCACCTTCTCCTCTGGGGCACACGATGCTATCCCCACTAGCTCTTCAGTATCTTTCCGGTTGTTCAACCGGACTTTTCCGATGACTTTGGAGGAGTTTGGTCGCAGACTTGGCCTTTCCTCTACGGGCGACGCTACCGCCCCTAGGAGGGTCATTCGTCAGCTTTGGCGGACCCTGACCCAGACCACCTTTCCCGAGCGAAAGCTCGCACATGTCCACCTTCCCCCTGCCCGTTACTTTCTTCGATTGATAGGGAGCACCATTTTTTGCCGAAAGGAGCCAAACAACATCACCAACCCCGAGCTCTCCATCTTGGGCGGTTACCTGAACGTTGACTGTGACGGTCCTTTTACCCTCAACATTGCCTATTTGACCGCCCAGTACTTTCAAGCCCAGGGGCTGAAGGAGACGGGATCTATTGCCTGCGGTGGCATAGCCACCATTCTTGCCCGTTCCCTTTTCCCCGTCTGGCCTCGCGACTTGCAGTACCTCGAGGGAGAGCGGTATCTGAGTCTGGATGCCATGCTTTCTCAGCATTGGCTGACCGCAGACTACCAGACATGGAAGATAGACGGTTCCTTGTCTGTGGACCTACCTTGCGACACTCTCCCCCGTCTAGACCCCTTGCCTACTGTCGCTAGGGGCGCCCGACTGCCACATCCACCTGCTTTCCACCTTCCACTCCGACCACCTCCCAATTTACCCGCCGCTAAGAAGCGGCGTAGACTTGAGACTGGAGAGGGGTCCACACCTTCTGGGAGTGCCCATCCTTCCACGGCTACTCCCAGCTCGACCCCTACTCCCACTCCTACTCCTGCACCCACCGACCAGACACAGGCATAGCCGGTCCTACCGGCTACCTTCGTACTACCTCCACCCTTTGTGGCGTCCGCGGTCATGGACCAAGGGCGCCGTGACGGTTTGTTGCTTGAGATTGCAGAGAGACAGGCTCGTATGGAGAGGGACTTAGCTCTTACCTTACTCCCTCTGTACGAGTACCACTTGAGGCGACACCGTCTGATACCAGAGGGCTGGCCACACCCTTCCTTCTACCGGTACCCAGCTGAGGGGTACCCGGAGTCTGCTGAGGAGGAGGAGGACGAGGACGAGGACCCAGAGGTGGCATCGGAGAGAGCTCGAGCTGAGCAGAGGAGGAGGAGAGAGGAGGAGAGAGGAGGAGGAGGATCTGGAGTTCACGGTGGTCGACGACGACGCTGATGGGTAGCTACTGGTCTACTCACTTCCCCAGTTTTCAGGCTGGTTTGGGGAAGTTCGCGTTTTGTATGTACATCTTACTCCTTTATTTTGTCTCCTTTTATTTTATTGCTTTTATTCTTTATTGGTTGTATATTCCCGTTCCCCTATATATATCTGCTGGTGTATGCTGGAGGACAACGAGGGCGTTGTCCGTTTTGGTTTGGGGAGGGTATTGCTTCCTTTTGAGTCTGCATTTGCATTCGTTCTGCATTCACGTTTCTTTTTCAGCTTGCATTTGTTCTTTTCTTTCATTAAAAATCAAAAAAATTCAAAAAGAAAATTTAGACAATTTCAATAATTCAAAAATTCACGTTTATTTTTGCATATAGGTTGAGTCAGAACGGTAGATTTCCGTGATGAAATTGCACTTTAACTTGTCATTTTTTTTACTTGAGCCTTGCACTTCTTTTGATAGTTATTAGCTTTGTCATACGCATAGTCTACGAGTTTCTGTTCAAATATAGCTGACTGTTTAGCCTTGACCTGATAAATTGGCAAATAAACTTCATTTCATTTGCTTTAATTCTTCTCCTTGCTTTATTTACCTTCTGCCCTAGTTTACTTTTTATGCAATTTAATTATCGTTTTAATATGTTGAATGCTGGTTATTTATCTGCTGTTAGTTTTGATAGTATTAATAGCAACATGAGTAGCTAAACTTCTTTCATGTTGGGATTAGGGAATATACGGTAGAAATGTGACGATGTAGTAAATAGGTTAGATGAATTAATTGTGAGATTCTGTCACCATAGCAATTTAATTGTATTTTACCGACTTAGTTGAGTGCACGCTTCTGAGTCACCCTTTTAATCTGGCTAAAATTAATCCTCGATCGAAAGATTGGACTAAATAGGCCTGCTATGAACAGTAGACTGCCCTGACGAGGATGAAAGTTAATTTAGTGGTATTTTTAGGATAGAAAGTGGACCGAAAGGACTTTTCCATATCCGTCTCACATTAATTTGTCTAAGTTGTTTGCAGTTGAGTCACCGGACTACCGTAGTGAACCGAAATCCTGACATGACCCTTCTCTATCTGATAGTTTATTTCTATTTCCTGCTTTTATTGCTCTTTCTTTACTTCTCTTTCCCTTAAATCTTTTTAGTTTAGAAAACCGATTCAAACACCCCCCCATTTGTGACCAAATAGACGGGCTTCTACAGATATCTTGCCTCCCTGAGGAGATCGACCTGACTTCCCTAGCTATATAGTTAGTTTAGTTAGTTTATTTTTTATAGGTACACGACAGACGTATCAATGGCAAATTACGCTACCTTGTCGATCCCTCTCCCCCTTTGCCTAGTACTAGGGCCACTGCCGATGTAAGGGAGGCTTTTTCAAATTATCAAAAGGAATCCGCTGCAATTAAAAATGTTTTGATTTTTTCAGTGGATCCTGCTTTACAAAGGCAATGTGTCAAGTTTCGTCATGCACATGAAGTATTCTCGAGGCTTTCAACTATGTTTTCTCAAGCCCCGAGAATAATTCAATATGACACCGCAGTTCGTTTCTTTGAGGCTAACCTCAAAGATGGTCAACCTGTAAGTTCACACGTACTTAAAATAATTGAGTACGTGGAAACTTTAGAGGGGTTAGGATGCAAGATCTCCGACAAACTTGTGGTGGACCGAGTGCTCCACTCTCTCTCGGACGTCAAAGGATTTACCTAATTTAGGGTAAATTATAATATGACAAACATGATAAAGAGTTTACATGAGCTCCATTCTCTGCTTGTGCAAGCAGAGAAGGACATGGATTGAGTGGGAGTACAAGGAAAGATGTGTTTGCGATAAACGTGAAGGGGAAGAAGCAGTTTAAGAGGAATGCAGGTACGAAGCCCATACAGGTGGAGGGCAAAGGTAAAGCAATTGTGAATTGCTCTACCAAGCCTAAACCTATAAAGGGTAATCCTCTTAAAGATACTTGTAATTACTGTAATAACAAGGGACATTGGAGGCGTAATTGCACGAAAAATTTGGATGACATCAAAGCTGGCATTGTGAAGCCAACATGTAATTTCTCAACCAAATCTTTTATGATAGACATAAGTTATGCTTCAAATACAACTTGGGTATTAGATACTGGTTGTGGTTCTCACTTGTGCAATCATTTGCAGGGCCTAAAAAGCATAAGAAAGCTAAACAAGGGTGATGTTGATCTCCGAATGGGTAACTGGTCTAAAGTAGCCGCCGTCTCAGTAGGAACTTATGTACTTAACTTAGCTTCGGGGTTGCAGTTGTTTCTTAATAATTTTTATTTTGTACCAACGTTGTCTAGAAATATAATATCAGTATTTGTGTTAGACACAGAAGGTTTTTATTTTGTAATTAAAGGCAAACGTTGTACTTTTTCCCTTAACAAGATTATATATAGCAAAGCTATTTCAATCAATGGTATTTATATTCTACATACTTGCAACGATGTTTATCATTTAGATAATAAAATACTCAAAACAGGTGATCCCGATCAATCTTATTTATGGCATTGTCGATTAGGACACATTAACGAGAAACGCATTAAAAGACTAGTGTCGACTTGTATAATTAAACCTTTTGATATCGAATCATTTGGTACATGCGAATCTTGTCTTCTTGGCAAGATGACTCGTTCACCTTTTCTAGGAAAAGGATCTCGAGCTACTGAGTTGTTGGGTTTAATACACACCGATGTATGTGGTCTAATGACAGTCACTGCTAGAGGTAATTATGAATATTTCATTACTTTTACCGATGACATGAGTAGATATGGGTATATCTACTTAATGAGGTATAAAAGTGAAGCTTTTGATAAGTTCAAAGAGTTTCAGAATGAAGTAGAAAACCAATTAAATAAGAAGATTAAAGCATTACGATCAGATCGTGGTGGGGAGTATTTAAGCAATGACTTTAGAGATCACCTTACAAACTGTGGTATTGTATCCCAGTTAACTTCTCCTGGCACACCACAATTAAATAGTGTGGCTGAAAGGAGGAATCGAACTTTATTAGATATGGTCCAATCAATGATGAGTCAAACAGAGTTACCTAAGTCATTCTGGGGTTTTGCCATTTTATCTGTTGTACGCTCACTTAATCGAAGTCCCACTAAAGCAACTGACAAAACTCCATATGCGATATGGAAAGGAAAAGTCCCAAATCTGCGCTACATGAAAGTATGGGGTTGTGATGCTTATGTCAAGAGCAAGTCTGACGATAAGCTTGCACCTCGTTCTGAAAAATGTATTTTTGTAGGCTACCCTAAGGAAACTTGTGGATATTACTTCTATAATAGTAACGAGAACAAAGTGTTTGTGGCTCGTGAAGCTGTCTTTATAGAAAAAAGTTTATTTCTAGAAGACAAAGTGGGAGAAAATTTGAACTTGATGAAGTTCAAGAGCCACAAACTGATATGACAATACAGGAAGATGTTCCTTCTAAGTCTGAATCGGTTATTGTTCCTTCTGAACCTAGGAGGTCAGAGAGGGTTAGTCACCAGCCTGATAGATACCTGGGTGTCATCGAGGAAGATGGTGACTATGAGGTTTTACTTTTGGAAAGTGATGAACCCAAGACTTACAAAGCAGCTATTATGAGTTCTGACTCTAAGCTATGGGTCGAGGCCATGCAATCCGAAATGGATTCCATGTACGATAATCAGGTATGGGACCTGGTTGACTTAGCTAAAGATGTTCTGCCTCTTCAGTGTAAGTGGATATTCAAGATTAAAATCGGCATGGATGGACATAAAGATGTCTACAAAGCTAGATTGGTGGCAAAAGGTTTCACCCAGGTTCATGGTTTACACTATGATGAAACTTTTGCACCAGTTGCTATGCTTAGATCTGTTCAGATAATGTTAGCGATTGCTGCATTTCATGATTATGAGAAATGGCAAATGGATGTCAAAACCGCTTTCTTGAACAGGTTTCTGGAAGAGGAAGTGTTCATGACACAACCTGAGGGTTTTGTGGATCCTAAAAATCCTAACAAAGTATGCAAACTTAAGAGATCCATTTATGGTCTTAAGCAAGCGTCAAGGAGTTGGAATCATCGTTATGATCATGTTATTAAACAGAATGGTTTTTCTCGAAGTGTTGAGGAACCATGTTTATACATGAAGTTTAGTGGGAGTAAAGTTGTTTTCTTACTTCTTTATGTGGAAGACATATTACTCATTGGGAATGACGTAGATATGCTTGCTTCTATCAAGAAGTGGTTAGGAAATCACTTCCAAATGAAAGATTTGGGCGAAGCTCAGCGCATCTTGGGTATCCGGATCTATAGGGATAGATCCAAAAGGATATTAGCATTGAGTCAAGAAGCCTATATCGATACGATTCTTGACCGATTCAATATGAAAAACTCCAAGAGAGGTTTTCTACCAATGGGCAGTGAGATCACTTTGAGTAAGTCACAATGTCCTACTGAGCCTAAGGATATTTAACGCATGAAATCGATTCCCTATGCTTCCGTTGTTGGATCGATCATGTATTAGCATTGAGTCAAGAAGCCTTAGTTTTTTAATTGGTATTTCCCGAAATCAATGGGGATATCGATTCGGTTGTAATTAATGTGATCTCGTGTCACTTTTATTTTATTTTATTTTTGTTTTTCTTTTTATAATCAATAAAGTAGAAAAGCTATGTAGTTTATTAATTTCGGAGTTCCTTGAAGATGGTGCCATTTGAGAAGGCGGTCCGACAAAGACGGTGTTGCCTTGTAGTGCGTGCCATATGAAGTTCAAGGGACCAAAGGAGTTGGTTTTCGAATTTGTAAATAGTTTATTTGATTTACTATTTTAGGAAGGCCATACTAGGATTTTATCGTTTTTGCTTTGCATTTGTTTTATATGTTTGCATGCATAGCCAAATCCCCATAACTACACATGCATATTACTTTATCGAGTCATCGACTGTGTCAATTAAAATTATCATAGTTTACCGCTTTAGTTCACTTAAAACGTGATAGATAATAAATTGACAAGGCGTCTCACTAATAATAATTTAGAATTAGCCTTACCAAATAGTAGAACCATGAGTCCCAATTTCATAAGGAAGTAGGCTCGGCTCACCGGGGTGCTAAACTTGTTATGTTGGGTAAGTGGGTAGTAAATTGTTATTACATCGAAATTTGGATTGAGCTCAACGGAAGTATTCGTGACCGTAGTCGCATGTGTTCAGGGCTAAAGATAAATATTAAGGTAATTTTTATCGACCGAGAGTTCTAGAAGTAGAATCGATTAAAGAGTTAATCCACCGAATTATATTGATAAGGGATGAATCGGCAATATGAATTTGGATCTCGGGATCATTTATAATAGTTGGGTAGAGGTCACTATATAAATGTTTAAAACTTGTTTAAAATGTTTACAAGTAATTTTAAAACGATAGATGTTTTATTAATTCCTTCACTTTCTATTTTGTAGTCGAAATTGTTTTCTCAATTGCAATGGCAACTCCAAATTCATCCGCAACCACTAACTCGAACACTCTCACCAATGTTTCATGGCTCCGATCCTTCATGGATCGTTGAAAATTAGAAAAGAATGGGTCAAATTTCGCCGATTGGGACGCACAACTTCGCTTGGCCGCGGAGGGTGACGACAAGCTTCGTTACCTTACTAAGGCTTCTCCCGCCGCACCTACCGCAAGGTCTACTCCTGCCGCCAGGTAAGCCTATGAGACTTACCAAAAGGAGCCAGCCGCGATAAAAAATGTGTTGATCTTCTCTATGGGGGCCGAACTCCAAAGAAGTGCTATAAAGATTAGCACCGCATATGAGATCTATACGAAGCTTGTGACCATGTTTTCACAAGCTCCGAGGATCATTTAATATGAAGCGGCATCCACATTCTTTGATCTCAACATTAAGGAGGGCCAAAAAGTTAGCCCTCATGTGCTTAAGTTGATGGAGCATGTTGAGACCTTAAAAATGCAAAAGGTAGAAATTCCCGAGGAACTCATCATTGATCGAATTCTTCATTCCTTGAACAAGGTTAAAGCGTATGTTCAATTCAGGGTGAATTTTAATATGCAAAACTTGAAAGTTTCCCTCGGTGAATTGCATAAAATGCTTGTGCAAGCCGAGAGGGACATGGGGCTAAGTGTTAGCGCCACCAAGGATGTGCTCAACATTAATCACAAGAGCAAAGGGAATTTCAAGAAAGGTGGCAACAAGGGAAAGAAGCAAACTCCCTACAAGAACAAAGGAAAGGCTTGTGAAGCTAGCTCCTCTAAGCCCAAGAAGGGTGCCCCATCTGGGGCCAAATTCCACTATTGTAATGGTGTTGGGCATTGGAAGAGAAATTGTCCTAACTACCTTGGCGATATAAAAGCTGGAAAAGTTATTCCAGTAGGTAAATAACTATCCCTATATTTTTTGTTTCGATCTCAACCTTGGTATTTTGATACAAGTTGTGATGTTTTACCCTTTTTATTGTAATTAGGGCATCCAAGCAAGGACAAGGGCAAAGAAAAACAAGCCTAGAAGATCTTGAGGGAAGCTAGATGTAGCCGCCCATGATGCTAAATCGACGGAAGCTTGGCTTTATTTTGCTTTGTCTTTATTTTTCATGTTGTATTTTGAAATTTTAGAACTATTTTGATTTCCTCGTTCGACTTGGAAATTTGGTTGTTTTCTTAAACAATGGTTGTATTTTAGATATTGGTGACTTGGTTTACAACCCAAGTCACTTACTTTATCGTATCGTTTGTTCTAAAATTTGTCATCATACACTACTTGCATCAAGAAACATAAGATTATCGATTTAAATTGATCAAATAGACAATTATAATGATTGAGTCATTATATGTCCATAAGCTATGAATTTGATTCTCCTTATGCCATTGTGACTAAAGTCACAACTCACTTATGTAAGATCAATTATGAAGTTATGATTGAGTTGTTGAACTCACACTAGGGAACGTTACCAACTTAATTTGATACACCTATCAAATTTAAATTTTCTAAGTCTATATTATCCTTTTAACATGTCTCGATTAAATCACTATAAAGTTGATATATGATATGTTTTCCTCCTTCACCATCATTATTTGTGGCTCAAAAGCTATCTTTGGAGAAAAAGCATATTTTCCTAAAGATAGAGTGGGAGTGAATTTAGCCACAAACTCTTCACGAAGAAGAGACCAAAAGAAGATGTTCTTGAGGAAACTACGTGAGGACACCAAAAGAAAGCGTTCTTTGGGTAATTTAGATTATGATCTATGAAGTGATTATACCTAGAGATTTTAAAATTCGACATTTTACTTAAGAGCCTTATGAAACTAAAATGGTATCTATGCAAGTAAATGGATTTATTTGGGATTGTTGGGAACAATCCAAAGTAAATAGAAATTTATGATCAAGAGTTGCATAGAGAGACATGTCGATGTCTACGAAAGCTAAGTTAATTGTTAACTATGCTAAAGATTTAAATATATTGCTATACCTCATTATGAATATGAATAAGTTAGATATTAGAACCTCATTCCAAATGGGTATTTTGAAAGGCATATGTGAGTGACATATATGGTTTTATCTAAATACTTAGTAAAGCAATGATTATTTCAATTCATGAAATGTTTCGAATGAGTTGTCAAAAACGAAACATCTGGAATTGAGTGAGAGTCCGTGACAGTCATGTTTAGACATGAAGTTTAGTGGGAGCAATCATCCTTCATGAATTGCATAACATATTACTCATTAGGAATGACGTGCATATACTGTCTTTTATAAAGAAGTATTTAGGTTTTCAATTCTGGATGATATTGGACATCATGTGAATCTATTAAGACATAGGATGTTGGATTGGCACTTAGATAGGTATCTTATGTTGATAATGATCCTTTATCTTAAAGTCATCAACCAGTTAAGTAGGTTATTCATTTCGATGAATATAGAATTACCATGATAGAGTCATGGTTATTTACTGAACCTAAGAACTGTTGTCTACATGAATTCGATAACCAAATGTCTCCGCCATTGGTATAATCATGTAATGCCATTATACACATGTCCCAGATGAATCACATGCTTGGAGCATGATAAGTCGATAACAAGTTAACCCATATGAGAGTCATTGGTAAGCCTCAAGGAACCGTCATGAATTCTCAAGGAGAACTAATGATCTGTTCTGGAGTTTGGACGGATACTTAGTTGTGTGCTAAGAGGTTACACAAAATCAAGCTTCCGAACTCATTAGGATTTATGAAAATCCTAGGCAGATTATTGACATAAGGAGTAAGAGACTAGAAAAGTGTGTTTTATTGTCATTCATTGCAAGATTCTACGAAATGAACCTAAGTACGTTGTGATTAGGTGGTGTACTTTAAAACTACAAGTAGTGTTGTCCACCAAAACCTACATCACAAGTTATATGATAACAGTAAGAGCTTCTTTCATGCTAAAGAACCTATGTCTAGTATGAAGTCTAGACATGTACTTAGTAAAATTCATGCTATAAGGGATAACATGAAATTGAAGAAAATCGCAATTTACAAAGTTTGTACACTAGGACACATGGTATGTTCACAAGTTAAACTTTTATTGCGTTAGACAAGTGCATAAGTACACTTATGATTATAAGACATAGAGTAGTAATATGGTATTGACTACTCGTGTGTGATAATCACATTTATTGTTTGAGTTATCATTAACTCATCTTGTACTTTGTTACATCCAAATGGGTTGTTGAGACAATATTGAATCCCATTAAAGTGAACTGGATTACCATAGTATTCGCCCCTAGTTACTTATATGAGGTGACATCTCGAAGTAACTAGAGTGTGATGCGATTGATGGAAAGTTCGAGCGCCATAGAGTCATGAGAGATGACTAGTCGATCACATAGGCAGACTGTGAGGGACACTCTGTCGGGCTAATGACCGCTTATAGAGTTCTGGAAATTTTTATAGCCTGGTCGTGGCTAGAGCTACTATGGTATTCTTATGAGTCGATTCTTTGACTAATGGTTGTTCGCCTAAGATGGCACAGTTTCAGAGTGACTTTGATTTATGTTCTGCGACCTTCGTAATTGGGGTCTAATGGGCATGTTTTGGGTCATGATGAGCTGTGGCTATTCGAAGGGAAGAGTGCAATAGGAATTGTCCATCCCCATCAGGTTTATCTTATATCTCAAGGCCACTCGAGGAGCAATGAACTGGAAATGTGTGGCCACGCTCGGAAGGTATCTATGGTAGATAATTCCAGTCAGACAATTATTCTCCAGATCGAGGAAACCACTCATGATATGATCAAATGCAAGTACGACATTCAAGACACCTCGCATTGAGTGAGAGATAGTAATAGGACAAGAGAATTGGTGACGCACGCTTGTCGCGGACAAGTGGGAGATTGTTGGAGTATGTGTTCTCGACAATAATGTGATCACATATTTAAATCTCATAATAAGAATACTAAAGGGAATGTAATATTTTATTGTCAACTGATCCACATTAATCGGTAATGATTGGCTGACTAGAGTTTGACATTACTGTCGTATGACGGTGGTGATCAGTTCATCCCTTAAGGTCATACCTCTAGGAAAACATTCTTAATTGATTAATTAATTAATTGTATGACGATACAAGTTAATTAATTCCTTAAATTGAACAAATAATTTTTGTGACTAATAATACGTGTCTTATTGTAATTCGATTAAATAAGACTCGTGCTAAGTAATTTAAATTGTTCTATTACTTAGGTAATTTATTGTTTATGAAACAATTAATGTAAGAATGAATTTTTTATTATAAATACAATTAGTTGTGATTTATAATTCTATGACCCATTTTAAGTAATTGTAATTGTGAATTACTAGTTAATTTTTGTATGTGATTCATTTTGTTAATATAATGATTTTTAATTTGTTAAAAATGCATTAGTTAATAAACATGTCTAGTAACATGTCAAATATGTCACACTACACAAAATTGACTATTGACAAAGTTAAAATGGATCCATATTATCCATGTGTGCCGTGAAAATGAAAGAGAAGGGGATTATTGTGCTTTAATTAATTAATTAGTGGGAAGCATAATCATAACCTACTAACTATAGGCTTTCATGCCTACACTCTTGAGAGGAAAAAAATGAAAAAGTGTTGGGCACTCTTCCCTCTATCCTACCCGGCCACCCATGCATTTAGAGGAGAATTTTTCTCTTCAAATTCACTCCATTCATTTTTCATTCAAAATATAATTAGAGAATTTATCATATTCTCTCTAATGGTTGCATTAGAAGTAAAACTCACATAAAATCTATAATATTATTACAATTACTAGAGGTATTAACAAATTATATTAAGTTCTTTTAAGGTATTCTCATGCTATTTCTATTACAAAATTAGTATAAGAATTAAGAGTGTTTCCTTGGTACAAATCCTTAAGGAGTAGATCTTGCAATTGGATCTAGGGTTTTTGGGGCATTTGGATTTTTCTTTAAGAAGACTAACTTGGTAGGAGACCAAATTAGTATAAAATATTCGGCCCTCATTGTAAGAATAATCGAGTTTTCTTCTTACTTTATTTAATTTGTTATGCATGCATAAGTTCCTTTTAGTTTATGACTAAACTAAAAAACACATAGTTATTAGAAGTGTCTAATAAGAGATTAATAAATCTTACAAGATTAATGCAAGTTCAAACGATTATATACAAGACCGAAGCTTTAAGGACTTTAAGAGACAATTGGTCTTGACAAGGAGCAAGCTTAGGCAAATACTAAATCATGGTCATTTGTTCCCCCTCTTGACATCATCGAAAAGACGAGTACAGACATAAAACGACTAGAATGATATCAACCGAGGCAAGAAATTTACATTAACCAAAGCATATATTATTGCATAAGAACGACTTCAATATAAGCAAGTCCTACATATAAAGTGTGTAATACAAACCAAGTTGAGTATAGATTTTGCAGGGGAGAAGGAAAGTAGTCACTCACCTAACTACGACCTACAGAAGCATGCATGCAATCTAACATGATAGATATCTCTAGCTACCGTACATATACACTCCAACCAAGCGAGGTCCAAAACACATGCCGAGGACTTACAAAGTAATGTGAGGTAAGGTAATTGGGTAATAAGGGGCAAAATAATGTGGATATGGGGAGGTAAAAGCCAAGCTAGCACCGATCTCAACCAAAAGTAACCATATTCCACTTTCCAACCCAATATGAAAGATGATGTACCATGCCAAGTATGGCACAAACTCACTCACATCAACAAGTACTTCTCCTCAAGTAATATGGAAATGAATAAGAATAGGAGTAATAAGAGATTTTTGCTTTTCCATCTTTTATAGTATCATTTTTCTCCTTTTTTTTTGTATTTTTTCACTTTGTTTTTTTTTGTTTCAGTCCATCTTTTTCTTCTTCCTTCCAATATCCATCACAAAAGCAACAAAATTGACCACAACAAGACTTCCAAACTTACCAACAAGATTAGCTTGACAAGGATAGGCCATATAGAATGTAGTTGAATAAATAGGTCAAAACAAGACAAATTTGGCTAATATAAGGTTAGTAGGTAAAACGTAAAGGAAGGGTCGCCTCTCCACATGTGTCACCACCACAAACCCGAGTGTATACAGGTAATAAGACACAAATTTCATGCTTATGCAATTTGATGTTACATGCCATGTAAGGATTACTACTCACATCCTAAATGAAACCAATCATGAATGTCATTGGTTTATGAAGCTCTAAACCTTAGAATGTATATGTGATGAACAAGAGTTATGGTTTGTATACAACACAAAATATAATAGACTAGCAAATGGAATATTCTTATAAAATAATAAAATACCATATAAGAGTGTACTTGCAACGGAAAATACGAACATAGTCATACAATCTCGTCAAATCTAGTCAGTCATACGGGAAATAAAATATTTATGACAATTTTATTTGCCACCAATTAAACCAATTTCCAACCGTAAAGTCTCAAAACGTCCTCTAGCTAAAGGTTTTGTCAAAATGTCTACTCATTGTTTCTAGGTACTACAAAATTTGAGTTTTATATTGCCCTTTTCAACTTGGTTACGTATAAAATGGTGTCTAATTTCAATATGCTTAGTACGCGAGTGCTGTGCGAAGTTTTTGGAAATAATAATAGCACTCGTATTTGTTGGAAATAATTAATCTCATTATACAACATATTCATATATGTTACATTTAATTTAGTCATAAAATTAAATCTAGATCTTATGCATGCAAACATAATTAGAAATAGAGAAGAAATCGTCATTCTTACAATGGGTATTTCGGATTAAAGGGCACAAGTAAGATCTCCTTCTTACTTGTTCTTGACCTTTCCTTATAAATGGAAGAACAAGGATTCAAAGATAGAATCCCTCCCAAAGATGAATACCCAAGATAACCTCTTAATAGATTAATATTACTTGATCTAGAATAATAATAATCTTACTAAAATTGACCCAAAAATTTGTTTTGTCCTCTTGAAATTTCGGCCAAGAGAGGATGAATATTGAGAGATTTTATTTCTTAGCTTTTATAAATTAGAGAGAATTTTTATTTTCTTACTCTAGAAAATAATTCAAGTTGTGAATCAATAATTAGAGAGAAAAAACTCTCTATAATGGCCTTTGAAAACCGGTGGGGGGAGAGGAGAGGTGAGCCAATGCATGGGCAAGTAATTCTTCTCAAGAAAAAACTAGGTTTGCATGGTTACAAGCTAGTTATAATCATTATGCTTTCCACTTAATTATTTAACACAATTTAAACAGTATACTCCCTTCATTTTTCGGCACTTACATAAAATGGGAGGTCCATTTTATATTTTGTCATTTGTCAATTGTCACATGTTACTAGTCATGTGAAATTGTCATGTATTTTTAATATATTAAAAATCAACGTATTAATAAAAATACGTCATGTACAAAATCGACTTAGTAATTCTTAATTACTTGTACCAAAACAGTTTATCAATTATAAATCACAACGTCTTGTATTTATAATAAATTATTCATTCAGTTCCAATTGTTTCCGTAAACAATAATTTCATCTAAGTAATAAAACAATTTCATTACTTAGACCGTATCTTATTCAATCGAATTACAATAAGATACGTCAATAATACTCACAAAATCTTCCGTCAATTTTAAGCAATTTTAATTAACCCGTATCGACATACGATCGATTAAATAATCAATTAAGAGTGTTACCCTTTAGGTATGACCTAAGGGGATCAACTGATCACCACCGTCGCACGACAGTAATGTCAAACTCTAGTCAGCCAATCATTACCGATATGTGTGGACAAGTTGACTATCAAATATTACATCCCACATGTATTCTTAAAATGAGACTTAAACATGTGATCATCATGATCAACAGTTGTGATCGCATTATTGTCGGAGGACACATATTCCAACAATCTCCCACTTGTCCTCGACAAGTGTGCGTCACCAATTCTCTTGTCCTATTACTATCTCCCACTCAATGCAAGGTGTCTTTCGGGTCGTACTTGCAAGTGATCATATCGAGAGTGGTTTACTCGATCTGGAGAATAAATGATTGACCGGAATTATCCACCATGGATACCTTCTGAGCGTGGCCACGCATTTCCAGTTCATTACTCCTCGAGTGGCCTTGAGATATTCTTATAACCCTGACAAGGGGTGGATAATTCCTATTGCACTTATTCCCTTCGACTAGCCACAACCATCATAACCCAAAATATGCCCATTTGACCCCATTTACGAATGTCGTAGTAACATAAATCAAAGTTAATCTGAAACTGTGCCACCTTAGGCGAACAGCCTTTAGTCAAAAGAATCGACTCACTAGAATACTATAGTAGCTCTCACCACGACCAGGCTATATAAATTTGCCAGAACTCTATAAGCGGTCATAAGGCCAAACAAAGTGTTCCTAACAGTCTGCCTATGTGATCGACTAGTCATCTCACATGACTCCATGGCACTTGAACTTGCCATCAATCGCATCACACTCTAGTCACTTCGAGACGTCACCTCATGTAAGTGACTATGGGCGAATACAATGCTAATTCGTGTTCACTTTAACGGGGTTCAATTGTATTTACAACCCCTTTGGATGTAACAGAGTATAAGGTGAGTTAATAATAACTCAAACGACGAATGTCGACATCACATTTGGGTAGTCAATACCACATTACACCCTTGTGATGTATATTGCAAGTGTGTAAACACTAGTCGATTGCAATAGAAGTTTAACATACCATGTGTCCATGTGTTCATACTTCTTGTATTGCACTTTCCTTTACATTCATGTTATCTCTCATAGCATGAATCTTACCAAGTACATATCTAGGTTCCCAACCTAGGTTTAGGTTCTTTATCTTGAAAGAACTTTCTTGTTGTTTATCACATAACCAACGAATTGTGGTGGATGATATAACTTGCACTGGTCAAGTGTTCTACCAACTCGCAATGCATTAGGTATACATTTTGTAGGATCTTGCAACAATTGTCAAGACAATTAGCCTAGCATTTCTCATAAGTTCTAGCATATTAGAAAATACTAGTTTGAGTAACTTCTTACTATAACAAGTATCTTTTCAAACTTCTTATCTCTCTTCAAGCTTAATTAGCTTAGGATCTTCATAAATCCTTACGCGTTTTCGAACTTAAATATGTGCAACTTCTTGTCACATAACAGAGTGTTCTGTCAAACACTAGAATAGCTCATTAGTTCTCCTCGAGAATTCATGACGATTCTTCTATGGCTTACCTATGATTCATCATGCTCTTAAGCATATGATTCATTATTGGACATGTGCATGATTATTCTAATGGCGGAACATTAGTAATTTTTAATCATGTGATCAACCAATCTTAGGTTCAATGAATGACCATGACTGCTTATGGTAATTCCATTTTCATTGACATGAATAACCTACGTTCTCGTTGATTTGATGTGTATATCTCAATACTTATCCAACATCCCATGATGTGATTGGATTCATCATAGTCCGTTTTCATCCAGAATTGAAAACTCAAACACTTCTTTGTGAAAGAACGTACTAGCTCGTCATTCTCAATGAGTAATGAGTTATAAATTTTACAAGATGATTGCTCCCACTAAATTTCATGTCTTCACATGATAATTTCAAACTCCCACTCAATTACACATGTTTCGCAATTGACTACTCAATCGAAACATTTCAAGAATTGAAATACATTTTGGTTTGCCAAGTTATTAAGATTAAAACCATATATGTTCCCAGCATATCCTTTCAAAATACCTATTTTGAAATGGTTTCAGTCTTAAACTTATGGAAAGAGATTTTAATCTCTAACTCATTCATTTTTTTTTAATGATGCGTAGCAATGTCATTATTTAAATGTGAAATTCCATTTAATACACGTCCTTCTCAAAATACCCTTTTCCGGAAGGAGGTTTAACCATTTCATTTTCATAATGAGGTTAAGTAATGACACTAGCGTGGTTAATAATTAACTTAGCTTTTGTAGATATCGGCATATCTTCCTTTGCAACTTTTAGTTATAAATCTCATTTATTTTCAAGGATGCAACTTTGTTTCATTTAGGCTCTTAAGTAAATATCAATATTGAAACTCTTGGTCGAAAGTTGTTCATAAACTAGCCAAATCTCTTGTTAAGACTTTTCTTTAGTCATTTTCTTTTAAAACTTTCTTTTGGTCTCCTCGTGTAGTTATCTTGAGAACATATTCTTTTAATTACTTCACTTGGTCTCTTTTGTCATGTAGATCTCATCTATTCGAGACCATAGATCTCATCTATTCGTGTATACTTTCTATTTAGGTATACAAATAATTCTTTCTTTTGTAGATCTCATATACTCAAGTATACAAATTATCTTTGTATTCTTTGTGTCTTTATTTTTCTCCCACTCTATCTTTAGAATAAATACACTAGATATTCAAAGATAGCTTATGAGACACAAATAATGATTTTTAAGTACAAGGAGGACTATCTCATAGATTGACTAATAGTTTTAGATTTGATGAGTGTACTTGGTAATTGACATTCCTTTAGGAGAGTTCATCAACTCAACATCACTTTATAATTGATCATACAAAAGCCTTAAGCTTGTGGACATATAATGAATCTCATCATTATAATTGTCTATTGGATCACTTTTAAGTAGATGATCATATGTTTCTATGTGCAAGCATATAATGACGGATTTTTAGAACAAGGAAATACGATAAAAGGGGTGACTTGGGTTGCAAACCAAGCCACCATAATCCAAAATACAACCATTGTTTAGAAAGGATCAACCATTTCCATGTCGAACACGGAAATCAAAATAGTTCTAAAAATCCGAAACACAACTTAAAATAAGACAATAATAAAAAGCTACGCTTCATTGGTAGCTACTCCTAGCTCCTTGATGATTTCTCAAGCTTGCTTTTCCTTTCCTTTGTCTTTACTTGGAGGAGGCCCTATTTACAATAAAAAGGGGATACATTATCACAACTTTGTATCAAAATACCATAGTTGAATTAGAAACATAAAAGAAAGGATAGTCATTTACCTACTGGAGTGATCTTTCCAGCTTTGATGTCACCAAGGTACTTGGGACAATTCCTCTTCCAATGTCCAACACGATTACAATAATGGCATTTATCAAGAGGACCCTTCTTGGTCTTGAAAGTGCTAGCTTTAAAAGTCTTAGCCTTGGTGGACATGGGAGCTTGCCTCTTACCCTTTTTCCCATCCTTTTTTAACTTCCCCTTGCTCTTGGTGCTTATATTAAGCACATCCTTAGGTGGGTTAACATTTAACCCCATGTCTCTTTCGGCTTGTACAAGTAACTTGTGCAACTCTTCAAGAGACACGTCCTTGTCTTGCATGTTAAAATTCACCGGGAATTGAACATACGCTTTGACTTTGGATAAGGAGTGTAGAAGTCTATCTACAATGAGCTCTTTAGGGATTTCAACTTTTTGAATCTTCAAAGTCTCGACTAGCTCCAACAATTTGAGCACGTGAGGGCTAACCTTTTGGCCCTCCTTGAAATCGAGATCAAAGAATGCCGAGGCCGCCTCATATTGGACGATCCTCGGAGTTTGTGAAAACATTGTCACAAGTTTGGAATAGATTTCATTAGCAATGCCCATTTTAAAGGCTCTCCTTTGGAGATCCGCCTCCATCGCAAAAATCAACACATTTTTCATTGCGGCGGACTCTTTGTGGTAAGCCTCATATGCTTCCCTAGTGGCGGCACTCGACCAAGACTAAGGTTCGGGTGGAGAGGCCTCGGTGAGGTAACGAAGCTTGTCGTCACCTTGGGCGGGTAATTTGAGTTGGGCATCCCAATCGGAGAAATTTGACCCATTCTTTTCAAGTTTACAACGATCCATGAAGAATCAGAGCCATGAAGCATTATTGAGAGGTGCGGCGTTGGTGTTTGGTGCGGCCATTTGTTATGAGAAATAAAAATGGTCTACAAAACGAAAATAGAAGGAATAAAACATTTGTCGTTTTCACAATAATAATAATACTTGTAAATTTAATTTAAACAAGTTTTATTGCATTTATCTAGTGACCTCTACCCAACTTGATAAATGATTCCAAGACCCAAATTCATATCAACTTAGGGCACGGTGTGCCGAAATACCCTTTATTAACATAACTTGGTGGATTAACTCTTTAATCGATTCTACTTTTAGAACTCTTGGTCGATAAAATTACATTAATATTTATCTCTAGCCCGAAACACATCTGGAAATCGTCGTGAATACTTTCGTTGAGTTCAACCCAAATTTCGAATAAATGTGTCCATGATCCAAATTCAAATCAACTTAGGGAACGGTGTGCCGAAATACCCTTTATTAACATAAATTCGGTGGATAGACATTTATCACCCACTTCCCCTACCTAACAAGGTTTGTACCCCGGTAAGGCCGAGTGCACTCCCTCATGAAATAGGTTTTCATGGTTTTTACTTTTTGGTAAGGCTAAGTCTCAATTGTTTATTTTAGCAAGAGGTCATTTCAATTTATTATCTATCACGTTTTAAGTGAACTAAAGCGGTGAACTACGATAATTGTAATTGACACGGTCGATATACTCGATTTAATGATAATGCATGTTTTAGTTATGGCGATTTAGCGATGCATGCAACATATAAATAAAATGCAAAGCATAAATAAAATCCTAGTATGGCCTTCCTAAAATAGTAAATCTAATAAACTATTACAAATTCGGAAACCAACTCCTTTGGTCCCTTGAACTTCGGTCTTGGCACGCATTTCAAGGCAATATTTTCTTTAATGGATCGCCTTCTCGAGTGGCACCGTCTTCAAGGAACTCCGGAATAAATAAATTACATAATAAATTACATAATTTCCTATTATACATATGTAATTAAAAATAAAAATAAATGTATTAAATTACAAAACAGTGATACGAGATCACAATAAATTACAACCGAATCGATATTCCCATACATTTCGGGTAATAACAATTAAAAACTAAGGCCATACTAAGTAAAATTACATAATTCAAAAATTACATAAAATTAAAATATGATAATCATAAATAAAATGCAGCATTATAATATGTATGAATATGCCCAATTTTATGCTAAATCGCCTTTAAGGAGCCAATATCGTATATTAATCGGTTTTTACGGATTTGCGTGATTTAACCTTTTAAAATCACAATAATTACATAAAATCATATTTATGTACAAGTTAATTACCCTAACCATCTTAGGACTCAAAATTAGTCTCCACTAACATTTGACAATAATTAACCTAGATATCTTAATATTGTTCATAAATGGATCTAAAATACAAAATTATGTCATAAACTTCAAAATAAATCATAAAATTTCAAATAAATTTGAAATTTGAAATTTAAACTCATGAACATTCTGGAAAAATATCATGACACTCATAATGTTCAGAACCTAGGTTAAAAATTTCGAAAATTTATCGAGAAAAACAATGTTGCGGTTTATCGGATTTATCAATTATAACCATAAAAATATGCGAAATATTATTTTCATTAACTTTTCACTTTTAGATCTGAAATATATGATAAAATGCAATATGTGACATTTTTCCTTAGTCATGAAGTGTAACACCCCCATACTCCAAGTGCCTTACCAGGACCACTCAGGTATGAAGACATTACCATCTCGGTTGCCCGAGGTATGATAATCAAACAACAATGAAGAAACAACATTTATTATAAATAATTAGCGAATGGTTACAATCCTCAAAACCAAACCAAAAGTACGATACATGGTTTCAAACCAACTGTTCTAACTGAAATATAAATAAACTAAAAGCTACAGCGGAAGACTCCTATCATCATGTCGTGGCATCCCAGCTATCCCAGTACTCATCTCAATACCTGCTCAATATCTGCTCACCATCCCCGAATGGATCACCGCAGGTTTACAAAACAACACCGGGGTCAGTACTAATCACACAATTCAATATATATATATATTAACAATAAGACAAGCAGACAGCTTAACTGTCACACACACACAATCATGCCAAATTCCAACATCTCAATCACTGACTGTCCACTGGACCAGCCCTGCCAGTGGGGGACCGCAGCCGTACCCACCAAATCCCCGCTACACCTAACAGTGAGCGGTAACCCTGTCCATTAATGTGCACATCCCTTCTGTGGCGGGTTCCACAGAAGGCGAAACTAGGGCGTGAAGCCACTCCCGCAAGTGACCCCACTCAGCCGAGGCCACGCCTCGCGAACCATCAACAACGATCACAACAACAAACACAATACAATTATTACATCAAACAACCAAACACAATACCTCAACCAATATCCCAATTATGGGATTAATACTGAGTAGGAAATCCTACCTGGTAAGCACACAATCAGACGGTCTCTACAGCTGAATCAAAAAGCCTCTTCTATGAACCCTCCTCCTATCATACAACACATAGAGGCTACCAAATCACATACTACACATAAAACCCCCAATCTCTAAATTAGGGTTTAATCAAAACAAAGGAAAGACAATAAAAAGGGTACATAGATCTTACCCTCGACGCAAGGAACTCAACGGTATAAACAACGACAAGAACTGAACGTCTGAACTCCGGAAATTGCTAAGAATGCGATTAGGAAGATGAACTTGTTTGCTTTCTCTCTTAAACAGAAATTTAGGTTTTGAAAAGTGATTTAGAATAATGACGGTGAAGCTTAAATACCTTAATCGCATAATTAACAAAACCCGAGAAAATTCCCCGTAAAACCGGCTACTCGATCGAGTACCCAAGGATACTCGATCGAGTACCCCCCTACTCGATCGAGTGCCCCAGCTACTCGATCGAGTACCCAACAGGTCAGAAACTATTTTATTTCGCAACTTACCCTTACTCGACAGAGTAAGGCCTACTCGATAGAGTACCCTTAGACTTATAAATACGGAGTATTACAGTCTTCCCTCCTTAAAAGGAACTTCGTCCCCGAAGTTCAAACCACTACTAAACAAAGGTACTCCCATAACATTCCCGGCTCACAACCAAAACAAAATTCAACATAAAACATGTTACTAACCCACTCATCCCGACCACCATACTGACACAACAACCAAAGAAAGGTATAAAACTCTTAAAAACCTTAAAAACTGCTCGCGATCATCTCCTACCCCCTAAAAGAAACAAGGTTACGTCCCCGTAACCATACATACCTGATCAAAAAGGAAAGGGTAACGCTCTTTCATGATATCCTCTGCCTCCCATGTGGCTTCCTCAGTCTCGTGGTTAGACCAAAGGATCTTGAGCAGAACTGTCTCACCACTCCTAGTCTTTCTAACCTTTCGGTCTAGGATCTGCTTAGGCACCTCAAGGTATGAAAAGGACTCATCTAGCTCTAATCTCTCTGCCTCTAACACATGTGACGGGTTACTCACATACTTCCGCAGCTGCGATACATGAAACACATTATGCACTCTCTCTA
The DNA here is from genome assembly GCF_048544455.1 of Silene latifolia. Lineage (NCBI taxonomy): Eukaryota > Viridiplantae > Streptophyta > Magnoliopsida > Caryophyllales > Caryophyllaceae > Silene > Silene latifolia. The sequence continues at coordinate 196,705,215 of NC_133534.1, forward strand.
ACGCAGCAGGTAAAGCCAGACGATAAGCAACCTCTCCAACTCGCTCTAAGATCTCATAAGGACCGATGAACTTCTGACTCAGCTTGCCCTTTTTCCCAAATCTCATAACCCCACGCATAGGAGACACTTTCAGAAGAACCTTATCCCCAACCTGAAACTCTATATCCCGGCGATGTAGATCTGCATAACTCTTTTGCCTGTCCTGAGCTGCTCTCATCCGTTCCCTGATCATCTTAATTTGTTCTATCATCTCATGCACCATCTCTGGTCCTAAAACCACTGCCTCAGCACTATCGTCCCAACAGATTGGACTCCTACATCTCCTCCCATACAAAGCCTCAAACGGTGCCATACCAATACTTGTGTGATAGCTGTTGTTGTACGAAAACTCTATCAAATCCAACCTCTGTTCCCAGCTACCACCAAAATCCATCACACAAGCTCGCAACATATCCTCAAGAGTCTTGATTGTTCTCTCAGTCTGCCCGTCTGTCGCAGGATGAAAAGCTGTACTCATCTTCAAAGTTGTTCCCAAAGATTCCTGCAACTCTTTCCAAAACCTCGATATAAACCTCGCATCTCTGTCAGACATTATGTCCTTAGGGACTCCATGTAACTTAAGCACGTTCTTTCGATAGGCCATAGCCAATTGTGCCTTAGTTCATGTATCTTTCATTGGAACAAAGTGAGCTGACTTGGTCAAGCGATCCACTATCACCCAAATCATGTTTTTACCTTGTTGACTCTTTGGCAAACCCACAATGAAATCCATGGAAATGGATTCCCACTTCCACTCAGGTACCTCTAAAGACTGAATCTTACCTTGTGGTCGTCGATGTTCCCCTTTAACTCTCTGGCATGTCAAACAACGGGACACAAACTCAGCTGTCTCTTTCTTCATCCCAGGCCACCAAAACGTTTTATTCAAATCTTTATATAGCTTGTATCCACCTTGATGAACTGAATATGGTGTACAATGTGCCTCTGTCATGATAGTCTTTTTCAATACCTCATCATTAGGGACACACCACCTACCATCAAACCTCAAACTACCATCTGTATGAATAGAAAATCGGGACACTGTCCCTTTCTCTACTCCAGCTCTCCACTCAACCATCTTAGGATCTAAAGCTTGTTTACCTCGAATATCATCATAAAACTCAAGCTGTACTGTCATATCACCCATGGCATCTCCTTTCTGCATCATATGTATCCCAAAACTCTCTACCTCATCTCTCAGCCTCATGAAAGATAGAGCTGTACACAGAGAATGTACACTCTTCCTACTCAAAGCATCAGCAACAACATTGGCCTTCCCTTCATGGTAGATGATTTCCATGTCTTAATCGCCAATCAGCTCCATCCACCTCCTCTGTCTCATGTTCAACTCCTTCTGAGTGAAGATGTACTTGAGACTCTTGTGATCAGAAAATACCTTAAAGATTGCTCCATAAAGGTAATGTCTCCAAATCTTGAGAGCAAACACCACTGCACCCAACTCCAGATCATGAGTAGGGTAGTTCTCCTCATAAGGCTTCAATTGCCTAGAAGCATAGGCAATCACTTTACCATTCTGCATCAACACACATCCCAACCCATTCTTTGAGGCATCTGTATAAACCTAAAATTTCTCACTCCCTTCAGGCAATGCTAAGACAGGAGCTGTGGTCAAACGCTCCTTTAATGTTTGGAACGCCGTCTCACAACTCTCATCCCAACGGAACCTGTTCTCTTTCCTCATCAACGCTGTCATAGGTCTAGCTATCTTAGAGAAATCTTTCACGAACCGTCTGTAGTATCCAGCTAAACCCAGAAAACTCCTGATCTCGGCAACATTCTTTGGTGCTTCCCACTTTGTCACTGCCTCTATCTTCGCCGGATCCACAGCCACTCCCTCCTTAGAGATCACATGCCCTAGAAAAGCAACTTTCTCTAACCAGAACTCACACTTGGACAGCTTAGCATACAACTCATGCTCCCTCAACGTTTGCAACACGATCCTCAGATGCTCCTCATGCTCCTCTTTAGTCTTAGAATAGACTAAGATATCATCGATAAACACCACCATAAACTGGTCCAAGAACTGTCTAAAGATTCTATTCATCAAATCCATAAACACTGCCGGTGCATTAGATAACCCAAACGGCATCACCACATACTCATACTGGCCATACCTCGACGTGAAAGCTGTCTTTGGTATGTCCACCTCTCTAATCTTCACCTGATGGAACCCCGACCTCAAATCAATCTTAGAAAAGACTGATGCACCACTCAACTGATCAAACAGGTCATCTATCCTTGGCAAATGATACTTGTTCTTTATTGTCACTCGGTTCAGCTCCCTGTAATCTATGCATAACCTCAAACTCCCATCTTTCTTCTTCACAAAAAGAACTGGTGCTCCCCACGGCGATACACTTGGTCTAATGTATCCCTTCTCTATCAAATCATCCAACTGTTTCCTAAGCTCCTCCATCTCCTTAGGACCCATACGATACGGTGCCTTAGAGATTGGCCCCGTCCCTGGTTTCAACTCAACTGTGAAATCTATCTCCCTCTTCGGTGGCAACCCCGGAATCTCATCAGGAAAAATGTCAGCAAACTCTCCCACCACTGGTATCTCCTCAACTGTCGGACTCTCTATCCGGTCATCTATCACATGGCACAAGATCAAAGGACACCCCTTCCTCAGATAAGACTTCAAGGTGACAGCTGCAATCAACCTAACTTTGGGTTTGACTAGAAACCCGCGATAAGACACACTAACTCCCTTAGGACCTCTCAAAGACACCTTCTTTTGATGACAGTCTATCTTAGCTTTATACTTTCCTAACCAATCCATCCCAACTATCATCTCAAAACCGTCAAAAGGAAACTCTAGCAAGTCTGCAGGTAGATCAACTTGCCCAACTATCATAGATACATCTCTAAACAATCTCCCACAAGGTACAGACTCACCCGAAGGTATGAAAACTTGCTCACTAACAGACTCATATACTCTCAAACCCAACTTTTCAACATGACTCGAAGACACAAACGACTGAGAAGCCCCCGAATCAAACAAAACAAAGGTAGGAATACCATTAACAAGGAATGTACCGGTGATAACGTGCGCATCTTCCTCAGCTGCCTTCTTCTCCATCATGAATAACTTCATGATCGGTCTTCTTGTCCACCTCCCGGACAAGATTGGCGATGTGGTCGGCTTAGCACCCGACCCTGATTGATTGTTGTTGTTGTTCGTTGGTGGTTTCGATAAGAATTACCGCCGTTGCGGTTGCCTCCACTCGATAACTCGACCTCCCGGTTGGCCATGATGATCCAGTAGGTCATTTGCTCGTATAGCTCTGCGCTGGTCTCTGGAAAGATCCCGGTGCACTTGTGCACTCATGTCTCTTGTGGCCTACACCACCACAACCATAGCAGGTCACTCCCCAACTATTACTCACGCTTCCACGGCCACGCCCAAAGGAAGCCCCAAAGATCGAACCCCGACCCTTAAGAAAACCCCTTAGGCGATTGTGGTTGCCTTTCTTGTAGTTAGATTGGCCACCACCCTCGCTCTCGACTTCCTCTTCTCACCACCGGACCTCTCCCGAGCCATCTCCACCAACCTCTCAGCTCTCCCAGCCCTCTCATAAGCTTCCTTAACATCGGTAAGGATTCCCACGGGTAACTTATCCATAATCTTGGTAGTCAACCCTCTCTCAAACCACAATGCCAGGTTCTCCTCACTCAAACCCATATCCTCAGCATACCTGGACTTCTCATTGAACTGTCTGTAGTACTCGGCTACAGACATCTCAGCGGTCATCTTAAAACTATCAAACTCTTCCCTCAACTTACTCCTCACATGCTCCGGTACGAACTCCTTCCTCACAGCCCTACGAAACTCCTCCCAAGGTATAGCAGATAGACCTTGGTTTGTATATATCTTCTTGGCACTCACTTTCACTGTATCCCACCACTTGCCAGCTGCCTCCCTCAGATAGAATTCAGCCTGCTCCACTCTCATATCATCAGGACAGTGAACCAAATCTAATATGTTCTCCATCTCTCTCAGCCAACTATCAAGAAGGTTAGGCTCCCCAACCCCCTTGTATTCTTTCGGGTCAAACCTCGCTATGTAGAGGCTGATTTTAGAATGATCAACCTCCTTCTCCTTATCCTTGTCCTTATCCTCATTCACTTTCTTTAGGGTCTCTGTAAGAGCATCTTGGTGCTCCAACATCTTAACTATATCATCCATTGTCACAAGCTCAGCTCTCGCATACAAAGCAGTCTTCTTGGGCGGCACCTTGAAACTATATATATATATAAGAAAGGGTAGATATAAACACACGTACTAAACCTCAAAACACGAAAACACGCTGCCAGACCCTACTCGATCGAGTGCCCAAACATACTCAATCGAGTAACGGGCTACTCGATCGAGTGCCCCTCCATACTCGATCGAGTACCCAAACATCAGACCCAAACAGACCTTCTGATCTCTAACATACTCGACCGAGTAGCTAGGCTACTCGATCGAGTGACCCCCTACTCGATCAAGTACCCCTAGTTACTCGATCGAGTACCCCAAAACGTGATTCTGAACTCAAAGTCGTCATAAACCCACCCGATCAAGTCAGTCCCACTCGATCGAGTCATGCTAATTCAGAAACGCTACACGCATGCTATGTCATATACTAACATGCTAATAACTTTATAAAATCACATATTATATCATAACAATCATGCTACGCATCTTTTCTACTATCTACGAAATCATTTCATCATGCTATTAATTGCCACGTTGTAAAACATTCAACATGCTATCATTTCATCAACAGTTTCCACATATTTCATTAACCTTTAACATTCTCATCCTCCAACTTCGGACATCCAACAATTAACACATTTTATCACATTCTTACACAAGTTAACCAAACACACATACGACTCGACAAACACTTCCCCATGTGACCGGTTCAAAGTTGTAGGGCGACCCCGCGACTTTAGCACGTCTCCCAAGCCTTTGCATTAGCTCCTACAACTTTTACCCCGGGTTCATTTTAATTGACTCCCTATGTTCATTAGGTTCATTGGTTACAGGTTTCAGGATCGTCGCTCTGATACCATTTGTAACACCCCCATACTCCAAGTGCCTTACCAGGACCACTCAGGTATGAAGACATTACCATCTCGGTTGCCCGAGGTATGATAATCAAACAACAATGAAGAAACAACATTTATTATAAATAATTAGCGAATGGTTACAATCCTCAAAACCAAACCAAAAGTACGATACATGTTTTCAAACCAACTGTTCTAACTGAAATATAAAGAAACTAAAAGCTACAGCGGAAGACTCCTATCATCATGTCGTGGCATCCCAGCTATCCCAGTACTCATCTAAATACCTGCTCAATATCTGCTCACCATCCCCGAATGGATCACCGCAGGTTTACAAAACAACACCGGGGTCAGTACTAATCACACAATTCAATATATATATATTAATAATAAGACAAGCAGACAGCTTAACTGTCACACACACACAATCATGCCAAATTCCAACATCTCAATCACTGACTGTCCACTGGACCAGCCCTGCCAGTGGGGGACCGCAGCCGTACCCACCAAATCCCCGCTCCACCTAACAGTGAGCGATAAACCTGTCCATTAATGTGCACATCCCTTCTGTGGCGGGTTCCACAAAAGGCGAAACTAGGGCGTGAAGCCACTCCCGCAAGTGACCCCACTCAGCCGAGGCCACGCCTCGCGAACCATCAACAACGATCACAACCACAAACACAATACAATTATTACATCAAACAACCAAACACAATACATCAACCAATATCCCAATTATGGGATTAATACTGAGTAGGAAATCCTACCTGGTAAGCACACAATCAGACGGTCTCTACAGCTGAATCAAAAAGCCTCTTCTATGAACCCTCCTCCTATCATACAACACATAGAGGCTACCAAATCACATACTACACATAAAACCCCCAATCTCTAAATTAGGGTTTAATGAAAACAAAGGAAAGACAATAAAAAGGGTACATAGATCTTACCCTCGGCGCAAGGAACTCAACGGTATAAACAACGACAAGAACTGACCGTCTGAACTCCGGAAATTGCTAAGAATGCGATTAGGAAGATGAACTTGTTTGCTTTCTCTCTTAAACAGAAATTTAGGTTTTGAAAAGTGATTTAGAATAATGACGGTGAAGCTTAAATACCTTAATCGCATAATTAACAAAACCCGAGAAAATTCCCCGTAAAACCGGCTACTCGATCGAGTACCCAAGGATACTCGATCGAGTACCCCCCTACTCGATCGAGCGCCCCAGCTACTCGATCGAGTACCCAACAGGTCAGAAACTATTTTATTTCGCAACTTACCCTTACTCGACAGAGTAAGGCCTACTCGATAGAGTACCCCAAGACTTATAAATACGGAGTATTACATGAAGTATGTTTTAGCAATTTTTACTAATTAAAGTCACTATTTATGTGATGTTTAATCAAAAAATCATAAATCATGCATAAAGACATCATTATAGCCAAATATTTTACACACATCTTGTAAAATTGCATGTGACAACATACTAAATTTCTATGACCAGATTTGAAATATAACTCATATTAACCTATTTTCCCATTTAAATACGATTTTAACTTGAAAAATCCATATTTCGAGCATAACAACTCATTTTATTATGAACATTTACAGGCCATCAGTAGATAATATATGTGAAAATATATCCATAAACCACTGGAAAAATCAAACTTTTTTGTAAGGCAGGAGAAAGAAAGCCTCAACCAGAACCGATTAGAAAGGGACAACGCTCATTAAGTAGTGTGCGGGTTAGCAATTTTTAGTCCAAAAATGACATTTTTATCTAAAAATAACATTTTAATGCCATTATTATATAAAATGAACAATAAAATCCATAAATAAACCAAAATATCCTAAATACATTTTAGGACCAGAAACTTTAACATGCAAATAAATTTCGTGATATTTCATAATAAACACAAATTTATAAGTTTTGTTTGTTAATCATATAACTCGGAAAAACAATAACCGATTTGCATGCAAACAACCTAAGGCTCATGATACCGCTTGTTGGAAATAATTAATCTCATTATACAACATATTCATATATGTTACATTTAATTTAGTCATAAAATAAAATCTAGATCTTATGCATGCAAACATAATTAGAAATAGAGAAGAAATTGTCATTCTTACAATGGGTATTTCGGATTAAAGGGCACAAGTAAGATCGCCATCTTACTTGTCATTGAGCTTTCCTTATAAATGGAAGAACAAGGATTCAAAGATAGAATCCCTCCCAAAGATGAATACCCAAGATAACCTCTTAATATATTAATTTTACTTGATCTAGAATAATAATAATCTTACTAAAATTGACCCAAAAATTTGTTTTGTCCTCTTGAAATTTCGGCCAAGAGAGGATAAATATTGAGAGATTTTATTTCTCTAAGCTTTTATAAATTAGAGAGAATTTTTATTTTCTTACTCTAGAAAATAATTCAAGTTGTGAATCAATAATTAGAGAGAAAAAACTATCTATAATGGCCTTTGAAAACCGGTGGGGGGAGAGGAGAGGTGAGCCAATGCATGGGCAAGTAATTCTTCTCAAGAAAAAACTAGGTTTGCATGGCTACAAGCTAGTTATAATCATTATGCTTTCCACTTAATTATTTAACACAATTTAAACATTATACTCCCTCCATTTTTCGGCACTTACATGAAATGGGAGGTCCATTTTATATTTTGTCATTTGTCAATTGTCACATGTTACTAGTCATGTGAAATTGTCATGTATTTTTAATATATTAAAAATCAACGTATTAATAAAAATACGTCATGTACAAAATCGACTTAGTAATTCATAATTACTTGTACCAAAACAGTTTATCAATTATAAATCACAACGTCTTGTATTTATAATAAATTATTCATTCAGTTCCAATTGTTTCCGTAAACAATAATTTCATCTAAGTAATAAAACAATTTGATTACTTAGACCGTATCTTATTCAATCGAATTACAATAAGATACGTCAATAATACTCACAAAATTGTCCGTCTATTTTAAGCAATTTTAATTAACCCGTATCGACATACGATCAATTAAAAAATCAATTAAGAGTGTTACCCTTTAGGTATGACCTAAGGGGATCAACTGATCACCACCGTCGCACGACAGTAATGTCAAACTCTAGTCAGCCAATTATTACCGATATGTGTGGACCAGTTGACTGTAAAATATTACATCCCACATGTATTCTTAAAATGAGATTTAAACATGTGATCATCATCATCAACAGTTGTGATCACATTATTGTCGGAGGACACATATTCCAACAGTATTATCGCATAAAATAGGGATACAACCTACGTTAACACCATAATCACATAATTGTTGCTTAAGCCACAATAATTGACTACATACCAGTCCTGCTGCAATATATTCGGCATCTTCTGTTGAAAGGGCAACTGAATTCTACTTCTTTGAACCCCACGTAATAATGCAAGGTCCAACGAATGTGGCAATTCAACACTTGACGTACTTTTCCTGTGTAAGGAACATCCTGCGTAATCGGCATCTGAATATCCGACAAGATCGAAATTGCATTCCATCGGATACCATAGTTACAGTTTGGACGTCCCAATAAGATATCGTAAAATTCTCTTTACGGCCGTCATATGCGATTCTTTGGGAGATGATTGATATCTCGCACAAACGTATACACTGAACATGATATCTGGTCTACTTGCAGTTAATTATAGCAATGACCCAATCATTCCTCAATAAGTTGTTTCATCAACGGACTTACCGTCTTCATCTAAAGTCAAGTTTTTGTCTGCGACCATTGGAGTAGATATAGCGTGGGAATTTTCCATTCCGAACTTTCTAATTAATTCCTTAATATATTTCTGTTGATGAATCTTGATGCTTTCCTCAATTTGTTGAATTTGTAGACCTAAGAAGAATTTCAATTCTCCCATCATGCTCAGCTCAAATTCGGAAGTCATCGACTCCGAAAAATACTTGCACAGATTGCGGTTGGTTGATCCAAAAATAATATCGTCGACGTAGATTTGAACAACCAGAAGGTCAGAACCCTCGGATTTCAGGAATAAGGTTTTATCCACAGATCCTCTCTTAAATCCACTGTCAAGTAGAAATTTCGATAATCTGTCATACCAAGCCCTTGGTGCTTGCTTCAATCCATAGAGTGCCTTGTCTAATTTAAAGACATGGTCTTCAAATTTGCTATCTTTAAATCCAGGGGGTTGTTCTACGAAGACTTCTTCATGTAGATACCCATTTAGAAACGCTGTCTTGACATCTATTTGGAAGAGTTTCATTCCTTTATGAGCTGCAAATGCTATCAAAAGTCTAATAGCTTCGATACGGGAAACGGGTGCAAAGATTTCGTCATAATCTATTCCTTCTTGTTGATTATAACCTTGTACCACCAATCTTGCCTTATTTCGAACTATGACTCTAGCATCATCTAGTTTATTTCTAAACACGCTTCTGGTTCCAATTATAAATCGATCCTTGGGTCTAGGAACTAAGTGCCAAACTTTGTTCCGTTCGAATTGTTGAAGCTCTTCTTGTATGGCTATAATCCAATATGATTCTTCGAGAGCTTCCTTGATATTCGTTGGTTCGATCGTTGAAAGAAATGAATAAAAAGAACAAAAGTTATTCAAGGACCTTCGTGTCTGAACACCTCTCTGAAGGTTGCCAAGAATATTATCCTTTGGATGTGACTTCTTATATTTCCACTTTATTGAAGTACTCGGTTCTTCATTATTTGAACTTGATCCAACTTCATTTGGCTCAGGATTTAAGGAAGTTCCCCCTGAATTCAATCCTGGTGTTGTATTAGAGTCGGGTATAACTTCGGACTCATTACCTTGATTTGGATTCAATGTTATAGTAACATCATCTATAACATTGGATTGAGAATCCTTATCTTGGGACAATGTTAAAGTATCATCAACTATAACTTTAGTTTTCTTCTTTTTATCTTTTGAAGAATGATCAATCTCATAATTTATTCCTTCAATCTCATTTTCCTTAGTTTCCAATTCTGGTGGATCATCTCTGGAAAGACGAAAATCAGGATCATCCATGTCTTCTTCCTCATCCTGTAAGGGCTAATCAAACACGTTATCTTCATCAAAAATAATGTGAATACTTTCTTCAATACAGAGAGTTCTTTTATTGAAGACCTTATAAGCCTTGCTATGATCCGAATAATCTATAAAAATCGCCTCATCACTTCTAGGGTCGAGCTTACTTAACCTATTTTTACCATTGTTATGAACAAAACACTTACTCCCAAAACAACGAAGATGAGAGATATTAGGTTTACGACCTCTTAGAAGTTCATAAGGGATTTTCCTTAGGATAGGTCTTATCATTGTTAGAATTCATTAATCTAATTAATTTACATATTCATATATGTTCAAATTTATTTAGTCATAAAATAAATGGAAGATCTTATGCATGCAAACTAAATCAAGATAAAAGAAGAAATCGTCAATCTTACATTGATGTTTCGGATATAAGGGCACCAACAAGATCTCCTTCTTGTTAGTTCTAGAGCTTTCCTAATAATGGATGGACAAAAGGTCCAAAATATAACCTCTCCTAAAAATAAATACCCAAGGAAAACCCCCTAATAACTAATATTATTTTGTACTAGAAATAATACAAGTCTTACTTAAAATTTGACACAAAATAAATTTTGTTCTCTCTTGTATTTTTTTTCGGCCAAGAGAGGAAGGATTTATGAGGATTTTATTTCTCTAAGTTTTCACAAGGTGTAGAGAGAATAATTTATTTCTTACACTAGAAATTATATGATAAGTACTGAATGAATAATTAGAGAATAACACTTGGCTTCTTTTGGTGGAAAAACCGGACGGAGGGAGTAATTAGGGCCAATACATGAGCTTGTGTTCTTCTCAAGATAAACTAGGCATGCAAGGCTAAGAGTATAAGTAATCATTGTGCTTTCCTATTGAAAATAAACAACACAATTAGACTCCAATACTCCCTCCATTTCGGCACACATATAAATGGGAGGTCCATTTTATTTTGTCATTTGTAATATATGTGACATGTTACTTGACATGTGAGATTGTAATGTATTTTTAACATATTAAAAATCAACATACTTCAAAAAATATGTCATATACAAAATCGACTAGTAATTCGTATTTACTTGTACCAAAATGGTTTATCAAATTATAAATTACAACATCTTGTATTTATAATAAATTATTCATTCAATTTTAATTTCAATTGATTCGCAAACAATAATTTTATCTAAGTAATAAAACATTTTGATTACTTAGACCGTATCTAATTTAATCGAATTATAATAAGACACGTTAATCTTACTCACAAATCATCCGTCAATTTTAAGCAATTTAATTAACTCGTATCGGCATACGATTAATTAAATAATCAATTAAGGGTATTTCTCTATAGGTATGACCTAAGGGGATCAACTGATCACCACCGTCGCACGACAGTAATGTCAAACTCTAGTCAGCCAATCATTACCGATATGTGTGGACTAGTTGACTGTAAAATATTACATCCCACATGTATTCTTAAAATGAGATTTAAACATGTGATCATCATGATCAACAGTTGTGATCGCATTATTGTCGGAGGACACATATTCCAACAATCTCCCACTTGTCCTCGACAAGTGTGCGTCACCAATTCTCTTATCCTATTAAGATCTCCCACTAAATTCAAGTTGTCTTTCAGGTCATACTTGCAAGTGATCATATCGAGAGTGGTTTCCTCGATCTGGAGAATAACTGATTGACCGGAATTATCTACCATGGATACCTTCCGAGCGTGGCTACGCATTTCCAGTTCATTACTCCTCGAGTGGCCCTGAGATATTATTATAACCCTGACAAGGGGTGGACAATTCCTATCGCACTTATTCCCTTCGACTAGCCACAGCCATCATAACCCAAAATATGCCCATTTGACCCCATTTACGAAGGTCGTAGTAACATAAATCAAAGTTAATCTGAAACTGTGCCACCTTAGGTGAACAATCTTTAGTCAAAAGAATAGACTCATTAGAATACTATAGTAGCTCTCGCCATGACCAGGCTATATAAATTTGCCAGAACTCTATAAGCGATTATTAGCCCGAGAAAGTGTTCCTAACAGTCTGCCTATGTGATCGACTAGTCATCTCATATGACTCCATGGCACTTGAAATCGCCATCAATCGCATCACACTCTAGTCACTTCGAGACGTCACCTCATGTAAGTGGCTACGGGCGAATACAATTCTAATCCATGGTCCCTTTAACGGGGTTCAATTGTCTCTACAACCCATTTGGATGTAACAAAGTATAAGGTGAGTTAATAATAACTCAAACGACAAATGTGGACATCACATTCGGGTAGTCAATACCATATTACAACCTTGTGATGTATATTGTAAGTGTGTAAACACTAGTCGTTTGCAACATGAGTTTAACACACCATGTGTCCATGTGTTCAAACTCTTGAATTGCATTTTCCTCTATTTTCATGTTTGTCTTAGATAACATGAATCTCACCAAGTACATATCTAGTTTCCCAAACTAGGTTTAGGTTCTTTACTTTGAGAGAACTTTCTTGTTGTTTATCACATAACAAACGAATTATAGTGGACAACATAACTTGCACTAGTCAAGTATTCTTCCAACTCATAATGTACCAGGTATATGTTTTGTAGGATCTTGCAACAATTGTCAAGATGATTAGCCTAGCACTTCTCATAAGTCCTAGCAAATTTTGAAAATACTAGTTTTGAGTAACTTCTTACTATAACCAAGTATCTTTTCAAACTTCTTATTTCTCCTTTTAGCTTAAATAGCTTAGGATTTTCATAAATCCTTACGTGTTTTCGAACTTCAATATGTACAACTTCTTGTCACATAACAGAGTGTTCTGTCAAACACTAGAATAGCTCATTAGTTCTTCTCGAGAATTCATGACGATTCTTCTATGGCTTACCAATGACTCATCATGCTCTTAAGCATATGATTCATTATAGGACATGTCCATGATTATTCTAATGGCGGAAACATTAGTAATCTTTAATCATGTGATCAACCATTCTTAGGTTCAATGAATGACCATGACTGCTTATGGTAATTCCATTTCCATCGATATGAACAACCTACGTTCCTCGTTGATTTGATGTGCATGTCTCAATGCCTATCCAACATCCCATGATGTGATTGGATTCATCTTAGTCCATTTTCATCCAGAATTGAAAACTCAAATACTTCTTTGTGAAATATAATACTAGCTCGTCATTCTTAATGAGTAATGAATTATAAATTTTACAAGATGATTGCTCCCACTAAATATCATGTCTTCACATGATAATTTCAAACTCCCACTCAATTCCACATGTTTCGTAATTTACTACTCAATCGAAACATTTCAAGAATTGAAATACATATTGCTTTGCCAAGTTATTAAGATTAAAACCATATATGTTCCCAACATATCTTTTCAAAATACCTATTTTGAAAAGGTTTCAATCTTAAACTTATGGAAAGAGATTTTAATCTCTAACTCATTCATTTTTATAATGATGCGTAGCAATGTCATTACTTAAATGTGAAATCCCATTTAATACACGTCCTTCTCAAAATACCCTTTTTGGAAGGAGGTTGAACCATTTCATTTTCATAATGAGGTTAAGTAATGACATTAGCCTGGTTTACAATTAACTTAGCTTTTGTAGACATCGGCATATCTTTCTTTGCAACTTTTAATCATAAATCTCATTTATATTCAAGGATGCAACTTTGTTTCATTTAGGCTCTTAAGTAAATATCAATATTGAAACTCTTATTTATATGTAGGTCATAGACTAGCCAAATCTCTTGTTGAGACTTTTCTTTACTCATTTTCTATCTTCTTTAGTCATTTTCGACCAAAAACTTTCTTTTGGTCTCCTCGTGTAGTTATCTTGAGAACATATTCTTTTGATTACTTCACTTGGTCTCTTTTGTCATGTAGATCTCATCTATTCGAGACCATATATCTCATCTATTCATGTATACTATCTATTTAGGTATACAAATCATTCTTTCTTTCGTAGATCTCATACAAATTATTCTTTGTATTCTTTGTGTCTTCATTTTTCTCCCACTCTATCTTTAGAATAAATACACTAGATATTCAAAGATAGCTTTATGAGACACAAATAATGATTTTGAAGTAGAAGGAGGATTATCTCATAGATTGACTAATAGATTTTATATTTGATGAGTGTACTTGGTAATTGACATTCCTTTAGGAGAGTTCATCAACTCTACATCACTTTATAATTGATCATACACAAGCCTCAAGCTTGTGGACATATAATGAATTATATCATTCCAGTTGTCTATTGGATCACTTTAAGTAGATGATCATATGTTTCTATGTGCAAGCATATAAAGATGAATATTTAGAACAAACAAATACGATAAAAGGGGTGACTTGGGTTGCAAGCCAAGCCACCATAATCCAAAAACAACCATTGTTTAGAAAGGATCAACCATTTCCATGTCAAACACGGAAATCAATTAGTTCTAAAATTCATAACATTAAAATAAAGACAATAATGAAAGCCAAGCTTCATTGGTAGCTACTCCTAGCTCCTTCATGATTTCTCAAGCTTGCTTCTCTTTTCCTATGTCTTTGCTTGGAGGAGGCCCTATTTACAATAAAAAGGGGATACATTATCACAACTTTGTATCAAAATACCATAGTTGAATTAGAAACATAAAAGAAAGGATAGTCATTTACCTACTGGAGTGATCTTTCCAGCTTTGATGTCACCAAGATACTTGGAACAATTCCTCTTCCAATGTCCAACACCATTACAATAATGGCATTTATCAAGAGGACCCATCTTAGTCTTGGAAGTGCTAGCTTCAAAAGTCTTAGCCTTGGTGGACATGGGAGCTTGCCTCATACCCTTTTTCCCATTCTTCGTGAACTTCCCCTTGTTCTTAGTGCTTATATTAAGCACATCCTTAGGTGGGCTAACATTTAGCCCCATGTCTCTTTCGGCTTGCACAAGTAACTTGTGCAACTCTTCAAGAGACACGTCCTTGTCTTGCATATTGAAATTCACCCGGAATTGTACATATGCTTTGACTTTGGATAAGGAGTGAAGAATCCTATCAACAATGAGCTCCTTGGGGATTTGAACATTTTGGAGTTTCAATGTCTCGACTAGCTCCAACAATTTGAGCACGTGAGGGCTAACCTTTTGGCCCTCCTTGAAATCGAGATCAAAGAATGCCGAGGCCGCCTCATATTGGACGATCCTCGGTGCTTGTGAGAACATTGTCACAAGTTTGGAATATATTTCATAAGTGGTGCCAATTTTAAAGGCTCTCCTTTGGAGATCCGCCTCCATAGCAAAAATCAACACATTTTTCATTGCGGCGGACTCTTTGTGGTAAGCCTGATATGCTTCCCTAGTGGCGGCACTCGACCTAGCATTAGGTTCGGGTGGAGAGGCCTCAATGAGGTAACGAAGCTTGTCGTCACCTTGGGCGGCTAATTTGAGTTGGGCATCACAATAGGAGAAATTTGACCCATTCTTTTCAAGTTTACAACGATCCATGAAGGATCGGAGCCATGAAACATTAGTGAGAGTGGTAGCGTTGGTGTTTCGTGCGGCCATTGTTATGAGAAATAAAAGTGGTCTACAAAACAAAAATATAGAAAGAATAAAACACTTGTCGTTTTTCAAAATAATAATAAAACTCGTGAATTAATTTAAACAAGTTTTATAGCATTTATCTAGTGACCTCTTCCCAACTTGATAAATGATTCCAAGACCCAAATTCATATCAACTTGGGCACGATGTGGCCGATTCATCCTTTATCAATATAACTCGGTGGATTAACCCTTAATCGCTTCTACTTTTAGAATTCTTGGTCGATAAAATTACATTAATATTTATCTTTAGCCCAAAACACATCCGGCAATGGTCGAGAATACTTTTGTTGAGTTCAACCCAAATTTCGAATAAATGTGTCCATGATCCAAATCCATATTAACTTGGGCACGGTGTGGCCGATTCATCTCTTATCAATATAAATTCGGTGGATAGACATTTATCACCCACTTCCCCTACGTAACAAGGTTTGTACCCCGGTGTGGCCGAGCGCACTCCCTCACGAAATAGGTTTTCATGGTTTCTACTTTTTGGTAAGGCTACGTCTCAATTGTTTATTTTAGCGAGAGGTCATGTCAATTTATTATCTATCACGTTTTAAGTGAACTAAAGCGGTGAACTACGATAATTGTAATTGACAAGGTCGATATACTCGATTTAATGATAATGCATGTTTTAGTTATGGCGATTTAGCGATGCATGCAACATATAAATAAAATGCAAAGCATAAATAAAATCCTAGTATGGCCTTCCTAGAATAGTAAATCTAATAAACTATTAAAAATTCGGAAACCAACTCCTTTGGTCCCTTGAAGTTCGGTCTTGTCACGCACTTCAAGGCAACACTTTCTTTGATGGATCGCCTTCTCGAATGGCACCGTCTTCAAGGAACTCCGGAATGATTAAATTACAAAATGAATTACATAACTTCCTATTATACATTTGTAATTAAAATAAAAATAAATCTATTAAATTACAAAACGGTGATACGAGATCACATTAATTACAACCGAATCGATATTCCCATACATTTCGGGTAATACCAATTAAAACTAAGGCCATACTAAGTAAAATTACATAATTCAAAAATTACATAAAATTAAAATATGACAATCATAGATAAAATGAAGCATTATAATATGTATGAACATGCTAGATTTTAAGCTAAAGTCTTTTAAGAGCCAATATCATATATTAATCGGTTTTTACGGATTTGCGTGATTTAACCTTTTAAAATCACAATAATTACATAAATTCATATTTATGTACAAGTTAATTACTCTAACCATCTTAGGACTCAAAATTAGTCTCCACTAATATTTTGACAATAATTAACCTTGATTTCTTAATATTGTTCATAAATGGACCTAAAATATAAAAATATGCTATAAACTTCAAATAAAATTATAAAAATTTCAAATAAATTCGAAATTTGAAATTTAAACTCATGAACATTCTGGAAAAATACCATGACACTCATAATATTCAAAACTTAGGTTAAAAATTTCGAAAATTGATCGAGAAAAAAAATGTTGCGGTTTATCGATTTTAACAATTATGACCATAAAAATATGAGAAAAATTATTTTCATCAACTTTTCACTTTTATATCTGAAATATATGATAAAATTCAACATGTAATGTTTTTCCTTTAGTCATGAAGTATGTTTTTGCATTATTACTAATTATAGTCACTATTTATGTGATTTTTCATCAAAAATTCATAAATCATGCATAAAGACTTCATTATAGCCAAATATTACACACATCTTGTAAAATTGCATGTGACAACATACTAAATTTCCATGACCAGATTCGAAATATAACTCATATTAACATATTTACCCATTTAAATATGATTTTAACTTAAAAAATCCATATTTCGAGCAAAACAACTCATTTTATCATGAAAATTTACAGGCCATCAGTAGATAATATCCAAAGACCACTGAAAAATTCGAAGTTTAGCTAATTTTCGTCCAAAAATGACATTTTTATCATAAAAATCACATTTTAATGCCAATATTATATAAAATGAACAATAAAATCCATGAATAAACAAAAATGTCCTAAAAATAACTTAGGACAGAAACTTTTAACATGCAAAGTTATTTTTAGGTTTATCATCATAAATCCAAATTAATTAGTTTTTTATGTTAATCTTATAACTCGGAAAAACTATAAACCGATTTGCATGCAAACAACCTAAGGCTCGTGATACCACTTGTTAGAATTAATTAATCTCATTAATTTACATATTCATATATGTTCAAATTTATTTAGTCATAAAATAAATGGAAGATCTTATGCATGCAAACTAAAGCAAGATAAAAGAAGAAATCATCAATCTTACATTGAGGTTTCGGATATAAGGGCACCAACAAGATCTCCTTCTTGTTAGTTCTTGAGCTTTCCTAATAATGGATGAACAAAAGGTCCAAATTAGAACCTCTCCCAAAAGTAAATACCCAAGGAAAAACCCCTAATAACTAATATTATTTGTACTAGAAATAATACAAGTCTTACTTAAAATTTGACACAAAATAAATTTTGTTCTCTCTTGTATTTTTTGTCGGCCAAGAGAGGAAGGATTTATGAGGATTTTATTTCTCTAAGTTTTCACAAGGTGTAGAGAGAATAATGTATTTCTTACACTAGAAATTATATGATAAGTAGTGAATGAATAATTAGAGAATAACCCTTGGCTTCTTTTGGTGGAAAAACCGGTTGGAGGGAGTAATTAGGGCCAATACATGAGATTGTGTTCTTCTCAAGATAAACTAGGCATGCAAGGCTAAGAGTATAGGTAATCATTGTGCTTTCCTATTTAAAATAAGCAACACAATTAGACTCCAATACTCCCTCCATTTCGGCACACATATAAAATGGGAGGTCCATTTTATTTTGTCATTTGTAACATATGTGACATGTGAGATTGTAATGTATTTTTAAGATATTAAAAATCAACATACTTCATAAAATATGTCATACACAAAATCGACTATTAATTCGTATTTACTTGTACCAAAATGGTTTATCAAATTATAAATTACAACATCTTGTATTTATAATAAATTATTCATTCAATTTTAATTTCAATTGTTTCGCAAACAATAATTTTATCTAAGTAATAAAACAATTTGATTACTTAAACCGTATCTAATTTAATCGAATTATAATAAGACACGTTAATCTTACTCACAAATCATCCATCAATTTCAAGCAATTTAATTAACTCGTATCGGCATACGATTAATTAAATAATCAATTAAGGGTATTTCCCTATAGGTATGACCTAAGGGGATCAACTGATCACCACCGTCGCACGACAGTAATGTCAAACTCTAGTCAGCCAATCATTACCGATATGTGTGGACCAGTTGACTGTAAAATATTATATCCCACATGTATTCTTAAAATGAGATTTAAACATGTGATCATCATGATCAACAGTTGTGATCGCATTATTGTCGGAGGACACATATTCCAACAATCATAGCACGATTATGGATATAACATGAAGTACTAATGGCTTCAGCCCAAAAATTACGAGGTAGACCACTACACAAGAGCATTGTACGAGCCATATCTTCTAGTGTTCTATTCATACGCTCAACCACACCATTTTGTTGAGTAGTTCGTGGTGTAGAAAACTTATGTCCTACTCCATTACCTCTACAATATTCTATAAAGGCTTGATTGTCAAATTCGGTGCCATGATCAGTACGAATAAACATGAGGTTAGTCTTATATTTTTTTTGTACAAGTTTTATAAGACAAACAAACTCATCAAAAGTCTCATCTTTTGAATGAAGGAAGATAGGCCAAACATACCTTGAGTAGTCATCTACGAGGACAAAGACATACCTGGATCGTCCTCTACTTCTTACCTTCATAAGACCACATAAGTCCATGTGTTTCAATTCCAAGGCTTGATTCGTGTTTATCACTCTTTTAGGCTTGAACGATGATCTCACATGTTTGCATCAAGCACAAGTGTCACACATCTTATCTTGATCGAACCTGATTTAAGGTAGTCCTTCAACCAAGTCCCATATCTTGAGTTTACTCAAAATTGGTGAGCTAATGTGACCAAAACGCTTGTACCACAAACAAGGATCATCAAGTGTAACTTTCATGCATGAAAAAGAGTTAGTAGGCACAGCATTTAAATCTACCATATACACATTCCTTTTCCTTTGGCCTTCAAGAATAATATTACTTGTACCTTCAATTATAATGCGACAAACATCTATATGAAAAACAACCTTGTTACCTTTGTCGTATAGTTGAGATATGCTAAGTAGATTATGCTTGAGACCATACACTAGATAAATATCACTGATTGCGTGTGATTTAGAAATTCCAACTTTGCCCACACCAATCACTTTACCCTTCGTATTATCCCCAAAAGTCACCTTTCCCCCATTGAAAGGTTTGAGTGAAAGAACCAAATTCTTATCTCCAGTCATGTGTCTTGAGCATCCACTGTCAAGATACCATTAATTATTTTCTTTCACCATTACCTGCAAAAGAATTAGATACAATTTTTAGGTACCCAAGCTAAGTTGGGTCGTTTATGGTTAGTTACCCTATATACTAAATCATTTCGTACCCAAACTTGTCTAACAGTCGTGCTTCTAAACATTGGGTAGTTTTGTTTAGGAGGAGTTCTAGGTCTAGGGGATTCCATGGGTCTCACATATCTGGTCTCCTTGTGTTTAGGTTTACTTTGTTTGGGTTGACAAGGAGTTTGTGAAGTGCCGGGCTTTTTGGTGTAATCAAATGCCATGTCGTAGAACCAACAAAAGTTATTATTCCTTTCTTCTTTAGGTTCATATATGGGGGATTCATAATCCTCCACTATTGTGTCAACCGTTTTAGCAAAATCGGTATTTTTCCGTATATCATGTGCTCGTTTGACACAATTGTCTTGGATGTGACCCGTATGACCACAATAATTGCAAATCAGATATTCAGGAAGATAAACATATTTTCTTTTTCTGAAATCGTGATCAGAAGGTGTTGATTTGCATTTAGAGTGATCTATAAGGTTGTAGCACTCATGTTCTAACCCCATATTCATATTATTGTCAGATTATTCGGTTAGGAACTTTAGGACTTTTGTGCTACCTTCTCACTTGTCATAGACCTTTCTTGCGTGTAGCAGTAAGTCCTTTAGGGTTTTAATCTCTTCAAGACATTTCGTGTGATCTACGTCATTATCCGTCTTGAAATTATCATGAAAGTCTTGGAACCTTTTGTTAAGAATAAGTACAACATCCGAACGTTGTTTCTTAACATTGATCATGTCAGTTTTAGATTCCTTCAATTGCTTTGTGAGAGAATCTATTTCTTTCTTTTTGTCTAAAATCACTGCTTCATTAGATGTGATTTTAGTCTCTCAAAGTTTTTTGGCGTTTCTAAGTTCTAAAGTTATAGCTTCACTAGCTATAACTTTGGCTTGAAGGTGATTAATATTAAGCTTTAGATCTGAAGTTATAGCTTCATTAGCCATAACTTTAAATTCTAATTCCTTCTTTTCAGCATTAGCAATATCTAATGTTGTAGCTTTATCAGCTGTAACTTTAGATTTCAACTTCTTAGCTTTTGCCTTTAGAATGTGATTCTCCTCAGCAATATCAAGAATCTGTTCTTTTAGATCCTTCAATTCCATATCCTGTTCATGACATTTATCAAGGGATTGCTCAAAAAATTTAATTAGGGCATTTTTAGATAGTTTCTTAACACGTTTTTTTGAATTCAAGATAACTAACCTCATCATCGTCATCTTCATCTGATTCTCCTAGAAAGCGGTAGTTTGAGTGAGAATCCGTGCTATCCTCGTCGTTGTCAGAAATTAGGTCAAGACTGACGCTGCTGAGATAAAGATTTGCTACTTCGTCTTCTTCAGATCCTTCATCATCTTCTGAGTCAAGATCTCCCCAACATGAAGCCATCATTATTACTTGTTTGAACTCCTTCTTTGTCTTCTCGCGTTTTGCCTTGTCTTTAATTTTCTCCCAAGTTGGACAATCCTTGATCATGTTATCAGATTCTCCACACTTGAAGCGGCCTCTGTTAGCAAATGACGATTTTGATTCTGTTGCTTTCTTGTTAAAGGACTTCTTGTTGTTACACTACTACAAATGAGCACTTGGGCCACTACTAAATTCGTGGCCCAAGTGCTAAATTTCTGTGGCTCAATCATTTTGCCACGGGAATACCTTTTCGTGACGCAAGTGGCCGTGACAAAGAGATAGTCACGGGAAAAACAAGAACGTGGCTATTATTGAATTTTTGGCTACGGTTTCTCTCGTGGCTAATAACTCTCGTGGACAAAAAAAATTCCCGTGGCAGAAAAATAATTTCCGTGGCAAACAATATATATGAAAATTAAATAAATAAAACGTAAATATTTTTTTTTCCAAAATGTATATTTTATCATACATGGTACCGTGACAATTTAGGTACATGTTTCCCTAGTTAACTCGATTCATTTGAACGTTATTTGGTTTCACCATCATGCATCTGTGCGCTTCGAAGAGGCTGCCCAGGAAGTCACCCATCTCAACACTACTCTCACTTGTGCACGCTTAACTGTAGAGTTCCTTTGATGTGTTACCGAAATTGAAAGTTAACTTTGTTGATAGAGTTAGCACTTTGAATCCTTTTAAGTTTATTTTTTTCATTAAAAATTTACCTTTAGTAATATTTAATTACGACAATGTTACATGATTTACAATTTTTTGCGGGAAAAAACAATATTTTGGCCAAAACAATCAAATTTCCGATGTTAACTTCCCGACTAATGATTTTGACGTCATTTTTTTGCTGAAATCAGCAAAACCATTTTCTCCAAAATGTAAACTTAATCTTGTTTTCCAAACATTTATTTATTTTTTTAGTTCGATGACAATCGTATTTTCATTTCTCTTGTACTCATTTTTTCCAATATTTTTCTATGTAAATTCTATAGTATGATCGTCGTATTGCGAGATAAAAAATGTGACCATTTTTTTTGTAAAATAATGACCACTTTTTATGACTAATGGGGTTTTTCCACCAAAGTGGTCACTATTAACCAAAACGTAGTCACTTTTTACCCAAAACATGAAAAAGACTGTCATACAATATAAAAGCTTATTTTCCAAAACTGATTTCTCCTTGTTATGATTTATCGTTTTTTTCCGCAAAATTTTCACATTATTTGAACATGTGACTCTAAATTATTATAATTTTAAAATTTTCAATGAAAAAAAATTCTCCATGTTGAGTTTTTTATTGATAATTTTTCTTATGTTTTTTCCTTAATTAATTTTTAGGAGATCATTTTTTTACTTTCATTTCATAGCGCACTTATTTTATTTAATCAATTTTGTAATCAAATTGTTGTTTCTTTTTCACTCCTACAAGATTTTTCCCAAAATTTTTTCTCAACAAGCTAAATTTTATATCAAATTCAATTTTTTCTATAATTTTGAATGAAACGGTTTGACAATATATTAATTTTAGATTTCTCTAAGATATATGGTTTATAACTTATTATTTAATTTGATATGCTATCTTTAAATGTGATACGATCATTTAAGATTGTTATTCAAGATTATAAAGATTTAATTAAAAAGGTATGATAAATTCACGACTTTATTAAAAAAAAATTATATATTAATTTTTTTAAAAAAATTATTAATATTTTGAAAAACCTATAAAACATAATTGTGATTTAATTTGTAAAAAATCAAAAAATTTAGACGATAAACTTTTTTTTGCTTACATATAAGTTTATAAAATTTTAAAATATCTTATTAATTAAAGTAAATAAATAAATTAAATAAAATTTATCAAAGTGTTTCGAAAATTTTATATTTAAATGTATTTGCATATTATTTATATTTGATTAAATTTCATTCAAATTTTGTATTTTTTTTAAGCAAACAATTTTTAGATTTGTCATAACATGAAAATGTCTTAATTTAAGCCGGAAAAGATATTCGCCACGGGTGTTTGTTAGTTCGTGGCTAAAAAAATATTTGCCACAGAACATTTCGTGGCTAAATTAAATTTCGCCTCGAGTGTGACATAACTCGTGGCTAAAATGATTATTTGCCACGGGTGTAGCGTAATTCGTGGCGCAAGTGACTTTTAGCCACAGGAAAAATTATCCCATGACAATAATTTTTTCCAAAATAATGAATAAGTTTTTCCCGTGGCTAAGCAGAATTTAGCCACGAATTATAAATTCTTGTGGCATAAATCGTGGCGCAAGTGACAATTTGTGGTAGTGTTAGAAGAGGATTTTGCTTGCTTGTTTCGAAAGATTCTATTTTTAAATCGACGAGCAAACAGTACAGTATCATCCTCTACGTCGGAGCTGACATTCTCACTTGTCAAAGCCATGTTTTTACCTCTACTCGGTTCTGCTTCATCAGCATTGAGAGTGAGTTCATTGGCCATGAAAGAACCAATGAGTTCTTGATAGGATAGGTTCTCAAGATCTATCGATTCCTCCATTGCTGTGACTTTGGCACGCCACTTTTTAGTTAGGCTCCTAAGAACCTTTCTTGCAATGTCCTCGGTGTTGAACTTTCTTCCGAGGTTTTTCAATTCGTTTATGATACTTGAAAAATGTGCGGACATACTATCCAAGGACTCATTTGGCTCCATACTGAATAGCTCATATTTCTGCATTAACAGATCTATGCGGTCTTTCCTAACAATGAAAGTACCTTTATAAGCTAGTTCAAGGTCGTCCCATATTTCCTTGGCCGTTGAGCACGAAGAGAAGCAATCGAATTCTATAGTAGTCATGCCGTTCTGCAATAGACTTATAGCTTTAGAATTCTTTTCGGCCTTCTTGTAGTCAGTCTCAACGTAATCCTCTTCCGTTTTCTCATAGGTAGTGCTTTCAGCGGATGCAACCAAAATTTTATGCGGTCCATTTTGGATAATCCTCCAGCACTCCCAATCATGACCCTTCACATAGTGAGTCATCATGTTTTTCCATAGCCCATAATTCTTCCCATAAAAAACGGGACACTTGAGGTATTTGGAATCCATTTATCACGTGATAGGCAGCGGAATATAAAACGATAAGATAAATAATGATAGACAGATCAGCCTCTTTGCGGTTAGGCAATCAAGAGCACGAGGCTCTTATACCAATTGAAGAATCTATCGATCCGAAATACTCAAGGGGGGGGGGGGGTGAATTGAGGATTACAAACTTTGACCTACTTTTCGATTATAAGTGTATAATTAATTATTTAAAGTTTATTGATTAAACTTTAACTAATTAACGAGTTAAAACAATGCAAATAAACGAAAGAGAAAGAGAGGCACACGGATTTTTGAAGTGGTTCAATTTCACAAATCGAAACCTACGTCCACTATTCTCGATTAATAAATTTAGTACCTTTCTACGGATTACAAATTTACTAACCCAACTCGTACTACTAACCCTAGTTGTAACTCAAGTGAGTATCGCTAAATACTCGAGTGACTAACTTACGCTAATAATAAAGCACTAATGATTCTTCTAAAAGTTCACGGTAATGAATGAGTAAGAAATCAATTAAGCATTGTTATCTTATAATGATAACGAAAGAATGAAAGCACAAGTATATAAGACACACGACCTTTTCAAAATAACAAAACGGTTTTTTCTTGTAAAACACGGTTTTTGCTTTTAAGATAAAATCAATATCTGCTCAAAGGTCTTACTTTCAAATGTAGCAAAGAGTAGAGTATTTATAGCAAAGGATGAAGTAAGGCTCACGGTTTCATGAAACCCTAGATGGCCGAATAATAGGATATGTAAATAGAATCATATCTTATTATTTTTATCCATAAAATCTTAGGAAAAGATATAAGTTGTTAATAGATTATCTTATCATATATTCACCTAATATTTTTTTTCTTAATGCTAGATATGCCGAATGACAATAAGCAAAAAATCATAACTTTCCTTATTTTATTCCAGCAATCTCTTAGAAAAGATATAGGATAATTATAAGATAATCCAATCAAATATATACTTAATATATTTTCCTTAAACCTTAAGATAGCCGAAATATAATATATGTAAACAAATCATATCTTATTATTTCTAAGATAGTCAATAACTAAAAGATAAATTTATCAATTATTCTTCTATTATCTTTTCCTTAAATCTTAAGATATGATAAGATTTTTCCATTACAAAAATATCCTTATCAAATATAACCATATCATGATAAATATAAAAGATATGTTAAGATAATTATAGAGAATAAAATCTTAACAATGATCAACTTATATTATTAACCTTACACGAGAACCACACGGCTCATAAGCCTTGTTTTTCGTGAAAACCCTAGCATGGCACTAGGTTAGATTTAGGGTTTTAGAGTGGATAGCATTAGAAACCCTAATTAGTAATACGACTCAACTCATAAGTTGATTCAACAAAATTACTAATTATAAGCTTGAAATAAAACCACACTCAATATGAATATAAGCTTCCTTATAAAATAAATATTTTTTGCTAAAACATTTAAAAGAGAGAAATACATTTTTCAAAAAACATCTGAAAACATTTTAGCCGTGTATTGTATAAACTTGACATCTCAATGTTATAGTAGAAGAGCTATAACATTGAGCTCTTATATAAGCAATGTTATAGCTGTGAGGCTATAACTTTACCAATCTAAGAAGCGCATTCGTACGTTACCATTACGAGATAATCACCTACGCTATTCTAATCTTCGAGTGTAGGCTACTTCATCATCCAAGCTTGATCAATCTTTAAATGAGCTTCATCTTCTCATGAATGCTTGAATAATTCTTCAATATCTTGTAATATCTTGATCCTTGATTGAGGGCTTGATCATAAAATATTCTTGTATACTTTCATCACAATTATTTAAGCTTTGCAAATAATAAGTCTAATCTGAAGGGACTAAACAAACAATTACGCGCAACGAGTATATAAAATGTAAAGCACTCTTGACATCATCAAAACATAAACATATTTATATCTATATGGTCCAACAACCGACTCGATAGAACCCGATAATTTGTTGAACCGAAACCGACATGAACCAGCCTGAAAGTTAACAAATAAAACTCGAAATGATATGACCCGAACTAACTTGTGACTGTACTTGAACCGACCGGAAACCCAATTCACTACATACCCAACCTGACCCGAATCGAACTCTACTGACCTGTAATTCGATCTTCAACCTGTTTTAACTCGACCCAAACTTGACCAGACCCATATCGGATAAATTTTTTTAAAAATAATCTAAAACTTCTTTTTTTTTTTTTATAATAAATTTGATACACATATGAGTCATGTTCTTTTTGAAAGACAAATTGTATTCTAAAAATAAAAAGTTGAGAAATGTTAGTCGTAGTAAAATATGTTACTATGTAACACCCCGCGTTCTCCCGAGTGCCTTCTCTAGGATAACCGAGCTAACGAGAGGGCTACCATCTCGGTTTTCATGAGGTGTAGTGAATCAAGACCGACAATCCAAGTTTAATCAACGATTACATGATGAATACAAATATGCAAAGTCCGGTTAATTACAAAATATATACATATAAGAACGGGACTACCCTGTTCTACTATATGCGTCTACTCATTATCCAACGCGTCGTCATGTCACAATCAATCTCGTACATTATCTCCGAGTTGGCATCACATCCTTAGCACACCTGTCACATCACTACGCATCATTTGATCGGAAATATCATATGCATCACGGTAGATAGTTGAAAACTATTTGACACAATAAGAAAAAAAGTCAACCATATGGTTGAGTAGGGATAATCAATACATCAAGTACTACCTTCATAGTGATGACATCCATAAAATCGACACAATCATATTCCTCCAACCCTCAAGTTATGCAGACCATATGACAACCACTGAATGATTAACATACACGCGTGCTACAAATCACACGCCAACATATCGCACGACAACAAGTGTTACTCAGAACGTGCTCAAGCATTAATACTCTCCGGATCATAAATATGCACATTCAACTTGTGGCGGGCCCACAAGAGAAGACTCAACAGGCGGCCCTCCGCGTATGACAGTGCCTAAGGGTTGAGTAGAAGAAGTTCCTACTTTTTTGCCATCCAAGTATAGTCAAGCCATGCAACTGATAAGTCGCATATCATTCATCACCTACATGTGTAATTGCATACTCTATTATCAATTCAACTAATTTCAATAATTAACTCTACTAATTTATCAAGAATCTATAGAAATCCACTTGAGAGAATTAAAGAACTTACCCATGAAGGTTAGAATCAACATAGAAGAGAATCCTTTGTTAATAAAAGCCAACTCTTGCCAAATCTCCAATTGGAATTAATGGAAGTCAGGATAATAGAGGGAGATTAGGTAGATAAGTGTTTCAGAGGCTTCTAGGGAGCCATAGGTCTGAAAAGGGAAGAATAAAATGACCCCTCGGCCAAATTTGTCTTATATACATTGGTTCTCGTGCCTGTAGTCTTCGACTCGATCGAGTCCGTGGTCAACTCGGTTGAGTGGCTCCATTCGTCCGAGTTCACTCCTCGAGCTTCTCCTATGTTCACTCTTATGGGCAAGGGTTTGTTACTCGTACACTTATGTACTCTTGTTCCAAGGGCCAAGCCAATTACTCTATTCTGGTTGGGTATAGGTCTCGAGAAGGGCAGGTATTACATACTATTCCTGTCTGGTTCGTGGATAAAGACGTTGGCATGCAAATAAAGGCGGTGGTGTACACTTGATTATGTGGCCGCTTGATTAACGTTTTAAATGATGATACGATAGTTTTACAATGTACTAAAGACGTTAAACTCTATTTTGGTTCATTAAGCGACATTATAACGTGTCATTGGTTAATTAACAACATTATAATAATGAGACGAGAAGTGATGAAATGTGGTATCGTGTATCGAGAATTGGTAATAAGTAGACTTGGATGGTTGTGTGGAGCATACTAGCTAAGTCATAAGTAGTTTCAGAATGTAACGTTTAGTATTGGGAGAAGGTTTTCCATGAACCTTATAGTTCATATAGTTAGAGACTTCAATGTGAGATTATGTAATTGTAAATTGTTAATATGTGACGAAGAACAGATACATTTTAAGATTATTTGTCTGTTTTGATAAATAACCGTATTCCACACACATTAAAACGGTAGTTTGAAAATACAAAATATGAATTTTGAACAATTAAACATATAATGTTTTAACTTTAAATGTATTTTGTACCAAAATTTGAATTTTCAAAGTTAGCGCCAAGGTAGAAAATTAAATTTTAAGCATTGGCGTCAAGTCAAAAATTGAATATTTGTCATGAAACCATACCAAAAATTAAAAATATGTGTTGGCGCCAAGTCAAATTTTCAAATATTTCCGTGTTTGATTTTGGCGCCAAATTTGAAAATTCAATTTCAGTGGCTACTTTTTAATACAATTTTTATTTTCGATTTTCACGCACGGTTTAATGAAAAGCGTTTTATTTACTTAAGAAAATAAAAGATATTTTGGAAAAAAAATTAAAAAAAAGTCGCATAATATTGAAATTAAATTTAAAGTGATTTACAAAAAAAAAGGGAAATTTTTTTAAAAATTGTTAAGGTGGTCAAAGAAATGGAGCAAGGATCCTCTCCATTTCCTTCTCTCCATTTCTTGTCCATATTCTCTCACATTCATATATTATATTATTATTCCTCATTTATCTCATCAATTATTTGCACCATTAGATCGTTCTAAAATATGATCCGAACCGTTAAAAGGAAATGGAAGGAAATGGAGAGAACAAGAAATGGAGAGGAGTTGTGTTGAAAGAAATGGAAGAAGAGGTTGAAAAACGAGGGAAAAATATTTTTTTTCAAAAACCATAAATTTTTAATGTTGATATTCGTGACCGGTTTCATGAAAAATGATTTATAGTTTACAAATTTAGTACACTATTGGTGTTGATTTTGGAAACTCTACCCGACAATACAAATGAGTCGACCCATGAATGAGCCAAAGTCGAACCAGTCTCTACCTGATCAAGCATATTGACCCGATATATCCCCCATTAATCAACCGAGCCGAACTCGAACCCGAACTCGAACCCGAACCGACCTGTTGTAGCTATTAACCTGACCTGTAAGTGACCATTGGGTTAACTCGAGTGACGCCGAATAAGCAACATAATTCGATTAAACCCAAACACAAACCCAAAATCGACCCGAATAATCTAATTGCATCTCTAGTTCTCCACCCAAGATTATATGCGTGGAATATCAGGAGTGTCAATTATAAAACCACCCGTATTGTTCGGGAATGCATGTTAGTTAGTATTGGTAAATAATATCTGTTCAGTTTTTCAGATATGCTTGTCTCGTTGACCTGAAGTTATTTACGTACTCTCTCCCTTTAACTTACCATACTTCAATATAATACTCTACCTATATATTAGAAAAATAGGGTAATAAAAGTTGAATGGAGCTACTTATGTGACTGCGAAATTTTTGCAAGGCCGCGCTGAGTTTGGTGAACACGTGAAGATGCTGTGTACCATTTACTGCCATACGTTTTACAATGTACTAAAGAATTTTTTGTCTGGTTGACTTAAAACTTGGTCACAGACTCGCAAATGTGAGAATTTTTTGTGTACCATTTTATGTAATCACAAATTCGAGATAAATACAGCCATTATAAAACTTCCTTTTTTCTATCATTGTTATTGTATAATTTTTTTTTCTATTAATGCTATTGTGGAGTATATATTAATATTCTAATCGTCATTTTCTTACCTTGATTACCCATAATAACCGGTTACTCTACTATTACCCTTAAGTTTTTTATATTGTAGAACTTTTTAGCATTTTTGTCGATTCACATACATACACCTATTCTTTTTTTTTTTGACCGCCATTAAGACTTTAATTGTTGCCAGTATGGGAGCAGTGCCTTGCCATCATTCATGAGGATGATTATTATATTCTGATGCTTGTCGGCTTGTCGCCTTTTGATGCTTGTCGCTTTCAGATTATCATTATTACTCGCTTATTTGTTTACCTTTGATTAAAAAAAAAAAATCATCACAATAAAGAAAACCCCCTTAAGGGTATCTATTTCACGGTTAATCTTAACAAGTATATTGTGTAATTCATGATGAGGCTTTCTAAAAACTATTTTCTTGATTTCTACGTCTCTACACCCTTTTGATTTCACTAAATTTCTGATATCTTCAACTCTTACATAATTAAAAGGAATGGTTAAATCGACTATTTCCCCCCCCCCCCCCTACATAACTCAAATTTGGGTTCCTTATAAAATATCCTCCATAATGAAGGAATAAAAGTCATTTCTTCCATTTTAAACTTTTTATATAATAACTAAAGAAGGATACAACTATTGAAGAAAATTTTATATAAAATCAATTGTTTAAAGAAAGACAAAGGGTTTGCAGGGGAGGAGTGTAGGTTACAATAATTTCTTTTTTCTTTGATTTATTTATTTATTTAATTATCCAGGTTAGATTTTCTTTACCTGCTAGGTAGGTAAAAGGTTACTTAATGACAATCAAATAAGTTAAATACGTGAAGACATTCTAAGGGTAGCTACTCCCCGTTTAGTAGCTAATTAGATTTCGGGGCTTCGCCACTCTTGTGTACCAAAGAAAAAAAATTAATGGCTACTTTAGAAGAAAAAAGTATACTACAATGGCAATAAGAGGTTCAAACTCTCACAAATTCCCTATTTACTGAAAGAATAGGCGAAATTCCAAATTTTCCCGCTTAAACATATTTCCTAAAATAAAGTTTAGTTATTTTTAGCATAATCTATAAGTATGGTGGGCTATAATACACACAATCTTTCAAATTTATATATTTATGTCATTTAGTATTTTATTCTACACAAAATTATCTCCAATCTTTTTATGATATAAAAAGGAATTCTTTTTTTTGTTTAAAGAATCATACGGAAAAAATTATTGATTTTCTATGATAAAAAGTTGTGGCTAAAAATATATTATCAGTAAAATTTTATAAAATAACACCATTAATCTCTCGGTAATAGGAAAAACTTTCATTGAAATACTCATTTCATGATTAATACGATTTTGACGTTGATTTTTCAAATCAAAATATAACGATGAAAAATGTAAAAAAAAAAAGGATTAGTTATTTTAAATTTCATAAATATAATACACTAAAAAAAGTTAAACTCTATATATACCGTGTGTGGACATGGGCCACAGGCCGGTCTGCGGATTTAGGCCGCCTACTGATCCGCGGTTGCAGGCCACCTACACGCCCAGGCCAAACTGTGAACATGCAGAGGTCTCTTTGAAAGCCACGCTCGGCGGCGTAAAATGCTTTCAACCAGATCGCTTTGGATCGGTCGGTTTCGTCTCGGTAAAGGTCTCGAAACGATTAGAGATGTTCGGAGTCGCCACCATGCATTTGTGGGATGCTTAGAACCCGTTCGAATCCACTTTATACCTAGGTCAACCAAGGCAAAAAGCGGTGTTTGACATAGGTACTAAAGATAAGGAATCGTCCCCCTTTTAGCATTCTATGCCTAAAATGACTCTCGTGCGCCCTGGATAAGGTCGTCCACTATCCAAAGGTTCTGAGTAAGGGGTGAGGGTACGTATTGGGAAGCCCTTTAATCGGACACCCAATCCCGCCCGCGTTAGCGGCCTCTACTGATCGATCATGGTTGTTTAAGTGCAAGAGTTGATAAAATGGTGTAAATGCATGAATGCACATCCAAAAGTCTTAACCTAACATGTGAGCTTTCTAAGTCGGTTCGTTAATCCAAATATCAAGCATACGATGTCAAGTTGGATTTAGATTGATTTGCATGTGAAAACGGAAATTAAACATCCATTTACCAAAATCGGGTCATGATGCTTAACACGATCCATTTGTTGAAAAAGGGTGTCAAATGACAAGTGTAAAAATGCAAATTTGTCAATCTGATCCGTCATGTATTCGGATTAACCGTAATCGGGATCGTCCTAGACAAGTACCAAAAATGAGGCAGAACAGTGCCAGGCAGCCCCCTTGGGGCGCGAGCCTATTGGCGATGGAAGGGGCTCTGCCCTGGTTTTAAAATGTGAAAACAGGCGGTCCCTTGAGGCGCGAGCCATGAGCCGACCCAAGGGGGCGTCTCCTTGTTTTTGAAAAGGTTATTTAAAACCGTATTTATGATGAAAGATTTGCAAATATGATTTGCATGACTCGGAATAATTACTATTGTGTTAGTAATATTCGTTGTCGGATTTGCATGTTTTGAAAAGCATAATAAAATGGTAAAAGGAAAATGTTTGATTTGAACTAATTATGTTAAGTTCAATTATTTGTAATTAGTCAAGTTTGTCATCGTACTCGGATTAAACCGACATGGTATAAAGAACCAAGGATGCTTATGAATTATGACTAATATATTTACAAATGTAAACAAATGAGAAAAATGGTAAATAAAATAAAAGGGTGTTAAAATACCCATTAAAATGTAATTAACCAATAATATCATCGAGTCACGGAATAAACCGTCATGGTATAAAGAACCAAGGATGATTTTTGTAATGGTCAAAATATGTTTATCATAAAAATGAATTAAAACATTTGAAATGGTAAAAACCGTAAAAGGAAAGCAGTAAGAATAAAAGAAAGTGTTGAAGGAAAGACGAACTCAAACACGGATGAGTCTGACCCGAGACCCACAAGAGGCGCGAGCTTCTTTGCATAGTAAGGAGCTTCTGTCTCAGGCCAAAACTCGGTTTTGGCTCGTCTAACCTATATTTGAATCGTGTTATGCATTGTTCATGCTTATAGATTCATAAAAACAGTAAATACATGAAATAAAGGAGTTGTTTACACCCTCAAACTTACGTGTATTGATGTTTGCGAAGTAGATGACTTTAGAGACGGTTTTCTCGTTGTGACTAATCGCGATCAAAGAAGTTTAAAAAGAGTGCCTTAAAAAAGGATTTCGTTTTGAAAATATGTTAATTAAAACATGTTGATTGATGAATTGAGTTGGTCAAATGGGTCGGTCGAATGCACGGCGACGGTACCAAACAAAATGTGTAAGGCTTGTGTTTACGATTGGTAGGTCGTAAACATGTGTCGATTTGTTGACTTAGGAAGTCGAGTATAGAAGTTTAAGGGAGATGTGAGGGGGAGGACTCTCGCGTGAGGATTTTAGTGTGTTGTGGTGGGTATTTATAGAGAAATGTGGGATGGTAGGTCGGTTGAGTTTGCGTAGAAACTAAGCAGGCAGCCTAAAGAGGCGCGAGCTACCCGGTGACTCAATAGGGTGTGTTGTCACTTTCGCAAATTTGGAATTTGCATTTGTTCTAACCAATATTTTGTTGGTTGTGATTTGTGGTCTTTGAGGTTTGCTTAGCCGTGTAAGCTTCATCTTAGGTGATATTTGGGGTAGGTATTTTGTGTCTTTGACTCGGGTTTGACCCGTGTGAGTCGGGATTTGAATTTCGAGACGGTTTTTGGCTCGGTGTTGGTTTAGACTCTAAATAGGGTCATTTTAATGGAAATGACATGATGAAGACATTCATGGCATTTTTTTTGACATTCGAGATATGGGTTGACTTGGGTTGACTCAGTTGACTCGAGTTGCGGGTTTCTGAGTCGGTTTTGGGTCCGAAGACGGTTTTAAATCTAATTAGAGTTATTTTAATGGAAATGACATGATAAAGACATTCATGGCACTATTTTTGACATTTGAGATTTAGGTTGACTCAGGTTGACTCGAGTTGTCGGTTTTGGGTCCGAAGACGGTTTTAACTCTAAAAAGTGTTATTTTAATGCAAATGAAGTTAGAAAACTTTTGAAATCATTTTTCATATTCGAGTAGTGCATTAAACCGTCTCATGTATAGCCAATCCACGCACGCATATCAAAAACATGTTATAGTCCGATCATCATCGGGTGGTTTTTGGGAGGTGCAGATACTCGGTATCTACAGAGCCCCCACTTTGACTGAGGCTTGGACAGGGCGAAAGTCAAAGTATGATCTCCAGGTCAATCGAAGATTACAACCTGAAGACCATTGCGACGTCGAGGCGACTCAAAAGGGTTTGAGCCAAGGACCTGCCGTCGGGAAGGGCGACGTCGAGGCGACTCGAGGATTCGAGTCAAGGACCAGCCGTCGGGAACATTTTAGAGTCTGTCGACTTCCGATTCGGGTCGTTTAAAGTCCATTAGACTACGTATAAAGGCTCGCCAGCCATAAGAAGGAATCATACCTGAGGCATCTTCGGGATACGTCCTTCAATCATTTGCGCGCAAAGGCTCGCCAGCCGGTGTTGAAGGTGGTGCGTTTTGAGGCTCGCCAGCCATAGGAAGGAGTCATACCTGAGGCATCTTCGGGATATGTCCTTGAGTCGTATCTTGTGTGCATGCAAAGGCTCGCCATTTTGTGATAAGGAGTCGCACCGAGGCATCTTCGGGATACGTCCTTGAGTTGTACCTTGTTTGCGGACAAAGGCTCGCCGGCTTGTGAAAAGGAGTCGCACTGAGGCATCTTCGGGATACGTCCTTGAGTTGTATCTTGTTTGCGGACAAAGGCTCGCCAGCTTGTGAAAAGGAGTCGTACCCGAGGCATCTTCGGGATACGTCCTTGAGTTGTATCTTGTTTGCGGACAAAGGCTCGCCGACTTGTGAAAAGGAGTCGTGCCGAGGCATCTTCGGGATACGTCCTTGAGTTGTATCTTGTTTGCGGACAAAGGCTCGCTGACCATGGTGGTCGAAAGATCGATCGTGGGAAATAGCATGTGTGACATCCATTTGAAAATCGGCACTACCGGGAGTTAGAAACTTCTCGGGACTCGCCGGGGATGTGAGTTCTTTGTCATTTGGGAGGTAGCGTATGCCATGTAATCGACGGGGTTAAAGCCCTTGGACTTGATGGGTCGCCGTTTGTTGGGAAGAACCCAGTACTCAATTGGAGTGAGTTTGTCTTCTCAAGATTATCTGCATGGTTAGTGACCACACAAATCCGCAGTCGCATAGACAAGCACGTTGAATGCAAGCATATAAGCATGTACGCACATAAGCATGTGAGCAATTAGCATAAAAGCAACTAGCATGTAAGCATATAAGCACATAAGCACATAAGCATGTGAGCAGTTAGCATATAACACTACTACAAAAATATGAATAAGTAACACCTAATAGAGAACAGTTAAGTTAATTAACCGTTTTCTAGCAATAAAGAGAACGCCTCTCCTAAATAAGTGTTGTGTTAAAAAACAATAGAAAACGCTTTTCATATTAACAGTTATCTAAACTTTTCGTAAAAAAAATAAAAATAAATAAAATCAAAAATAAATATAGAAAAACCCCCAAAATTCGTTTCTCTTCTAACTTCAATTACAAAGTTGCAACTCCATTTTTCTACTGAACATCACCACCTTCGACATTTATCTTCATCTTTACAAATTACAAAGCTGCTACCATTTCATAGAATCAAAGATGCGGTTGTCGGACCATCACCACCTTCGACATCTTTATATGGTTCAGAATTTCTAGGGTTTGAGCACCTTACCCCAAATTTCGCGATTTATAATGTTACAAATCGAATTGCGGCTATAAATCAAGAAACTGACTTGTTTCTTTGACAATTTCGGGGTTGGTCTACAATAAACAGGTTAGTATTGCTATTCTTGCGATTTATTATGTTATAATTTAAATTTTTGCGATTTATTTCAATATACGCTAGAAATTTGGAGATTTACAATAAACAGGAAAGCCGACGAAAATGGGTAGAATTAGGGATCTTCGCTTTCAATATACAGGTTCGTATTTCTATTCTTAGGGTTTTACTCTTGCATTCAATTCAACTGGTATTCCATCTAGTCGTTTCAGTAATTCGTATATATGATGAATATTGGTAATTTTTGTAATTGATGAACATGGGGTTATTTTTCCGCAAATTATTGATTGTAACAAGTTGATCAGGCCTACTAATTGTCGTGGATTCTTGTGGTTGTTAATTGCGGTTTTCATCATGCTAGGTTCGTTCTGATTCAATAATAGTTTAGATTAATTTCATACTGAAGAGGGTTTTCAATTGTGCAATCTAGATTACTATTGATGTTATGAGTCGGTTGTATTGATCGATGTGGATAGCTGATGATTTGATTATTGTTGGGATTCGGTGTGTCGAGTTTAAATTTGTTGAGCTCTTTGTCGTACACATATTCAAATGATTACAATTGTGTAGATTATTAGTTCAGTTTTTCCCTCAACTACTCATTTGGATTTCCAACTTCTCGATTCTTGTAGATTTGCAGCTATGATTTTAGTGAAGACTTCGTATCAGGAATGTCTTATAGTATGCCTACTGATACTGAGACTGTCAAACCAGAAGAGTTGGCATAAATCTGATTGTATAGTTGAGAAGCATCTTGGTGTTTATGTCATGTCTAAGCTCGAAAACTAGATACTGCTTCATGGGAGTTGAAAGTGCAGATTATTTGTTGTTCCATTTCTAAAGAGTGTATGTATCATATTATTAAAACTATGATCCACATCTTTATGTTCCATCCACAATTTATTTCCAAATAAATTGAGAACATTGAATAAATGAACTCAGTAGTAACCTCAACTTGAAAGTGCAGCAATGCTCACTAACATTGTTTTTCGGTTTATTGATGCCTAATGTATGTGTTTTGATCAACTGCCGATTATTATTTCACGATTTAAAAGTTGTTTTTCTCCTCTATAGTTGGGAGCAAACGCTATCCTGGCTGTTTCCCTTTGTCTGCCAAAGTGGAGCCCAGGTCAAGAAAATTCCATTGTACAAGGTATGTTTTTTCCCTCTATGTCGAGGGTTACTTTTTTTGGAACTCTAGTGGTTTGAGCAATTCTGATATGTATTCGTTTTGATACAACAATGCTGAGCTTATTTTTACATGTTCTCTATCGCAGGTGGTTATTGGGATGGATGTTGCTGCATCTGAGTTCTACAAGGAGGACAACTAGACAAGTCATATGACTTAAACTTCAAGGAAGAGGTATGCTTCAGTTGCCTTTCAAATTGGTTAAGATCGATTTTGTTTGATCGCGACAGAATGTTTACTGATTGGACTTCACCGACTGTGATGTTTGCAGAACAACGATGGGTCACAAAGGATTTCTGGTGAGGCCCTCAAGGATCTCTACAAGTCATTTGTGGCTGAGTACCCCATTGTGTCAATTGAAGATCATGATAACTGGGAGCACTATGCTAAGATGACCGCAGAAATCAGAACAAAGTACAAATTGTTGGAGATGATCTCTTGGTGACCGCAGAAATCGAACTTAGTTTGCTCGTTGTTTTGGCTCTGGCTATGAAACAAGTGTATTGGTATTGGACTATTGGTATTTGATTTTAATGAGAATAAATATATTAATTTTATCCAAATAACATCAATATTATTTTTTTTTTAAAAAGCCAAGAGGGATAGAGAACTGTTAGCTTACCCAACCGTTCTCTTTTACTAGGAAAGAGAACGCTTATCAGGTGTTCTCTAAAGCTCATTTCAGCCGTTCTATATGATTATGAATACAAAACGCCTCTTCTAACCGTTCTCAAAGCTTTAGAGAACACTGAGTTGGAGAACGCCTCTAAAACGTTCTCTAATGGTAATTCCAACAGTTCTCTAAGCCTATTTCTGTAGTAGTGTAAGCGACTAGCATGTAAGCATATAAGCACGTAAGCACATAAGCATGTGAGTAGTTAGCATATAAGCAACTAGCATGTAATATCTCACGCGAAGGGAGATAGAAGTTTTGAATGTTGTTAATCTTGAAAGCTGTTAAGAGTTGGAATTTGTTGCTCGTAGATCTGTGATTTAATAGATCGGAGACACGTGACCGTTGCGACATTGACTCACACGGACGCTTACTGATAGACAGACAAACAGACGGTCGTGAACGTGATACAAACTTGGTATCGACATGACACGGGGGTGACTCTGACAGACTTTGCACATGTAAGTGCAACTCCTTGCCAAGAAAAGGGTCACAACGCGCATCAGATCCCTGGATTGGAAGGTCCGCTCGGCTGGGGAACATGAATTGATTATCTTCTCCAGACATCTTTTCCTCTGTTTGCTCGTTGGAGATCCCTTCTCGAGGTATGATGATTCGGAGAGTGGAACCAAGACCTTGTCGTCGTCCAAACCGAGCACTAGGCTATGGGCGGTTTATTTTGGACTGTAGTTGAGACTCAAAAGATGTTTGAGGGTAAACGACGGGTGGCGTCTCGAAAGAGAAGCCCCAAGAGTGAGAAGGTGAGAATTTGGCAAAAGGATGAATGAGAGACGTATTAAGGAAGAAGCCCCCAGAAAAGAGGTGTACGATTAAAATTTGCAGCTGGGTGGGCTGCTTTTGAGGATTTATGTTGATGGTTGAGATTGAAATAGGTGTGCGGTTGTGTCCTTGTTGGGGGACTGCCTATGTATTCGCGTGTTTGCGAAATCAAACCAGATCGTAGTTCTGAGCTGGTTATTGATGATTGAAAATTGGAAGAGTTGTGAAAGGAGTATGTGGTTGTGCCTTTGTAATAGGACTGCCTACGTATTCACGTGTTTGCGAAATCAAACCAGATCGTAGTTCTGAGCTGTGTGTGCAATGGGTTGCAAATTGAAGGTGTGAAAATTGAAAGTGTGTGGTTGTGCCCTCGTAATAGGACAGCCTACGTATTCGCGTGTTTGCGAAATAAAACCAGATCGTAGTTCTGAATGTGTGTGCCTAAGTTAACTTTTAGGACCTTAAAGTGATTTGTAGGTGTATGGTTGTGTCCTTGAAGGACTGCCTACGTATTCACGTGAAGTGAAATCAAACCAGATCGTAGTTCTGAATGTGTGTGCCTAAGCGAGATGTTAGGACCTTAATGTGTGTTGTTAATTGAAATTGAGGTGTATGGTTGTGTCCTTGAAGGACTGCCTACGTATTCACGTGAAGTGAAATCAAACCAGACTGTAGTTCAGAATGTGTGCCTAAGCGAGATGTTAGGACCTTGAAGACTGAGGGTCACGACGGTAAAAGCCGTTTGGCGACTCGGGAAATTGATTTGAGATAATTCCCCTCGATCATGAATCGAAGAGGTCTAATTTGTAAAAATGTTCCTTATCATGTGAGCACACTAAAAAGTTGACCCTAAGGGTAAAGTGAGTATGTCCCGTTCTCGGTAGCAAAGCATTCGAGGACTCCGTATCTGGGTCAGGGTGAAAATGGCTTCAACATTAGGGAATGTGGAGCTTGGTAATAATAGGTTTGTTTGACAGATAAAAATCTGGAGTTGAGCGTCACGACGGAAAATCCCGTTTGGTGACTCGAAGGTTGATTGGAGATAAATACCTCTTCATCATGAATCGAAGAGGTGTAATTTCTGAAAATGTTCCTTATCATTTGAGCACACTAAAAAGTGGACTCTAAGGGTAGATTAGGTATGTCCCGTTCTCGATAGGAAAGCATTCGAGGATTCCGTGGGGATTGTGGTGAAAAATGGCTTCAACATTAGGGAATGTGGAGCTTGGTTATAATGGGTTTGCTTAACAGATAAAAATATGGAGCAAGAATTTTGTGGTGTTTAGGCCGATGGGTAACGACTTGTAGTGTGGTGCGTAATGGGGTCTCCGGCTAGATGTGGCCTGAGCACGAAATGGTTGGTAAATAACATGGGATCAGATTTCCATGTCTGGACCTTAAAGGTTAAGGTGTGATATTACGAGCTTGAGGGGAATCCTCAGAAGTCTAGATAGTTCTCCCTATAGCAGTCTCTAGAAGGACTTAGGGGTGAAGCAGTTTTTGTTATGATCTTGAG
Source organism: Silene latifolia (assembly GCF_048544455.1). NCBI lineage: Eukaryota > Viridiplantae > Streptophyta > Magnoliopsida > Caryophyllales > Caryophyllaceae > Silene > Silene latifolia. Next base: position 196,745,813 of record NC_133534.1, read on the forward strand.
GGGAATCCCCAGGATCCTAGATAGGTCTCCTTGTAGTAGTCTCTGGAAGGACTTAGGGGTGAAGCAGTGTTGGTTGAGGCTTTAGTGTTTGGTGTTTTGGACTTGTCGGTCCGGGGCTTTGGACTTGTTGGTCTTGGACTTTGTGTGGTTGACTCATGGGTCTTCGACTTTGGACTTATTGGTCCTGGACTTTGTGTGTTGGACTTATGGGTCCTGGGCTTTGGACTTGTTGGTCCTGGACTTGGTATTTTGAACTCACTTGTCCAGGATTTGTGTGTTGGATGCTTTCTTTGGATTTTGGCCTTTTTGAGAAAAAGGTTTCAATCTTGTTTTGTTTTGATTTTGGCTTGGGTCTTGGCCTTCGCCTGAGTAGCTTTTGGCTATGATTTTTTTTGCTTTGAGCGAATTGATTTCGGCTTTGATTTTTGCTTTGGTCTTGAACCTTGGCTTTGGGTGAATGGGTATTGGCTTGGGCCTTTGATTTTGGCCTTTCGCTTTTGCTTCGGGTGAATGGCTATTGGCTTGGGCCTTTGATTTTGGCCTTTCGCTTTGGCTTTGGGTGAATGGATATTGGCTTGGGCCTTTGATTTTGGCCTTTCGCTTTGGCTTCGGATGAATGGCTATTGGCTTGGGCCTTTGATTTTGGCCTTTCGCTTTGGCTTTGGTTTTTGATTTATTGGTTCTTTGTCGTCCTTCGTTCGAGGCAGGTAAAGGTGCACACGGGGATGTACCCGTTGGTGAGAGGTTGATATTTGGTGATGGGATGTTTTTGTGGGGAATGGGCTTGCCTTCCGTCATTGATCATGAACAAGGAGATGTTCTGGTTTGTTTTCTAGGTTCTTCCTAGAATCCCTTTGATAGAAGCTCGTTCTAAATTGGGTGCTATTAAAAGGTTTATATTGCCAGACATAGAATAGGTAAAGAGAATGGACACGGAGTTTCGAGTCCTCCGCTTACTCGGTACGGAACGTCACTCGAGTGTACTCACATTGAATTGGATCATATTGTTTGTTTTAAATCAATTCTCAAATCAATTCTCGTTGTCAACGGGAAATGGTAAAGTGGAGAATATATGATAGTTGGAAATTGTGCTTTTATTTAGATAAATAAGATGTTAGCACAGACTCAATGGACACATGTGACTCATGGGGACAGCCCCCAGTTGTCACTTAGGAATAGAAGGACAGATACTAGGATAGATATGAGAAAGCCTAAGACTCGGACTCAGACTCAATCGTAGATACGGACTCCTAATCATCACTTTCCTCCTCGAAGGTCTCTTTCGCAGCATCCAGTGGCTTGAATGTCTGGTCTTGAGCATTGACCCACTTGAGCACTTCACTCTCGTTGTTGGGAATGATATGAGGACAATAGTCGATGAGGCTTTTATCTCCTTGCAGAAAGAGATGTTCGTGAGGGTTGTTTTCATCAATTGGTTGGCCTAGGGATGAAGCTACCAGTTCATGGTTGTCGATCATATCTTGAATAACATGTTTCAGTTTGAAGCACGTTTCAGTGTCATGACCATTCCCTTGATGATATTGGCAATAGGAATTGCCGTCCCAGAAACGGCTTTTCTTGCATTCAGACGGGTCCGGAGTGGGCCCGATTGGTCGTAGCTTCCCTTCAGTCATAAGCATTTGAAGGGCTGCGGCATAGGTTGTGTTGAGTTTAGTGAATGTCCTTTGAGAACGCTCAACCTTGCTGTTTGATTTGAGACCTTCATGAGGATTGTCTTGGCTGAGAGGTGCAATTATGATTTTGCCAGCTTAAATCATATCTTGAATGGCATGCTTGAGTTTGAAGCAGGTTTCGGTGTCATGGCCCTTGCCTTGATGATATTGGCAATAGGCATTACCGTCCCAGGATCGGGCTCTTTTGTGTTCGGGTTTGTCCGGAGTCGGACCAATGGGTTGGAGCATTCCTTCTAAAGCAAGTATCTCCAGAGCAGTGCCATATGTTATTCCCAGATATGTTAATACCCTTTGATGTTTTCCCATGGTTCCGACATTGGTGTTTTTGGGGATATTTTTGTGAGTTTTGTTTTTGTTTTTATCAATCCTGGGCGGAAGCAAGATTGGGTTGTTGTCAGTGGGAAGTTTTTGGGATGTTGCTTGGTATTTTGAAAGGATATTTGTTAAGGTCATTTCATATCCTTTGTTAGTAGGTTCGTGGATGTGGGAACCATCGGATGACTCCTCATTTTCAGCGGATGTTGGTTGGTGAACCAAGGGTTGGTTTCCTCCTTGGTGGTCAGGTTCATTTTTGGTACCACCAAACCTCTTCTCCAAATTAGCTACCCGAGTGTTCAAATCATCGATAGCAACTTGCAGCTTTGAGAATATGTTGTTGATGGAGACGGAGAGCATCATTATACCGCTTTGTATGCCATCCTCATCAATAGTATGAATTTTCTCATCGTCAGGAAAGATAAGATGAGAGCAGTCTAGGGAAGATTCCTGACTGTGTTCAGTAGGGTATTCTGGAGGGTTGTTCTTTTTGTTTGTTGAGGGAGGTAATGGTAACTCACCCTTTTCAATCATGTCAAGGATGGCACATTTTAGGGGGAGACACATTTTAGTATCGTGTCCGCGACCTTGGTGATATTGAGAAAATAGTTTTCCGTCCCATCTACGTCCTCGCTTGTTTGGTAGAGGGTCTGGAGTTGGACCAATTGGTTTGAGCTTTCCTTGGGAGGTTAGCCTTTCCAAGGCTGTGGCATAAGGCATACCCAGATCAGGGAAGGACCTATGAGGTCGTCTGGTTTTTGTTTGGTCGTTGGCCAGTAGCCGGCTTTCAAGAAGCTTAACCCTTTGTTCAATATCGGAAGAGGGAGAATTCCCGGTTATCATTTTTTCCTCAACTTGGGAGAGACGAGTGCTCAAGTCTTCCACGGTATCTAGGAGTCAAAGGACCATGTTGTTGGTTTTAGCAGAAGTCATAGCGGATGCAGATTGATCGGCTTCTTGTGTTTCTGGTTGGCAATTAATGGCACCCAAGAGATTCCTATTTGACATAACGATAGGCGTTATAACTTGTCTTGGCCAGGTATTGCACAAACATAGGCAAGTGCGACACATATGTATAAAAGGCAGTTTTGCTATGAAGACGCGACGATGTGACTAGGTTATGAGTTCATAAAAGATCGTGAATGACCCCTTGCGTTTGAACTCTTGGTGCATGACATTGAACTTAGACTCGAGTGTCGACTTTGGCATAGTGATGCCTAGACAGACGACTTCTGACTCAGTTTGGATGTGCGTTACTGGCGTGACGCCGTCAAGACATGTACACAAACTTGACCTTTGACCCGTAATGTAGGAGAAAGACGGGCTTAATACCCGAGAGGTTTTGACTCTGCTAACGCCATTGAAGATGTCTCGACAATTAGGCGACATGACCTAGACCAAAAGGTAGGTACTAACTTCGGCAGACACTCGATGTTATTTAGACGACTTGACTTGAAATCAACTCGAGGCTGAATCAGAAAGGTGGACTGAAATTTTCGAAAATAGAAATTTTCAAAAGGATTCATTTGTCGTTTTATGGACGGTTTCCGAAGAGTAGGAATCTTCGAAAGTCGATCAGTTGAAGAGCTGTCTTAAGTTTGTTTTCAAAAGACGGTTTGAGTTTGAGTCGGCTCGGAAAACGATGTACTGTTTCCAGAGACCGTTTTTGAAATTCCGAATCACGCATTTGAAAATCTAGAATCGAAGAATTTGGAATCGTCATCACAATGGCCAATGAAAACGGTTAAATTTGTTTTCAAATGTTTTGACATTGGATTAAAAATTTGAAAACGGTTAAATTTGTTTTCAAATGGTTTGAAATTGGATAGAAATTTGAAAACGGTTAGATTTGTTTTCAAATGATTTGAAACTTGATTGAAATCTGAAAACGGTTAAATTTGTTTTCAAAGATTTGAAATTTGAATTTGAAATTTGAAAACGGTTAAATTTGTTCTCAAATGATTTGAGTTGTGATTTGAAATCTGAGACGGTTAAATTCGTTTTCAAAGATTTGACTTTGAATTGAATTTGAAATTGGTTAAATTTGTTCTCAAATGATTTGAGTTTTGCTTTGAAATATGAAAACAGTTAAATTCGTTTTCAAAGATTTGACTTTGAATTGAAATTTGAAAACGATTAAATTTGTTTTCAAATGATTTGAAGTTGGATTTGAAATTTGAAAACGGTCAGATTTGTTTTCAAAGATTTGAGTTTGAATTGAAATTTGAAAACGGTTAAATTTGTTTTTAAATATTTGAATTTTGATTTGAATTTTGAAAACGGTTAAATTGGCTTTCAAATGACTTGATTTTGAATTGGAATTTGAAAATGGTTAAATTGGCTTTCAAATGACTTGATTTTGAATTGGAATTTGAAAACGGTTAAATTCGTTTTCAAGATTTGAAATTGGAAATCGTGAGGATTGAATTCGTCATTACGACGGGTTAGAAAACCGTTTAACTTTTAAAAGACGGTATGCAAATCGAAAAGTGTGAGAATTGAAATCGTCATTACGACGGCTTAGAAAAGCCAATTTTATTTCGAAAACGAGATTTGAAATTTGGAAAGTGGCACGGGTTGAAATCATCATTACGACGGTTTGAAAAACGTTTTTGTTTGAAAACTGATTTCGAATTTTAAAAATTCGAGGGTATAATTCGTCATTACGACGGCGTAAAAAGGCTGTTTGAGAATGCAACGGTCGGCGATTGGCCGAGGTTTGAAACGGCCATTATGACGACGTGAAAAGGTGATTTTGAAATGGTTGTAAGAACCGGGTGTTGAAATGGCCATTATAACGGCATGAAAAGGTGCAATTGAAATGGTTATAAAAACCGGGTTTTGAAATGGCCATTATAACGGCATGAAAAGGTGCTTTGAAACGGTTATAAAAACCGGGTTCGAAAATCGTCACTACGACGGCATAAAAAGGTGTATTTGAAACGGTTGTAGAAAACCGGGTTTGAAAAATCGTCATTACGATGGCCTAGAAAGGCGTGCAACGGTCGGCGAAAGACCGAGTTTTGAAACGGCCATTATAACGGCGCGCAATGTGTTTTTGAAACGGTTGAAAAAACCGGGTTTCAAAATCGTCATTATGACGGCCTAGAAAGGCGTGTTGAAATAGTTACAAAAACCGGGTTCGAAAATCGTCATTACGATAGCATGAAAAGGTGTATTTGAAACGGTTGTAGAAAACCGGGTTTGAAAATCGTCATTATGACGGCCTAGAAAGGCGTGTTGAAATGGTTACAAAAACCGGGTTTGAAAATCATCATTACGATGGCCTAGAAAGGCGTGTTGAAATGGTTATAAAAACCGGGTTTTGAAAATCGTCATTACGACGGCCTAGAAAGGCGTGTTGAAAAGCAACGGTTGGCGAAAGACCGAGGTTTGTAACGGCCATTATAACGGCGCAAAAAAGTGTTTTTGAATGTTTGAAAATGACACGGAAGGACTTATGATCAAGTAACACATAAGCACTCACAGTTCATTATATTATGCATAATGCTGACACGGGTTTTGGCTTAGAAGGGTGGGTTACACACCAAGCAATCAAACCCCGATTTGCGAGAGGGATACCAATCCAAACAAAATGTGTAAGGAGGGTGCCCTAGCCTCGTGCTCGAAAGTGATGAAAGCTCTTTGACGAAACAGAAATGTGTAACGTCAATGGTATGCTTGACTCAATCGGGATTCGAAACGCAGGGATGAGAAAAACTCACGGCGACGAGACGAGCCAATTGGTCGAAAAGGGTTAGGTTGTGGGCCTGGACAAGGAACCCGACTTATGACCGTAATATCAATTAATGCACTTTAACCACGACCTCGTTCGAGTTTCACCTCTAAGGATCACAAAGACACAAGTGTCCTAGTTTTCCCCAGCGGAGTCGCCAAAATGTGGACATGGGCCACAGGCCGGTCTGCGGATTTAGGCCGCCTACCGATCCGCGGTCACGGGCCACCTGCACGCCCAGGCCAAACTGTGGACATGCAGAGGTCTCTTTGAAAGCCACGCTCGGCGGCGTAAAATGCTTTCGACCGGATCGCTTTGGATCGGTCGGTTTCGTCTCGGTAAAGGCCTCGAAACGATTAGAGATGTTTGGAGTCGCCACCACGCATTTGTGGTATGCTTGGAACCCGTTCGAATCCACTTTATACCTAGGTAAACCAAGGCAAAAAGCGGTGTTTGACATAGGTACTAAAGATAAGGAATCGTCCCCCTTTTAGCATTCTATGCCTAAAATGACTCTCGTGCGCCCTGGATAAGGTCGTCCACTATCCAAAGGTTATGAGTAAGGGGTGAGGGTACGTATTGGGAAGCCCTTTAATCGGACACCCAATCCCGCCCGCGTTAGCGGCCTCTACTGATCGATCGTGGTTGTTTAAGTGCAAGAGTTGATAAAACGGTGTAAATGCATGAATGCACATCCAAAAGTCTTAACCTAACATGTGAGCTTTCTAAGTCGGTTCGATAATCCAAATATCAAGCATAAGATGTCAAGTTGGATTTAGATTGATTTGCATGTGAAAACAGAAATTAAACATCCATTTACCAAATTCGGGTCATGATGCTTAACACGATCCATTTGTTGAAAAAGGGTGTCAAATGACAAGTGTAAAAACGCACATTTGTTAATCTGATCCGTCATGTATTCGGATTAACCGTAATCGGGATCGTCCTAGACAAGTACCAAAAATGAGGCAGAACAGTGCCAGGCAGCCCCCTTGGGGCGCGAGCATATTGGCGATGGAAGGGGCTCTGCCCTGGTTTTGAAATGTGAAAACAGGCGGTCCCTTGGGGCGCGAGCCATGAGCCGACCCAAGGGGGCGTCTCCTGGTTTTTGAAAAGGTTATTTAAAACCGTATTTATGATGAAAGATTTGCAAATATGATTTGCATGACTCGGAATAATTACTATTGTGTTAGTAATATTCGTTGTCGGATTTGCATGTTTTGGAAAGCATAATAAAATGGTAAAAGGAAAATGTTTGATTTGAACTAATTATGTTAAGTTCAATTATTTGTAATTAGTCAAGTTAGTCATCGTACTCGGATTAAACCGACATGGTATAAAGAACAAGGATGATTATGAATTATGACTAATATATTTACAAATGTAAACAAATGAGAAAAATGGTAAATAAAATAAAAGGGTGTTAAAATACCCATTAAAATATAATTAACCAATAATATCATCGAGTCACGGAATAAACCGTAATGGTATAAAGAACCAAGGATGATTTTTGTAATGGTCAAAATATGTTTATCATAAAAATGAATTAAAACATTCGAAATGGTAAAAACCGTAAAAGGAAAGCAGTAAGAATAAAAGAAAGTGTTGAAGGAAAGACGAACTCAAACACGGATGAGTCTGACCCGAGACCCACAAGAGGCGCGAGCTCCTTTGCATAGCAAGGAGCTTCTGTCTCAGGCCAAAACTCGGTTTTGGCTCGTCTAACCTATATTTGAATCGTGTTATGCATTGTTCATGCTAATAGACTCATAAAAACAGTAAATACATGAAATAAAGGAGTTGTTTACACCCTCAAACTTACGTGTATTGATGTTTGCGAAGTAGACGACTTTAGAGACGGTTTACTCGTTGTGACTAATCGCGATCAAAGAAGTTTAAAAAGAGTGCCTTAAAAAAGGATTTGGTTTTGAAAATATGTTAATTAAAACATGTTGATTGATGAATTGAGTTGGTCAAATGGGTCGGTCGAATGCACGGCGACGGTACCAAATAAAATGTGTAAGGCTTGTGTTTACGATCGGTAGGTCGTAAACACGTGTCGATTTGTTGACTTAGGAAGTCGAGTATAGAAGTTTAAGGGAGATGTGAGGGGGCGGACTCTCGCGTGAGGATTGTAGTGTGTTTTGGTGGGTATTTATAGAGAAATATGGGATGGTAGGTCGGTTGAGTTTGCGTAGAAACTAAGCAGGCAGCCTAAAGAGGCGCGAGCTACCCTGTGACTCAATAGGGTGTGTTGTCCCTTTCGCAAATTTGGATTTTGCATTTGTTCTAACCAATGTTTTGTTGGTTGTGATTTGTGGTCTTTGAGGTTTGCTTAGCTGTGTAAGCTTCATCTTAGGTGATATTTGGGGTAGGTATTTTGTGTCTTTGACTCGGGTTTGACCCGTATGAGTCGGGATTTGAATTTCGAGTCGGTTTTTGGCTCGGTGTCGGTTTAGACTCTAAATAGGGTCATTTTAATGGAAATGACATGATGAAGACATTCATGGCATTATTTTTGACATTCGAGATTTGGGTTGACTCGGGTTGACTCAGTTGACTCGAGTTGCGGGTTTCTGAGTCGGTTTTGGGTCCGAAGACGGTTTTACCTCTAATTAGAGTTATTTTAATGGAAGTGACATGATAAAGACATTCATGGCACTATTTTTGACATTCGAGATTTGGGTTGACTCAGGTTGACTCGAGTTGTCGGTTTTGGGTCCGAAGACGGTTTTAAATCTAAAAAGTGTTATTTTAATGCAAATGAAGTTAGAAAACTTTTGAAATCATTTTTCATATTCGAGTAGTGCATTAAACCGTCTCATGTATAGCCAATCCACGCACGCATATCAAAAACACGTTATAGTCCGATCATCATCGGGAGGTTTTTGGGAGGTGCAGATACTGGGTATCTACACCGTGCATGCATTACACGGGAGCTAAAGTAGTTCTTATTAAAGATGTAGACGGGTGAAATACCATTTGGATGAATAGGTTAAAAACAGAAGGTAGAAAAAGGTAAAAGATAAGAGAATATCTTTAGGAAAGATTTGTCTTAATTATATATACTTATATGAGAATTTTTTTCCAAAATGCGCTCAAAATTAAAGAAATTAATAAATGAGTATTTTTTTCAAAGTAATTACTCCAAATGGGTCCAAGTGAGCTCCAAAGCTACTACTAGTGCCAAATATACTATTTGAAAAAGCTAACAAGAGGAAAAAATCATAAGTCGCCGAAGGCCTAAGCAATTTGGACTAATGTCGCTTACTGACTCGGCGACCCAATGCTAAAATGCAAAACAAATTTTTTTTGCTATTGTAGCGACTCAGCGGCTCAACGACTTTGCTACAATGCCAATATTTTTTTTTTCCAATATTACTTTTTATAATCAACCAAAGACGCTGAGAGGCTGAGCGACTTTGTTCCAAATTCAATTATTTTATACATTTTTCTACTTATTTACAAGTCAGTAAGGTCGCTGAGGGGAGAGCGACTTAACCCATAGTCGCTCAGTCGCTGAACGATGTCACCTCAAGTCGTCCTCCGGCTAAGCTACTTTAATCCTTATCTCATCTTTAACAAAACCAATCCTACGTGGACCCATTTTAGGTAGCTAGTTTCAAAGAATACCCATTTTGTTAAAATGTTTTTTTTGATGAAATGTAAGTGATTTCATAAAAAAAAAGTAAAGTAACCATTACATGGATAACCCAAGTCCATCATAGCTGGACGGAACCCAGATCTGCCCAAAACAAACTAGCCCATCACAAAATCGGCGCACAATCCAAATACAAACTCATCACCCCCCAGTCAAGAAAACAAAAAACAAATTGGGGGAACTTTCCCGAAACGCAACCCTAAAAAATCTCAAATCAGTCGATTCCTTCCACAAATCCTCTTGATACAATCTTTGTCTATGCTCTTTTCCGTCTTCATCATGTTCAGGAACCATAAAGAAAGCTCACCTTTGATATTCTCAGCTATTTTCGAGGGTCTCTCAAGTTGAAACTCGAATTTGCAATGATTTCGAGTTCACCAGAGATGGTACATACACGCATTGATCGTTGCATTCAGCAAAGCCTGTCTTCTACTAGATCCCATCATGTGAGTTCTCCAATCTGTGATGTTCGTGCAAGGAAGATTGATCTCCAGCCACTCCCCTACTCGGACTATCACCTGGGTACTATACACACACTCAAAGAAAAGGAGGTCTTCAATTTCCACACCAGATCCACATATAAAAGAGGTATTCTCCCCCGTAATCCCTAATCTCTGAAGTTTCTCTTGTGTATTTAAAGCATTGTGATGATATAGCCATGCTATGATATTGTGTTTAGGGATAGTCATGTTGTTCCAAAAAAACTTAGCCCAACTGACCTTGTCATTTTTGTTTCGAAGAAACTCATAACCTCTGGCAATGGTGTATTCACTTCCTTTTTGCACCGTCCACACGTTTTGTCGATATGCTGGTTCTATATGAGCCCTAACCTAACATAATTTCCTCTTGTACCAACTTGCATCAGAACTTGGCATATAAGTATCTCATTCAGTGTTTCTAAGATAAGTATGATGCACCCATTTGACCCATAAATGATTTGTCTTGTTAGTAATCCACCAAATTACCTTACCCTCAGCAGCCTTGTTCCACATAATGTCATCCTTCAGTCCCAGTCCTCCTTCTTTTTTGGGTTTGCAAATTTTATCCCAGGCCACCAGAGGTGTCCTTATATAATCCACCCCCCCCCATCCCATACAAAATTTCTGCAAATGGACTGAATTCTAGCCAACACTCCATTAGGTAGAATAAACATGGAAGCCCAGTAGTTCTGATATGTTTTCAGGACTGCCTTGACCAGAATTAATCTCCCTGCATAAGATAATTTCCTGGTACCCAACCCTCTAATCTCGTTTACAATTTTCTCAATGAGAGGTCTACAATCATGTGCATTAAGTCTGGTAGTCTTTATAGGAACCCCCGGGTATTTGAAGGGCAGTGTCCCTTCTATGAAACCTGATACGTGCAAAATCTCAGACTTCAAGCTCTCCTTCACTCCATTAAAGTAAGCATTGGTCTTACCTTTGCTCAATTTTAACCCTGAAGATTTGGAGAAGGTAGAGAAAGTTCTCAGAATAACCATAATAGAGTGTGCATCACCTTTACCAAACAAGAGGAGATCATCTGCAAACATCAAGTGAGTGAGCTTCATAGGTTTGCAAAGTGGGTGATAGTTGAATTGCTTGATCTGACTAATATGTATCATCAGTCTAGACAAGCATTCCATACAGATTGTGAACGATAAAGGTGAAAGGGGATCCCCTTGTCTCAAACCCCTTTGGCCCTTGAAAAATCAAAACATATCCTTATTTAATGTTAGGGAATAAGATGCTGTAGTCACACACCGCATTATCCATCCTATGAACTTCTTAGGGAACTTTAAAGCCACCATCATCTGTTTGTCTACTAAAAAAAATGGGTCACCTATGCAAAATAGGTCCGTTTTGATTTTCCGTATTTGTCCGACAAATGCATTTAAATCGTATGCTTAATTATCTTGTGTAATTAAGTATTAATGTGCTCATATATATATATATATATATATATATATATATATATATCAGGGACTGATCAACCCGTATCAAATACTTTTGATTATAAATATTTGGGTTCCATCCTTTAGGTGTGACCTCAAGGGATCAACTGACCACCACCGTCAAATGACAGTAACGTCAAAATCTAGTCAGCTAACCGTTACCAATAAATGTTGATCGGTTGAATATATAATGTATCACCCCTTATGTATTCTTATCATGAGATTTAAATATGTGATTGCACTATTGTTGAGGACACATTCTCCAAAAGTTAGTGGCATATGACATGACAAATCTCGGATTCTCTACAAGTGTAAAGGCCAAGGATCGTCCCAAGCTGAACAAGGTGGCATAACAAAAATGATTTTTGGGAATGAAGTGCTCAAGTCAATCAAAACAAAACTAGTGGATTTGACTAACTTTCTAAACTTGACCACAATTCAACTTCCGCATTTCACATTTCAAAAATTTGAGATGGGGTTTGTCCCTCATTTGCTAGTGTCCTTTGCTTTCGCCAATCGCTTATTAGGCAATCGGTTAACCTCTAGACAATAGCTCTTGGGGTGATAGTCACTTTGTCTTTGGGCGGCCGAATTCACAACCGTGTGGGGGCCATATTCAATGGATCCCGCACCAAAGCACATTGAAGTGGTACTCCTCCATCAAATTTCTCAACAATATCAACAATTTAAAACATTTTGAGGTCTCTTTGGAAATTAAAAACGATTCCACATCACACAAACTTTTGAAATGAGCACTTCAAACTTGTTAATGAAAAGTATTTTTGGGTTGCCAAACCACCAAGACAATCAAGGTCCCCTAAATAAGTGGATCAAGTCCATATCACAACATAAGGTTGGATAGATGACACACATGCAAACCCTTGACCAGGCCTTAGACCATGGGACAAAAGATACTAGTATGACACATCCTTGGGTGTCTTGAGGGTATTCTAGCAAACAAAGTCTCAAGGAGAAAAATAATGTACAAGGGCCTTATATACACTTGTCAAGCTTCCCAAACAGGCAGTTTCACAAAATGTTTCTACCATACAAATACATGCCATGATTCAACTAACATATATACAACTTTAATGCATATGCTTCTATCAACTAAAATGCCATATAATCGAGATGCAACTCCTAACAACATATAGATACACAAACCGCAACAACAAAATAGACCGCATCCTCCTAGACATGTAAGCCCATCCTCCTCATATGAATAATGAAAAGAAATGGAAGGGAAATAGGGATTAGAGCGATCATACCAAGTAGGGGTGAGCAAAAATATACAAAACGGTTTTAATATACGGATACGATACGGTATACGGTTTCAATTAAGCGTTTTCCATATATACGATACGGATTTCCGTATATAGGATACGGTTTTCAAAAAACCGTATCGTATCCGGGTCGAGCAAAAACAAAACCAGGTATACGGTTTCTGATACGGTTTTTGAAAAGAAATTAAAATAACCAAAAATATCTTACAAAAACTAAATAATTTAACCAAATCACTTTAACTTGTCCACTTTCTTTTTCCCTAATGCATTTGTATAATGAATATTTAAATTTTGATTATTTTAATATGTAACCTATTATTAAATTTAAGTTAGGATGTACCGGTTTTATCGTGTATGCTATAAATTGAACAACAAATAACTGAAATCCGTATCCGGGTATACGAAAACCGGATATACGAAAACCGGGTATACGGTTAAACCGGGTTGGATCGTATCGACAAAATTGTGAATTTAAAAACCGTATACCCGATACAGTTTTCAAAACCGTATCGGGTATACGATTTTGCTCGGCCCTAATACCAAGCGGTCTTCATATTCCCTTGCTAATGCCTCAAATGAAGTGTCATATCTATGTGAGAAGAGAACAAAAATACAAGTATATACAATTCTACACTACTAAGTTAAAGAACATGTTTTTGGTTTTTGAAATTTTCAAATTTTTATGGATTATGTTTTTATGAAATTAAAGAACATATTTTTGAGTTTTATTCGAAATTTTGGAATAGAAATTCCCATTCCCCACTTTATTTTGGACATTGTCCTCAATGTACATGTAGGAGTAGGAATAAAAAGGAAATACATGTTTTTGGATTTTTGAATTTATGGAAATGAAGTACAAATGAAGTGCAAATGATATGAGTGAATGCATGCTCTATGTAAATGCAATTGTATACGACATATATAACAAATGAATGCAATCTAAACTACACTATATGATGCATACTCTAAGTAAATGCTTAGGTCACCTATGATCAAACCCCCCCAAACCGATTTAAGCACTATTTCTTGTGTAGGAGAAATGAGGTTTGGTCATTAGTGGCTATGAATGCAAGTTTAACTATATGAAACATGTGAGATATATTACTGAAAGATCATAGATCCTAATTAGACACTCTAATTAAAAGTTAAATTATCTCATAATTTGTATTGATGTGATCTATGTAACATGCATGCAATATAAAAGCATAAAAATGAAAGATTAAGGAAAAACAATTTCCTTACATTGAGAAATGGTAGTATTTGGGCACAACCAAGATCACCCATCTTGGTTGTTCTTGAGCTATTAAGAATGGCAAGATCATCCAATCTTCAAATTAGAAGAGCTCCTTTAAGTTGCACCCAAGAACAAACCTCCAACTCATATGATTAATTTTAACTAGAAATTAACCATATAACCCTTGAATATTATATAAATAATACTAACACTCTTAGTATTTATTTTGTTTTTACTAACAATCTTAGTAAATGGTGTATATTAATTTTAGAGAGATAGACCAAATTTTTGTTCACATGCAAAAGTGAAAAATAAAGTGTAGAAAAAAAATGAACAAAAAGATGGAGTGAAGTAGTAGAAGTGGCGGGTGGACAAAGGTAGAGTGAAGGATTGATTTTCCTTATTTTTTTGTCTAATACATTATGACACACATAATGATTACATGACAATTATGGAAGAAAAATAAGCAAAGTGTAATGATCATGATCATCCACTACACTCCATTTAAACGGTCCAATGTCCCATTTACGGGTCCATTTTGGTTCTTATATTTATCGCACAAATACGTGTAAATATTATTTAAACATCGTTTCATGTTTAAATGCTTCCAATTAATTTCGTCCAAATCACTCCGTAAATATACATGTACCGCTACACATATTATTTACGTACCAATACTAATCACATTAGTCAATTAGTTCTAATTTAATAACTAACTACTTAATCATTAATTCTCATCTCAAATAATTATTTATTCAATTATCGCATAATTAAATAATAATTTCCGCACCTCGAGTTCACAACTCGATATCTCTCTAAATCAATTTGATCGACTAACCTTTTAGTTATTTTATCAAGGGACTAATTGAAACTGTATCTCATACAATTAATTAGCTTTCGTGTTGGGGCTCGTTCCTTTAGGTGTGACCAAAAGGGATCAGCTGAACACCGCCGTCTCACAACAATAACGTCAAACCCTAGTTGGCCAACCGTTACCGATATACGTTGATCAGCTGACTAGTATTGCCAATGAATATCCCATGCATATTCCTTAATGAGATTTAATAATATTATCATGCACCATTATGGAGGACAAAACTCCAACAATCTCCCACTTGTCCGAGACAAGTTGTGCGATGATTATAACACACAATTGTAGATAACTCCTTATCCCAACAATATCCTGCTTGTACTGTACAAGGGTGTGTTACCGATTCTCTTGTCCGTTTTAACAACAATCTCCCACTAAATGCAAGGTGTCTTTCAGGTCGCACTTACACATGAACATATCGCGCCTGGTTTTCTCGATCGGGAGTGTGACTACCTGACCGGAAAAATCTCTCCCAGATTACTTCCGAGCGTGGCCACGCATTTGTAGTCATTAACTCCTCGAGTGGCCTTGAGATATAGTTACCCAACGTGGGTGGACAATTCTTGTCTGCCCTATCTATCCTATTGCACAATACAGATAACCATGACCTAGTAAATGCCCTTTTGGCCTCCTTTCACGGCACGACCTAGGACAAAAACCAAAGTCACTCGGAAACAGCACTTGCTCAGATAATAGTCTCCGGTCAAAAGAATCGACTCATCTTAGAGATCCCTACCTTGACCAGGCGTCTATAACAGAACTTAGGGACTCTCTAAAAGGTCACTGTCCGGCAAAGTATCACACACTCTGCCTATGTAATCGACTAGTCATCACATATGACCTTATGGTGTTGAACAACCATCAATCGACTTACAATCTAGTCACTCTGAGACGTCACCTCATTAAGTGAATAGGGACAAAATACAATGTTCATCTTGTTCACTTGAATAGTGTTCAACATTGTCTCCACAACTTATTCAGATAAACAAGGTATTCAATGTTTTCAGTCAAACTGAATAATTGAGTTCTTAAAGAAACTCTAACAATGAATGCGATCATCACTTATGTAAATATCAGTACTCTATCCAATATTTACATAACGATCTTTAGCAATTAAGGTATACTCCTAAATTCACATTGAGATGACATAACCATCATGTCTACCTTATGTCAACAGCTTTGGTTAGAGGATTAGCAACAGTTGCATCACTCCTATTTCCATTGCTATTTTCCTTTGTTCTATGCAATCTTTTCATCACATAGAGCCTTTCTAAGTACATGTCTAAACAAGTTTTTAGACTCTGGTTCTAAACCAAGTCAAACACTCCCACTGTTTTCACAGTCTCTTGGGATACGATATTCGGCTAACAGAACTACTCTACTCCCATTAAGTTCCGGTTATCAACTATCTCTCTTACAACATCGGATGTTGTAATGTACTTAGCTTTCATTCATGATTTGTAGGTATAACACTTATACATACACATCCTTCATATGACATCTTTTATGTATGACTCCTCATACATGTTTGCTTTATACATGTATAATTTATTATACACATATGTATAACTTCTTATACATATTATTCTTTATGTACATAGCACTCTTATATGCTAACCATTCCTTAACGAGGCCCATAACATCTTATAAGCATAGGAATGTTTCCGTGTAATCCTTGTACACGAAATTCATAGATTCCTCTAGACTACAAGAGTAAATCTTCAGTGCTTCTCAAGTACTCAAGGTTGCTCTTGATAATCATCTAGTGACACTCACTAGGAAATGATTGGTAATGACTTCTCATATTCTCAATATGATAAGTCCCGATGAGAGCAGCTTTTAGCATTTTTAATAGATCCTGCAGCGGAAGCACAAGAGATCATATTAATTGTTCAACAACTTGAATGAGTCAAGAATCTTATCACATAAGTCTCTTGACTATAATGCTAATATCCATGGAGATCTATCTCATTAGATCCAGATATTTTTGATGCGCCACGCTACTCTCAAATATTCACCCGAGAATATTTCTAGTCACTAATATGTCAAACACATATTTTAGACTTGGAAATATCACCTTAGCTACATTTCTAGTCACTAATATGTCAAGCACATATTTTAGACTAAAAAACTCACTTTAGCTCCCACTAAACTCCATGTATCATCATGTTATCTCGACACTCGAGTAATACCTATTTTGATAGACTACATGATTGAAACCAAAGTTCCAACTCTTTGACGTATATAGATCACAAAAGGGGTCTTCAAGCATGCCAGGCTTCTTAGCATTGACAAGATCAACAAAACTTCTCCCAAGGAGAAAGTTTTATTATTCATTTGCCGAATCTCATCCTCATGAGAAGCTATATTGCTAAGAACATACGAATTGATAAAGGCATTTGGGTTGTCACAAACTCTCTATAACAAGCCCAAATTTTAAACATCTTATGTAACCTTTACGACAAGATCAAGGTAACCAACCAAAGTATTCACCTTAAACCAAGTCTCGAAAAGATCTCGTGTTTCCTTCCTTATCGCATCGTGTGCAAGGAGATCAATTCGAATTGCATGGTGACACGCCATCACATAGAGTTCATACTATAGAAAAGCCTTTGATGAGGGTTTAAGATTCGTCACTTTTGAAAAGTAACGCAATATTATCGCAAAATTATCTCCTTATAACCACTGAGCCACCATAAAGAACGTCTTCTTGCAATATACTCAATTTGTGGGTCTTGGACTTCCGTAAGTTCAAAATTTCTCCCACTCTGTCTTCTTGAAAATGAAAATCTTTCTAGAAAGACAGCATTACGAGCCACAAACTCTTCGTACTCATTTTGAAGGAGTAAAAACCAAGTGGTTCAATATTGGATAACCCTTACAAATACATAAATTGGTTCTGAACATAAACATTTATGGTCCCAAATGTATAATAATGACAAGTTGGGGACCCTCCCTACCCAGATCTCATATGGAGTCATTGAGGTGTTGGAATATGTGTCCTCCGACAATAATGCGATCACAACTGTCGATCATGATAATCACATGTTTAAGTCTCATTTTAAGAATATATGTGGGATGTAATATTTTGCAGTCAACTGGTCCACACATATCGGTAATGATTGGCTGACTAGAGTTTGACATTACTGTCGTGCGACGGTGGTGATCAGTTGATCCCCTTAGGTCATACCTAAAGGGTAACACTCTTAATTGAATATTTAATTGATCGTATGACGATACGGGTTAATTAAATTACTTAAAATTGACGGACGATTTTGGAGGTGATATTTACGTGTCTCATTATAATTTGATTAAATAAGATACGGTCTAAGTAATCGAATTGTTTTATTGATTAGATGAAATTATTGTTTACGGAAACAAATTGAAACGGAATGAATAAATTATTATAAATACAGAATGTTGTAGTTTATAATTCGGAAACACTTTTTGGTACAAGTAATTATGAATTACTAGGTTAAATTTTATAAGTGACATATTTTATTAATATGTTGATTTTTAATTGTTAAAAATACATTTTATACACATAATGTCTTGGAATATGTTACATGTGACAAATTGACAAAATAATGTGTAAAATGGACTTTCCATTTTACACAATATGTACCGAAAATAAGGAGGAGTATTATACTTAATTATGTTAATTATGTTGAGTGGAAAGCATAATCATAATACCTAGCTAAGTAGCCTTGCATACCTATGTTTTCTTGAGAAGAATAACTTGTCCATGCATTGACTCTCTCTCCTTCTCCCAACCGGTTTTCCAAGAGCCTTATGGAGAGTTTTTCTCCATCAATTTTCATTCATACTTTTACATAATATTTCTAGTGTAAGAAATATAAAAACTCTCTAGAAAACTAGAGAAATAAACACTCCAAAATTCATCTTCTCTTAACCGAAATTAAGAGACCAATATTAATATTTTGGGTCAATTTTAGTAAGATTATTATTATTCTAGATCTAATAATATTAATCTATTAAGGGGTTATCTTGGGTATTCACTTTTGGGAGATATTCTATACTTGAATCTATGTTCATCCATTTTAGGAGTGATCAATAACTAACAAGAAGGAGATCTTGTTGGTGCCCCTTTAATCCGAAAAACATATGGTGAGAAAACGATTTCTTCACTTATCTATTTTAGTTTGCATGCATAAGATTTGTAATTAATTTTATGACTAAATTAATTAGAACATATATGAATATGTAAAGTAATGAGATATAGATTTCTAACAAGCGGTATTATGAGCCTTTGGTTGTTTGCATGCAAATCGGTTATAGTTTTTCCGAGTTATACGATTAACATATAAGACTTATAAATTTGTGTTTATTATGAAATATCACGAAATTTATTATGCATGTTAAAGTTTCTGATCCTAAAATGTAATTTGGATATTTTGGTTAATTTATGGATTTTTATTGTTCATTTTATTTAATAATGGCATTAAAATGTGATTTTATGATAAAAATGTCATTTTCGGACTAAAGTTAGCTAAACTTCGAATTTGCCAGTGGTTTTTGGATATGTTTTTACATATATTATTTTTAGATTATCTGGAAATTTTCAGAATTGTTGGAGTTTTTATGCTCGAAATATGGATTTTTCATGATAAAAATCGGATTTAAATGAAAAATAGGTTAATATGAGAAATATTTCGAATCTGGTCATAGAAATTTAGTATGTTGTCACATGCAATTTTACAAGATGTGTGTAAAATAATAGGCTATAATGAAGTCTTCATGCATGATTTATGAATTTTTGATGAAAAATAGCATAAATAGTGACTTAATTAGTGAAAATTGCTAAAACATACTTCATGACTAAGGAAAAACGTCACATGTTGTATTTTATTATCATTTCCAGATCTAAAATTGAAAATTTGATGAATATAATTTTTCTCATGTTTTTATGATTATTATTGATAAATCCGATAAACCGCAACATAGTTTTTCCGATAAATTGTTCGAAATTTTAACCTAAGTTTTTTGAACATTATGAGTGTCATGGTAGTTTTCCAGAATGTTCATGAGTTTAAATTTCAAATTTCAAATTTATTTGAATTTTTATGATTTATTTGGAGTTTATGGCATTTTTGGTAATTTTGAGTCCTTTAATGAACAATTTTAAGAAATACAAGTTAATTATAGTCAATATGTTAGTGGAGACTAATTTTGAGTCCTAAGTTGGTTAGGGTAATTATCTTGTGCATAAATATGATTTTATGTAATTTATTGTGATTATAAAAGGTTGAATCACGCAAATCCGTAAAAACCGTTTAATATACGATATTGGCTCCTTAAAGGCGATTTAGCATAAAATTGGGCATGTTCATACATATTATAATGCTGCATTTTATTTATGATTGTCATAATTTTATTTTATGTAATTTTATTTTATGTAATTTTTACTTAGTATGGCCTTAGTTTTTAATTGGTATTACCCGAAATGTATGGGAATATCGATTCGGTTGTAATTTATTGTGATCTCGTATCACCGTTTTGTATTTAATAGATTTATTTTATTTTAATTAAAAATGTATAATAGGAAATTATATAATTTGTTATGTAATTTATTTATTTCGGAGTTCCTTGAAGACGGTGTCACTCAAGGAAGATGATACATAAAGACGATGTTACCTCGAGATGCGTGCCAAAACCGAAGTTCAAGGGACCAATGGAGTTGGTTTCCGAATATGTAATAGTTAATTAGATTTTCTATTTTTGGAAGGCCATACTAGGATTTAATTTATGCTTTGCATTTTATTTATATGTTGCATGCATCGCTAAATCGCCATAACTAAAACATGCATTGTTCTTTTTATCGAGTTTATCGACCGTGTCAATTACAATTATCGTAGTTCACCGCTTTAGTTCACTTAAAACGTGATAGATAATAAATTGACATGACCTCTCGCTAAAATAAACAATTGAGACTTAGCCTTACGAAAAATTAGAAACCCATGAAGTACCAGTTTCGCAAGGGAGTTGAGCCGGCTTTACCGTAAGACAAACCTTGTTACGTTGGTGAAGTGGGTGATAAATGTCTACCCACCGAATTTATAAAGATGAGGGTTGTTTTCGGCTTTACCGATGCCCAAGTTGATGTAAATTTGGATCATGGACACATTTATTCGAAATTTGGGTCGAACTCAACGAAAGTATTCTCGACGGTTGCCGGATGTGTTTCGGGCTAAAGATAAATATTAATGTAATTTTATCGACCAAGAATTCTAAAAGTAGAATCGATTAAAGAGTTAATCTACCGAGTTATATTGATAAGGGTTGTTTTTGGCTTTACCGATGCCCAAGTTAATATGAATTTGGATCTTGGAATCATTTATCATAGTTGGGTAGAGGTCACTATGTAAATGCTTTACTTGTTATTTACAAGTATTAATATAACGATAAATGTTTTTTTTTCATTATTCCGTTATAATATTGTTCTATTTCTTTACCACAATTAATATACGATATCATTTCGATTTTAGTTCAAATCTCCATTAAAACATCGTACCTAAAGACAAATATCAATTTTTCTTCTAAAACCTCGAATTATCCATTGGAAGGATCTCATGTGAAGAGTATAGATAAAAGTTATTCATTATCAAACAGGTTTTTGATTCTTGACTAACACATCTACTTACAAAGGATTGTTTTTCATATACTTAATTAAATTAAGTACCTTGAAGCGATGAATTGTTTTGGTAATTAGATTTGTGAGAATTCGTAATTGACCAAAATAACGCAACCACTTCAATGAAAGTTTTAAGACTAAAACGATTGAATTGAAGAGTAGTCTTCATAAGATTTAACTTTACTTCTCTAAGTAAAGATTCTTTGAAATAAGTGGGAGCATTCTCTTAAACCGTTAAGAAAAGGACGAGGTTCAAGAAGTAAAGATTATAATGGAATTGATACAAGGTAATGTTAAAAGTAAAGTTATTGAGAATAACGATACTAAACCTATCAATCCCGACCAATAAAGTTTCCATTGTCTTAAATGTTGGACACTAGAAAAGAAACTACCCCAAATTATTGAAGAGTCAGCAAGTTAGTTGTGGGACATCTAATGAGACTTTCTTCTATAAATGTTTATTTGATTGACATAAATTTTGCTAGTACTACTTCGTCAATATTAGAAACCGGTGGTGGTTTTCATCATTATGTTTGATACATAGGATGATTAGAATATGACGACTAGCAACAATGATGTCGAGAGATAGAGTCATTGTGTACTCAATCTAGTTTTGGGTTTATTGTTGACCTTAATTATGACTATTAAGTGAATAAACTCCAAATAAGAATATAAACTTGGTAAGATACAAAGGAGGTTTCACTTTTGAGACCCCATTCACCATAATTGATGTATGGCTAGCCCATTATCAAGGTGATTATATTCTAAACCAAACTAGATTGATATATCATGAAGATGATACAAGACTCAAATTGGTAACCCAAGATTAAACCTTAGATTTTGGAATAATGAACGCAAAGAGTTATCGAGTACTCTTTGCGTATCTTGTATTCAAAGCAAGATATCTCGTACCTTTTGGTTGAAAAGGAGATCGAGGTTGTAAATCACTGATCCAAAATAGGTTGATCATTTTCTTTTACCAACGATTTAAGTTGACGCTAATGTGTTCAGTTAATAAGGTAAATAGAGAAATCTTTGAAGAAGTTCAAAGAGTTCAAAGAATCACGATTTAGTCGTGATGGGATTATCTAAGTGAAGACTTTGATATAAGCCAAAGGAAATGTGATATAGTATCACAAGTTAAATCTCTCTTAGCACGCATTATGGAATAATGTGTGGTTGGATAAGAATTCATACGCTATTCGATATGGTTTGGACTTCAATCAAGTTACTTTGAGTTACTTGATACTTTTGGGGGAATTTATCATTTTTGTCTAAATTATTTTCCACTAAATCCAAAACGAATCAAATGAGATATGAAATGGTAGGGTACCATGTTTGTAAGTTTTTTAAAAGAAACAAATGCTCATTTTTCCTTACTATAATCACGAGTACAACGAGTATGTGGCTCGTGAAGCTGTCTTTCTAAAATACAAGTTTATTTCTAAAAGACATAGTGGGAGAAATTATTCAAGAGCCACAAAGAATGTTATTTCGCAAGAAACTGGTCTTTCTTGGCTACATGAGACGTTTTGTGTAAGACGTTGTTTCTTTAAAACCTAGGAGGTTAAATTCGTCACTTGGTAAATAAGATGATGAATTCATGCTACTTTTAAGAGAGTAAATAGCTTATAACTTACAAAGAAATCGTTTGATTCAAGTTGATTACTTCTAGAAAGTAATGAACATATGACTTACATGAGAGTGTTTAAGTCACAACTCATTACAAGGCTTAGAGCCATGAAAATCCGAATTAAAAGGCTTGATTAGTGACAAAGGGTTTTGCACTAATAAAGAGAGATTTCAAAACTTGATTGGTTGCAAAGGTTTTTGTACTAGTTGAAATGCTTAAGTCTATTTGGATCTTCTTAGGGATTGTGTTTCATTATGATGATATACATATAGCAAGTAAATCTAAAAACCACTTCTTCAATTAGAAGGAATGTATTCAATACATGTTATGAGTTTTATAGATTCTTACAATCCTAAGATAATGTGCAACTTAAGAGATAGTCTTGAGTAGGACATCAATGAGTTGGAATCAATGATTTGATCATGGTATAAAAATTTTCCCGATAAGTCGAGAAGTTGTGTTTATACATGAAGTTTAGTGGGAGTTACGGAAATTTTTAGTAGTCTTATATGTGAATGACATATTGATCATTGCGAATGATTTAAGACTTTGGAGAAATATAGTACATCTTTAATATCCGGATTTATGGAGATAAATCCACATGATATTAGCGTCAAATAAGAAGTCTTATGTTGATAAGATTCATGACTAGTTCAATCGAGTTGAACATATTTGATTGATTCCATTTGCTTCCGCTGCCGGATCAATTAAATAAGTAATGATGTATAGCACTTCATATGCTTTGAGTATGATGAATTGTTTTAAAATCGAATTTAAGTAATAGTTACCAAGTAAGCCATAAAGATTACCCTTAAGTGCTTGCAGAAGCATTAAGGAAGTAATGCAAAGTGTTTTTGATGCAATTTTTGTGTAAGGGTGTTACACAAATGACAATTGACAATTGAGATTGCGCATGGTTTCTGACAAAACCATAATCAAAACACATTAGGATGGTTAAGATACCATCGTGGCTTTATTATTTAAGGAATAGATTTTCTAGAATCGTTCTAGACAATAAAGAACAATGAGAAATGTTTACAACGGAAATTGAGTACACTTGCAATCATGGGATGTGCAAGAAGGATGAGTCTCGCATACTGTGAAAACAGTGGGAGCTATTCTAAGGCTAGAGGGCCTATGTCTTGATTGGATCTCGACACGTACTCAGAAAGTTTTGTAATGCAAATGTATACATTACAAAAGGAAAACGAGTATGTAGTAAGGTTGAGTAAGGTACAAGAAGTTGATAAAACCTACTAACCAAAACCTTCTCATAGGCTTAACATGATGAGTCATGTCATTTCAATTGAATTGAGATGAACAACTACATTCAAGATCAAACTGGATTATAGAATATGAAGTAGTAATCAAGTATTGACTACTCATATGATAATCACATTTATCGTTCGAGTTTTTAAATCTGAAAACTCCTTTATACTTTGTTACATCCAAACGGGTTGTAGAGACAATATTGAACCCCGTTAAAGTGAACCCGGATTAACATGGTATTCGCCCATAGTCACTTATATGAGGTGACATCTCGAAGTGACTAGAGTGTGATGCGATTGATGGCAAGTTCAAGTGCCATAGGGTCATGTGAGATGACTAGTCGATCACATAGGCAGACGGTTAGGAGCACTTTGTCGGGCAGTGACCGCTTATAGAGTTATGGCAAATTTATATAGCCTGGTCGTGGCGAGAGCTACTATAGTATTCTAATGAGTCGATTCTTTTGACTAAAGACTGTTTGCCTAAGGTGGCACAGTTTCAGATTAACTTTGATTTGTGTTACTACGACCTTCGTAAATGGGATCAAATGGGCATATTTCGGGTTATGATGGCTGTGGCTAGTCGAAGGGAATAAGTGCGATAGGAATTTTCCACCCCTTTGTCAGGGTTAAAACAATATCTCAGGGCCACTCGAGGAGTAATGAACTGGAAATGCGTGGCCACGCTCGGAAGGTATCTATGGTAGAAAATTCCGGTCAATCAGTAATTCTCCAGATCGAGGAAACCACTCTCGATATGATCACTTGCAAGTACGACCCGAAAGACACCTTGCATTGAGTGGGAGATAGTAATAGGACAAGAGAATTGGTGACGCACACTTGTCGAGGACAAGTGGGAGATTGTTGGAATATGTGTCCTCCGACAATAATGCGATCACAACTGTCGATCATGATGATCACATCTTTAAGTCTCATTTTAAGAATACATGTGGGATGTAATATTTTACAGTCAACTGGTCCACACATATCGGTAATGATTGGTTGACTAGAGTTTGATATTGCTGTCGTGCGACGGTGGTGATCAGTTGATCCCCTTAGGTCATACCTAAAGGTTAACACTCTTAATTGAATATTTAATTGATCGTATGACGATACGGGTTAATTAAATTACTTAAAATTGACGGACGATTTTGGAGGTGATATTTACGTGTCTCATTATAATTTGATTAAATAAGATACGGTCTAAGTAATCGAATTGTTTTATTTCTTAGATGAAATTATTGTTTACGGAAACAAATTGAAACGGAATGAATAAATTATTATAAATACAGAATGTTGTAGTTTATAATTCGGAAACACTTTTTGGTACAAGTAATTATGAATTACTAGGTTAAATTTTATAAGTGACATATTTTATTAATATGTTGATTTTTAATTGTTAAAAATACATTTTATACACATAATGTCTTGGAACATGTTGCATGTGACAAATTGACAAAATAATGTGTAAAATGGACTTTCCATTTTACACAATATGTACCGAAAATAAGGAGGAGTATTATACTTAATTATGTTAATTATGTTGAGTGGAAAGCATAATCATAATACCTAGCTAAGTAGCCTTGCATACCTATGTTTTCTTGAGAAGAATAACTTGTCCATGCATTGGCTCTCTCTCCTTCTCCCAACCGGTTTTCCAAGAGCCTTATGGAGAGTTTTTCTCCATCAATTTTCATTCATACTTTTACATAATATTTCTAGTTTAAGAAATATAAAAACTCTCTAGAAAACTAGAGAAATAAACACTCCAAAATTCATCTTCTCTTAACCGAAATTAAGAGACCAATATTAATATTTTGGGTCAATTTTAGTAAGATTATTATTATTCTAGATCTAATAATATTAATCTATTAAGGGGTTATCTTGGGTATTCACTTTTGGGAGAGATTCTATTCTTGAATCTATGTTCATCCATTTTAGGAGTGCTCAAGAACTAACAAGAAGGAGATCTTGTTGGTTCCCTTTTAATCCGACAAACATATGGTGAGAAAACGATTTCTTCACTTATCTATTTTAGTTTCCATGCATAAGATTTGTAATTAATTTTATGACTAAATTAATTAGAACATATATGAATATGTAAAGTAATGAGATATAGATTTCTAACATGAGGCTATTATAGTTGGGTTTTAAACTTTTAGTGAGAAGATAGCTTACAAAATTGTGAAAAACCTCAAACTATCTCTCATAAAGTTTGGTTTATCTTCTTGACTACACCATACTCTATGGTGTCCTTAGGAGAAGGTATATGTGAACTGGTTCACAATCTTCTTAGTGATTATCAAGGTCATTACTTGATATTACCCATTTGATCTTCAAAGTCATTACTTTGAAACTTTCGATCAACATCTTGATCTTGACGTGCTTTTGGTTTACTACTTCATTTTGAAAATAATCCACGTTTCAAAAATTACTTTTATGTCTCATTAAATAGATACGAGGTTTTCATATCTACTTAACAATACGGTAAAAGTAACAAAGTATGTATATTACCAACTATCGGCCTTACACATCCGTATGTATATGGTCAATCACCTCACTATTTTGTTTCTTTTCTGCAAAAGAAAACATAATTTATGCACACACACCATAAGATTCTCAATCCAATGGTTGTTCGATGTGCTTATCGTTTATTCGTTTAAACGATTTTACTTGAGGTTTGATCAATTGGGTTCACCAGATGATGTGACCATAATTGGCGCATATTTAGCCCCCGAATTACCATTGTTTCCATGCTTTTTAGTGCCTATTTGGGTCATTTCTTATCTTTAGTTCTTTGTTTTGAATATTCTTTGAGATTTTGATCCCTTGGTAGGAGAGGAGTAAGAATCTTGCATTTTCATGGCAAAACGAGGCTAAATTGATCGTATTCAATGACCAAGCATCAAGGAGGGACAAGACTAGAAGGCCTTTGTACATAGCATAGTAGAAGAACATTTTTGAGAAAGGATCCTTGAGTCCCCAAGGAAATCCCCAAGGAACTCATGAAGAAAAGGGAAGAAAAGAAGAAGAAAAGAAGAAGAAAAGATGCTGCCAGACAATCCGAACGGATTGTACACAATCCGTCCGTCCGTCCAGCCCAATCCGAGCGTCCCTCAAAGGAATCCGCTCGGATTCCACCTCGCCAATCCGAGCGTCTTGACCAAGAATCCGCTCGGATTCTCCAGCCCAGATCCGGCCGTCCCGACTCCCATCCGCACGGATTTCAGTACAGCACGTTTTCATTCTTTGAGCCACGATAAGAGAAGCCCTTCTCTCGGAGAATACCGGAGTCTCCTTGCTCAACTTAAAAAGTGTAATTACTAGTTTAGCCCTTAGTTAACCCTAATGCATCCTCCCTAATTTTCACTATAAATACCCCATTAGTCTAATTAGAGGAGCATGTTCTTCTTATCAATAATTAGAGTAGTTAATATTGATCAAATCCCTCTTCAATATTGTAATCAAGTATTAATCAAGTTTTAATCCAAGTTTTAGTTCTTTAATCTCTCTCTTGTTCTTACTTTATTTTGGGTAATTGAAGATTATTTGGGTTATATTGGGAGATTGACAACCTCTCAATCGAGGATTCAAGTACTTCTATTATTCTTGCTTTATTATTGGAATCATTAGTAGGTATAATCTCTTAATCCCTTTTTAATTATTGCTAATTACTTTCATTTATTCATCATGTTTCATTATGTTAGTATGATTGACAACCTTTCTAGCATGATCAATATGATAATGAGTGAGTAGTTTCTTAGCTAGGGTTTAATGGGTGATTAGGGGAAACCAACATGGGGAATGATTCATTCTTAAATTAATATGCTTTCATATCTTATTTGCTTGCTTGTTTTGATCTTAATACATGCACATGTTATATTTGATGAAATGCTAAGCCTATGAATCCTTTCATTTACTACCATCTCCTATCTTTTCAATGAGACTTGTAAGACATAACCCAACTCGAGTCTTGTTAGACCATGCATGTGTTGAGTAGGAAAGATTAAGTCGACTTGTAGGTGTTGTACAATCTAATCGATTCGGCTCCGGGACCCAAACTTTCCTAGGATTGTAAGGTATAACCCAACTCAATCCATCACAACAATAATTGCTTGCTTATAATTTGAGAACATGTTTGTATGATCATATCCCATGATTCCCCTATGAACCCATGACACCCTAGTGCCTTTAATCAATTGTTTACACCCCTTATTTTATTCATCTTGCTAGTTTATTTTCATTGTTATTTTAGTTTAGTAACCTTCTACATCAACCCAATTTGTGACACCCCTTAGACACTACTAGTTACAATAGAATTCTCATTTCAATACCCATCCCTTGGGATCCGACCTTTACTTGCCTCTTTACTAATTGTAGAGTTGTTTGTGAAGTATAAATTGTGTTTTGTATCGACCATTGACCAACGACCACATATGTTTAATTGTGAACACCAAATGGCCTCGATCAAAAATTGAGAAGCCCTTCTCTCGGAGAATACCGGAGTCTCCTTGCTCAACTTAAAAAGTGTAATTACTAGTTTAGCCCTTAGTTAACCCTAATGCATCCTCCCTAATTTTCACTATAAATACCCCATTAGTCTAATTAGAGGAGCATGTTCTTCTTATCAATAATTAGAGTAGTTAATATTGATCAAATCTCTCTTCAATATTGTAATCAAGTATTAATCAAGTTTTAATCCAAGTTTTAGTTCTTTAATCTCTCTCTTGTTCTTACTTTATTTTGGGTAATTGAAGATTATTTGGGTTATATTGGGAGATTGACAACCTCTCAATCGAGGATTCAAGTACTTCTATTATTCTTGCTTTATTATTGGAATCATTAGTAGGTATAATCTCTTAATCCCTTTTTAATTATTGCTAATTACTTTCATTTATTCATCATGTTTCATTATGTTAGTATGATTGACAACCTTTCTAGCATGATCAATATGATAATGAGTGAGTAGTCTCTTAGCTAGGGTTTAATGGGTGATTAGGGGAAACCAACATGGGGAATGATTCATGCTTAAATTAATATGCTTTCATATCTTATTTGCTTGCTTGTTTTGATCTTAATACATGCACATGTTATATTTGATGAAATGCTAAGCCTATGAATCCTTGCATTTACTATCATCTCCTATCTTTTCAATGAGACTTGTAAGACATAACCCAACTCGAGTCTTGTTAGACCATGCATGTGTTGAGTAGGAAAGATTAAGTCGACTTGTAGGTGTTGTACAATCTAATCGATTCGGCTCCGGGACCCAAACTTTCCTAGGATTGTAAGATATAACCCAACTCAATCCATCACAACAATAATTGCTTGCTTATAATTTGAGAACATGTTTGTATGATCATATCCCATGATTCCCCTATGAACCCATGACACCCTAGTGCCTTTAATCAATTGTTTACACCCCTTATTTTATTCATCTTGCTAGTTTATTTTCATTGTTATTTTAGTTTAGTAACCTTCTACATCAACCCAATTTGTGACACCCCTTAGACACTACTAGTTACAATAGAATTCTCATTTCAATACCCGTCCCTTGGGATCCGACCTTTACTTGCCTCTTTACTAATTGTAGAGTTGTTTGTGAAGTATAAATTGTGTTTTGTATTGACCATTGACCAACGACCACATATGTTTAATTGTGAACACCAAATGGCCTCGATCAAAAATGGCGCCGTTGCCGGGGACGGTGTTTAATTGATTTAAGATTTCTTTTATTGTTATTAGTTGTGTCTTTTTCACCTTGGGGAAGTAAAACTCCTCAAGGTTTGTTCTAATTGTTTTCTAGTTGTTTGATATTTTGCGAGAATGGATTTCATAGATTGTGTTGTAGAGGACCACTTGAGTATCCCTTACTTCAAGGATCCCATGCAAGCATTAGAGGCCTTAGAAGCAAGTAAGGCTAAGAGCATGTATTGGGAGTTGGAGGTGGATCTCTTTGAGGCCGCTCTAGCTAACAAGGAACTTACTCATGCACAATCCGAGTTAGTGCAGAATATTCTAGTGGAAGCATGTCAACCCATAGAGGATGAGCAATCCATCCTAGAGGATATTCTACAAACTCAAGAGCAAGGGGAACCCATCATGGAATTCGAATATGATGAGGTTCATGAAAGTGAAGAAGAATATGTCATGAGAATGGAATGTTTAATGGAGATGGAGCAAATTCTCAATGAAACTCCAAAGGAGGAAAGTGAGGTACAAACTCCTACTCTGAAACCCCTTCCCCCATATTTGAAATATGCTTATCTTGACGAATCAAAGACCAAACCCGTAATTGTTAATGATAGACTTGATGATGACCAATTGGGAAAATTACTTGATGTGTTGAAACAACATGAGAAGGCTATAGGTTATAGTCTAGATGACCTTAAGGGGATAAGTCCCAACTTTTGCATGCATAGGATTCATCTAGAAGACGACCATAGACCTACCATTCAACCCCAAAGAAGATTAAACCCTCACATGCAAGAAGTTGTCAAAGGAGAGGTCATGAAATTGCTTGATGCGGGAATCATATATCCCATATCGGATTCTTTGTGAGTTAGCCCCGTCCAAGTGGTACCTAAGAAAGGAGGTACTACGGTAGTGACAAATGAAAAGAATGAATTAATACCCACAAGAATGATCACCGGTTGGCGTATGTGCATTGACTACCGTAAATTAAACTCCGCAACAAGGAAAGATCACTTCCCCTTACCATTCATTGACCAAATGCTTGAGAGGTTAGCCTCTAACAAATTCTTTTGTTACCTTGACGGGTATTCGGGATTCTTCCAAATCCCTATACACCCGGATGACCAACATAAGACCACCTTCACGTGCCCTTATGGCACTTTTGCATATAGGAGAATGCCTTTTGGATTATGTAATGCCCCCGCTACTTTCCAAAGATGCATGATGAGTGTCTTCTCCGATTATCTAGAGACCATAATGGAAGTTTTTATGGATGATTTTAGTGTTTATGGAAAGGACTTTGACTCATGCTTGCATAATCTTTCCCTTGTATTGCAAAAATGTGAAGATGTTAGTCTTGTTTTAAATTGGGAAAAGTGTCATTTCATGGTCAATGAAGGAATTGTTTTGGGTCACTTGATTTCGGAAAAAGGCATCGAGGTCGATAAGGCTAAAGTTGAGGTGATAGAGAAACTCCCACCTCCCGTGAATGTTAGAGGGGTGAGAAGTTTTCTCGGTCACGCGGGTTTTTACCGTCGTTTCATAAAAGATTTTTCTAAAATAGCAAAACCCCTCACTCAACTTTTGCTTAAAGATGCCCAATTCCAATTTCTTGTGAGTGTGTTGAAGCTTTTAATAGAATCAAAGAAGCATTAATCTCGGCACCAATCATCCAACCCCCAAATTGGGAGTTACCTTTTGAGATTATGTGTGATGCTAGCAACTACGCCGTTGGAGCAGTTCTTGGCCAACGGGTAGGGAGAGCTCTTCATGCCATCTATTACATAAGCAAAACCCTCGACCCTTCTCAAGTGAATTATGACACAACCGAAAAGGAGCTTCTTGCCATTGTTTATGCTTTGGATAAATTCCGGTCCTACTTACTCGGATCCAAGGTGATTGTATTTTCGGATCACCGTGCTCTTCGGCATCTCTTGATAAAAAAAGAGGCAAAACCAAGATTGTTGAGATGGATTTTGCTTCTTCAAGAATTTGACTTGGAAATAAGAGACAAGAAAGGAGCCGAGAATGTAGTAGCGGATCACTTGTCAAGAATCCGGTTTCATGATGAGAATGGAGAAACCCCGATCAATGACTCATTCCCCGACGATATCTTGATGGCTATTCAAACTCAACTTGAAAGGCACATCACCCCATGGTTTGCCGATTATGCCAATTATATTGTTGGAAAGGTGCTCCCTCCTAATTTGAACCACAACCAAAGGAAGAGATTCCTATTCGAAGTAAAGAGGTACTTTTGGGATGACCCAAACCTCTACAAGGAGTGTAGTGATGGGCTCTACCGGAGATGCATCCCTCAATGGGAAATCCAAGGAATCTTGGAAGGATGTCATTCATCACCCTACGGTGGGCACCATGGAGCAAGAAGAACCGTTGCAAAAATTCTCCAATCGGGCTTCTATTGGCCTACAATGTTTCAAGATACAAGAGAATTCATCATTCATTGCGACGCTTGTCAAAGAACGGGCAATATATCTTGGAGAAACGAAATGCCACAAAGGGGCATTCTAGAGGTGGAGATTTTCGATGTTTGGGGAATTGACTACCAAGGACCCTTTGTGACATCCAACGGGAACAAGTATATCCTTGTGGCCGTCGATTATGTTTCAAAGTGGGTGGAGGCAATTGCCACCCCAAATGATGATGCGAAAACGGTCACCAAGCTTTTCAAGAAGATAATTTTTCCACGATTTGGAGTTCCTAGAGCTATCATTAGTGATGGAGGAACACATTTCCATGAGAAGAAGCTAGCATCCCTTTTGACCAAATATGGTGTTCAACATCGAACCGGCTTGGGATATCATCCTCAAACAAGCGGTCAAGTGGAAATTTCAAATAGAGAGATCAAGCAAATCCTTGAAAAAGTTGTGAACAAGACTCGGAAAGATTGGAGCACAAAGCTTGATGATGCTCTTTGGGCTTATAGGACGGCCTATAAGACTCCCATTGGTGCCTCCCCCTACAAGCTTGTCTATGGAAAAGCATGTCATTTGCCAATCGAATTGGAGTACAAAGCTTATTGGGCAATCCGAGCACTCAATCTTGATCTCAAATTAAGCGGTCAAAAGAGGATGATCCAAATCCAAGAGTTGGAGGAATTCCGACTACAATCTTATGAGAATGCAAAGATTTACAAAGAAAGAACAAAATTGCTTCATGATAAGAGAATTCGACAAAAGGCCTTGCACAAGGGAGACAAAGTCCTTCTATTCAACTCCCGCTACCGACTCTTTCCGGGAAAGTTGAACTCTAGATGGATGGGTCCTTATGTGATAACCGAAGTTGGGAAATATGGAGATTTCGAACTCAAGGCCGAAGATGGAAGCAAGTTCAAGGTAAATGGTCAAAGGTTGAAGCCATACTATGAAGGAGCATTTGTTGTAGAGGTCGAGGCTACCTACCTCGGACCTCCTTCCCCTTGAAAGAACCATCTAAGGGAGAGTTTGGTGGAGTCCTCCCTAAACCACCATTTGTAAATATACTAACCCTCTAACTTGTATTTATTATTTAATTGCATTTGTTTAATAGCATAAATTCTTTTCATGAGCGCAAGTGAGGGAGGGTTACTAATGAGTTTTTGAATGAAGGAGCAAATTCCTAAGTGTGGGGATGCATTGAAAGAAAGAAGAAAAAGTCAAAGCTCGCAGCCAGAATCCGAGCGGACTTCCGGGAATCCGGCCGTCCTGGCAGAATACGGACGTCCAGGGGAGAAACCGCACGTCCAGCTGTGTTGAGAAATTGAAAGTTTCTGGACTGATGAAGAATCCGAGCGTCCCATTGAAGAAGACGCCCGTCTGAGGGAATCCGGCCGGATTAGTGGAAAGACGCTCGTCTTTTCCCCTGAGCATTTCAAGAAAATTCTCTGTCAATGAATCCGTCCGTCTTCTCAAGAAGACGCCCGTCCTGACCCTGAAAAATCCGAGCGTCTTATGCTCGGGACGCTCGTCTTGAGGCGGAAAAAATTTTGGAATTCTACTCTGTGGCAGAATCCGGGCGTATTGCCCAGAATCCGCCCGTCCCGTGAGAGAAGAATCCGAGCGTCTTAGCTTCGAATCCG
Organism: Silene latifolia; assembly: GCF_048544455.1. Lineage (NCBI taxonomy): Eukaryota > Viridiplantae > Streptophyta > Magnoliopsida > Caryophyllales > Caryophyllaceae > Silene > Silene latifolia. The sequence continues at coordinate 196,779,865 of NC_133534.1, forward strand.
CTCGTCTCCCTGCCCGTTTTTCGGCCCGACTTTTCTCAATTAAATTACACCCCACCACCCATATAATGACACATCACTACTCCTTCCACTTACCCTATAAAAACTCACCTCCTTATGACTCCCATACATATCCAAATCACTCTCTTCACCCACAAAATTAAAAATCCCCAATTTTCTAGGGTTTCCAATTCTCAATCAACAAGGAACATCTTTAGCAATTCTTCAAATCAAAATAACCCAACAAAAGAAGCAAGAATGGCACCTAGAAGATCCTCCCTTAGAAGCGCAAGAAGCCCAAGGATGGTGGGGAGTTCCTCTACTTCCCATCTCAACACCATTAGAAGAGAACATGAAGAAATTATAGACCTCTCAAGACTCAATGATTTCTCCAATGTGGAATTCCTCAATGATGTGCAAAGAATAGTCTTCCACCGGCTTCTAAGTAAGAATATCCTCCCTACTAAATTTTTGTGTCATTCTACTTTGAGAAAGCTTGGAATTTTCCACCAAGTGGAGGCTTTATTTGAGGTTTTTGGTCTTTCAACCCTCTTTCGCATGTATGAACCCACCTATCGGTCTCTTGTGCTCGAATTATTGAGTTGCTTAAAGATTACAACTTCAAACAAAGTGATTTGCATAGAGTTTAGGTTGGAGAATGTCTCTAGAACAATGACCCTTGTGGAATTTGCGAATGTGTTCGGGCTTGATGTTTCGCCTACCCGAACATCAAGACCCAAAAAGTATAGTGTCGCACCTTTGTGGAGGGCCATGACGGGCCGGGACTTCATTCTTACCAAGGAGTGTCTTGCTTTTCACATCCAAAACCCGATCTTAAGGCTCGCATACCGATTTCTTTCGGGTACCCTCTTCGCCCGCCGAGATCCGGCTATTGTGAATCAATTGGACCTCATGTTCATGGAATCTTATCTAAACATTCAAGGAAGAGACGGGTATCATCTCAATGCACCTCTAGTTTTGCTAGAAAAGTGGGCAAAATTTCGAAATGGAGATGATGATGGGAAGAAGCATATAGTGAATGGTGGACTCATAACAAGGCTTGCAAAGCACTTTAATCCTAGGTTCAATGAGAACAATGAGTACACTCCACTCTCGGGAGGAATGAGAATTAATGAAGACCTCCTTGTTGTCCAACACCATTGGATAACCCTTGAGGGGGTTGATAAAAGGATCAAATGGTTGACGAAAGGAAGTGATCCTATCTACCTTCCGATGGCCGACCTACCTCGAATTTCCCCAAGGAGAGGACGCTTGTCCCCAATACCCTCCTACCTCATTCAAAGTCAAGAAAGGCAAACTCCACCCCCGCAAGCTCCTCCACCACAACAACAAGAACAACAAACCCAAGGTGAAAAGATAAAGGTGCCTCCCTACCCCTTTCCCTACCAACCTTACAACCATCCTAATCCCTTCATCCTCCCCCGTGACGACTTTGTCACGGGAATCTTGCAAGACTTGCACTACCGTCAATATGAAACCAAGATGGACAACTATTATGCTCTTTACCCCCAATACCACGACATGGTTCAAAAGGGACGGATAAGTGAAGAAGGAGCTTTTCCTTCATGGGCTCAAATGGAATTGCTCTTTCCCAACTCGGAGAAGGCCAATGAAGGGGCAAACGGTCGCAAAGGGGAAGAAAGTGGCGACTCTTGTGGAGGTGATACGGTAAAGATTGAGAGTGAAGAAGAAGATGAATTCATGGATCCAAGTTTAAGTGATGCTTCTAGGGATATTTGGGATACCGATATTGAAGGGGATGATGCCGATATCTAGGAGATTACTTCATCACTAGGTGGAGCGGGCAAGAGGCACCCACCTTAGTTCAAGTGAAGTTTTCTCATCTCTCCTCTTTATCTTTCTTTTTCATGAAAAGAGCTTTGTATCTTGTTTCTTTGTATTATATTTCATTTTGATCATTGTTGGTTTAGTCCTAGCAACATCAAAGGACTCACACCTCGGTACCATTGAGGTGTTCTTTATTGTTCCCATTTTTGAAAATCCAAAATGACAATCTAGTTTCATGCATAGCATAGTGTGTGCATGAACTATACCCATGCTTTGACATTAGCAATAGTGTCTTATTTGGTTTGGGGAAGTTAATGCATACACAACGGGAGGTAATCTAAATTATCCTCTCCGTCATAACAAAAACCATGCATCATGTAGTATAGCTTAGTGTAGAATTGCATTTAGTATAGAAATCATGCATCATTTTGCATAATTTCCATCATTTTGGCCATTGAGGACAATGCCCATATTAGTGTGGGGATGGGAATTCTAACACTTAACTTTTATTCAAAAACCATAAAAATTGAAAAATTTCAAAAAAATCATAAAAATTTAAAAATTGAAAAATCCAAAAACAAGTTCATTTCCTTTGTATATATTGTCTTGTATATATTGTGTTTGTTTCATCCTTGTTCACTTTGATCGACTACGCCACATCCGAGACATGAGGATATTGAAGACCGCATGGTATGATCTTTCCAATCTCCTTTTTCCTCTTTATGTTAATGACTATGTGGCTTTATTTTGATTGATGCGGTAAAACAACGTGAACTTAGGATTGCATTTAGTTTATTTGTCATACTAGTTGGTAGAATCATATGCATTAGGATGTTTATATGTTAGTTGCATCATGGCATGTAGTTGCATGTTAGAAAAATTTTGTGAAACCGTCTACTTGGGAAGCTTGACAAGTGTATATAGGCCCTAGTAGATGCTTTTTATTCTTAAGACTTTGCTTGTTAGAATACTTGTAAAACACCCTAGGATGTGTCATGCTAGTATCCTTTGACCCATGGTTTAAGGCCGAGTCAAGAGTACCTTGTGGTGTGATAACTCCTTGGCTACCGTTTATTCCAAGGTGACCCTTGAAACCATGCATACTTCTATCATTCATCCATGTTCTACCATACATTTTTGTCATCAAAGGGAATGGGCACAAAAAGAAATCAATTTGAGTTCAATGAAATGAAAAATGAAAGAAAGTTTGCAAAAATGCATCAAATGAAAAGAGGAGCAAAAATAGAACTCCTAAAGCTTCAAATACAAGGCACCCTCGTTACTAATTGGGGTGACTTTGAAAATGTTCAAAAAGAAATGCAAAAAGTTGAAAGTTGTCAAGTATTGAAATGCCAAAAATCAAAAAGAAATGGCAAGAAAGTGTTCTCAAATGTCAAATGCCACAAGAAATTGGGGGGAAAAACAAAAACAAAAGAAAACTCCCAAATGAAACTCAAATACTATTGATCCCTTTATCCATCGTATCCATTTTTGTGCATGGTAGAGAGGGGACGACCCTTCTTCTTGTCTAGGCAAGAGGGGGAATTCCGCGATCCTCCAGTGTTTCTAACACCATAGGGAGTCTACTCTTGACAAAAGCATTTAACGATTGAGGACAAAGGTACCCTAGCTTGACACATTTTGGAGGTGATTTATTGGTATCCTTCTAGGCTTAGTAGTTTGAATAAATTGCATCTATGAAGGATTGTGTACCCTTGAATTGCTTCCCTTGTAGATAATTTCCGCCACTTAGATGAGGAAAGTGGCTATTCTTTTTGTAGATGCATCCATTATGTGATTTTTGTGTGCTTAATGTTTGGATGTGTCGCCATTTTGGCAAGACCCACCTTGCCTTGCAAGAAGGCATCCTACCTCATGGTTGTCTTGTTGTGAGTTGAAGGGGCGGAGTGAGACCCGCTAATTGTCTCATATCGGCTATTATTATTAGGTTAGGTTAGTATTGGTCCTAGTCTTTGTCACCTCTTTACTCGGGACGAGGAAAGGTTCGGTTTGGGGATATTTGATGTGACCATAATTGGCGCATATTTAGCCCCCGAATTACCATTGTTTCCATGCTTTTTAGTGCCTATTTGGGTCATTTCTTATCTTTAGTTCTTTGTTTTGCATATTCTTTGAGATTTTGATCCCTTGGTAGGAGAGGAGTAAGAATCTTGCATTTTCATGGCAAAACGAGGCTAAATTGATCGTATTCAATGACCAAGCATCAAGGAGGGACAAGACTAGAAGGCCTTTGTACATAGCATAGTAGAAGAACATTGTTGAGAAAGGATCCTTGAGTCCCCAAGGAAATCCCCAAGGAACTCATGAAGAAAAGGGAAGAAAAGAAGAAGAAAAGATGCTGCCAGACAATCCGAACGGATTGTACACAATCCGTCCGTCCGTCCAGCCCAATCCGAGCGTCCCTCAAAGGAATCCGCTCGGATTCCACCTCGCCAATCCGAGCGTCTTGACCAAGAATCCGCTCGGATTCTCCAGCCCAGATCCGGCCGTCCCGACTCCCATCCGCACGGATTTCAGTACAGCACGTTTTCATTCTTTGAGCCACGATAAGAGAAGCCCTTCTCTCCGAGAATACCGGAGTCTCCTTGCTCAACTTAAAAAGTGTAATTACTAGTTTAGCCCTTAGTTAACCCTAATGCATCCTCCCTAATTTTCACTATAAATACCCCATTAGTCTAATTAGAGGAGCATGTTCTTCTTATCAATAATTAGAGTAGTTAATATTGATCAAATCTCTCTTCAATATTGTAATCAAGTATTAATCAAGTTTTAATCCAAGTTTTAGTTCTTTAATCTCTCTCTTGTTCTTACTTTGTTTTGGGTAATTGAAGATTATTTGGGTTATATTGGGAGATTGACAACCTCTCAATCGAGGATTCAAGTACTTCTATTATTCTTGCTTTATTATTGGAATCATTAGTAGGTATAATCTCTTAATCCCTTTTTAATTATTGCTAATTACTTTCATTTATTCATCATGTTTCATTATGTTAGTATGATTGACAACCTTTCTAGCATGATCAATATGATAATGAGTGAGTAGTCTCTTAGCTAGGGTTTAATGGGTGATTAGGGGAAACCAACATGGGGAATGATTCATGCTTAAATTAATATGCTTTCATATCTTATTTGCTTGCTTGTTTTGATCTTAATACATGCACATGTTATATTTGATGAAATGCTAAGCCTATGAATCCTTGCATTTACTATCATCTCCTATCTTTTCAATGAGACTTGTAAGACATAACCCAACTCGAGTCTTGTTAGACCATGCATGTGTTGAGTAGGAAAGATTAAGTCGACTTGTAGGTGTTGTACAATCTAATCGATTCGGCTCCGGGACCCAAACTTTCCTAGGATTGTAAGATATAACCCAACTCAATCCATCACAACAATAATTGCTTGCTTATAATTTGAGAACATGTTTGTATGATCATATCCCATGATTCCCCTATGAACCCATGACACCCTAGTGCCTTTACTCAATTGTTTACACCCCTTATTTTATTACTCTTGCTAGTTTATTTTCATTGTTATTTTAGTTTAGTAACCTTCTACATCAACCCAATTTGTGACACCCCTTAGACACTACTAGTTACAATAGAATTCTCATTTCAATACCCGTCCCTTGGGATCCGACCTTTACTTGCCTCTTTACTAATTGTAGAGTTGTTTGTGAAGTATAAATTGTGTTTTGTATCGACCATTGACCAACGACCACATATGTTTAATTGTGAACACCAAATGGCCTCGATCACCAGATTAGAGACTTTAAAATCTACAAGATAGTATAATATTTAGTTTTCGTGAAGAATGTAAAATTCCTCTAACTTAAGTGGTCTAAATCAACAACCAAGTTATCATAGGAGTAGGTACAACATTTTGTTTTAAATCACATGAGTGATGCCTTCTATGTATAAACATAGATAATTACATTCTTTTAAAACCAAATTTAGGTACATTTGTGAAAGAAATGTAGATCTATATACATACTAACATACTCATATATGTTAAAATTAATTTGTCATAAAATTAAATATGGATTTTATGCATGCAAACATTAAAACAAATAGAGAAGAAATCATATTCTTACAATGTGATTTTCGGATTTATGGGCACAAGTGAGTTCACCTACTCACTTGTTCTTGAGCTCTCCAAATGGAAGAACAAGGATTCAAGTGTAGAATCCCTCCCAAAAGCATATACCCAAGGAATCTCTTAATAACCAATATTATTTAGATCTAGTAATAATATTAGTTTTACTATAAAATTGACACAAAATGTTTTTGAACTCTCACATATTTCGGTTGAGAGAAGATGAATTTTTGTGATTTTATTTCTCTAGAAATCTCATAAGATTGTAGAGAGCATATTGTTTTTCTTACTCTAGAAAATTATTGCATTGTTTGAATGAATGAATTAGAAAAAGAAAAACCCTTTTCTTTCCTTAGGGTGGCCGAAACATTGGCCTTGGGTAGCATGCCCAATGCCTTTAGTTTTTGCTCTTCTCAAAGGCTAGTAGGCTTACAAGGCTAGAGATTAGGCTTTAATAATTATGTTTTCTCTTATTAAAATAATCAACATAATTATTCCACTAATACTCCTAATTTTCGGTTTATACAAGATAAAATGGAAGGTCCATTTTATTTTGTCATTTGTCAATTGTGACATATGTGATATGTAACTTGACATGCGAATTTGTAATGTATTTTTAACATATTAAAAATCAACATACTCATAAAATATGTCATTTACAAAATCGACTAGTAATTCGTAATTACTCGTACCAAAAATGTTTCCAAATTATAAACTACAACATTCTGTATTTATAATAATTTATTCATTCCGTTTCAATTGTTTCTTTAAACAATAATTTCATCTAAGTAATAAAATAATTCGATTACTTAGACCGTGTCTTATTTAATCATATTTACAATAAGATACGTAAATTATACTCACAAAATCATCCGTCAATTTTAAGCAATTTAATTAACTCGTATCGGTATACGATCAATTAAATAATCAATTAAGAGTATTTCCTTATAGGTATGACCTAAGGGGATCAACTGATCACCACCGTCGCACTATTGTTGAGGACACATTTCCCAACAATCTCCCACTTGTCCTCGACAAGTGTGCGTCACCATTTCTCTTGTCCTATTACTATCTCCCACTTAATGCAAGGTGTCTTTCAGGTCGTACTTGCAAGTGATCACATCGAGAGTGGTTTCCTCGATCTGGAGAATAACTGATTGACCGGATTTATCCACTCTGGATACCTTCCGAGCGTGGCCACGCATTTCCAGTTCATTACTCCTCGAGTGGCCCTGAGATATTGTTTTAACCCTGACAAGGGGATGGACAATTCCTATCGCACTCATTCCCTTCGACTAGCCACAGCCATCATAACCCAAAATATGCCCATTTGACCCCATTTACGAAGGTCGTAGTAACACAAATCAAAGTTAATCTGAAACTGAGCCATCTTAGGAGAATAGTCTTTAGTCAAAAGAATCGACTCATTTGAATACTATAGCAGCTCTCGCCACGACCAGGCTATATAAATTTGCCGGAACTCTATAAGCGGTCATAAGGCCCGACAAAACGTTCCTAACGATGCCTATGTGATCGACTAGTATCTCACATGACTCTATGGCACTTGAACTTGCCATCAATCGCATCACACTCTAGTCACTTCGAGACGTCACCTCATACAAGTGACTATGGGCGAATACAATGTTAATCCGTGTTCACTTTAACGGGTTCAATTGTCACTACAACCCGTTTGGATGTAACAAAGTATAAAAGGAGTTTTTAAAAAAAAACTCGAACGACAAATGCGATTATCACATATGAATAGTCAATGCCTGATTACTACTTCATATTCTATAATCTAATTTGATCTTGCATGTAGTTGTTAATTTCAATTTAATTGAAATGACATGACTCATCATGTTTAGCCTTTGAGAAGGCTTTGGTTAGTAGGTTTTATCAATTTCTTGTACCTTACTCAACCTTACTACATACTCGTTTTCCTTTGTAATGTATACATTTGCATCACAAAACTTTCTGAGTACGTGTCGAGATCCAATCAAGACATAGGTCCTCTAGCCTAAGAATAGCTCCCACCATTTTCACAGTGTGCGGGACTCATCCTCTTGCACATCTCATGATTGCAAGTGTACTCAATTTCCGTTATAAATTTCTCTCATTGTTCTTTATTGCCTAGAACGATTCTAGAAAATCTACTTCTTAAATATCATAACCACAATGGTATCTTAACCATTCTGATGTGTTTTGATTATGGTTTTGTCGGAAACCATGCGCAATCTCAATTGTCAATTGTCACTTGTGTAACACCCTTACACAAGATTGCATCATAAACACTTTGCTTTACTTCCTTAATGCTTCTGAATGCATTTAAGGGTAATCTTTATAGCTTACTTGGTAAAGATTACTTAATTCGATTTTAAAACAATTCATCATACTCAAAGTATATGAAATCTTATTCATTTAATTGATCCGGCAGCGGAAGCAAATGGAATCAATCAAATATGTTCAATTTAATTGAACTAGTCATGAATCTTATCAACATAAGACTTCTTATTGACGCTAATATCATGTGGATTTATCTTCATAAATCCGTATATTAAAGATGTATCATAATACTCCAATAGTCTTAAATCATTCTCAATGATCAATATGTCATCCACATATTGGACTAATTAAAATTTCCGTAACTCCCACTAAACTTCATGTATAAACACAACTTCTCGACTTATCAAGAAATGTTTTATCACATGATCAAAATGTTGATTCTAACTCATTGATGTCCTACTTAAGACCCTCTCTTAAGTTTCACATTATCTTAGGATTGCAAGAATCTACCAAACTCAAGACATGTATTGAATACATCCCTTCTATTGAAGAAGTGGGTTTTAGATTCACTTGCTATGTATTTCATAACCTCATAATGAAACACAATCCCTAAGAAGATCCAAATAGACTTAAGCATTTCAATTAGTGCAAAAACCCTTTGCGACCAATCTTGCTTTGAAATCTCTCTTTATTAGTGCAAAACCCTTTGTCACTAATCAAGCCTTTTATTTCGGATTTTCATGGCTCTAAGCCTTGTATTGAGTTGTGACTTCAACACTCTTATGTAAGTCATATGTTCATTACTTTCCAGAAGTAATCAACTTGAATCAAACAATTTCTTTGTAAGTTATAAACTCTTTACTTTCTTAAAAGTAGCATGAATTCATCATTTTCAATAAATGACGAATTTAACCTCCTAGGTTTTAAAGAAACAACATCTTACACAAAACGTCTCATGTAGCCAAGAAAGACCAGTTTCTTGCGACATAACATCTTTGTGGCTCTTTGAATAATTTTCTCCCACTCTGTCTTCTAGAAATAAACTTGTATTTTAGAAAGACAGCTTCATGAGCCGCAAACTCGTCGTACTCGTGATAATTGAAAAGGGAAAAATGAGCATTTGTTTCTTGTGAAAACTTACAAACATGGTACCTTTACCATTTCATATCTCATATGATTCGTTTTAGTGGAAAAATAATTTAGACAAAATGATAAAATCCCAAAAAGGATCAAGTAACTCAAAGTAACTTGATCGAAGTCCAAACCTTATCGAATAGCGTTTGAATTCTTATCCAATCATACATTATCCCATAATGCGTGTTAAGAGTGATTAATTTGTGATACTATATCACAATTCATTTGGCTTATATCAAAGTCTTCACTTTGATAATCCCATCACGACTAAATCGTGATTCCTTGAACTCTTTGAAATTCTTCAAAGATTTCTCTATTTACCTTATTAAGTGAACATATTAGCATCAACTTAAATCGTTGGTAAAAGAAATTGATTAACCTATTATGGATCAATGATTTACAACCTCGATCTCCTTTTCAACCAAAAGGCACGAGACATCTTGCTTTGAATACAAGATACGCATATACCATTAACAATCTAATGGTTTTAAGAGTACTCGATAACTCTTTGCGTTACCAATCATTCCAAAATTTAAGGTTTAATCTTGGGTTACCAATTTTGGGTCTTGTATCATCTTCATGATATGTCATTCTAGTTTGGTTTAGAATATAATCACCTTGATAATGGGCTAGCCATACATCAAACCATGGTGTATAGGGTCACAAAAGTGAAACCTCTTATGTATCTTTAACAAGTTTATATTCTTATTTAGAGTTTATGCACTTAATAGTCATAAGTACAACTCCAAACCCAAAAACTAGATTGAGTACACAATTACTCTATCTCTCGATGTTGTTGTTGCTAGTCGTCATATTCTAATCACTCTATGTATCTAGTACAATGATGTATCTAGTACAATGATGAAAACCTCCACTGGTTTCTAATATTGACGAAGTGGTACTAGCAAAATTTATGTTTAATCAAATAAACATTTAAAGAAGAAGGTCCCATTAGATGTCCCACAACTAACTTGTTGATTCTTCAATAATTTGGGGTAGTTTCCTTTCTTGTGTCCAACATTTAAGACAATGGAAACTTTATCGGTTGGGATTGATAGGTTTAGTATCGTCATTCTCAACAACTTTACCTTTAACATTACCTTGTATCAATTCCATTATAATCTTTACTTCTTGAACCTCGTTCTCATCTTAACGGGTTAAGATCGAGAATGCTCCCACTCAATTCAATGAGTCTCTACTTAGAGAAGCAAAGTTGAATCTTATGAAGATTACTCTTCATTTGTTCGTTTTAGTCTTAAAATTTTCATTGAAGTGGTTGCGTTATTTTGGTCAATTACGAATTCCAACAAATCTAATTACCAAAACAATTTATCGCTTCAAGATACTTAATTCAATTAAGTATATGAATAACAATCCATTGCAAGTAGATGTGTTAGTCAAGAATCAAAAACCTGTTTGATAATGAATAACTTTAATCTATACTCTTTACAAGAGATTCTTAGCAATGGTTCATTTGAGGTTTTAGAAGCAAATTCATATTTGTCATTAGTTACGATATTTTAATGGAGATTTGAATCAAAAACGAAATGATATCGTATATGAATGTGGTAAAGAAATAGAACAAAATAATAACGGAATAGCGGAAAACTTAACATTTATCATTTTATTAATACTTGGAAAAACAAGTATAGCATTTACATAGTGACCTCTATCCAACTATGATAAATGATTCCAAGACCCAAATTCATATCGACTTAGGCACGGTATGGCCGATGAAACCCTTATCAATATAACTCGGTGGATTAACGCTTTAATCGATTCTACTTTTAGAACTCTTGGTCGATAAAATTACTCTAATATTTATCTATAGCCCGGAACACATGCAACTACGGTCGCGAATACTTCCGTTGAGCTCAATCCAAATTTCGAATAAATGTGTCCATGATCCAAATCCACATCAACTTGGGCACGGTATGGCCGATGAAACCCTCATCAACATGAATTCGGTGGATTGACATTTATCACCCACTTCCCCTACGTAACAAGGTTTGTACCCCGGTAGGGCCGAGTGCACTCCCTCACGAAATAGGTTTTCATGGTTTCTACTATTTGGTAAGGCTATGTCTCAATTGTTTTGTTTTAGCGAGAGGTCATGTCAATTTATTATCTATCACGTTTTAAGTGAACTAAAGCGGTGAACTACGATAATTCTAATTGACACGGTCGATAAACTCGATAAAATGACAATGCATGTTTAGTTATGGCGATTTAGCAATGCATGTGACATAAAATAAAATGCAAGCATAAAATAAATAAATCCTAGTATGGCCTTTCCTAAAATAGAAAAACTCTTTAACCATTACATATTCGGAAACCAACTCCATTGGTCCCTTGAACTTCGGTTGTGGCACGCATCTCGAGGTAACACCGTCTTTATGTATCGCCATTCTTGAAGAATCCGTCTTTGGGAACTCCGGAATGAATAAAATTACATAATAAATTACATAATTTCCTATTATACATTTGTAACTAAATAAAATAAATCTATTAAATTACAAAAACGGTGATACGAGTTCACAATAAAAATTACAACCGAATCGATATTCCCATACATTTCGGGAAATACCAATTAAAATCTAAGGCCATACTAAGTAAAATTACATAATTCAAAATTACATAAATAAAAAATTATGACAATCATAAAGAAAATGCAGAATTATAATATGTATGAACATGCTCAATTTTATGCTAAATCGCCTTTAAATTGCCAATATCGTATATTACTCGGTTTTTACGGATTTGCGTGATTTCAACATTTTACAATCACAAAAATTACATAAATTCATATTTATGCACTAGTTAATTACCCTAACCACTTAGGACTCAAAATTTAGTCTTCACTAACAAATTGACCATAATTAACTCAAATTTCTAAAATTGTTCATTAATAGTCCAAAATAACAAAAATAAGCTATTAAACTTCAAATAAATCACAAAACTTCAAATAAATTCAAAATTCAAAATTTAAATTCATGAACATTCTGGAAAAATACCATGACACTCATAATGTTCAAAATCTTAGGTTAAAAATTCCGAAATTTTCCCGGAAAAACAATGTTGCGGTTTATCGATTTTAACTAAAATAATCATAAAACATGAGGAAAAATTATATCCATTAACTTTTCAATTTTAGATCTGAAAAAGATAATAAAAAGCAACATTAGACGTTTTTCCTAAGTCATAGATTATGTTTTATTAATTTTTAACTAATAATGTCACTATTTATGCTATTTTCTTCAAAAATCCATAAATCATGCATAAGGACTTCTTTATGGCCAATTATTTTACACACATCTTGTAAAATTGTATGTGACAACATATAAAATTTCTATGACCAGATTCGAAACTTAACTCATATTAACCTATTTTTCACTTTAAATCCGAATTAAAAATGAAAAAACCATTTTTCGAGCATAACAAGTCCAAAAAATATGAATATTTACAGGTTATCTCAAAATAATATATGTGACAACATATCCAAAAATTACTGGAAAATTCGAAGTATAGCAAATTTTAGACCAAAAATGACATTTTTACTCATAAAATCACATTTAAATGCCATTATTATAATTATGAACAATAAAAATCCGAAAAATTAACCAAAATATCCTAAAACATTTTAGGACTAGAAATATTAACATGCATGTAATAATTTCGTGATATATCATAATAACACAAATTTTACAAGTTTTATTTGTTATTCTTATAACTCGGAAAAACTTTTAACCAATTTGCATGCAAACAACCGTGGCTCTTGATACCGATTGAAGGAAAAGTAGATCTATATACATACTAACATACTCATATATGTTAAAATTAATTTGTCATAAAATTAAATATGGATTTTATGCATGCAAACATTAAAACAAATAGAGAAGAAATCATATTCTTACAATGTGATTTTCGGATTTATGGGCACAAGTGAGTTCACCTACTCACTTGTTCTTGAGCTCTCCAAATGGAAGAACAAGGATTCAAGTGTAGAATCCCTCCCAAAAGCATATACCCAAGGAATCTCTTAATAACCAATATTATTTAGATCTAGTAATAATATTAGTTTTACTATAAAATTGACACAAAATGTTTTTGAACTCTCACATATTTCGGTTGAGAGAAGATGAATTTTTGTGATTTTATTTCTCTAGAAATCTCATAAGATTGTAGAGAGCATATTGTTTTTCTTACTCTAGAAAATTATTGCATTGTTTGAATGAATGAATTAGAAAAATAAAAACCCTTTTCTTTCCTTAGGGTGGCCGAAACATTGGCCTTGGGTAGCATGCCCAATGCCTTTAGTTTTTGCTCTTCTCAAAGGCTAGTAGGCTTACAAGGCTAGAGATTAGGCTTTAATAATTATGTTTTCTCTTATTAAAATAATCAACATAATTATTCCACTAATACTCCTAATTTTCGGTTTATACAAGATAAAATGGAAGGTCCATTTTATTTTGTCATTTGTCAATTGTGACATATGTGATATGTTATTTGACATGCGAATTTGTAATGTATTTTTAACATATTAAAAATCAACATACTCATAAAATATGTCATTTACAAAATCGACTAGTAATTCTTAATTACTCGTACCAAAAATGTTTCCAAATTATAAACTACAACATTCTGTATTTATAATAATTTATTCATTCCGTTTCAATTGTTTCTTTAAACAATAATTTCATCTAAGTAATAAAATAATTTGATTACTTAGACCGTGTCTTATTTAATCATATTTACAATAAGATACGTAAATTATACTCACAAAATCATCCGTCAATTTTAAGCAATTTAATTAACTCGTATCGGTATACGATCAATTAAATAATCAATTAAGAGTATTTCCTTATAGGTATGACCTAAGGGGATCAACTGATCACCACCGTCGCACGACAGTAATGTCAAACTCTAGTCAGCCAATCATTACCGATATGTGTGGACCAGTTGACAGTAAAATATTACATCCCACATGTATTCTTAAAATGAGATTTAATAATGATATTTAAATCATGTGATCGCACTATTGTTGAGGACACATTTCCCAACAATTTGTCCCTATCGAAATCATTGCTACTCTAGCACCATTTCGATACAAAATGTCGTATGCTAGACGTCTTACGTTTTATCAATTCATGTAAACTTCTTTACAAAGAAATGACCCGTACTTGGTATCTCATACCAAGATAGTGGAACTAGCCTATCCATTGAGTAGATGTCTCTTTCAACTTTGTTCTATCGCATACATCAAGGGTTGATTCTTCTTAACTCCCACTCACTTTCACATTCCTCTTTGCTTCAATCAAGCAAAAATGAATCTCATGAAGACCTCTCTTCATGTCATTCGCGATATTTTATACACTTAGTAAGAGTGAATTACTATAAAGTGAGTGTAAAATGTGGAAAAATCTCAACTTCTTCCGAAATTGGACTACTTACCCGTTCAATTGTTATCATATGCCTAAACTCTTTAGTGCATAAACAATTGATTTGGCCTTTCTCGAAGTGAGCCATTTGACGGTATCATATTGGAGTATTATAAGTGTTTTTGAAAACTCTTTTCGCAAACTTTTGAATTACTTCTTGAGTAATTAAAACTAATATGTCATCTTTATGACGGTGGTGTCACTTTCGAAATCAAGACTCTCTTGATAAAATGTGACTTCCTTTTAAACTCGTAATATGAGTTTGCAACATGAAACCCCCTTTTTAATATGTATGGTCGTTACTTAAGTTGTATAATAACCGCAAAAATCGTTGTAAGCTTATGTAGGTGAATTGGTAAATCATGTTACCAATCAAAAATTCCTTCAAAGAAACTTCTTTCTATGAAAGAATAATGAAACACGTATAATAATAAATAGAGAAAGGAGGATGAAGTGTGCGATGTCATACATTTATGAGAATGAACGAAAAATAGGAAAAATTAACATTCAATGTTTTAATTTTACTTGTGAAACATCTTTAACAAGTTTTAGCATTTATATAATGATCTCCCAATAAATTATATAAATGATTCCAAGACCCAAATTTTAAACAAAAATGAGCATCGCTTGGGCGAAACATCCCATAATTGTGTAAATTCGGTAAGTCACGTTGACTAATTCTACCTCTAGAACTCTTGGTCGACGAATTTCCTTAAATCCATCTACTAGCCCCGGAACACAAGACCGTCTTATATCCCGTTGAGTCCAACCAATTTTGGCGTGTGATAACCGCTTACTACCCTACTTACTCAAGGTAAAAAGAGAACACCCCGCTTGGGCGAGCGTGGCTCTAATGAACAAGAGATTCATAGGTGTTACTAATTGGTAAGGCTAATCTTAATTTTAGTTACGTGAGAGATCTTGTCAATTTAGTCATAAATTCCCCATAAGTTAACTAAGTCGGCGAATGTAAATGACGTGAATTGACAACCGCGAAAATAAAATGCATGTGAATGGCGATTTTGGCATGCGCGAAAATAAAACAAGCAAACAAGTAAGCATATGAAAAATCCTAGTATGGCCACCTAGTTAATCAAAAACTAGTCTATTACATTTCGGAAACCAACTCCTTGGTCCCTTGCCTCTTCATTCCAAAAGTGGCTCCATCTTGTGGGATTTGAAACACCTTCCAAAAATAGACTCCGTCTTTTGGAAACGCCGGTAAGAATAACTATTACAATTGAATTACATAGCTATTCCTATTATACATTAATTAATAAAATAAATAAAACTATTAATTAATTACAAACCGACGATACGAGACCTTATTTAATTACAAACAAATCGATATTCCCATTCATTTCGGGTAGTAAAGATTAAAATAAACTAGGCCATACTAGGTACAACAAGATAAATACTTTAAATAAATGACAATCATTCACTCAACTTAAATAAATATGCTTAAAATGCTGTAAAATGATGTCAAAATCGCCCTATCCATCAATCGTTGGTATCCATCTCGGTGTTTGTGGATTTAATCGATTTTTAACATGTAAAAATCAATAATCAGCTCTTAAATATCATTTAAGTCCAAACTAATTGTCCAAACTGTTTTGAACCTCAAAATTAGTCCTAACTAATTTTATGATGAATAATTAGTTTGATTTGGTGATATTTTGCTAATTAAATCGGTAAAATAATAATTTTTAAGTAAAGATAAAAAATAATTGAAAAATTACCCAAAAAATTGAAACAAAAATTTTGAGTATTATGGAACACTCCCAAGAACACAAAAATGTCAGAAAAATGTCCCCAAAAAACCGGATAAAATTTATGAAGGAAAAGATCGATATTTATCGGTTTTTAACCACTAAAACCAATAAACATCAAAACAAGGTGAAAACACATTTTAAAATTCACTTTTAACATTTTAATAATATTATTAAATGTACATAAATTTATCAAGGGCAGAATCAAATTTTTCGAAATTATGATTATTTTATTTCACTTTTATCGACTTTTATCTCATAAAATCAATAAACATGCAAAAAATTCGAACCAACCTTCAAACTTTTGCATACAATCAGTAGAAAACATGAATGAAATACCATAAAAATTCCATGAGCCGAATCAACATTTAACTATTTTTAGTCAATTTTTAACTAAAATACGGCATTTTGACTCCGTTTTCTACCAAAAATCATTAAAAATAGCAAAATTACTTCATAAATCACCAAACTTAACCACAAAACTTTTAAGATCAGTAGGTAGGCATTCCCCAAAAATCTCGTGCTAAAACCTCTTCTAACACAATTTTTGAGTTTTTATAAATTATCTAATAATTCATTAATATGCTTAAAATCAACATGCAAATTACAAGCCTTAGCTCTGATACCACTTGAAAGATCATAGATCCTAATTAGACACTCTAATTAAAAGTCAAATTATCTCATAATTTGTATTTATGTGATCTATGTAACATGCATGCAATATAAAAGCATAAAAATGAAAGATTAAGGAAAAATAATTTCCTTATATTGAGAAATGGTAATATTTGGGCGCAACCAAGATCACCCATCTTGGTTGTTCTTGACCTAATTATGATTGGCAAGATCATCCAATCTTCAAATTGGAAGAGCTCCTTTAAGTTGCACCCAAGAACAAACCTCCAACTCATATGATTAATTTTAACTAGAAATTAACCATATAACCCTTGAATATTATATAAATAATACTAACACTCTTAGTATTTATTTTGTTTTTACTAACAATCTTAGTAAATGGTGTATATTAATTTTAGAGAGATAGACCAAATTTTTGTTCACATGCAAAAGTGAAAAAAGAAGTGTAGAAACAAAATGAACAAAAAGATGGAGTGAAGTAGTAGAAGTGGCGGGTGGACAAAGGTAGAGTGAAGGATTGATTTTCCTTATTTTTTTGTCTAATGCATTATGACACACATAATGATTACATGACAATTATGGAAGAAAAATAAGCAAAGAGTAATGATCATGATCATCCACTACACTCCATTTACACGGTCCAATGTCCCATTTACGGGTCCATTTTGGTTCTTATATTTGTCGCACAAATACGTGTAAATATTATTTAAACATCGTTTCATGTTTAAATGCTTCCAATTAATTTCGTCCAAATCACTCCGTAAATATACATGTACCGCTACACATATTATTTACGTACCAATACTAATCACATTAGTCAATTAGTACTAATTTAATAATTAACTGCTTAATCATTAATTCCCGTCTCAAATAATTATTTATTCAATTATCACATAATTAAATAATAATTTCCGCACCTCGAGTTCACAACTCGATATCTCTCTAAATTAATTTGATCGACTAACCTTTTAGTTATTTTATCAAGGGACTAATTTAAACTGTATCTCATACAATTAATTAGCTTTCGTGTTGGGGCTCGTTCCTTTAGGTGTGACCGAAAGGGATCAGCTGAACACCGCCGTCTCACGACAGTAACGTCAAACACTAGTTGGCCAACCGTTACCGATATACGTTGATCAGCTGACTAGTATTTCCAATGAATATCCCATGCATATTCCTTAATGAGAGTTAATAATATTATCATGCACTATTGTGGAGGACAAAACTCCAACAATTACAATACAAGCTATACTATATGAACTAATGAAAATTTAATATAGAATATAATACAAATACAAGCCTAAAATATATGATTAACTATAATGTATGTCACTTCATGGTTTAACCTCCCCAAACCGATTTTAAACACCATTGCTAATGTAGGAAGGAAGGGGTTTAATAATGAGGTAACTACATAAACGCAACTATACATGAGAGATAGGGAAATAAAGGGTTCTTACAATCATGATCTCAATGGTTTGTATAGTGTAGAAGATGAAGATGGTAGATAGGATGCATATATAGCCATTTCACGAGCCAAATGAGAGAAAAAGTGAGTTTCAGGGTCAGCTCGGGCGGGCTGGGCTTAGCTCGCTCTGATTCTGCTTCAGCATTTTAATTTTAACATCAACCCGCTCGAGTCAATTTTAACTCGCTCGAGTTACTGCTCGACCCGCTCGAGTTGAGGCTTGGGATGCCTAGATTCGCTGAAATCCGCCCGTGTTCTCATGAAGGAACCTTTTTCTTTCTTTCTTCATGCCTTAACTTGCTCGGGTTCACCTCAATCCCCACAGGTTCATGCAATTTTTGACCCAACATTTTTTTAATGAATTGCAAAATAAACAAAGGCTTGAATCATCCATTCTCTTCATTTCTTTGCATTTCCTATCTTCTCATTTTCATCATTTTCCTTCAGAATGCTCAATCAAAATATGAGATCCCTTCATTTCATCTCTCATGCAATAATTAAATGAATGAATGCAAAATTACACTAAATGCATATATACAAGTTAATGGTTATTGAGGAACTCTATCAAACCAAAGATTGCCAATTAATAATTTCATACAAAAATATCACAAGCACTCAAAGAACGTAGAAGTCGGTCAAATTATTGGGAGTGGGATATAAATAGGCATGGATAGCAACACAAGATTACGCAAATGAATAATGCCTAAGTAATAGACCGAACAAGTATGTTAAGAACATTATGAAAAAAATCATAGGAGATATGATGGATGGAAGGGACATGAAACGAGTAATCGCTTAGCATTTGACTAAACTCGTCCTCCAAATAGTCAAAATCACAACATTCAAGGCAAGTACTCTCATTATCATCCAAGGTAACTTCAATGGTGTCTATTTGGATGTCATCATATTCCTCATCCCAACAAGGACCATTATCAAAGGGGTTGTCGTACCAAGGCTCACCATGTTCAACACAATTGTCTCCTTCTAACATGTCATCCTCAAAGGGTGAGTCTTTACTCAAGCTCACATCCATCTCACTCTCATTTTGCCCATTAGCATTAAATTTCATGGAAGTTGGATTTATTGTTACACAAGAAGAGTAAGATATCGGGGTCCAAGCATTGCTCTCATAATAAAAAATGTACTTCTCATCACCATCACTCTCATCATCTATCACTCCATCTTCCCAAGGAGAGGCAAATTTGTGAATATAGTAGGTTGGCTCAAGGTTATAGGAAGGTGTCTCATTCTCACAAATCTCATTTTCATCATAGTTTTCCTTAATGAATTTTTGAAATGTCGTTTTTATCGCATCCAACATACCTTCCTTGGTACTTTCAAATATGTCATGCACAATTTGTTTAAGACATTCGGTGGCCATGAACTCAACAAATTCCCAAAATTCCTCACAACTCATCTCACATATCCTACCACCACTAAAGTGAAATGCTAAGTTGTGTGTTTCAAGGTTCATGCCATCACAAACAACACAACATGCTTCATAATTTGAAAGAGCAAAACCATGATGGCAAGCATAAGTCATATAATCTTCAAATCTTGCAATATACTTATCAAATGACTCATTTTCAAATTGCCAAAAGGTGAAAGTAGACATGTTGATCAAATGAAATAAAGCTAGTACAAGAAATAAAATTTTCAAGGAATCAAGATCCCTCAGGAAGAATAACAACTAAAACTAGACAAAAGAACGATTCAAATACACAACACCGTCCCCGGCAACGGCGCCATTTTGATGCGACGGGTCGTTGCCCGCCATCAAACACATTTATATCCAACTACTAGCATAGAAAGCAAGTCGGAGTGGAACCCAAAGGATGGGGGTACTCAAATTGTTCAATCTAATTACAGTTGCACTAGGTTTGTCACAATTGATTTTAGTTGATGATTCTAAACTAATGAAAGCAATAAAAAGCAATGAAAGGTAAAACAAGCAAAAAACAAGGATGTGAACAAATGATTAAAAACACTGGGGAATCATGGAATCATAGGGGAATCATGGTGAAATAGCATAAATGAATCATATAGATGTAAGCAATTATTATTGTTGGAATCAGGTTCGTTTATATCTTACAATTCCTAGGGAAACTTAGGTCTCAGAGCCGAGTCGGTCAAGACTTTAAAACACCTACAAGTCGACTTGGTTTTCCCTATTCATAGTGAGATAAAATAAATGAGTCCTAGGAAGGTTTGGCTCTCGGAGCCGAGTCGGTCAAGACTTTACAACACCTACAAGTCGACTTAATTCTTCCTATTTGATGAGACCATTATTTGAGCATATTTAGTCCCCGAATTAGCATCGTTCCTTTGCTTCTTAGTGCATATTTGGGTCATTTACTATCTTTATTCCTTTGTTTTGCATATTCTTTGAGGTTTTGTTTCCTTGGTAAGAGAGGAGTGAAAACCTTGCATTTTCATGGCAAAATAGAGCTAAATTGATCGAATCTAATGACCAAGCATCAAAGAGAAGACAAGACTAGAATGCCTTTGTACATATTATAGTAGATGGGCAATGATGAAGAAATCCTTGCATCTTCGACAAGATCCCGGAGGATTATTGGAGGAAGAAAGAAGAAAAGAAGAAAAAGAAGGCTGGGACGAGATCCGCCCGTCCAAACAGGCAGGACACCCGTCCAACACTGCAAAAATCCGAGCGTCCTCCCCTTAGGGACGCCCGTCCAGAGGCCTCCCAGGACGCTCGTCCAAGCCAGCAATCCGCTCGTCCAGCCACCCCAGAATCCGCTCGTCCCAACCCTTGGACGCTCGGATTGTGTTACAGACCCACACGTCTTCTTCTTGCTCCATTAAAGATGCGCATATTTGTGAAAGACCGACAAAAAGGAGACCCGCATATTTTTCTGAGAGGAGCGATTCCTCAAGGACTTAATCGCCATTTAAGCCCTTAGTAATCCCTAATTTGTGTACCTAATCCCCACTATAAATACCCCATTAGTCTAATTAGATTAATGATGTTCTTCTTATTAATCTTTAGTGTAGTTTATATCATTCTAATCTCTTCTTAATCTTGTAATCAACTTCTAATCAATTATTAATACAAATCTCATTTCTTTAATATCTCTTTTGTTCATCTTTTATTTTGGGTAATTGAAGATTATTTGGGTTATTGTTGGGAGATTGACAACCTTCCAATCATTCATCAAGTACTTCTATTATTCTTTGCTTTATTTTGGAATCATCATTAGGTATAACTCTCTTAATCCCGTTTTAATTATTGTTAATCATCTTCATTCATTCATCATGTTTGCTTTGTTAATATTATTGACAACCTTGTTAACATGTTAAACTTGATAATGAGTGAGTAGTTTCCTTAACTAGAGTTAATGGGTAATTAGGGGAAACCAACATGGGGACGATTCATACTTAATTTAATATGTTTTCATAATTTATTTTCTTTCTTGTTGTGATCTCAACTTATGCACATGTTATGTTTGATGAAATGCGAGCCTATGAATCCTTGCATTTTTTACCCATCACTTACCTTTTCAATGAGACTTGTAAGACATAAACCAACTCGAGTCTCATTAGACCATGCATATAGTTGAGTAGGGAGGATTAAGTTGACTTGTAGGTGTTGTACAATCTAATCGATTCGGCTCCGGGACCCAAACCTTCCTAGGATTGTAAGATATAAACCAACTCGATCCTATCACAACAATAATTGCTTGCTTATAATTTGAGAATATGTTTGTTTGATCAATTCCCTTGAATCCCCTATGACCCCATGACACCCTAGTGCTTTTAATCATTTGTTTAAATCTCATTTTAATCATCTTGCTTGCTTACTTTTATGGCTATTTAGTTTAGTGATCTTCTTATCTCAACCCAAATTGTGACACCCCTAGACACCGCTACTTGCAATCGAAAATCCTACATCAATACCCGTCCCTTGGGATCCGACCTTTACCTGCCTCTTTACTAATAGTAGAGTTGTTTGTGAAGTTATAAATATTGTTTTGGTCTAGATGCTCCAAACGACAAGTAACCGAAAACTAAGCTCCAAGTGAGTCCGACCAAAAATGGCGCCGTTTCCGGGGACGGTGTTAACTTGATTTGATTTTCTTTGATTGTTATTAGTTGTGTCTTTCTTTGCGTTGGGGAAGTAAAACTCCTCAAGGTTTGTTCTTATTGTTTTCGAGTTGTTTGATATTTTGCATGTCTAGAAGATCACAAGGTAATTGGTTACCCATTGATCACGAGATTGAAAGGACTTTGACAACCAATAGAAGACTTGCTAGAAATACTTTGAGAGGTATTGGTGAGGTTGTAGATATTCAAACAAATATTGAGTTCATCAACCCTTTTGCAAGAGAAGGTGAGGAGAACCCAACACCAAATCAATCACAAAATCAACCCACAATGCCTAAGTTTTCATCACATTCCGTACCAACCGAGGAGAACCTACCCAATGGTACTCCCACACCACAACACTTAACCGGAAATTTTATTGCAAAATCCGCATTTATCCAATTAGTCGAAAGAAGCCAATTTGGGGGGATGCCTAGTGAAGACCCTCACTCTCACATGGAGACTTTTTGTGACTATTGTGATGCGATTTCACAAACCGGTGTGACTCAAGACCAAATTTGATGGGTCTTATTCCCTTTTTCTCTAATTGGCACCGCAAAACAATGGTTGAAAAGCCTTGACAAAGCTACTCTTGGAATTGACTCTTGGAAGAAGTTGGCTCTAGCTTTCTACAAAAAATTCTACCCTCCGGAAAAGACTAACATGCTAAGAGCTCAAATTACGGGTTTCAAGCAAAGGGATGGAGAATCTTTGTATGAAGCTTGGGAGCGATTCAAAGGAATTTGTCGCTCATGTCCTCATCATGGACTTAGCGAGTGGTTCTTGGTGCAACAATTTTGGAATGGTCTTTATGAAGACTCAAGAAACATTCTCAACATGGGATCAAATGGTATGTTCACCGAAGTTGACGACAATCAAACTTGGAACAAAATTGAGGAAATGGCGGTCCATAATTCACAATATAGTAGACCTCGCAAGGCTACTAGAGGAGTAAGGCATGAAGTGGACTCTATTACTCAATTGGGTGCTCAACTTAGTGCTCATATTGATACCATCAACTTAAAGTTTGAGAAGGCTATGGCTAAACTTGAAGAAGCCTCAAAATCACCAAAGCATCATGTTAATGCCATGGTAGCATCTTCATCAATCCCAAGTGGGATATGTGAGAATTGTGGAACTTTGGGACAGGACCAAAGTGAATGTAGGGGAACAAATGAACAAGCGAATGCTTTTCAAGCATACAAGAGTGGTACTCCTTATTCCAACTATTATATTGAAAACACCAAATTCCACCCAAATCTCTCATTCAAAAGCCAAAATGTTCAAAACCCTCAACAAACATACACCCCACCTCCCATGAGAAACCAAAATCAAAGACCCTTTTTCAACCAAAACCAAGGTTACCAAAATCAAACTCCATACAATCAACAAAATGACCAAGGTTTTGATGTTCAAAAAGCGGTCCTCCAAATGCAAAAGAATCAACAAGAGTTTTTCACTCAAATGCAAAAAGATAGCCAAGCAAAAGACATCACCATCAACAACATTCTAGCCCACACAAAAATGTTGGAAACTCAATTGACCCAACTAGCATCTTCAAACTCTCAAAGACAAAAGGGGCAATTACCACCTCAAAGTAATCCCCCAAGACATGAAACGGTTAGTGCCATTCACTTGAGGAGTGGTACGAGATATGAAGGACCGAAGAAGCAAGTTTAGGATGAAGTTGTGGAAGCTAGTGACAAACAAGAAGTTGTGCAAAACTCTAAGGAAGGAGAACCACCAAAAGAAAAAGTTTCAAAGAAAGGCCAAGGAGAAGGAGCCCATTGTGATTAGACTTCCATTCCCAAGTCGTCAAGCTAAGCCTAAGTTTGATGACCAACTTGGAAAATTTATGGAAATTGTGAAGAATTTGGAAGTCTCGATTCCTTTCACGGAATTAATCAATCACGTGCCGGCCTATGCAAAGTACATGAAGGACATCCTTACGAAAAAGAAGTCGATCCGGAAGCTTGAAACTATCGCCTTAACTAAGGTGAGTAGTGCAATCCTTCAAGGGAGATCACCTCCAAAACTTAAAGATCCGGGAAGCTTCTCAATACCACGATCAACAAGGCTTTATGTGATATAGGAGCAAGCGTGAGTATTATGCCGTATTCGGTTAGTAAAAGGCTAGGGATGGGAGAACTTAAATGTACCAACATCACACTCTAAATGGCTGATAGATCGACGAAGACACCGTTAGGGATATGGGAAGATGTTCCCGTGAGAATCGGCAAATTCTTCATCCCGGTGGACTTTGTCAATGTTGACATGGAAGAAGACTCCAATATTCCGATCATCCTTGGTAGACCTTTCTTGCACACCGCGGGTGCGGTGATAGATGTGAAGCACGGAGAGCTTACTCTAGAAGTGGGAGATGAGACCATAACTTTCAATCTTGACAAAACCATGAGGCTCCTCGTTTGCATGAACCATGCTTTATGGTTGATCACTATAGCCAGAAGGATGATAGGAAGAAGTCGGAATTCCAATGGAAAAAGAAAGTTGATGATGGTCCATTCAATGAGCAAGGGAATAGCAACAAAGAGAGCTTGAAAAGCTCACCTAAATCCAACAATGAAGAGGATGGCCTCATTGGCCAAGACAAGAAAGAAGGAGAGTTGTCTCTATCAACTCAAGAAATCTTTAGTGATCAAGTAGACGAAGTTTGCGGTCTTTGGGATGATGACTTCGAAGGGATATTCAATCCCTATATTGGTAATCCTATGAACCAAGACCATCATGGAGAACAACAAGTGCAAAGATATATTGAGGATCTTTATCATGATAATGAACAAGCTTTCGACTACTTCTTCAAGGTGTTGAGTAACATCAACAACACTTTGAACATGCCCCCTTGACATCTCACATTGGATGAGAGTTTGGTGGAGTCCTCCCTAAACCACCACTGTAAATATTCTAACTCCCTAACTTGCATTTCAATTTTTACATTGCATTTTTGTCATTTTTGGATTTATATTTTTGTGCCTTGATCAAGATATTCATCATTTTGAGAGAAGTGAGGGAGGGACTTATGATTTTATTGATGTTGTTAGAAATTTATTTCTCGTTATTTAACATATTCATATATGTTTCAAATTAATTTAGTCATAAAATTAATTACAAATCTTATGCATGCAAACTAAATAAGAAGAGATAAGAAAATCAATTTCTCACCATCTAATTTTCGGTCAAATGGGCACCAACAAGATCTCCTTCTTGTTAGTTCTTGAGCTTTCCAATAATGGATGAACTTTCATGACTTCAAAATAGAAGCCCTCCAATTAGTAGCACCCAAGACTATCCCTTAATCTCACAAACTAACATGTACTAGATATTTGTAATGTGGTTTACCTTAAAATTGATTACTAATACTCATATACTACTACTAATATTGTTAGTAATTGATTTGTACAAATTAGATTCATAAAAATGAATTTTATGAAGAACAAGAGAGAGAAGGTATTGTTTTTATTAAACATAAGAAGAATGATAAAAATTGAGAAAAACTCTCTCAATCCTCCTCACAAAAACCGGTGGCTTCATGTGGTCTTAAGACCATTTTTTTATTTTTATTTTTGTCTTCACGAGACAAATGTGTAAGTCTTTTTCCATGGTCATGTCACTATCAAGTGTTATGGACAAATGAATAAGACAAATGGAAAAAGACAAAACTTCTCATATAGCCCACCAATTTTCGGTTTCTATAGTGTAATATGGAGTCCATTTTATTTTTGTCACTTGTACAATTGTATGTCATGTGCCATGTGACATGTCTTATGTCATGTTTTAATTTAAAATGCATATTTAACAAATTAAATATCATTTACAAATTAAACAAATCATATTTAACAAATTGACTAGTAATTTAAAATTACTTTCTCATAAAATGGTCATTTAATTACTAGTTAGTATAATTCACAACATCTTGTAATTATAACTGACTTATCATTCTCATCTCGCGTGTTTCGCAAACACCGATTAATTTTAGTAATATAACTTCTTAAATTACTAAATAAAATCTCATTTAATCACATTATAATAAGATGTCATTTTCTCTCTTATGATAATAATTTGTTCAATTTTAAGGAATTAATTAATCTGTATCGGCATACAACTAATTAACCTTTTCAATTAAGGGAATCGTCCTTTAGGTGTGACCTCAAGGGATCAACTGATCACCACCGTCGCACGACAGTAATGTCAAACTCTAGCCAGCCAATCATTACCGATATGTGTGGACTAGTTGACTATATATATTATGTATCATCCCTTCCGTATTCTTGTAATGAGATTTAAATATGTGATCAATATGATCGACAATTATGATCGCATTATTGTCGGAGGACATATATTCCAACAATCTCCCACTTGTCCTCGACAAGTGTGTGTCACCAATTCTCTTGTCCTATTACTATCTCCCACTTAATGCAAGGTGTCTTTCGGGTCGTACTTGCAAGTGATCATATCGAGAGTGGTTTCCTCGATCTGGATAATAACTGATTGACCGGATTTATATATCATAGATACCTTCCGAGCGTGGCCACGCATTTCCAGTTCATTACTCCTCGAGTGGCCCTGAGATATTGTTTTAACCCTGACAACGGGGTAGACAATTCCTATCGCACTTATTCCCTTCGACTAGCCACAGCCATAATAACCCAAAATATGCCCATTTGACCCCATTTACGAAGGTCGTAGTAACACAAATCAAAGTTAATCTGAAACTTTGCCACCTTAGGCGAACAGTCTTTAGTCAAAAGAATCGACTCATTAGAATATTATAGTAGCTCTCGCCACGACCAGGCTATATAAATTTGCCAAAACTCTATAAGCGGTCACTGCCCGACAAAGTGTTCCTAACAGTCTGCCTATGTGACCGACTAGTCATCTCATATGACTCTATGGCACTTGAACTTGCCATCAATCGCATCACACTCTAGTCACTTCGAGACGTCACCTCATACAAGTGACTATGGGCGAATACCATGTTAATCCGAGTTCACTTTAACAGGGTTCAATGTTGTCTCTACAACCCGTTTGGATGTAACAAAGTATAATAAAAGAGTTTTTAAAGTAAAACTCGAACGACAAATGCGATTATCACATATGAATAGTCAATGCCTGATTACTACTTCATATTCTATAATCCAGTTTGATCTTGAATGTAGTTGTTCATCTCAATTTAATTGAAATGACATGACTCATCATGTTAAGCCTATGAGAAGGCTTTGGTTAGTAGGTTTTATCAACTTCTTGTACCTTACTCAACCTTACTACATACTCGTTTTCCTTTGTAATGTATACATTTGCATTACAAAACCTTCTGAGTACGTGTCGAGATCCAATCAAGACATAGGCCTTATAGCCTTAGAATAGCTCCCACTGTTTTCACAGTGTGTGGGACTCATCCTTCTTGCACATCCCATGATTGCAAGTGTACTCAATTTCCGTTGTAAATATTTCTCATTGTTCTTTATTGCTTAGAACGATTCTAGAAAATCTATTTCATAAATAACATAGCCACAATGGTATCTTAACCATCCTAATGTGTTTTGATTATGGTTTTGTCGGAAACCATGCGCAATCTCAATTGTCAATTGTCACCTGTGTAACACTCTTACTCAAAATTGCATCAAAAACATTTTGCATTACATCATTAATGCTTCTGCAAGCACTTAAGGGTAATCTTTATGGCTTACTTGGTAATGATTACTTAAATTCGATTTGAAACAATTCATCATTCTCAAAGTATATGAAGTGTTATACATCATTTAATTTCCTATTTAATTGATTCAGCAGCGGAAGCAGATTGAATCAATCAAATATGTTCAACTCGATTGAACTAGTCATGAATCTTATCAACATAAGACTTCTTATTTGACGCTAATATCATGTGGATTTATTTCCATAAATCTGGATATTGAAGATGTATTATAATACTCCATAAGTCTTAAATCATTCGCAATGATCAATATGTCATCCACATATAAGACTAATTAAAAATTTCCGTAACTCCCACTAAACTCCATGTATAAACACAACTTCTCGACTTATCGAACAAAGTTTTATAACATGATCAAAACATTGATTCCAACTCACTGATGTCCTACTTAAGACCCTCTCTTAAGTTTCACATTATTTTATGATTGCAAGAATCTACACAACTCAAGACATGTATTGAATACATTCCTTCTAATTGAAGAAGTGGGTTTTAGATTCACTCGCTATGTATTTCATAATAATGAAATACAATCCCTAAGAAGATCCAAATAGACTTAAGCATTTCAACTAGTGCAAAACTCTTTGCCACCAATCAAGCCTTTTTATTTCGGATTTTCATGGCTCTAAGCCTTGTATTGAGTTGTGACTTAAACACTCTCATGTAAGTCATATGTTCATTACTTTCCAGAAGTAATCAATTTGAATCAAACAATTTCTTTTGTAAGTTATAAGCTCTTTACTTTCTTAAAAGTAGCATGAATTCATCATTTTCAACAAGTGACGAATTTAACCTCCTAGGTTTTAAAGAAACAACGTCTTACACAAAACGTCTCATGTAGCCAAGAAAGACCAGTTTCTTGCGACATAACATTCTTTGTGGCTCTTGAATAATTTCTCCCACTCTGTCTTCTAGAAATAAACTTGTATTTTAGAAAGACAGCTTCACGAGCCGCAAACCCGTCGTACTCGTGATAATTGAAAGGGAAAAATGAGCATTTGTTTCTTGTGAAAACTTACAAACATGGTACCCTATCATTTCATATCTCATATGATTTGTTTTAGATTTAGTGGAAAAATAACTTAGACAAAATATAAAATCCCCAAAAGGGTCAAGTAACTCAAGGTAACTTGATTGAAGTCCAAACCACATCGAATAGCGTTTGAATTCTTTATCCAACCACACATCATCCCATAATGTATGCTAAGAGAGATTAACTTGTGATACTATATCAGATTTCCTTTGGCTTATATCAAAGTCTTCACTTTGATAATCCCATCGCGATTAAATCGTGATTCCTTGAACTCTTTGAAATTCTTCAAAAATTTCTCTATTTATCTTATTAAGTGAACACATTAGCGTCAACTTAAATCGTTGATAAAAGTAAATGATCAACCTATTCTCTATCAATGATTTACATTCTCGATCTCCTTTTCAACCAGAAGGCACGAGACATCTTGCTTTGAATACAAGATACGCATATACCATAAGATCTAATGGTTTCAAGAGTACTCGTTAACTCTTTGCGTTCATCATTCCAGAATCTTAGGTTTGATCTTGGGTTACCAATTTGAGTCTTGCATCATCTTCATGATATATTATTCTAGTTTGGTTTAGAATATAATCACCTTGATAATGGGCTAGCCATACATAAAATCATGGTGTATAGGGTCACAAAAGTAAAACCTCTTTTTGTATCTTAACAAGTTCATATTCTTATTTCGAGTTTATTCGCTTAATAGTCACAATTAAGTACAACTCTAAACCCAAAAACTAGATTTAGTACACAATGACTCTATCTCTCAACATTATTGTTGTTAGTCGTCATATTCTAATCATTCTATGTATCGCATACAATGATGAAAACCACCATCGGTTTCTAATATTGACGAAATGGTACTAGCAAAATTTATGTCAATCAAATAAATAAAGAACTAAGTCTTATTAGATGTCCCACAACTAACTTGCTTATTCTTTAACAACTTGGGGTAGTTTCCTTTCTAGTGTCCAACATTTAAGACAATGGAAACTTTATTGGTCAGGATTGATAGGTTTAGTATCGTCATTCTCAATAACTTTACTTTTCACATTACCTTGTATCAATTCCATTTACTTCTTGAACCTCGTCCTTTTCTTAACGGTTTAAGAGAATCTTCCCACTCATTTCAAAGAATCTTTACTTAGAGAAGCAAAGTTGAATCTTATGAAGACTACTCTTCAATTCAATCGTTTTAGTCTTAAAACTTTCATTGAAGTGGTTGCGTTATTTTGGTCAATTACGAATTCTAACAAATCTAATCACCAAAACAATTTATCGCTTCAAGGTACTTAATTTAATTAAGCATATGAGAAACAATTCATTGTAAGTAGATATGTTAGTCAAGAATAAAAAACCTGTTTGATAATGAATAAATTTAATCTATACTCTTTACAAGAGATCCTTAGCAATGGTTCATTTGAGGTTTTAGAAGCAAATTCATAATTGTCTTTAGTTACGATGTTTTAATGGAGATTTGAATCAAAAATCGAAATGATATCGTATATGAATTGTGGTAAAGAAATAGAACAATATGATAACGGAATAGTGGAAAACTTAACATTTATCATTTTATTAATACTTGTAAATAACAATTAAAGCATTTACATAGTGACCTCTACCAAACTATGATAATTGATTCCAAGATCCAAATTCATATTAACTTGGGCATTGGTAAAGCCGAATACAACCCTCATCAATATAACTCGGTGGATTAACTCTTTAATCGATTCTACTTTTAGAACTCTTGGTCGATAAAATTACATTAATATTTATCTTAAGCCCGAAACACATCCGGCAACCGTCGAGAATACTTTCGTTGAGTTCAACCCAAATTTCGAATAAATGTGTCCATGATCCAAATTTACATCAACTTGGGCATCGGTAAAGCCGAAAACAACCCTCATCTTTATAAATTCGGTGGGTAGACATTTATCACCCACTTCCCCTACGTAACAAGGTTTGTACCCCGGTAAAGCCGAGTGCACTCCCTCACGAAATAGGTTTTAATGGTTTCTACTATTTGGTAAGGCTAAGTCTCAATTGTTTATTTTAGCGAGAGGTCATGTCAATTTATTATCTATCACGTTTTAAGTGAACTAAAGCGGTGAACTACGATAATTATAATTGACACGGTCGATAAACTCGATTAAAAGAAGATGCATGTTTTAGTTATGGCGATTTAGCGATGCATGCGACATATAAATAAAATGCAAAGCATAAATTAAATCCTAGTATGGCCTTTCTAAAATAGAAAATCTAATTAACTATTACATATTCGGAAACCAACTCCATTGGTCCCTTGAACTTCGGTTGAGGCACGCATCTCGAGGTAACACCGTCTTTATGTATCGCCTTTTTGAGTGACACCGTCTTCAAGGAACTCCGGAATAATTAAATTACATAACAAATTACATAATTTCCTATTATACATTTGTAATTAAAATAAAATAAATCTATTAAATTACAAAACGGTGATACGAGATCACAATAAATTACAACCGAATCGATGTTCCCATACATTTCGGGTAATACCAATTAAAAACTAAGGCCATACTAAGTAAAAATTACATAAAAAAAATTATGACAATAATAAATAAAATGCAGCATTATAATATGTATCAACATGCCCAATTTTATGCTAAATCGCCTTTAAGGAGCCAATATCGTATATTAATCGGTTTTTACGGATTTGCGTGATTCAACCTTTTAAAATCACAATAAATTACATAAAATCATATTTATGCACAAGTTAATTACCCTAACCATCTTAGGACTCAAAATTAGTCTCCACTAACAATTTGACTATAATTAACTTATATTTCTTAAAATTGTTCATTAATGGACTCAAAATTACAATAAAATGCCATAAACTTCAAATAAATCACAAAAATTTCAAATAAATTTGAAATTTGAAATTTAAACTCATGAACATTCTGGAAAAATACCATGACACTCATAATGTTCAAAAAACTTAGGTTAAAAATTTCGAAAATTATCGGGAAAAACAATGTTGCGGTTTATCGGATTTATCAAATATTGTCATAAAAATATAAGAAAAATTATATTTATCAACTTTTCACTTTTATATCTGAAAAAGATAATAAAATGCAACATGTGACGTTTTTCCTTAGTCATGAAGTATGTTTTAGCAATCATTCACTAATTAAGTCACTATTTATGCTATTTTTCATCAAAAATCCATAAATCATGCATGAAGACTTCATTATAGCCTATTATTTTACACACATCTTGTAAAATTTCATGTGACAACATACTAAATTTCTATGACCAGATTCGAAATATTTCTCATATTAACTTATTTTTCATTTAAATTCGATTTTTATCATGAAAAATCCATATTTCGAGCATAAGAACTCCAAAAATTTTGAAATTTCCAGATCATCTAAAAATAATATATGTGAAAACATATCCAAAAACCACTGGAAAATTCGAAGTTTAGCTAATTTTCGTCCAAAAATGACAATTTTATCATAAAATCACATTTTAATGCCATTATTAAATAAAATGAACAATAAAAAATCCATAAATTAACCAAAATATCCTAAATACATTTTAGGACCAGAACCTTTAACATGCATAATGATTTCGTGATATATAATAATAAACACAAATTTATAAGTTTTATATGTTAATCGTATAACTCGGAAAAACTATAACCGATTTGCATGAAAATAACCTTGTGCTCTCTGATACCGCTTGTTAGAAATCTATTTCTCATTATTTAACATATTCATATATGTTTCAAATTAATTTAGTCAAAAAATTAATTACAAATCTTATGCATGCAAATAAATAAGAAGAGATAAGAAAATCAATTTCTCACCATCTAATTTTCGGTCAAATGGGCACCAACAAGATCTCCTTCTTGTTAGTTCTTGAGCTTTCCAATAATGGATGAACATTCATGACTTAAAAATAGAAGCCCTCCAATTAGTAGCACCCAAGACTATCCCTTAATCCCACAAACTAACATGTACTAGATATTTTTAATGTGGTTTACCTTAAAATTGATTACTAATACTCATATACTACTACTAGTATTGTTAGTAATTGATTTGTACAAATTAGATCCATAAAAATGAATTTTATGAAGAACAAGAGAGAGAAGGTATTGTTTTTATTAAACATAAGAAGAATGATAAAAATTGAGAAAAACTCTCTCAATCCTCCTCACAAAAACCGGTGGCTTCATGTGGTCTTAAGACCATTTTTTTATTTTTATTTTTGTCTTCACGAGACAAATGTGTAAGTCTTTTTCCATGGTCATGTCACTATCAAGTGTTATGGACAAATGAATAAGACAAATGGAAAAAGACAAATTTTCTCATATAGCCCACCAATTTTCGGTTTCTATAGTGTAATATGGAGTCCATTTTATTTTTGTCACTTGTACAATTGTATGTCATGTGACATGTGACATGTCTTATGTCATGTTTTAATTTAAAATGCATATTTAACAAATTAAATATCATTTACAAATTAAACAAATCATATTTAACAAATTGACTAGTAATTTAAAATTACTTTCTCATAAAATGGTCATTTAATTACTAGTTAGTATAATTCACAACATCTTGTAATTATAACTGACTTATCATTCTCATCTCGCGTGTTTCGCAAACACCGATTAATTTTAGTAATATAACTTCTTAAATTACTAAATAAAATCTCATTGAATCACATTATAATAAGATGTCATTTTCTCTCTTATGATAATAATTTGTTCAATTTTAAGGAATTAATTAATCTGTATCGGCATACAACTAATTAACCTTTTCAATTAAGGGAATCGTCCTTTAGGTGTGACCTCAAGGGATCAATTGATCACCACCGTCGACGACAAGTAATGTCAAACTCTAGCCAGCCAATCATTACCGATATGTGTGGACCAGTTGACTATATATATTATGTATCATCCCTTCCGTATTCTTGTAATGAGATTTAAATATGTGATCAATATGATCGACAATTGTGATCGCATTATTGTCGGAGGACATATATTCCAACAAATGTGTAGTGCTTTATCTTAGTGTGGGGATAACAATTGCCTAGGCTATTCATGCCTTTGTAGTGCCCCCACAATGAAGAACACGAGAATTGAAGAATGAAAATGATATGGGTTATACAATACCCACGGATGGACCTGAATCCGTGTGGTAAAGGAAGAATCCGAGCGGCCAAAAGGAGAATCCGCTTGTCTTCAAAGAATCCGAGCGTCTAAGATACAATCTGCTCGTCTGGCAGAGCTGCAGAATTCAAAAAACTTGTCCGACACAAAATCGGAGCGTCTCAATTGACAATCTGCTCGTCTGATCCAGGCCGCTCGTCTTACAGCAAAGACGCTCATCTTTCTGCTGTTGAAACTTCAATTTTCTCCCTGTAACAGAATCCGAGTGTTCGTCCAGGAAGAGGCTCGTCTCAGATTGAAAAATCCGCTCATCCATGCTGGAAGACGCTCGTCTTGTGGCGTCTTTTCCTGAGACAAAACACGAAGAATCCTAGCGTCCCGACCCTTGGTCCGCTCGTCCCCTGCTGCTGTTTACAAACATAACGGGTGTTTAAACCCTCTTCCCTCATTCATTTTCATTTCTTCTACATTCAAACACTACCCACTACCCAAAAACCCCAAAAACCCTTATCCTCTACATCCACAAAATCAAATTTCCTCAACCAAACTCAGCAAAATCAAATCCAAACTTCCTCACAACAAAAATTAATCACTCCTTTTGCAACAACAATTGATTCAAACACCAAAATCTTCAACCTTTGAGTCGATTTTTAAGATACAAAGCAACATTCTTTCATCTTAAATCGATTTGGGCATAACTAAAAATTGAAGTTTTCAATCTTTCTTTGGTGTAATCAAGAATGGCAAGAACTAAAGGAGGTAACAAGGCACCCCCAAAGAAGACACTTTCAAAAAGGCAACAAGCTCTTCAAGCAAAACAATTGTCAAAGGCATTAGTAGTCCATGAGGCAAGGTTAGAGGTTCAACAAGGTCCCCCTATGGAAGCTACAACATCAACAACTCCGGTCATTGAGCAACTATCCAATTATCCGAAGCTAACTTTCACTTCCGACTCTCATAGGGAGAAATTTATTCTCTTTGCTAAGAAAACCATCATGCCTACTAAGTTTATTTATGAAGATGCATTGTCAAAATTGGGTGTTCTTGAACGAACCAAAACCTTCTTTGAGTCTATGGGATTGGGTAAATTGTTTACCATGAAGGAATTGACATACCCCTCCCTCACCTTGGAATTTTTGAGTTCCTTGAAAGTCACAAGGGTGGAAACTAGAACCCACATCGAGTTTCGTCTTGCAAATGTTGATAGACGCATCACTTTTGGCGAATTGAGTAACATTTTAGGCCTTAGCGATACCCCAAAATATACAAAGATCCCCGAGAAGTATGACCCCGCTCCTCTTTGGGAGGCAATTTCCGGAAAGAAATTTGTGCGCTTTCATGATTGTCGTGCTCTATTAGTCCACCATCCGGGCATTAGAGTGTGGCATAAGGTCATTGGTAATACTTTGATAGCAAGAAATGGCACTAATAATTTTACCAAGCTCGATTGTGTTCTTCTGGAGTCGGCCTTGAACATAGGAAGAGAATATACTAAGCCATATAATGCTCTAAGGCTTTTGGTTGAACGATGGCTTAATGTCGATTGTGGTAAAGAGGGCACCGCTTTTATTGTAAATGGAGGACTAGTTACCCATTTGGCCAAGCACTTTGACCCAAATTTCAACAAGGACAACACTTATGTGGCGGTTAAAGGAGGCCATCTCATTGATATGGACACCATGATTCACAAGTTTAAGTGGGTCAAGCATGATTCTCTTGACACCAAATATAGGTGGTTAACCAATGAAGCTAGAACCTTTACATTGCCTTCAAAGACTTGCCGATTTAATGCTCACCGACCAAATTACCTTCTTACACTCTTAGAGGAGACCGAGTATATTATTCAACAACATAGAGGCGATATTGACGAGCCCTCCTCCTCCATTATCACCCCACCTTACCCATTTGAGTATCACGAATTCAAACCTAAGGATGTCGAGGTAGGAAATGATTACATTACTTAACTCATGAGGGAAATGCACAAGCAAGCTTACAATGATAGAGTGGATGCTTACAAGGCCCATTATCCGCCCCTCCTACATCAAGCTAGGCAGGACTCCTTGATCCATCATGTCCCTTGCCTAGTTAGGCGGATATGGAGGTTTTCTTTCCTAGCACCTCTAGTGGTGGAAGACCGGGTGGAGAGGAGAATTTTGATGATGAGGGTGTTGATGAAGAAGAGGTTCAAGAGGAGGTTCAAGAAGAAGAAGCTCAAGAAGAGGAAGAGGAAAGTGAGGAAGAACAAGGAAGTGAAAGTGGGAGTGGAGATGACTCCACATCTATGGAAGTTGATGATACCTCAAGAGAGAAGGATGATGATGATGATGATGATGATACGATGGGTGATGATTAGCAAACTTTGGAGGCTCCTACACTCTTACACCTCTATCATGGTTTGTCTACTTCCCTTGTTTTTATTTTATCTTGATCATTTAATTTGTGGAGTCCTAGCAACATGGAGGACTAACACCTTGGCTTCATTAAGGTGTTCATTTTTATTGTTCCCAACTTGTAAAATCCAAAAATGACAATCTTTAGTTTCATGCATTGCATTCCTTGTGCATGAACTACCCCGAAATTAAAGACGTTAGAAATAATGTCTATTTTGGTTTGGGGAAGTCCATGCATATGCATTGGGAACTAATTTAAATTATGCTCTCCGCCATAACAAAAACACATGCATCATGTAGTGTAGCTTAGTATAGTTTGCATTTAGTTTAGAAATCATGCATATTCGTTGCATAATTTCCTATCGTATTGGCCATTGAGGACAATGCCCATACTAGTGTGGGGACGGAAAATTCTAACTTGACTTTTATTCAAAATCCAAAAACAAAAATCAAATATTTCGAAAAATTCAAAACAATTGAAAAATTGAAAAAATCAAAAACATGTTCATTTCCTTTGTAGTGTAGTTTTGTATATATTGTGTTTGTTCATCCTTGTTCACATTGATCGACTACGCCACATCCGAGACATGAGGATATTGAAGACCGCATGGTATGATCTTTCCAATCTCCTTTTTCCTCTTTATGTTAATGACTATGTGGCTTTATTTTGATTGATGCGGTAAAAACAATGTGAATTTAGGACTTGAATTTAGATTATCTGGCATATTAGTTGGTAGAAGCATATGCATTAGGATGTATATATGTTAGTTGCATCATGGCATGTAGTTGTGGACATGGGCCACGTCTCGGTCTGTGGATTTAGGGGGCCACCTACCGGTCCGTAGTCGCGGGCCACCTGCACGCCAGGCCAATCTTTGGACGTGCAGCGGTCTTTTGAAAGCCACGCTCGGCGGCGTAAAAATGCTTTCGACCGGATCGCTTTAGGTCGGTCGATTTCGTCTCGGTAAGGGTCTCGAAGCGATTACAGATGTTCGGAGTCGCCACCAAGCATTTGTGGGATGCCTGGAACCCGTTCGAATTCCACTTTATACCTCGGTCAAATCGAAGCACAAAGCAGCGTTTGACATAGACACTAAAGATAAGGAAATCGTCCCTCTTTAGCATCCTATCTCTAGAATGACTCTCGTACGCCCTGTATAAGGTCGTCCACTATCCAAAGTTTCTGAGTTAGAGGTGAAGGTACGTATTGGGAAGCCCTTTAATCAGACACCCAATCCCGCCCGCGGTAGCGGCCTCTACTGATCGATCTTGGTTGGTTGAATGCAAAAGTTGATAAAACGGTTTAAATGCATGAATGCGCATCCAATAATTTAAACCTAACATGTGAGAACTTTCTAAGTCGGTTGATTTAATCCAAGTATCAATTATAAGATGTCGAGTTGGATTAATGATTGATTTGCATGCAAGACGGAAATTAAACATCCATTTACCGTATTAGGTTTAGGGTGCATAACGCGATCCATTTATCTTGGTAAAGCATTTTGCAAATATGATTTTGAATAGTCATTTGATCCGTCCTATAATTGGGCTAACCGGAGTCGGGATCGTCCTAGACTAATGTTGGAAAGGGAACAGGCCCTGTACCAGACGGTTACATGAGGCGCGAGCCAGCCGGCGATGTAAAGGGGCCTCCCTTGGTTCTGAAAATGAGAAAAAAAAAGGCCTGTTTGAGGCGCGGCTCAGCCTACGGTTATATTCCGCATTCTGACCATTTGTAAAATGTTATAAAACGTGTTGAAAAATAGGTGTTTGAACCCGGTTGGGTTTGAAAGGGTCGTTTAGACCGTATTTGTTGATTTGAAGAACTAGACTCGAATAATCATCATTATTGTGATAATATTCGGTGTCGGGTTCGACTTGACAAACTTGACATGAATAGTTTTGAAAATGATTATGAACTAATCATCTTAAGTTCATTTTAATGTAATGAGTCGATACTCATCATCGTACCCGGGTTAAAATCCGGCATGGTATATAGGAGCAAGGATGACTTTGTGTTGGGGACTAATATGTTTGCTTTAGAAATGTAAAGAAATGATGAAAGGCTTTAAAATACCTCCCAAAAATGAAATAAAAGGCTTTAAAATACCTTTTAAATGTTATTAACCAAATATTATCACCGAAACACGGATTTAAACGTCATGGTATATGGAACCAAGGGTGAAAAATGTTTTATGGTTAAAACAAATGAAATAAAATAAAAAAGGGTTTAAAAATATTTGAAATGGTGAAAAACGATTACAAATATGAAAATGAATTAAAGGGGAAAGACGAGAACAAACACGGTTGATCTCTGACATGAATGCCCCATTTAGGCGCGGGCAAGCCGGCGAACCAAGAGGCTTCTGTCTCAGGCCAAAAATCCGTTTTGGCTCGTTTATCTCATGTTTTGGTTCATGTTATGCACGTTTTAGCATGTTAAAGTCATGAAACTGTTGGAGCTTGTGTCCTCCACAATTAGTCTGATAACATTTATAAATCTCTTATAGGTTCACAAGGGTATACTTAGTATTTTATCAGTTGATTAACGATTAATTAATAACGGTTGCCTTGCTAGAAAGTTTGACGTTATTATCATACTGATGGCGGTGATCAACTGGTCCCTAAAAGTCACACCTAAAGGATGTGTATGAGAGGTGTGATTGTATGAAGATATAATCACATTGATGCCTTATATGACTAAAAGGTTAGTTCATGTATTTGAATAAACAGTTAGTCAATGTGATGATGAGACGATTATTTAATACAATTAAAAAATATTAGCTGAGACGAATTAACTGTCAATTCGTAAATTGAATATAAACTGTTATATTTAATTATTGTATAAAATGTTAGCTTAAACGAATTAAGATGTTAATTCGTAATTAAACATAAACGGTTATATTTAATAAGCAAATTACAAATATGCGATATTTATAGTTAATGTATATATTATACAATATTGTCATAATAAATGTTGACAGACTGGTATTGATAAATCGACTGCAAACTGTTATAAGTGGACTTATTAATACATGTCGATATATATGACAATTGATAAACAATACACATAATATACAATTAAACAACAACCAAAAATAAGAAGAATATATCCTCATTTGGTTGTTGGGATCAGTCGGTCAAACCGAGTAAGAGGAAGAAAATAAAGAAAAAAAAATCTTTCCCCAATTTTTTCTCAACTACACGGTTTAAGAGGTAGAAGAGGGATTCATTTTTTTTACTTACTTCTTTTCTTTAACCTAATTCTCTCATAAAAACATAAACCCTAAAAATAATTAACAAATTTTAGGGATCTCATTCTAGCAAATTGAGGGGCATTTCTCATAGCATCTTGGGTGCAACAATTAGGAGAATATCAATTCGATATTGTTCTTAGGCCATATTTGCTAGGACCGAAGGTTGATTCTTAATCTCATTCTTTTTGTTTATGTAAATTCGTTTATGACTAGTTTTCATTATTATAATTTCGTTATAATCCTAAAATTTATAGAGGAAGTATACCGATATTTCCTACAAGTGGTATCAGAGCAAAGGCCACGAAATTATTTTGTATGATTTTCATAAATGATTTTAAACAAAAAAAATTTTTGAAGAATCGAAATTTTTTTTTTCGGCCGTGAGGATTTTTGCCGAGACCTTTTTTTTTTATTATTATTTTTGATGTTTTCTTTCCATTTTGATTTGTTCATATTGTTGTTTTAATCTATTAAGATGATAATATGATCATTTGTAGATGTTTTAATTTAATGAAAATTAAATTGAAATGGAAATGGAAATCGTTTTTGTTTGTTGATGATTTGTTTTTGCTATATAGTTTTTGGCATACAAGTTAATTTAACAAATGTCCAAATCAATTGTGATAATCGGTTTAATCATGATTTAGATATTCATTTTAATAGGTTAAATTGAATCATCTAGTTTGAATATATGTTTAAATTAAAAAGATGTTTATGCTAATCATGTTATAATAGCAACTTTAAACAATTGTTCATAACAAATGAGTTGTTTTAATAAAAAAAAAACCAAAACAAAACCAAAAACCAAAAAATAAACTTGCTCTCCTCCTCCTCCTCACCCACGGCTCAACCGGGTACCACCATCCCGTCACCGCCGACCCTCCACCAGCCGGCCTCCCTTCTCCACCGGCAGCCACCATTGTCGCCTTCCATCTCCTCTTCTCCTTCCGTTACTTTCTCCGGCCGACCCTCCACCTACCACACACTCCCTCATCCTCACGGTTCACCAACCCAACCCAGCCCTCCCCACCAAATCCGGCAACCTTCACCACGCCACCGCCTTCCTCCTCCCCTTCTCCTTCCTCTCCTTTCTCCGGCTTCCCCACAACCACAAAAGCACCCCTTACTTCTCCGCTCTTCTACGTCCTCTCATTGACACCACCACCACCGGCGTGCTGTCGGCACTGCCACGGCCACCACCACCGTCCTCTCACAAACACACCACCTCAGCCCTCTCATTCTCCGTCGACAAGCCGCCAACACCACCAAAACTCCTTTTTTTACACATCTCCTTCTCCCTCACTCTCACAGCTCCGGCCACCAACACTTCAATGAGATACTATTCTACACACACCCACCACCATTCTAACAATGAACCACCACAAAACACAAAAAAAGTCAGATCTCGGGTTTTTTAAATTAAATATTTCGTGGTGGTTGTTGTTGGGTGGTGGTGATGGTAGTGTCGTGGTGTGGCGGTGTTGTGGTGCGTAAGGTGTCGGCTGTTGTTGGGTTGTGGTGTGGCGGTGTCTTGGTGTACTGGTGTGTCGTGGTGTGTCGTGGTGGTTTTTAAAATGACAGTATTTCAAATTTCAGATCTGAGTATTTCAAATTTCAGAACTCGGGTTTTCTTCAGATCTCGAGTATTTCAAATTTCAGAACTCGAGTTTTTATTTTCATATCTATTGTTGTATTTTTGTTAACAAATGACGGTTTTAATTTTAGATTTGTGAAATTACATAAATATAAAGTATGCAAAAGAAGACTACTTTATTTGTTAATTTTTTTAGTTGTTTATTATTATTGGGTTTTTTGTTCAATTTATTTTAGATATTACGTATTTTTTTTTTAATTTTAGATCTTATTTTTTTTTACAGATGTGTGTGTTGATTTTATGTTATTTGTATATATAATTTGTTTATTTTATCTTAGATTTACTAAATATGAACAAGTAAAAGTTACACTATAATTTGTTTATTTTAGATATCTTGTTTTATATTTTTTCTAATCTGCCTTGTTAAATCTTGTCTTGATATCTCCAACTTTATTACACATTTTGTGTAGCTTTAATGTTCATCATGCCCAACTTCAGTGACATTATGTACAACTTCAATGGTTATATGTGAAACTTCAATCTCCTCTTGTTATTGTTATTTGGTTTATTTTTTTGTTATTTGTTTTTTTTCTTAGATATTCGGGTTTTTTTTGTTAGATTACCGGGTTTTGTTATTATGGATTACAATTATTTTTGATTCTTTTTTCGTTTCTTTTTTTGTTTTTATAAAAGTTATACTATTTACGACTAAAGTTATACACTTAAAACATTAAAGTTATACTATTTACGACTAAAGTTATACACTTATAACATTAAAGTTATACTATTTACGACTAAAAGTTATACTCTTTAAACATTAAAGTTATACTATTTACGACAAAAGTTATATTCTTCAAAAATTAAAGTTATACAATTTATATTATTTTGTTGTGTGTTGTTATTTACTTGTTTTTTATTTTTTTATTTCAAATATGTCTTATATTACATTTTGATATTTAGATAATGGCTTTATTTTTTCAGATCTAGTATTGTTGGTTTAAAGTTAGTATTGGTGGTTTTAGGATTTCGGTTATATATTGGACTAAAGTTATACGATTTTGGACTAAAGTTATACGATTTTTGACTAAAGTTATGCGATTTTGTAGTAAAGTTACACAATTTTGGATTAAATTTATACAAATATGGACTAAAGTTATACATATGAAGGACTAAAGTTATACAAAAATTGACTAAAGTTATACAAATATGGACTGAAGTTATACAAATAAGGACTAGAGTTATACAAAAATGGACTAAAGTTGTACAAAAATGGACTAAAGTTATACAAATATGGACTAAAGTTATACAAAAATGGACTAAAGTTATACAAATATAGAGTAAAGTTATACAAATATGGACTAAAATCATACAAAAAGTACTTGTATAAATTCCAATTAATTTATCGAAAATGGACTAAAGTTATACAAAAATGGACTAAAGTTATACAAAAATGTGCTAAAGTTATATAAATAAGGAGTAAAGTTATACAAAAAATGAGCTAAGGTTATACAAAAATTGACTAAAGTCATTGAAATGATACACATTTCTACTGGAGTTATACATTCGTTGAGTAGAAGTTATTCATATCGTTACTAGTGTTATACATTCATTGAGTAGAAGTTCAACACATTCCTAATGTATTTGTATATCTTTAGTCCATTTTTGTATAACTTTAGTCCATTTTTGTGTAACTTTAGTCCTTATTTGTATAACTTCAGTCCTTATTTGTATAACTTCAGTCCATATTTGTATAACTTTAGTCCTTGCTTGTATAACTTTAGTCCATATTTGTATAACTTTAGTCCATATTTGTATAAC
This sequence comes from Silene latifolia, assembly GCF_048544455.1. Taxonomy (NCBI): domain Eukaryota; kingdom Viridiplantae; phylum Streptophyta; class Magnoliopsida; order Caryophyllales; family Caryophyllaceae; genus Silene; species Silene latifolia. The sequence goes on from NC_133534.1 coordinate 196,823,588, forward strand.
TTTAGTCCATATTTGTATAACTTTAGTCAATTTTTGTATAACTTTGGTCCTTATTTGTATAACTTTAGTCCTTATTTGTATAACTTTAGGCCATTTTTGTATAACTTTAGGCCATTTTCGTATAACTTTAGTCCATTTTTGTATAACTTTAGTCAATTTTTGTATAACTTTAGTCCTTATTTGTATAACTTTAGTCCATATTTGTATAACTTTAGTCAATATTTGTATAACTTTAGTCCTTATTTGTATAACTTTAGTCAATTTTTGTATAACTTTAGTCCTTATTTGTATAACTTTAGTCAATTTTTTTATAGCTTTAGACCATTTTTTTATAACTTTTGTCCATAACTGTGTATACTTTAGTCATTTTATATCATTTTTATATAAAAATTTTAGCAACAAATTTTATGAAAAATATTTTAGTAGATCTTAGATGAAAACAAGTATATCACCAAAAAAAACGATATTTAAAACCCGAAATTTGAAAAAAAAAAAAAACGTATAACAAGAAGAGATTTGAAAAGAATAAATAACAACAAAAACTAACAAAAATTAACAAATAGAATAAACCGACCACAAACAACAAATTTAACACAAAATCTGAAAAAAAAAAAAGTGACGAAAAAAACCGAGACGCAAAATCTGGAAAAAAAAAACGAGTTTATATAATTTACCGACGACGGTGGTGGAGATGGAGGTGGCAGGGGCGGTGGCGGTGGGCGCTGGGTGGTGTCGGGTGGGATTTTTTGGGTTTTTGATATGTTTGGATTTTTTATTTTTTATTTATTTGGATTTTTTGGGTTTTTTTTTATTTATTTGGATTTTTTGCGTTTTTTTATTTATTTGGATTTTTTGGGTTTTTTTTATTTATTTGGATTTTTTTGGGTTTTTATTTATTTGGATTTTTTGGGTTTTTTTATTGAGGTTTTGAGAGAAGAGAAGAGTAAAATGTGTGAGATGAGAGAGAAATGGGTGGGTAGAAAACAAATATATAGTAAATTAGTGGTTAATTAGGGTGGATTAGTAAAGTGTGTTAATTAGCTTCTATAATGACTTTGGGTGGGTTCATCTCATCCCTCCATCTCTCTCCATCCAATGGCTCATAATAGGACTTATGGACTCAATACATATACATGGCCTTACATGATCTCTTCTCTATATATATATGTTCACAATAATTGCATCCATGTTTAAGATTAGGTGTCATCAATAAGAAATAAACGCATAAGTAGTAAGTTTAGATAATGTTAGTTCGAATATACTATATAATGTGGTTTTGCTAATTAGAAGTAATAAATCAAAGAGAGTTGTTATTCATTTATTCGTCAATTAATATTGTGTTAATGATAATAGTTGACTTGTGTTACAGTGTGTGTTCTTTATTTTGTGGCATTACAACAATGATTTAGTGGTTCCTATTGTTGTTATTTCGAACTTCGAGGACAAAGTTTATTTTTAGGTGGAAGGAATGTAATACTACAAATATTTTGAGTTATTAACTGTATACCTTGTGATAGGATTGATGTTGTTGATAATCGTAAAAGGATAATTGGGTTAAATGATAGTAGTTATGAGAATGTTTGTAAGTGTTGTGGTAGTAGTTGAGGGCGAACTTCGGGACGAAGTTCATTTTAAGGGGGGAAGACTGTAATACCCCGTATTTAATAATAATTTATAAGAATAATTTATGTAATTTAATAATTAGTTAAAGGCATTTCTAATAATAAATACATGTAAGACGTTAATTAAATAATAAATTAATAATTCAAGTCGGGAATTGGGCCTAGCTAATAACTGAGTATTGGGCCGTGTGCCATTGTTAATTGGACCGAAACTTATTAAATTGGTATGAGTGTAATCGGGATTTATATCGGGAATTAATAATAATATAATGTGGAAATAATAATATATAAAAGTAATAATAATTATATCAATAATAATAATAAGTTTTGGTAAATAATAAATTAGTTAATATTGTATGAGGGAATCCTATTTATGGTAAGATTAACATATATAATAATAATAATAATAATATAATGGTAATTATAATAATGGTCATTCCTATACTAATTGGAATAGGGTTAGTTTTGATAGTTTCCTAATTGACATCGTATTCTCTATGTTCCACACTATAAATACCGTATTAAATCTGAGAAATTAATCACAAATTAAAGAGGAGGAGCTTTTGGAGACGGAAAGAAGAAGGAATTAACAAAACCAATTAATCGACCCAAGTTAATATTTCAGACCATCTTATGTATAAACTTTAGCATATTTTAACTCGATAACTAGACCACCATAGGACTCGGTATTTGGAACTAGAGCAACCTTGGACTGCAAAGATTATGACCTGACCATTATTGACCGTCGTTGACTAGGGTTGGGGTGGTTTTGACGCGGCTAAAGGTGGCTGGTCAGGAGGGGTGCTGCGGGTTTGACCGTGGGTTTGGGATGGGTAGTTGAACCCTTATTTTGATCCGTCGTGACCTGGTCAAGGGTTGGTTGTGATGAGGGACGATGGGAGGTCTGGTTGGTGGTTTGTGCAGGTGGTGGCCAGAAATCGCAAAGAAAAGGGGAGAGCAGGGGTTTTGACGCATCTGTTTTAAGACGGGTTAGTGTCTCCCACAATAGTGTGTTTACATAATAAATCTCATTAAAGGAATATCAGCAGATATTTAATTATTTGATCCTCGTCAGTTGATTAACGTAAATCGATAACGGTTGGCTGACTAGAGTTTGACGTTATTGTCGTGAGACGGCGGTGACCAACTAACCCCTTTCGGTCACACCTATAGGAACGAACCCCAATTGACAACTAATTAACTGTATGAGATACAATTTATTTAGTCCCTTGATTTGTAGACTAAAAGGTTAGTCGATTATTTTAGAGAGATTTCGAGTTGCGAACTCGAGGCGCGGCAGTTATTATTTAATTATGCGATAATTGAATAATAAATTTTGGGAGACGGGTTTTAGTTAATTAATTGTTAATTCACTAAAATTGTACTAATTGATTAATGTGATTAATATTAGTACGTAAATAATATGTGTATCGGTACACGTATATTTACGGAGTGATTTGAACGAATTAATTGTGGAAGTATTTAAACATTAAACGCTGTTTAAAATAAAATTACACGTACTTGTGCGACAAATATTAGAACCGATATGGACCCGTAAATGGGCAATTGGACCGTGTAAAATAGAGTGTTGTGGATGATTAGGAACATAATCATGTCACCTTACTTTATATTCTTCCATAAGTTATCTTTTGTCATAAAAGATTGGACAAAAATTGCAACAAGTCCATTCCTACACTCCACCCACTCCACCGGTTTTCCCCCCTCCATATAGACCAATTTTTGTTCATTTTTTGCATGCTTGCTCACTTCACTTTTGCATGTGAACAAAATTTGGTCTATCTCTCTAAAAATTAATATAAATCCTTTACCAAGTTATTAGTAAACTAAAATAAATAATTATTAAGAGTGTTAGTAATATTTACATATTATCAAGGGAATAAATCTAATAAGTTACTAGTAAATACTTGTTAGATTAATTGGGTTGAGTTCTTGGGTGCATATTGTTAGGAGATCTTCTCTTTGAAGATTTGTTAGGAGGATAATCCTTTTGTTATAAGCTCAAGAACAATCAAGGTAGGAGATCTTGATTGTGCCCATATTACCATAAAATCAATGTAAGGAAATTGTTTTTCCTTAACTTTCATTTTTATGCTTTTATATTTGCATGCATGTTACATAGATCATCAAAATGATAAATTATAAGATAATTTAATTTTTATTAGGGAGTCTAATATGGATCTGTGATCTTTCAAGTGGTATCAGAGCTTAGGCTTGTAATTTGCATATTGATTTTCAGCATATTAATAAATTATGAGATAATATATAAAAAGCTCAAAATGGGTGATCCAAACGAATCCTACCTTTGGCATTGTCGTTTAGGCCACATAAAAGAAAGACGCATAAAGAGACTTGCTTCATCAAAAGTGCTCAAACCATTTGATTTCGAATCTTATGGTACATGCGAGTCTTGCCTTATAGGCAAGATGATTCGTGCACCTTTTGCCGGAAAAGGGACACGAGCTAGTGAGGTTTTGGTTCTCATACATACAGATGTGTGTGGACCATTAACCATCACCGCTAGAGGAGGTTTTCACTACTTCATTACTTTTACTGATGACTTAAGTAGATATGGGCATGTCTACTTAATGAAGAACACGCGTGAAGCTTTTGACAAGTTCAAAGCGTTTCAAAATGAAGTAGAGAACCAATTGGATAAAAATATTAAGACCCTACGGTCCGATCGTGGTGGTGAGTATCTAAATATTGAATTTGATTCACACCTAAAAGATTGTGGTATAGTATCACAATGGACTCCTCCTGGCACACCATAATTAAATGGTGTGGCCGAAAGGAGAAACCGAACTTTACTAGATATGGTTCAGTCTATGATGAGTCTAACTGAGCTTCCTAGTTCGTTTTAGGGTTTTGCCCTCTTGTCTGCAACATTTTCACTAAATCGAAGCCCGACTAAAGCGGCTGATAAGACTCCATATGAGATATGGACAGGGAAAGTCCCTCATTTGTCATTCATGCGTATTTGGGGTTGTGAGGCGTACGTCAAGATTAAGTCTGACAATAAGCTTGCACCCAGGTCTGACAAATGTCTTTTTGTAGGATATCGAAGGGAAACATGTGACACCCTCATTTATTGCGGAAAAGTAAACACGTAATTCTATAGAAAAACTGACAGGATATGTTTGTAATAGGTTCAATTGGGTAAAAACCTGTAATTTTTAAAACCTGAACCTGTTATAAAGATATCCAAAAGGGAAGGTGTCAAACATGCAAGGTCCAAAATATGAGAAGTTATACAAACCAAATATGAGAAAGGGAGACATATGTCCCTAAAATGTATGTGACATAAAAAGGGTTTAAGGGTCACAATGAAATAAAACCAGCCTAGGTCCCAAGGTTACTTTGCTCGCTAGCTCGTCCATGTACCCCATATATGCATCACCTACCTGTCATTCGCATTTTATACAAATATGAAAGCCACAGTCAGTGGGGAGTAACTCCGAGTTCTCCCAGCCACGAAATGTCATAATTAATATAACATCTAAACATAAGAATATGAATACGAATCACACAATGCCTTAGCATATAGATGCTAGACAATCGTGCTTATCATGTGAACAACACTATAACAACACATAGTCCTAGCATGTGAATACTAGACCGACTCATACTACACTATCATGTGAATCACATAACATCCAGGAATCCAAACTCTATCAACCATAGCCGGCTTGCATCTCACCTTCTATGATTCATAGAATCACCATACAAGAAAGGGCAATATATCAAAGACAGGCATAAGTTCTTAGTACGGTCAATAGTCACTCTGTAACTCGAGTCTATACCACGAGGTAGGGAAGGTAATCGAACCGGTATCTTGGCTCAGCGGTTAATATTAATAAAACATGGCCAAGACACAACACAACCCTAGCCTAAAATCTGCGCAGACCTAGACATGCGGATACACACCACCGCACCCAAGACCCACAATTTTTCTAAAACAAAGTGAGTACCCTAAGGAGTCCACCAAAGGGTTGGCTAGTACTTAAGCTGACCACTTACTCTCAAATTAAGTAACGAGGTCATGCCCCAACTTGGATATAAACCCACCAAGTCAGGAACACAGAGGCTATTAAGTAGTGAACATACACTCGTCAAAGACTATAATGACCCATATATGATGAAGGCCGAAATACTCACCTAGGACCTAAATAAAACCAATCTAGGTCCCAGCTTGAATATTTTAGCCCACACCACACAAGACAAGTGAGACACCCACTTAACCATAAGAGGGCAAAGAGTCCAACTTACCAACATAAATGCTAACATTCTATCATGTGAAAAGCTATATAAATGTCTATTCAGCAGACAATCCAACAATATCCTCAATATCAATAATAATCCAAATTCCAGCTAACCGTTAATCTCATAATTCATGAGAACAAGCTAAAATGGCAACAAGGGAAGAAGACTCAAGTATAAGGCATCCAAAGCATCCAACAACCAACATGTGAAATGATAATTACAAATATCAAGGCATAACATAAAACATCCAATCTCACCTCAAAGACAAACCCTCGACCCGAGTCCCGCGACGGGTCATCGGTCAAATCGAGGCTGACTGGTTTAAACCTAGTTTGACCAAACTCGTTCGGTCAATCTGGCCCAGCTCAGAGTCTTGGCCTACTTTGGCCCAAATTACAAAATTTATCACAATATTGTTCTCATGCTATTTCCAATTTCTATCATGTGAAAAACGAAAGTAAAACATTATCAATCACCTAAATACTTAACAAATAACAAACACCACATCAACTACTAATGTGACATTAATTCGTCGAGTCACTCGGAATAGTTACCTTAAGCTAGAAAAAGGCAAGCAATAAACTTGAGAAAGCTTCTAAAATCCAAAATTACTCTTCATCTTCCACCACATATGAGTCACCTAAAATAATTATGTGAAGGGACGATATTAACGAATTATCGTTATATAAAATATGAGACGGAAATTAATTTAAATCAAAACATGTAAACATATTCATTAGATAGTGTCTTATGTTCATAAAACATTATGACCCTCCCTTTTGACAGGCATACCAAGAAAATTGTCACAACTTTTACGCCCTAGAAACAGTCCCATAAAGCACCATTTTATCCGTCCCAAAAGTGAGCCCAACTCAGCCTGTCACGGCTCCTAAAACCGAGGCCAAAACAGCCCACACGGCCTCCATTTCGACCTGTCCCAAAAAATCGGAAGGCTCGCACAAAAACTGGTACCAAAACAGAGTTCAATCAATCCTAAACCAGTCCTAAACCGAGTCAAAACAGTCCCAAAAATGTCCCAAAGTACTGCAGCGGACTCAAAAACAAATCCTAATTTATCGCACAATACCACAACTAAACAAGATCCCAAATAGCATCCCAAAACAATCCCTACATGTCAGTATACACCGTCTCAAATATACCACTTACTAGCTAGCATCCCAAATGATCCCTAGAGGTCAGTATACACCGTCTCAATCATCTCCACATATCAGTATACACCGTCTCAACTATACAACTGACTAATTAACATCCATAATGATGCCTATATATAATTATACACCGTCTCAACTATAAAACAGACTAACCAGCTTTCAAAATACACAAATTTAACAAGTAATACTGAGTAACCTATCATTATTACCTTTTTCCGATTGAACTAATCATTTATGACTAACAAATATTCTACCAGGCCGTCTATTTTAGTACATACAACCGTCTTATAATAAACAAAGCTAAAAATATAAATTGGGTTTGTAAAAATACATAACGAAAATGAATTTTACTTACAACGGATTGACGAGAACGACGAAAGGAGCGCTATGGAACAAAAATAGTTGAAAACGGATGACAAACGGAGCACCAGGACGGATTATAGACAAAGGTTGAAGAAGGAACAAACAGAAGGACGAAGAAGGACGAAGAAGAACAAAAGACACGTGGGAAAATGAAAGAATGAGTGACGAGCCTGCTAGCCTGCTATATATTATACGTACGTTTCTTCGTCGTTAAGAAACTTCGATCGTTATTAAAACCGTTTCGAGTTAAATTTAACCGATTTAAGTAAAAGTTTCAGTAATAAAACGGAATCAATAATAAATAAATTTAATGAGTGAAAATAAAATAAACTTAACTAGTTAACGTAAATAATACAATATCAACTTGAATCTGAATTATTAGCGATTTTTTTACAAAACTAACGGATATTAATAAAAATTGCTAATTTAGTGAAATAAGCTCAAAATAGCTAATTGGACGGTTTTGTTCCCAAAATCCATCTCGGGTTTACTTAAAACAACTTTCATAAGGACTCGTAAAGAAACGGAAATTATTAAATAAATAAACTCGAACTAACTTTAAATAAACTTATTAATGATTATTAAAATTAACGTATCGAATTATGATGAAATTAATTAATTAGCTAAGCATAAATATATAAATCGTTAAATGATGTAATTAAATTCAAAATAGCAATTAAAAGAATTTTATCCAACTTAATAAAATACGGGTGTTACAATCACCCATCTTTTAAAAAGTTTCGTCCTCGAAACTTAAAAGTATAAATGAAAGGTTATAAAAATAAAACTGAAATTGGAATCGGTAACTAAAACATTTAAAAGGTCACTTATCGTAAGAATCAAAATTCTTTCAAAAGTTTCAAATAAAATTTTCCGACAGAACCAGATTCTCATCAAAGGAACGGAAGTGCTCTCGTTGCGCATTCAAGAACATCACATTCCAAATCAAAGATAAGGTCAAAAAGCAAATCATTTGTATAAATCGAAAATCAAAATACTTTCAGAAACATTAATGAAAAGTTTTCAAAAGTATAAGTCTCATTCATGGAACGAAATTGCTGTTGTTTTGCACACAAGAACGCTAACCTTCCAAGTCAAAGACAAATTTAAAACCGAAAATCACTCGTCGACAAGAGTAGAACAAGTTATTAAACGTTTCTAATAACGAGTTCTAACATCCGATCAACGTTAAAATCAAAAGAAAAGGTAATCTACTCAAATTTTCTTTTGCAAAAAGCCAAAATAGAAATAAAGGTTTCACTTTTAAACTCAATTAGGGTCAAATCCCTGGAAGTGTAACATTAAACTTTGACAAAGAAGTCATAAATAGATCAAAGTTAACAGAAATTGGATAAAATTTAAAGAAATCTCGGGTTTAGCGATTAAAATCATGATAAAGAAGTCTATACTCAAGGAACAAATATGGAATTAAATCAAATTTTCATTTTCAAATCTTTAAAAATAGGTTAGGTTTGCAGAAGTGACATAAACTTTTAAGAATGAATCGAAACTGGTAGCTTGAAAGTTTAGAAGTTGTACAAAAAGGAAAGTAACTTAGATAGCATAGAAACAAAGTATGTTAAGAGAGCTCAAACTTAAGCAACAAGAGAGCTATAATGAATTTCATAGGGTAGAAATTGAAGTCAAAATTACAAGGATGTCAAAGATAGAGTTTCACAAGATACGAGTGTCAAACTTAAAGGAGAAGCAAGATGAAGCGAGGAAATGAGGTATGAACGGTAACGCTTATGATCAAGGAGAAAGGGAAATTAGACAACAAGGAAACGCCAGACACTCTTATTTCAAACAACAACATCACTCAAAACGGTTCCGAAAACTTCCTAACAACAAAACTCATAACCATATCACTCCCAAGGGTTTCCTCAATCGCTTACGTTACCTCATCCTAATCTATTCCCTGAAACAAGGTACTCCACTATAAGTGTGATCTCATCGCTCCAAATCCTCAAACATCCAGAAACAACTTTCACAAGCCTAAGGTCAAGGCTTCCAACAAAGCTATATTCGTATCCAACTAGTGACAACTATGGGTTCCTTAAAAAAAGTAAACCTTCAATCAAGAATCCCAATACCAAGCTCTAAACTCCAAGAGAAGGTTCCTCAAATATTCCACAAGGTTCTCATTTCAAAACAAGGTAGTAACATACCAACCCCAAAATCTGAAAAATCAATAGGATCTCAAGTTTCTCTATCCTTTTACTTATCAAGGATTCCCAAAAGCGGAACTACACTCAGCTACACTCAGCTACGACATCATCCCATCATCTCAAGTACTTAATGCGACCTCAAGGTCTATACAACTATAGGGTTAACAAATTCTTCTCAATACTAAGTCTCTCTCAACTCAAGAACTCTCAAGAGCCAACTAATACCAAATCACATCACCAATCCATTATGGTCATCAACATCCCAAGGAGTATTCTTTCAAATTTGACATCCTAAAACTTACTTACCATCAAATTCCCAAGAAACAAGGTCTTAATTGCAACAACACTTTATCACCTCAAAGTTCATAAAACCATAAATTGAAACTATGTTCTTTAACCTAACAATTGGTGTCAACCATACCCCTTTCTAGTTATTAAAACAAGTGCTAAAACTTCCCAATAATGTAGCTTACTCTCACTCTCATACCATACCTCATGTAGTAATCAATATCACTCACTGAAACCAACTAAGAATCCCACCATTAGCTTTTCTCATATGGTCATACACATTATCAAACTCTTATGTCCAAAGTGATTATGGAAGCCAATCACAACTCGACTTACTTAGTCAATCCTATATCCTCAAACCCACCATTCAGTTTCATCCATTTTAAGTCAAGTACTAAGCACTAGTATCCCAAACATAAACAACAATGCCATGTTCCATAACCTTAGTAACCAAAGCAACTCACACTTGACACACACAATCCACCAATCCAACGTACTCACTTTATGAAGGATCTATAGGTATAAGAATCATCAAGTATGTCTCATCACACTACCTAAGTCTTTCCAACATCAAATCCTCTCAAAACCAGGAAAGGTTCAAGCACAAACAATCCCTTCAAAGGTCATAATTTCCAACCAAGGTCAACATTTCTCGAAAGAAATAGTATTATCAAAAGACGTTAAGGAAAGATAAGCAAGGAACAAATGACAAGTTAGGAAATACAAGAGTGACTTTTAAAGTAAAACAGAAGGGGGTTTAGAAGGAGGATAAGCACCAAGAGATTAAGAATAAGGCGAAATACAAAAAGAACGAGAAACATCTTCAAGGAAGTAGAAGCATTCTTCAAAGGTTGAACAAATCTTCAATCCTCAGCAATCGGCAATAAATCTTGATCTTCGTAAAATATAAGTGTCCTTTTAATGGAACGGAGATACTCTTGGAGATCACTCAAGAACATCAATATTCCAATTCAAAGACATAAAAATACATTTTTACACCAACAAATGATAAAACTAATTATCAGACGTCTCCAATAACAAGCTTTAACACTAATTGACGTTAAAACCAGTGAAAAACATTAAAATATTTTCAAAACCTTTAGTTCAAATTTTTTTTTTATAATAAGGGTAATAACTCCATTAGCTATAGATAAGCTCACGGTCAGTGATCCAAGAACGCAACAATTATCAAATGACAATCAATAAACAAGTTAGTACCTAACAAAGAGCAAACACAAAGAGACTACAACATAAGATCCTAAATCTACCCATCCTACCCATCTCTCAAGTTTATTATTTTAAGGTCAAGTTATTTATATTGGGGTGCACAAACGTGCGTCGGGAGCAAATATGCTCTGATACCAACTGTGACACCCTCATTTATTGCGGAAAAGTAAACACGTAATTCTACAGAAAAACTGACAGGATATGTTTGTAATAGGTTCAATTGGGTAAAAACCTGTAATTTTTAAAACCTAAACCTGTTATAAAGATATCCAAAAGGGAAGGTGTCAAACATGCAAGGTCCAAAATATGAGAAGTTATACAAACCAAATATGAGAAAGGGAGACATATGTCCCTAAAATGTATGTGACATAAAAAGGGTTTAAGGGTCACAATGAAATAAAAACAGTCTAGGTCCCAAGGTTACTTTGCTCGCTAGCTCGTCCATGTACCCCATATATGCATCACCTACCTGTCATTCGCATTTTATACAAATACGAAAGCCACAGTCAGTCCGAGTTCTCCCATCCACGAAAAGTCATAATTAATATAACATGTAAACATAAGAATATGAATACAAATCACACAATGCCTTAGCATATAGATGCTAGACAATCGTGCTTATCATGTGAACAACACTATAACAACACATAGTCCTAGCATGTGAATACTAGACCGACTCATACTACACTATCATGTGAATCACATAACATCCAGGAATCCAAACTCTATCAACCATAGCTGGCTTGCATCTCACCTTCTATGATTCATAGAATCACCATACAAGAAAGGGCAATATATCAAAGACAGGCATAAGTTCTTAGTACGGTCAATAGTCACTCAGAACTCGAGTCTATACCACGAGGTAGGAACGTAATCGAACCGGTATCTTGGCTCGCGGTTAATATTAATAAAACATGGCCAAGACACAACACAACCCTAGCCTAAAATCACTTGAGACCTAGACATGCGGATACACACCACCGCACCCAAGACCCACAATTTTTCTAAAACAAAGTGAGTACCCTAAGGAGTCCACCAAAGGGTTGGCTAGTACTTAAGCTGACCACTTACTCTCAAAATAAGTAACGAGGTCATGCCCCAACTTGGATATAAACCCACCAAGTCAGGAACACAGAGGCTATTAAGCAGTGAACATACACTCGTCAAAGACTATAATGACCTATCTATGATGAAGGCCGAAATACTCACCTAGGACCTAAATAAAACCAATCTAGGTCCCAGCTTAAATATTTTAGCCCACACCACACAAGACAAGTGAGACACCCACTTAACCATAAGAGGGCAAAGAGTCCAACTTACCAACATAAATGCTAACATTCTATCATGTGAAAAGCTATATAAATGTCTATTCAGCAGACAATCCAACAATATCCTCAATATCAATAATAATCCAAATTCCAGCTAACCGTTAATCTCATAATTCATGAGAACAAGCTAAAATGGCAACAAGGGAAGAAGACTCAAGTATAAGGCATCCAAAGCATCCAACAACCAACATGTGAAATGATAATTACAAATATCAAGGCATAACATAAAACATCCAATCTCACCTCAAAGACAAACCCTCGACCCGAGTCCCGCGACGGGTCATCGGTCAAATCGAGGTCGTTGGTTTAAACCTAGTTTGACCAAACTCGTTGGATCAACGGCCCGCTCGTAGTCTTGGCCTACTTTGGCCCAAATTACAAAATTTATCACAATATTGTTCTCATGCTATTTCCAATTTCTATCATGTGAAAAACGAAAGTAAAACATTATCAATCACCTAAATACTTAACAAACAACAAACACCACATCAACTACTAATGTGACATTAATTCGTCGAGTCACTCGGAATAGTTACCTTAAGCTAGAAAAAGGCAAGCAATAAACTTGAGAAAGCTTCTAAAATCCAAAATTACTCTTCATCTTCAACCACATATGAGTCACCTAAAATAATTATGTGAAGGGACGATATTAACGAATTATCGTTATATAAAATATGAGACGGAAATTAATTTAAATCAAAACCTGTAAACATATTCATTAGCTACTGTCTTATGTTCATAAACCATTATGACCCTCCCTTTTGACAGGCATACAAAGAAAATTGTCACAACTTTTACGCCCTAGAAACAGTCCCATAAAGCACCATTTTATCCGTCCCAAAATCGAGCCCAACTCGGCTGTCACGGCTCCTAAAACCGAGGCCAAAACAGCCCACACGGCCTCCATTTCGACTGTCCCAAAACATCGGAAGGCTGCACAAAAACTGGTACAAAAAAGAGTTCAATCAATCCTAAACCAGTCCTAAACCGAGTCAAACAGTCCCAAAAATGTCCCAAAGTACCTGCAAAGCGGACTCAAAAAAAGATCCTAATTTCTTCGCACAATACCACAACTAAACAAGATCCCAAATAGCATCCCAAAACAATCCCTACATGTCAATATACACCGTCTTAAATATACCACTTACTAGCTAGCATCCCAAATGATCCCTAGAGGTCAATATACACCGTCTCAATCATCTCCACATATCAGTATACACCGTCTCAACTATACAATTGACTAATTAACATCCATAAGGATCCCTATATATAATTATACACCGTCTCAACTATAAAACAGACTAACCAACTTTCAAAATACACATATTTAACAAGTAATACCGAGTAACCTATCATTATTACCTTTTTCCGATTGAACTAATCATTTATGACTAACAAATATTCTACTGCACCGTCTATTTTAGTACATACAACCGTCTTATAATAAACAAAGCTAAAAATATAAATTGGGTTTGTAAAAATACATAACGAAAATGAATTTTACTTACAACGGATTGACGAGAACGACGAAAGGAGCGCTATGGAACAAAAATAGTTGAAAACGGATGACAAACTGAGCACCAGGACGGATTATAGACAAAGGTTGAAGAAGGAACAAACAGAAGGACGAAGAAGAACAAAAGAGACGTGGGGAAATGAAAGAATGAGTGACGAGCCTGCTAGCCTGCTATATATTATACGACGTTTCTTCGTCGTTAAGAAACTTCGATCGTTATTAAAACCGTTTCGAGTTAAATTTAACCGATTTAAGTAAAAGTTTCAGTAATAAAACGGAATCAATAATAAATAAATTTAATGAGTGAAAATAAAATAAACTCAACTAGTTAACGTAAATAATACAATATCAACTTAAATCTTAATTATTAGCGATTTTTTTACAAAACTAACGGATATTAATAAAAATTGCTAATTTAGTGAAATAAGCTCAAAATAGCTAATTGGACGGTTTTGTTCCCAAAATCCATCTCGGGTTTACTTAAAACAACTTTCATAAGGACTCGTAAAGAAACGGAAATTATTAAATAAATAAACTCGAACTAACTTTAAATAAACTTATTAATGATTATTAAAATTAACGTATCGAATTATGATGAAATTAATTAATTAGCTAAGCATAAATATATAAATCGTTAAATGATGTAATTAAATTCAAAATAGCAATTAAAAGAATTTTATCCAACTTAATAAAATACGGGGTGTTACAAAACACGTGGCTATTACTTCTACAATAAACACGAGAACAAAGTGTTTGTGAATCGTGATGTTGTTTTCCTAGAAAAGGAGTTTATTTCTAGGAGACAGAGTGGGAGAAAATTTGAACTTGAAGAAGTTTGAGAGCCACAAACCGAGAATAAGGTAGAGGAGAACGTGGAGGATAGCATTCCCTCTTCCTCTGAAACAGTAATTGTTCCTAGAAAGTCAAGTAGGATTTCTAATCCACCTGACCGCTACCTTGGTAACATCGATGAGGATGATGTTTTATTAGTTTTGGAAAGTGATGAACCCACTACCTACAAATCGGCCATGTGTAGTTCTGACTCCTCGCTTTGGCTAGAAGCCATGCGATCCGAAATGGATTCCATGTACGAGAACCAAGTATGGGACTTCCAGATGAAGGACTTGGGAGAGGCACAACGAATCCTGAGTATCCGGATCTATAGGGATAGGTCCAAGAGGATACTAGCATTAAGTCAAGAAGCTTATATTGACAAAGTTCTTGACCGGTTCAATATGAAAGACTCCAAGAGAGGATTTCTACATATAGGCCAGGGATTACTTTGAGCAAGTCACAGTCTCCCTCCACCCCTAAGAAAATTGAACACATGAAGACCGTCCCTTATGCTTCCTCTGTCGGGTCTATCATGTATGCTATGATTTGCACTCGTCCTGACGTTGCGTATGCCTTGAGCATGACAAGTCGTTATCAAGCCAAGCCTGGTGAGAGTCACTGGATAGCCGTAAAGAACATGCTTAAGTACTTGAGAAGGACTAAGGATTCGTTCTTAGTGTTTGGGGGAGAAACTGAGTTACGTGTAAGAGGTTACACAGACGCAAGTTTCCAAACCGATCGGGATGACATGAAATCCCAATCCGGCTATGTGTTTATGCTAAATGGAGGAGCTGTTTGCTGGAAGAGCTTCAAGCAAAGCGTTACCACGGATTCTACAACAGAGGCTGAGTACCTTGCAGTGTCTGAGGCTGCGAAGGAAGCTGTTTGGATTAGGCAATTCATGGAGAGACTAGGAGTAGTCCATTCCGCCAAAGATCCTATCACTCTATATTGTGATAACAGTGGAGCTATTTTTCAAGCCAAAGAGCCGAAGTCTAGTAACAAATCTAGACACATTGAAAGGAAATGCCATGTAATTAGAGATTATGTGGAAAGGAAGGAAATTGACATTTGTAAGGTTGGGACAGATGATAATATTGCTGATCCTTTACCCAAGTCTTTATCAAAGGCTAAGCATGATGGTCATGTCGTCGCAATGGGATTGAGACGAGTACCAGATTTTCTTTAGATTACGGATATGTAATAATTGGATAGTGTATCTCTTATATATATGATAATCACATTCATTGTTTTCGCATTCATTGTTTTATGAATCTTTTGTTTAGTGTGACTAAATTTTAAATACCTTGTTTATCTGAATAAGTTGTGGAGACAATGTTGAACACTATTCAAGTGAATAAGATGAACATTGTATTTTGTCCCTAGTCACTTAAAGAGGTGACGTCTGGAAGTGACTAGATTGTAAGTCGATTGATGGTTGTTCAACACCATAAGGTCATAAGTGATGACTAGTCGATTACATAGACAGAGTGTGTGACACTTTGCCGGACAGTGACCATTTAGAGAGTCCCTAAGTTCTATTATAGATTCCTGGTCGTGGCGGGGATCTCTAAGATGTTCTAATGAGTTGATTCTTTTGACTGGAGATTATTACTTGAGCAAGTGCAGTTTCCGAGTGACTTTGGTTTTTATCCTAGATCGTGCCGTGAAAGGAGGCCAAAAGGGCATTTACTAGGTCATGGTGATCTGTATTGTACAATAGGATAGATAGGGCATACAGGAATTGTCCACCCACGTTGGGTAACTATATCTCAAGGCAACTCGAGGAGTTAATGACTACAAATGCGTGGCCACGCTCGGAAGTAATCTGTGAGAGATTTTTCCGGTCAGGTAGTCACACTCCCGATCGAGAAAACCACTCGCGATATGTTCATGTGCAAGTGCGACCTGAAAGACACCTTGCATTGAGTGGGAGATTAAAATGGACAAGAGAATTGGTAGCGCACACCTTGTGTCGGACAAGTGGGAGATTGTTGGAGTTAGTGTCCTCCACAATAGTGCGTTTACATAATAAATCTCATAAAAGGAATATCATCAGATATTTAATTATTTGATCCTCGTCAGTTCATTAACGTAAATCGATAACGGTTGGCTGACTAGAGTTTGACGTTATTGTCGTGAGACGGCGGTGATCAACTGACCCCTTTCGGTCACACCTATAGGAACGAACCCCAATTGACAACTAATTAATTGTATGAGATACAATTTATTTAGTCCCTTGATTTGTAGACTAAAAGGTTAGTCGATTATTTTAGAGAGATTTCGAGTTGCGAACTCGAGGCACGGCAGTTATTATTTAATTATGCGATAATTGAATAATAGATTTTGGGAGACGGGTTTTAGTTAATTAATTGTTAATTCACTAAAATTGTACTAATTGATTAATGTGATTAATATTAGTACGTAAATAATATGTGTAGCGGTACACGTATATTTACGGAGTGATTTGAACGAATTAATTATGGAAGTATTTAAACATGAAATGATGTTTAAAATAAAGTTACACGTATTTGTGCGACAAATATTAGAACCGATATAAACCCGTAAATGGGCAATTGGACCGTGTAAAATAGAGTGTTGTGGATGATTAGGAACATAATCATTTCACCTTACTTTATATTCTTCCATAAGTTATCTTTTGTCATAAAATATTGGACAAAAATTGCAACAAGTCCATTCCTACACTCCACACACTCCACCCACTCCACCGGTTTTCCCCCCTCCATATAGACCAATTTTTGTTCATTTTTTGCATGCTTGCTCACTTCACTTTTGCATGTGAACAAAATTTGGTCTATCTCTCTAAAAATTATTATACATCCTTTACTAAGTTGTTAGTAAACTAAAATAAATAATTACTAAGAGTGTTAGTAATATTTACATATTATCAAGGGGATAAATCTGATAAGTTACTAGTAAATACTTGTTAGATTAATTGGGTTGAGTTCTTGGGTGCATATTGTTAGGAGATCTTCTCTTTGAAGATTTGTTAGGAGGATCATCCTTTTGTTATAAGCTCAAGAACAATCAAGGTAGGAGATCTTGATTGTGCCCATATTACCATAAAATCAATGTAAAGAAATTGTTTTTCCTTAACTTTCATTTTTATGCTTTTATATTTGCATGCATGTTACATAGATCATCAAAATGATAAATTAAGAGATAATTTAATTTTTATTAGAGAGTCTAATATGGATCTATGATCTTTCAGGGACCACCCCAGGAACCACCGTGGGACAATGGTGTCAACGGTGGTGGCCATAGGTGGTTTGGGTGGCTGTGGTGGTGTTGGCGAGAGGTGTTTTACACGGGGGTTGAGGGTAGTTGGTGATGTGATGACGGGCTGTGAAGGGACTGGTTAGGGCACGGTTTTTAGGGCTGTTGATGGTGGTTTGACAGGAGTTGAAGGGGGTGGTTGGGTGAGTCATGGTGTGGACTAGGAGGTGGCAGGTTGGGTGTTCACGGTGGGAGTTGTGGTGTCGGGTATGGTGGGTTTTTGTGAGGGGTGTTGAACCGTATAATGGGTGTGGTTGGGTTGTTTGTAATCGGGTTTTAATTTGGATATCCGGGTGACTCAGGTTTATTTTATAAGAGGGTTTTAATACCGTAATAATTATAATAAATAAATTGGTTTGAATAACTTATATACTAAACGGAATAAAGAAATAATTAAATTAAATTGAATTATGATATTTTGATTAGGTGACGGTTGTGAAGAATTATATTTGGATTGCTTTAATTATTTGGATTGCTTAAGCTGCTTAATTGGAATCGCTTTCCAGGTAGGGATAAATCCTACTCAACTTTTACTCGATAATGTTTGTTGGATGGTTTATATTAAAGTGAATTGATCGTATGTGAATTGTTTTGGTTGACATAATCGTAATTGTTGGAAGGGAGATTTATATTGCATATGTTGGTTGATAATATCGTAACTGTTGGAAGGGGAAATTATATTGAGTTGTGTTAATAATATTGATGAGGTGATTTATGTTGATATCGTTGATTGTGATCGTGTTTATTGTGAAAAGCTGTGCGACAGTCAGTTGTATGTTGTGGAGGGAGTTTTTACACTGGGGTGATGGTAATATGTACGTTGTGAGGGAGGGGCACTATTACATGTTGGCGGTACGTTGTTAAGGGAGGGGTACTAAAGTAAAGTGATCCCGTTGTTAAGGGAGGTGTGCTAAGTAAAAGGATGGAGCACGTTGTCAGGGGGTTGTGCAATGTTAAAAGGAAATTGGATTGTTATCGTATGTTTTTGTTGTTAGTATTTATTCCTACTGAACCTCGCGGTTGACTATGTATTCGTGAACACCTGCGGTGAACCATAATGAGGAGAAGATTTGATAGGTACTAAAGATTAGCTGACTTGGGGAGCTATTATTGGAGTAGTGTCCTCCACAATAAGTGCGTTTACATAATAAATCTCGTAAAAGGAATATCAGGGATTTATTTATTTATTTATCAGCTGGTCATCGTTAATCGGTAATGATTGGCTGACTAGAGTTTGACATTACTGTCGTGTGACGACGATGATCAGCTGATCCCTTTAGGTCACACCTATAGGATGATGCCCAAATGGAAAAACTAATTATTTTTATGAGATACAAAATAATTAAATCCTTGTATTATTTGACTTTTTTTTTTTTTACAAAAAATTCTCATTTCATTTCAAAAGGAATGAAACTACATTTGCAAAAACTATCCACTAGAATGCCTCAACAACTAATGAAACTAGACAAACTAAAAGATAGCAACTAAGGGACCGAGTGATCAAGTAGAGAGCTCAATAAGGACTGATGGAATCTGATAGACAATCTAGCCAAAACTAAACGTTTGATCTTGCAGTGAAGCCCAGCTGCATCAATAATCTTATAGCTAAAAATACGTTGATTTCGTTCCCACCAAAGCTGATTAACAGCAGCAGCAAGAGAAGTATAATACCAATGATTTTTCCAATTTTTCCTGCTGCTACCAAAAGGACAGGCAAATAGAAGATGGAGTGAAGAAGAAGAAATCTGAGGGAGACTTAACCAGCTCAGAATGGAGCTCCAGACCTTAGCAGTGAAAGGACAAGAGAAGAATAAATGGCAATGATCTTCCTCACTTGCTTCACAAAAGATGCACCTGTTAGCAAACTGATAACCCCTCTTTTTAATGTTGTCCTGAGTATCAAGCTGACTTTGAACAGCCATAGAACAAGTAATACGATAACTGGGAATAATGGACGAATAGGAAACCCCCTTAGTCCAGTCTCCTTGGGTAGGAGCAGCCCTAAAGAAACCATAAGCTATTTGATGATGGAAGTGAGAGCCATGAACCCAGGTTTGAAGTAAAGCTCGAGCACTTTGAATAGAACCAGCTGACTCTACAAGAAAGTCACGAACTGCCAGGATCACTTTCATACTAGCAGAGAAAGAATCCTTAGCATGCAGGCACCAGATATAAGTCCCTTTCAGCACATAAGCCTGCTGCCACTTTGCCCAAAGACCAGAAGCAGGAGCAATAAGAACAGCAAGCCATTTAACAAAGAGGGCTCTATTCCAGGAAGGGAGATCCTTTATGTTAAACCCGCCACCAGACCAAGGAGAACAAATACTTTTCCAACTGGGGCGATGATCACTGGGCCACTGCAGCCCCCGAAGGGGGTGGCTTACATGGTCCATGTGGTGGTGCGGGAATGCATGGGCCCGGGGGGATTCAACCCCTCGTCATAAAAAAAAAATACTTTTCCATCTTTTGAAGACCATCTCCTGCCAGTTTCAGGTATACCCCAAAAGAAATGACTGCAAAGATGCTCAATTTTCTTGATAATGGCAACAGGTAGAAGGATACTAGCACACCAGTAATTATTAAGCCCAAAAACCACAGAGTTAATCAGCTGAAGTTTACCAGCATAAAACAAAGAATGAGATGGCCAATGGAGAACCTTTTTCTGAACTTTGGTAACTAGAGGATCAAACATTATAACAGAGATTCTGGAGGTGGATAAGGGAATACCCAAATATTTGAAAGGGAAATGACCCTTGGAGAAGCCTGTTTCTTGGTGGATTTCAGAAGTAATTGCAGGAGAGACATCCCCCAAATAAATGTTGGTTTTATCCACATTAGCATGAAGCCCAGAAAGGAGATCAAACTCAACTAGAGTTTCTTTAACTGCAACAACTGAAGGGACATCTCCTCTAACAAAGATCATCAAGTCATCAGCAAAAATTAAATGATTAAGATTAAGCTTGCTGCATTTGGGATGATAGGAGACATTATTTTTAGTACAAAGAACTCTGAGATGTCTTGAAAGTATCTCCATACTGAGGACAAAAAGATATGGAGACAAGGGGTCACCTTGTCTTATTCCACTCTTGCCAGGAAAGAAGCCAGCTATACCCCTATTGAGTTTGAAGGAGTACCAAGTGTTGGTGATACAACCCATGATCCATTTAGAGAAAATAGAAGGAAAACCCAAACTAGAAAGCATTTGAGACAAAAATTCCCATTGGATAGAATCAAAAGCCTTCTTAATATCCACTTTAATAAGACATCTTGGAGAAAGTACCTTCCTAGCATATCCTTTAATCAGAGACTGGGAAAGCATTATGTTCTCTAAAATATTTCTGCCTTTAACAAAAGCAGCTTGCTCCTCTCCCACAAGATAAGGCAAGATTGGTTGAATCCTATTAGAAAGAATTTTACTGACTATTTTATAGAAAACAGTACATCAGAAAATGGGCCTATTGTCAAGAACAGAGGTTACAGTATCTTTTTTGGGTATCATGGAAATTAAAGTTGAGTTTGCTTGCTTGGCCATATGACCAGATCTAAAAAAACTGTGTACAGCAGCACAGAAATCTCCCTTGATGATATCCTAGGAAGACTTGAAATACCCAGAAGAAAAACCATCAACCCCAGGACTGCTATTGGAATCAATGCTAAATAATGCAGCTTTAATTTCAGCAGAAGAGATGTCTTGAATCAATCTGATTTTATCATCTTCAGAAACACAAGGTCCCTGACCAATAAAGTTGATATCAAGATTGTGGACAGGAGCAGTCTGACCCAACAACTGAGTGTAGTAATTCTGAAAAGCAAGACTAACATTATCTACCCCCTGATGATGTAGACCATTGTGATCAACAATGTTAACTATATTCTGCTGGTGCTTTTTTCAGCAATCTTAGCAAAAAAATATTTGGAACTAGTATCAGAAGATTGTATATGAGTCAATTTTGCTCTCTGTGTAAGCATGTTTAATTCAGCTTTCTTAAGAGTAGTATAGCTAGCCAGACAATCTCTTTCAGCTTCAATAAAAAGGGGAGAAAAAGGATCCTGTAAGAGCGTCTTCTGACAGTCCTTAAGCTGCAATTTAGCATCTTTAACACGACTAGTGAGGTCACTAAAATTCTCTCTATGGAAAAGAGTAAGAGCATGTTTAACCTTCTTAAGTTTAGTAAATCCCTGATTTCAGTTTGTTTAATAGGACAATTTAATCCACGAACATTCCAAGAAGCAATCTTCATTTGGAACTTGGTTGTGGAGGAACAAAAGCATGAATATCCACTAAACCAGTTTGAGAACTGCCTTGCTGTATCACAGACTGACCAACTACTGCAGTGGAAGGGACAATCATTTGAGACTGCTCTCTAACAAGGCTAGAAACAGCTAACCCCAGTGAAGAAACAGAACCACCAAGATCGGGTG
Source organism: Silene latifolia (assembly GCF_048544455.1). Lineage (NCBI taxonomy): Eukaryota > Viridiplantae > Streptophyta > Magnoliopsida > Caryophyllales > Caryophyllaceae > Silene > Silene latifolia. The sequence continues at coordinate 196,846,106 of NC_133534.1, forward strand.
TCTCAATCAGACCAGGGACAACACTTGGACATTCTTGATGCATTTTAGAAACCAAATTAGATGAGAGGGGTAAGTGGGGAGAGGATTTCTGGCCTAGCTGAGAGCTTGGTGAGCCTACATTCCTCTCCTCAACTAACCCATCATACTGAATGGGATCCGAGGTACCACCTAGTCCAGTTTTGCCCTTCTGCCCAGAGGCAGTTTTAGTAACACCCAAAGACTTATTTTTAGAGGACTTTTTACCCTTAGATTTAGCTGAGCTTCCTGAGTACTTTTCAGAAACTTTCTGAGGAGGAATGAAGTCAGCATGAGAGGATCTCTGACCTAGCATTGATCATTCCAAGTCTACATTCCTCTCTGCTGAACCCACTACAACCACAGAAGCCTCTGAGGTATCACCTAGCTCAACTTGTCCAGATTCAGAGCTCTCTCATAAAAGCTGGAAAGAATTAGGAGAAATTAAGAGATCAGTAGCCAAAGGATCAGAAGGAACAAGCTCAGTTGCCACACTTTCATGAGGAGACTGAGCAGGCTTTGACTGAGAAACTGGTCCCTTAGAGGAGGGATCAGACCCAGATGGAGTAACCTCAATAACAGACTTATTTATTTTACAGTTCACAGAGGTGTGTCCCAACTTGCCACAACACTTGCAGTAGTAGGGCAACCATTCATAAACAACCTTTTGAGAATATTGACCCAGATGAGGGGTGTTAATAACCACATGAGAAGGCAGCTCCTGGGATACATCTGCTTCAACTAGTACCCTAGCAAAAGACAGTTTCTCCTTTGAAGTAGTAGCTGGATCTGCAAAGAGTGGCTTACGCACTTTGCTAGCCATCTTACTCAGAACTTTATCAGTCCATAAGAAAGGATCAAGACCTGGGAAAAGGATCCAAATAGGAACCTTTGCAATCCTGTCCATGTCTAAAGAAAAGGATGGACTCCATTGTTTCAGAATCAAAGTGTTATGACCCACCTTCCAGGGTCCTTGTTTCAAGACATTATTTAATGCAGCATCAGAATCAAATATAAAAGTGAACCACCCCTGTTTAAAATACTGAACTGTGGGAGAGGCAATGTTGGCCCAACTCTTATTAACAAACTCCTATACAGTTTTCAGGGTTGGTCGACCACCAAGAACATTACCCATTAGAGTATTAGACCACAATTTCAATTCCTCAGCATAATCAGATGCATCAATATCAACCTCAGAGGAATTAGCACTAGTTTCACAAAAAAAGAGATTCATGCCTAATTTGGCAGGAGTATTGAGAGCTTTACACCAGTTACCACCAACTACTGTAGCTTTTGGGTCAGATTTTCCCACATTATGAACTTCAGAAAATGTAGGGTTTTCCTCCAGTAACACTTTATTCGTATCTATAACAGTATGATTATCCACAGAAGCAGGCATAAGAACTGTTTCAGGGCCTAATTCGACATTAACAGAAGGAACTATGGGAGTAGCAGTTGCATAATTCACAATCGAATCAGAAACAACAGTATGATTACAATAAGGAAGGTTAATTGTAGGAGAAGAACGAGAAGAAACCACGTTTCCTGAAGTAAATCCAATATTCGCAATACGAGAAGGAACATGAGTAGTAACATATTTCTTAACTAGAGAGGGAGAAGAACCTTTACCAACAATGGCGGATTCAATAAGAGCATTCACAGTATTCTTACGCGGAGGCTGGGTATGTAAAATTTCATCCAATTCAGCATCATTTTCCACAAAATTGGCACCAATCGATTTCTGAGTATCCACGGAAGCCATGGATGGCTTCAATTGAACTTGTCGAGCTCGCGTACGCGCCATGAAAGGAATCAGATGGAAGGAAAAAACAGGGTTTTGGAAAAAACGGTTTTCATGAAAGAAGAAAAAAGAAAGACTTTTTTATAGAAAGGGAAAATTTTGATTATTTAACTTGTAGTTAGTCACATAAATGTATTATTTGATGACAGGTTACGAACTCGGGACAATGAGATTTATTATTTAATCATTTGATGTTTAAATAATAAATGATTAGAATTTATTAATTAATTGTTAATTAATTAATTTTATACGATATGTGTATATGTTTTGAGGTGGAATTAATTAATTAGCTATTAAATTTTATAAGAGGTTGTAAAATTAGCTAATTAGGTTAATATTGATACATTGTATGTTGACAAAATGGTCTTATGATTACTTAATGGTTAAGTAGTCATTGGTAGTTAATTTGTATTATTTAAGTGTTAAATAATTAAATTAATATTTAAATATGTAAGATAATTAAATATAAAACTTATAAGCATTTGTGGGGCAAATGTCGAAAACCGAAATGGACCCATATAAGTCCATTTGGCTGATTTTTTAGAGGACACCAAGTGTCCTTTTAAGTGGCAAATTCCACTTAGATTTGTCTCCCATATTTGGCTATACATACCCAACTATTCACATCATTTTACTAGTTGTAAAAATTTGAAGAAAATTGTGTCTTTGTTTGAGCACTTTATCAAGAGACCATTTTTCTTCTCATTTTTTCATCTTGTTCATCTTAAAAACACATATATAAATTAACTAGTAATATTATCAAAGTAATAATATTATTTAGTACATCAAATATACAATAAACAAGGTTTACTACTACATATACCTAGTTAGTATTTTAGTAGTATTTTGGGTTGATTCTTGGGTGCTTCCTTAGGAGACCATCTATTTTGGTGGTTTGTTGTCTTGGACGATCATCCATTTTCATAGCTCAAGAACAACATCAAGGAAGGAGTCCTTGAGTTGTGCCCAAAACTTGCCTTATACAATGTAAGGAACTTTTGTCTTAAGATGGTTTAATACCATGTTTTATACTTTTATTTGCATGAAGTAGATTTAGACCACTTTAAATTAATTTATAATTTTAATATCATAAGATGAGTATTAATATGGTCTAAATAACTAACAGATATGGGGTGCGTGAGGACTAGCCAATCTACCTAGAAGTCTAGATCACATAGATTATGAGATCACTTTATTTATTTCCGCGGCGAGTTGTATTGTATTTTATATTAAAATTTAGTTGGTTAAGTTGCAATAAACATGTAATCATTAAGTTTTAATTTAAAGTACTTTGGTGAGTTGGACTTTGTTATTCACTACCTGTAGATACCTCATTTCTGCACCTCCCGCAAACCACCCGGTGATGATTGGGCCGCATGTTTGCTACACGGAACGATTTGTGACAGTTCGTAAGATTATCGTCAAGTGATTGCTCAAATATTAATGTCTACCTCTTAGTTGTCATCTACGTGCCGATACGGTCGTTTTGACAGTAATTAGAGTACATTTGGAGTCCGGGCCTAAAACCGTCTTCATTTTCTGATAAACCGCTAAATCCCGAGTCAGAATGCTCTGGAATGTTCCGGATATTTCTATTCCATATTTCACAATTTTTATCCTTTGGTAAACAAATCTCCGTAATATTCACATAAGATATTAAGGAAAACCAAATTATTTCCGTCCTACCATAACTTAAACACGGAAATCCTTCTTCCGCAGGAGGAAACCACTTGGGAACAGACGCAGCAGGTGCTGCGCCTCTTCCAAGAGACGTGGTGGCTGCTGCGCCTCTTCCCAGGCCCTTTACTGTGTATTTCTCGTATCTTTTTTATATCTTTCCGAGATTCACTTCCAAAGAGTCTCCGAAACCCTATTCCTTCACGTGATTAGTATAAATAGGAGCCTTCGCTCCTCATATTTCTCACGCGAGTGTCCGCCCTTCTCTTCTCCCTTTGCATTCTAGACTTTGTTCTTACTTTTTGGCGTCTACGTGCTTGAACATTCGACCACGTAAGCTCGGATCCTTCTGAGTACCAGCCTTTCGTTTGCATGACCGACCATTTTGACCAACTCCACATCAATCAACTTAATTAATCTAATCGTTTTCCTCTTACGAGGGCACTTTCTTTGCATTCGCGTCGAGCATCACTAATCGATATCTTAGTCCTTCTCGTTTCGTCAACATGTAAGTCTGAGGGTGTAAATCTCTCTTTATTTATTGTATTTACTTTTTGTACCAATTAATGTAAGGTTTATGTCGAAAACATCTATTAAAACCGATTTCTAAAACCATATTTTAAAACCTTTTTTACGGATTTCCAGTACACAGACGTCGAGAAAGGACGCAGCAACTGCTGCGCCTCTTCGAAGGAGCGCAGTACCTGCTGCGCCTCTTCGTGAGGCTGCCGCAGTTCCTGCTTCCTTTCTTCTTCCTTCGTCCTCTGTAATTCGTTTCCTTTATTTCTTTTCTTTCGTTTGCTCTTTAATTTCTTCACCATAATAGCATATAATCCACATGTATATTGTTTATCATTCATTCACATGCTTAATTCATATTTAGTCCGACTTAAATCCCAAATAATCCAATATTTGCGGGTTTTCGTTATTGCATTCAATTCCGGGTTGTAGAGATTCAATTTATCAATATTGAGTTTCTGGAATTCTTCTTTGATATAGTTTTCATCTGTCTTTTATCGTATTTATCGTATATTCATCATTAATCCATTATATTTAACTAATTAAATTAATTTGTGTAGTTTGTTAATATTATTCACTTCTGTAATTAATCCATCTTAATTCCGTCTCACTCATATTTTATTGCTTTCATGACCCATTCATATGTTAAATAACCTGCTAATCACTTTCATCTGAGTAAATATAATAATCATCCATTAAAACCACCAATTAGCATTAACGGCTTGCAATTAGGCTTCACAGCCAGAACTGAGCCAAGGAACAGACGCAGCGTCTGCTGCGCCTGTTCCTGGCTGAGTTCTGTCCCTGAACTCCGTTTCTGCCTTGACTTAGTTTAATTAGCTTACATACAATTAACTACTAATCGTATTATCACCTTCTGTTTGTTCGTTAATTTATTCTTTTATTCTTTTATTCTTTTTCTCAAAATTATCCGTTTTAAAGGTATTTTCGACATAAATCGCCTATCTGTTGTAATTATTGTAATTTTCATTATTGTAATTTATAATTATTGTATTTCTTTTGTTCTTTGTATGTTTTCACGCATAATTTAACATTAAATCCAACTTCGACCTAATTGTATGCTAAATTAACTGTTCACCGACTTAGTTAATCTTCACATGCTAGGATCAAAACTTGGATGTTGCATGGCATGCATATAACTGACGATATATCGAGTACGAATAAATTCCCTAATCATTAGTAGAGGCCGCTATCGAGGCGGGCGGGATTAGGTGTTCGATCAAAAGAGCTTCCTAATACGTACCCTCACCCCTTACTCCAGATCTCCGTGAACACCCGTGTGCATTGGCATCCACGAGAGTCATTCTAGACATAGAATGCTAAGGGTAATGATGCGTGTCTTTTATATGATGTTTTACATCCCTTTTTACACGCATTTCAGAGCTCATCCATGTATTTTATGCTACATTTCTCCCTATTTCCGTCTACTTCCGTATTTTGTACATTATTGCAGAAATGTGAAGAATTCATCGGAAATCAAGCTAAATCTGTCCCCGAGTTTCCTGCATTGCATTTAACGTGAAGTATATGCTTAAGGAACGAGCTTGGTGCGCATTTCAAGGCCCAAAAGACAAATCCACGAGTTTATAAAAGGCAAGTAGCAGCTCATCCAGTCGATCGACCACTCTCTTCAGTCGATCGACCAACAATCGGGTTTCAGAAGCTACTGTACACTGAGGAACAGTCGATCGACCACTACCATCAGTGGATCGACCAGTCTGCTGTTCAGAACGAGAATTAAAAGACCGAGGAACTTGAAGCCCATTAAGTTTAGGTTTTGGAATAATTGTTACGTATACTTTCTATATAACGTAACTGAGAATACCTAGTTTATTATCAGAGATTATTATCAGAAATTTACATTCAGTTTTAGAATATCATAGTTAGGGTTTGGGATATTATTTGCATTGGATTTTCGTTGTGCTTTCAATCATTCCGTTATATTCCTTCTGCAATCTCGGTATTTTTCTGCCCTATTTCAGTTTACTTCTATTTCATCAATAGTATAGAATTGCTAGTTAGATTCCCGAAACCATCTTATTGTTGCATGTTAATCGTTTGTCTTACCACTTTAATTATGAATTCAACACTTTTATGCCCTAGTATTATTGTTGTTATCACTTTCAGCATGAGTAGCTAAATAGTTTGTACTAGGATGTAGGCGATTTATGGCATAGGCGGCAATAGATTAAACACGGCCTGAACCCGTGTGTTGGTCGATCGACCACCCTACCCGGTCGATCGACTGACCTCGTGAGCTTTATTCTCGTTTTAATTGTTTTAATGTTGTATTTAACGAATCGAATGCATGCGACTAGTTAGATACTTAATTTATGACTGCCCCATTAGATCGAAAGATAGGGTAAGTTGTTAGACCATCAATTAAATCGACTAGACTGTATTGAGATCGAAAGATAGGTATAGTTTAGACTGTAAGTCACTTTTCAGGACGAAAGTTAGTATTAGTGACATTAGGGACCTATAGCGAGATCGAAAGATGATATCTGTTAAAAGTGGACCGAGAGGACCTCTTTATTTCCCGCCTCACATGTGTTTGATTCAGACCGACTTAGTTTGCTGCCGCCGAAGCTATAATAAACCGATCATCCTAGTACCCCTTCTTTATCTGTTTAATCCGTATTTTTAGTTTATTGTTTTTATTTACTCTTAGCATTAGACAAAATCAAATCAACCCCCACTTCTGTTACCGTAGACTAAATTAGACAATTAGAAATTACATTCGCCTCCTTGTGGTTCGACCCTGTTACCACTAGCCTAGGTTAGTCTTAATAGGAATTATAAATTTTATCTTTGGTACTCACAACGACGGGTATCAAATTTTGGCTCCGTTGCCGGGGAGGCAATAGTTATAATTTTTAACTGTTTTATTTTAGTCTTTCTTGAGTTTAAGGGACACCCGTTCCTTAAACTTTTTATATATTCCTTTTGTAGTTTCCTCTTATGCGCAGGTCACAGGGTGGTGAACTAGTACCATTCAATCCTGAGCTTGAAAGATCCTTGTGCGAGTTGAGACGATCTCAGAGGATATTGCCGACAGAAGAAGAGCTGAGTACTCTGTCAAGCTATTACGAGAACGAGCTGTACGAGGAGGATCCACCTTCTTCACCCGTTTCCACCTCTTCAGCCGAGACAGTCACTTCTCCAGAAATTCCAGTCATGGCCGAGGAAGCGAGTATAGCTAGTCATTCTGAGCCGACAGCTGCAAATTTATATAAGGGGTTCGAACTACCAGGAGATGTCAGGAAGTTCGAACCAAAGCCTTCATACATCAGTATGGTTGAGAAAAACCAGTTCGAGGGAGCTGCAAATGAAGATGCAGCTAAGCATATGGAGACATTTATTGACTACTGCTGTTCCATACCCCCACCAGCCGGCGTGACCCAAGACCAGATCAAGGAGACCATGTTCATCTTCTCCCTTCGTGATGCTGCAAGGGAGTGGTATAGAGATCTTGATCGAGCCGTTCATGGGATCACCGATTGGAATACCTTGGCATTGGCATTCTATAAGAAGTACTTTTCTGCTTCAAAGACGATTGCTATTAGAGCTCAAATCACGAGTTTCAAATAAGGGCCGGACGAGAACTTCCACGAGGCATGGGTCCGATTTAAGAAGCTGGTGCGAACCATACCGCACCATGGTTTCGAAAAATGGAGCTTGTGCAATCATTTCTATAATGGATTGTATGACGATCCGAGAGCCATTTTGGATGCTGCAGCCAGTGGCCGATTTTCTGAGAATTTGGGAGAAACCAAGGGGTGGAAGATCATTGATGATTTGGCCACTCATATGGCTGAATATGGGAATTCCAGAGGGAACCAAAGGAGAGCTACTGAATCTTCCTCTGTTGCTGCACTGGAAGCCCTCACTGCAATGTTTGACAAATATGAACTGGGAGGAGCTTCAAAAGGAGGGATGTACCATGTCAATGTTGTTTCAGACGGTCCTTTCGTCTGTGAAAGGTGTGGAGCTGAGGGACACGTTTCGAAGAATTGTCCTAGTCCCTTTGAGTCTTATGTTGCCTTTCAACATTATAGGCAGACAAACACCTACTATGAGCCCAATGTTCATCCTAACTTGAGTTGGAGGAGCCAAAATGTCCTGAATCCAACTCAACCTCCGCCGCAGCAGCAACCCTATGCGCCTCCTCATCAAAAGCAACAACAATATCAGAAACCTCCTTATGTGCCGCAGCAGCAACAATTGAAGAATTCTGAATTTTCCGAGCTTAAGAACTTGTTGCTGAAGGAGTCTAGGCTAGAGAGGCCGGGATGAAGCTACTAGAAAGCCAAATTGCTCAATTGGCTAGCAAGAGTAACACTCGAGCTCCGGGACACTTACCGACTCAACCTGAACAAAAGGAGACCCTAAATGCCATCACTTTGAGGAGCGGGTCCACCCTGGAGGGGCCTGCCATGGTCGAGGACGCTGTTGAAAAAGATGAGCCCGAAACAAGTAAGAAGAAAGCTTCAACGAACAATAACAAGAAAAAGGCGTCTGCCAGGTATTTCAGTCGATCGACTGATATACCTAGTCGATCGACTGAAACACGGGTTATAGGAGCTTCTGGAACTGTACATCTCAGTCGATCGAATGAGGAAGGTGGTCGATCGACTGAGATCGCTGCTGATGTTGAGGAATTTCGTCCTCCAATGCCCGATAATCTAAGGGACCACTTGTTTCGGGGTACCACAGTCCCAAAAACTTTGAGGCAAGACCCAAGTGCTGATGGGTCAGTCCCGGCTCCGAAATATGACTCCATGTCGGTTAATGGCTCACATTTGAGACGGTCTGAAGAGGGGTCGAGCTTCAACAAGGAAAAGGTTGTGGACTTTCAGCCTAAGTCCACGGATGCCGGCACGCGAGAATTAGAGGAGAGGGCCAAGTTAATTCTTACAGCCCCATATCCGGAGAGACTCGTGCCGACAAAGGAACAGGTATCTTTCAGGAAATTTGAAAAGGTTATTCGTAGTCTTAATGTACAAGTTCCTTTCCTTGAGTTAGTAAACCAAGTACCCGCTTATACCAAATTCATGAAACAACTCTTGTCCAAAAAGCGGTCACTTGAGACAGTGCACACTGTAGCACTCACTGATGAGTCATGCTCCTATTTATCTCACACTGCACCCCTTAAGTTAGAGGACCCGGGCAGTTTTTCTGTTCCTTGCAACATAGGTACCTTCTCAATTGAGAGGGCATTGTGTGACTTAGGAGCTAGCATTAGCGTCATGCCCTTAAGTCTAGCTAGGAAGCTGAAAATGTCTAGGTTTGCGGTGACAGTTATGACAGTACAGATGGATGACCGATCTACGGTCGAGCCTATAGGTGTCCTAGAGGACATACCCGTCCAAATAGGGAAGTTTTTCTTCCCCGTTGACTTTGTTGTCCTTGACATGCCTGGGGATGCCCATATACCAATCATTCTAGGTAGGCCGTTTCTGCACACTGCTGGTGCAGTTATTGACGTGGGCTCTGGAACTTTGACTTTCAAAGTTGGGAAGCATTCCATCATTTTTGCCCAACCTGCTAAAAAGAAGGACCCCATGTGGGCCGTCACCTGCAACACGGTTTCTGAAAAGAAATTGTACTTTGTGCTACCTGAATTACCTGTCTCTATTACTACTCCTGCGATTACACCTCCGCCCCAGACCGGGAGCAAAAAGGAGGAAGATTCTGTTGTTTTGCACATTGCAGGAGCTGGTTTGGGGAAGGAAGAGTCGCTGGTTGTTCCAGCTGCGAAGGAGCAGACTGTTTCAAGAGGTGGCCTTGGGTGTCTAAGCTATGGGACTGACGAGGACGTTGAAGATGAGCCGGCCAAAGTGAGATGGTCTGATTTGGATTTGGATGAGCCGGCAGATGTCGTTGATTGGGGGGATGCAGAAACTGTTGATCCGTTAAGCTCTCCGACTGTTGAAGCTAAGAAGGGTGCGGCTGATAAGATAAGCACCGTGGAGGCTACCTCTAGTAGCCAGAAGCCGACGAAGTGGGTCAAACCGTGGCCTTTCTTGATCAACTACTAGTTGATCGAAATTGCTTTATCAAACATTTATTGCTTTTAAGACTATTTACCGTATTTCGTGTGCGCGAGACTTCGCATTTTATTTTGCTTGCTTAGGATTTTATACGTTATAGACTTTGCTTTGGGTTTTGCGCAATTTTGGGCGCGTATTATTGTGCATTTGCAGGTTTTTAGACCTCATTAGCTCAAGTAATTGAGCTAACTCGAAGAAATCTGAAGTAACAGCAGTTATTCCAGTCGATCGACTGGTCTATGTGGTCGATCGACTGGCTGCACAGTTCCAGGAGCTTCTGTCCCTGACACGATTGTCGATCGACTGGGTGATGTGGTCGATCGACCACTGCTGCTGCTGTATTTGTTCACGACCTCTCCCCTGCTGTGTTTGGTCGATATGCGGACCTAAGGGAGTTTTCTACTCCACTTTAGTTTCCGTCATATTATTTATTTCTTCTAATTTTCTCATTTATGCACGATTTTACTGCCTTAAAATTGTTTCTCTCAGTCTTATGCGTGGTATTTTCTGTCTTTTAGGCATTTATTAGTCGCACTGCTGGCTACTGAAACCTCCTAGTTCACGCTGGTTTGGGGAGGTTTCCTTTGCTGCGCTTAAAGTCTTGTGAGTTCCTGATTTCTTTACTTCTTGTCATTATATTTTATTTCTTTTCTCGCAAATTCCCATTTCTCCTTTCTTCATTACATGATTTTGCACAATGGGGACATTGTGTGATTTGGTTTGGGGAAGGGTTTTGCGTCGCATTCATATGTTTTATTGCATTTCGGTTTCACGTTTATTGCATTTCACTTTGCATTGTTTATTTCATTTCCCTTATATATACAAAATTCCAAAAAAATTGAAAAATTTCAAAAATTCAAAATAAAATGCACGTTTATTTTAGCATATAGGTCGAGTCGGAACGGTAGTATTTCAAGGATGATACTGCATTTGCAACTGTTTTTGCCTGAGCCTTGCTTGATTTACATGTTATTAGTAGAATCGTATACGCATATCTACGAATTTTCGTTAAATTATTTGTTGAACTTGAGACTTGACTTTGAATATTGGCAAGCTACATCATTTCTGAGTTTTAGAGCCTATAACTGGTGACATTCATGACCGGTTTATCTAGGAATGTGAGTAGTACTCCTTATGAGACATGTTTCCTTAATTTGCATGAATATGAACTTGATCTACTTAATACCTGTATGCGTTCGGTTTGTGGTTTGTTGACACATGTGGTAGAGGTTTCCCTTTTCTTATTATGCCCATAAGCTCCACACTGCCAAAAATATCCTTTTTGTCCTATTTACTACATCCTACACATAGCCTACCTTTGTCAAGCTAGTAGTCTGTGTCCTTGGGATTGTTACTTCGTTTTTGGTGGCTTACGCTCTTATGAGATGTCGTTGGGAAAATGAAAAGAAGGGAAAGAAAGATTGGAAGAAAATACAAAAAAAAAAAAGGAAAAAAAAGATTCGAAAAAGAAAAAAAAGAGATTCTGTACTGTTCAAGTTGGTCGATCGACTGCCAATCCAGGTCGATCGACTGAAGATTCGAGAAGAAATCAATTCGCATAATTTAATCTATATCTCATGGCAATTTTTGCTCACATGTTGCATTAGTATCCTATGGGGAGTTAGTTGATTACTTTTATACCTGGAGATTTGTGAGTTTTTTGCTTGTTATAGCACCGTTTAGTTTGTTTATGAGCAAGAAGTTGGATGTTGCCATATGGTTCCGTTTTGATACTAGCTTGATCACCTGTACCTCCACTTTTCCATAAAATGTTTTGCCTCTTCTTACCCATACCTCACGTATCCCATATATACCTCAGCATGTGTCATGGTCATTTGTTGGTTGGAATGCATATGTACGGTCATAGAGATCATTTTCATATTTTATTGCTGGCATGTCTTCATAGGTCGTAGTTAGGTGAGAGTCACTACAAAATTAATTATTTCTATCTTACATATATTCACCTGTGCTTATGAGTGATTTAAGCGACCCGCGAGAGTCCAATTTGATAAGTCTCTACAGTTGACGGTTCAGCAGTTTTTAACGACTTTATAATTTGTTTGCATGATTCACATTACTAATTGATTGTTGGTTATGCATTAAATTGGTTTGGGCTTTACAGTTGACAATTCGCTCTGAGATTGAACTCGTTCCATTAGGTCATTAGAACGAGTCTAGTTCTTGCTTAGGGACAAGCAAGGGTTTGGTTTGAGGAAGTTTGATGCGTGTCTTTTATATGATGTTTTACATCCCTTTTTACACGCATTTCAGAGCTCATCCATGTAGTTTATGCTACATTTCTCCCTATTTCCGTCTACTTCCGTATTTTGTACATTATTGCAGAAATGTGAAGAATTCATCGGAAATCGAGCAAAATCCGTCCCCGAGTATCCTGCATTGCATTTGACGTGAAGTATATGCTTAAGGAATGAGCTTGGTGCGCATTTCAAGGCCCAAAAGACAAATCCACGAGTTTATAAAAGGCAAGTAGCAGCTCATCCAGTCGATCGACCACTCTCTTCAGTCGATCGACCAACAATCGGGTTTCAGAAGCTACTGTACACTGAGGACTAGTCGATCGACCACTACCATCAGTCGATCGACCAGTCTGCTGTTCCAGACGAGAATTAAAAGACCGAGGAACTTGAAGCCCATTAAGTTTAGGTTTTGGAATAATTGTTACGTATACTTTCTATATAACTTAACTGAGAATACCTAGTTTATTATCAGAGATTATTATCAGAAATTTACATTCAGTTTTAGAATATCATAGTTAGGGTTTGGGATATTATTTGCATTGGATTTTCGTTGTGCTTTCAATCATTTCGTTATATTCCTTCTACAATCTCGGTATTTTTCTGCCCTATTTCAGTTTACTTCTATTTCATCAATAGTAAAAAATTGCTAGTTAGATTCCCGAAACCATCTTATTGTTGCATGTTAATCGTTTGTCTTACCACTTTAATTATGAATTCAACACTTTTATGCCCTAGTATTATTGTTGTTATCACTTTCAGCAAGAGTAGCTAAATAGTTTGTACTAGGATGTAGGCGATTTATGGCATAGGCGGCAATAGATTAAACACGGCCTGAACCCGCGTGTTGGTCGATCGACCACCCTACCCGGTCGATCGACTGACCTCGTGAGCTTTATTCTCGTTTTAATTGTTTTAATGATGTATTTAACTAATCGAATGCATGCAACTAGTTAGATACTTAATTTATGACTCACCCATTAGATCGAAAGATAGGGTAAGTTGTTAGACCATCAATTAAATCGACTAGACTGTATTGAGATCGAAAGATAGGTATAGTTTAGACTGTTAGTCACTTTTCAGGACGAAAGTTAGTATTAGTGACATTAGGGACCTATAGCGAGATCGAAAGATGCTATCTGTTAAGAGTGGACCGAGAGGACCTCTTTATTTCCCTCCTCACATGTGTTTGATTCAGACCGACTTAGTTTGCTGCCGCCGAAGCTATAATAAACCGATCATCCTAGTACCCCTTCTTTATCTGTTTAATCCGTATTTTTAGTTTATTGTTTTTATTTACTCTTAGCATTAGACAAAATCAAATCAACCCCCACTTCTGTTACCGTAGACTAAATTAGACAATTAGAAATTACATTCGTCTCCTTGTGGTTCGACCCTATTACCACTAGCCTAGGTTAGTCTTAATAGGAATTATAAATTTTATCTTTGGTACTCACAACGACGGGTATCAGGTAACGATTGCTCAGTGTTCATGTCTTTACTTTGTGTCTTGACATGACACGAGGTATTCGAACGGTTCCAATTTCCCATAAAAATTGGTGGCGACTCCAACAAAAATGCATACGCTTGTTTCTCTTTTCCTCCCAAGCGCCCCCGTGGGCCCCCGCTGTCCACAGTTTGGCGACTCCGCTGGGGATATTACACTTACGTGTAGCTAAGGGTGAAACTTGAACAAGGTTAGGGTTTAGTTTGTACAAGACAATTATCGGTTTTCATAGCTCGGTCTTCCTAGACCGTTTTATTTGGCCTTCCTAGGCCCAACCCAACCCATTCGACCAATCGTCCCGTCTAAACGGTCCTAATTCTTATTTGGGCCTAAGGATGGATAGCGATTGACGTCATCCATACCATGATACTTACTCTTGTTTGTATCAAGGGCCTTCACTACTTGAGGAAATGGACTAGGAATCGGCCTTACTCTTGTTTGGCACGAGCCTCTCCACAGACTTCGGGTTTGATGGTTCGGTATGGCAACCCACCCTTTAAACCAAAACCCTTTTAAATGCACTCAGCATCCCGTTATAATGCTTGTATAAATGTTTGTACCTTACGTGATCACCATTTCTAAATTACACCATGACCTTTTTTCAAAAATAAAAAACCCTTTTCTTAATCAAAAATTTCGAAATAGGCCTTCAAGTTAGCGCAAAATCCGGTCAAAACTCTGTCCGTTTGTCGTGTCAAAATTCGGGCCACAAGCCCATTTCAAAACCTCACTTTGAGTCCACTCCTACAACTACACTATAGTTGACTAGGACACACATTTTCAAAAACCTTGTCTTTCTTCAAAGCTCACTCAACACAAGTGGCACACACCCACTTCACGAGTCAAAACATTTCTTCTTTTAGCAATTGTGTTAGAATGGTCGATCGTGTTTTGATTCGTCGCCGATATCTTATCCAGTTTTCAAGATGCCGGAATCCAACGAAACGAACCTCCACCAAGTTCAAGATGGTAATGATCGAATCCTAGCCGCACTAGCCCAAATGCAAGTTACCCAAGACCAAGTCTATGACCGCCTTGAGCTCATCGAGGGCCGTATTTTTTCCGTAGAGGGAAGGTTGCCTCCTCATGAAAGTGAAGTAATATGTGACTCTGATAAGGAATCCAAGGACGAAAATCCTCACATGGGAATGACTGTAGCTGAGAAAAGACTCCAACATCTAGAGGAGCAATTGATGTACCTTAAGGGGAATGAAATTTACATGGAGAATAATCGCAAGTATGAGGCCGTCAATTCCAAATTGCCAACTAACTTTAATATGACGGATATCCCTAAATTCAAGGGGCACGAGAACCCTTTGAAGCACATCCGTGCCTTCAAGGATTACATGTCTATCAAAGGCATCAAACCCGAGATGTTCCTAAGGATCTTTCCTTCATCTCTAGACATCATCCCGAAGCAATGGTTCTACTCCTTAGATCATAAGAAGGTCGCTACTTGGGAAGATGCCGCAATCGAGTTTTCTAAACAATATGCGGATCATGCCGAGATCCAAGTTAACATGCGCACTCTAGAGGTTCTTACCCAAAATGACAAAGAAGGATTCACCGACTTCCTAAGTAGGTGGAGGAAGACTAGTACCCAACTAGTGGAACGCCCGGATGAAGCTACCCTTGTGGAGAAGTTCGTGGATAATCTCAAGCCCATCTATGCCAACCATTTGAGATATCAAAACTTCAGAAGTTTCAAAGACTTAACTGTACTAGGGACAAGGATTGAAGATGCCATCCGTAAAGGACTCTTGTCCAAAACGGTAGGTCGAGGATATCAAGGTTCGACAAGTCGTTCATACGGCTCTACTAGCAAGACCGATGAAGTTAACCTTCTCGAGCCATCCAAGAAAAGTACCCCACCAAGGAAATTCACAAATCTTGGGGACACTTACTCCAACGCTCTGAAA
The DNA here is from genome assembly GCF_048544455.1 of Silene latifolia. Lineage (NCBI taxonomy): Eukaryota > Viridiplantae > Streptophyta > Magnoliopsida > Caryophyllales > Caryophyllaceae > Silene > Silene latifolia. Next base: position 196,861,873 of record NC_133534.1, read on the forward strand.
AGGTTAATGAAGCAAGGCAAACTCCAACCCATTGGACCTACTCCCGAACCCGAAAGGAAATCCAAATTATGGGATGAGAACTCGTACTGCGAATACCATAGGGGCAAGGGGCACGACACAGAAAAATGCTACAAGTTAAAAAATGTGCTTTAAGACATGATTGAAGATGGTCGATTGCCAATACCACCGGGAGGTAAAACCCAACAACACTCAGAATCCTCTTGGAGTTCTAGTGATTACAAGTGACGAATCTACCTTAGATTGTTCACACCTCATTTCTCCAATCGAAAGTGAGATTCATGCATTAGAAACGGTTCCTACTGTCAAAACCCGTCAAGCACCTTGCTTAGACGAATAAGTTGTTAGCCTGTTGTTCGGAGAAGATCGATTCGTTAGGGCCGCGCAGGATGAGATCATTACCATGATACTTCAGGACGATCGCTTCAACCCCACCGCGTTAATCACAGAAACCAACGCAAAACAGCAAAAAGGATGGAGAAAATCAATCAAATGGACCAAGAATCAAGGAAGACTCTTCAAGCTCACCAATGGAGAAGGAGAGATGTTCAAAGGAGAACCAGAAGACGATGAGTTCGAGTCGGAGTCGCAGTCAGAGTCGGAGTCTAGAGAAGTCATTAGAGAGTCTACTCCTGTCATCATCCCCACTCCCTTTGTTTCTTCTAGCTTAGCCTCGACTAGTCACAGTAGTTCGGGAAATGGCCCAACCACTGTCCCTTTGCCGCCACTGACCATGGATCAGTTGGCTTCTTTGTTTCAACTCTACTCAAATTTTAATATAAATAAATCAGGTTCTGCTTACTCTTTGTGTTCTTTTGAGTACAATTATATTTACGATCATACTGAGGGTGACCGAGACCCAGACTTGACCGAAATACCTCCCTACGTAGCCAAAGAAATACTACAGGAAGGGGAAGGGGGACCAGTAATAGAGGACACCGAACCCATCAACGTAGGAACCGAACTAGAACCCCAAGAACTTAGGAGAGGGACTACCTTGAGCTCTACCGAAAGGGCCGATTTCATAGACCTCCTAAATGAATTCAAAGACGTCTTCGCTTGGTCCTACAAAGACATGCCAGGGATCGACAGGGATATCGCGGAACATAGGATTCCGATCAAGCCATGTTTCAAACCTGTGAAACAGAAGCTTCGACGAATGAGGACAGAATGGGCTCTCAAGATTAAGGAAGAAGTTGACAAGCAATTCAAAGCCGGGTTCATCAAAGTTTCCGAGTATTCTGACTGGGTAGCTAACATAGTACCCGTACCCAAAAAGGATGGGAGAATCCGTGTTTGTGTTGATTTCAGGGACTTAAACAAGGCAAGCCCAAAAGATGACTTCCCTCTACCTCACATTGACATATTGTTGGACAATACTGCAGACCACGCATTACTATCCTTCATGGATGGGTACGCGGGTTATAATCAAATCAAGATGGCCATGGAAGACATGCATAAAACCGCCTTTGTCACTCAATGGGGAACTTATTGCTATACGGTCATGCCGTTTGGATTGATCAACGCCGGAGCTACATATCAACGCACCGCAACTACACTCTTACATGACATGATGCACAAAGAAGTTGAGGTATACGTAGACGACATGATTGTCAAATCCAAGGAAAGAGAGGGGCATATTACGAACCTTCGCAAGTTCTTCGCAAGGCTACGAAAGTACAACATGAGGCTCAATCCTCAAAAATGCACATTCGGGGTAACGTCTGGCAAACTCCTGGGATACGTCGTTAGTCAAAGAGGCATAGAAATTGATCCTTCTAAAATCAAAGCTCTGATCGAAATGCCACAACCTCAAACAGAAAAAGAAGTCAGAGGATTCCTAGGAAAAGTGCAGTATATAAGTCGATTCATATCGAAACTCACCATGATTTGTGAACCTATCTTCAAGAAACTCAAGAAAACGGACCACACCATGTGGGATGATGATTGTCAGAAAGCGTTCGACCGAATCAAGGAGATATTAGCTAAACCACCAGTGCTCATGCCACCACAACGAGATCAACCTCTTGGTTTATATCTCACGGTACCCGAAACCGCCATGGGTGCCATGCTAGCTCAAACTGTAGGAAGTGAAGAAAGGGCTATCTACTACCTTAGTAAGAAGTTCTTGGAGTACGAGTGCAAATACTCACAACTCGAAAAGACATGCCTCGCTCTTGTGTGGGCAACAAAGAAGCTACGGCATTACATGCTTAGCTACTCTGTTAAAATATACTCCAAAATGGATCCAGTCAAATACCTCTTCGAGAAACCCGTCCTCAACGGACGCTTAGCAAGATGGACCTTGATGCTCTCGGAATTCGACCTCAGATACGCGCCTCTGAAGGTTATCAAAGGGCGCGCCGTCGCCGAGTTTTTCGCAGAAAATCCCATCAATGACGCACAAACGATTGACACTTCGTCATTTCCAGATGAAAATATACTCCAAACTGATATAGATTCCTGGGACCTTTACTTTGATGGAGCGTCAAACATAAGAGGATTTGGAATATGAGTGTTGCTCATTTCTCCTGAAGGCGAGCATACACCAATCTCTGTCAAAGTCGACTTCGAGGTGACAAACAACGCTGCAGAATACGAGGCTTGTCTCATTGGACTACAAGCGGGAGTGAGCTTAGGCATTAAGAACCTCCGGGTACATGGAGATTCATCACTAATCATCAACCAAGTTGCAGGATCTTGGAAAATTCGAAGCGAAAGCCTCGCACCTTATCAAGCTAGAATAGACCAAGTTGCCCAATTCTTTGATCACGTGACCTATCTAAACCTACCGCGGGAAGAAAATTAATTTGCAGACGCTCTTGCGAAACTTGCATCATTGATTAATGTTTTAGCAGGATTTTCCTGAAGGGATCCGGCTTAGTTATATAGTGATCAGGGTATCTAGTTCTATAAGATTAGAATGGTATGAATAAATGATAAAGAAAGAAGTAAGTATAAAGAATGACGTTTTTATTATTTTGATAGACCGGGCACAATGTTGTATGAATATCTGAATGCTCAAGAAAAAGAAGATAAAGTATAGATCAAATTAACTAATAATGAATATCTTTTCAATTGTTAAATTCTCCTATTTATAGTTCTATCCTCCCTTAACGTTATAATGAGTAACGTTTACAATCAGCAACCTCTTCCCCAAATTGTAGGAGCTGTTGCCGGAATAATAGGGCATGCTTCCTATTAGCTCGCTTGACCCGTTCTCAACTCAACCAATCCTTAGCTTTTTCTCTTCTTTCCGTCCAGATTCATGGATTAAATAGTTTTAGGTTTGGACTTGGTCTTCCTTGAGAATAGGGCACGGTTATTTGGCTTATACAATCGCATTTCTTGTTTATCTGCTCAATCCAGGCTATTTTTAGTAATCCGCCAAGCTATGATATACTGACTATCAGGCTTCTCTTCCAGGATTTAGTAGTCTTCTTGCCATAATATTCTTCATCAGCTAGATAGTAGTCAGTCTTGTCCGGTCTTCGTCTCAATCAATCAGCTTTATTGAGTCGGACCAGGTTATGGTCAGACCAGGCTAAACTGGGCCTAACAATTGCCCCTTGACATTTTACCCGTGCTGGATCCAGCCAGGGGTGAGATGTCAAATTTACCGGGTTAACCAATTAAAAAGAATCATATTCGTCCAGTGACTCTTAGACTCCTATTTACCGTTAAACACTGCAACGGCTATGTGACATCATGCTGACAGTTTTGCAATTCCTAGGTTTTTCATGCCGTTATTCACTTCTCTATAAATACGGTATTTAGGGCAAGGTTATTTTTCACCAATTTTTCCTCCACTTTCTTTGCTGAATATTCTCCTGAAATTCCTCTGAAATTCTTCTGAAATTCTTCCCTTCTTCTTAGTAATCCTGTTCTGTTATCTCGACAATTTCAATAATAAATCAAACAATCTAGAAATATGGGAGCCAAAAAACGCCCGGCATCTCAGAGAGCCGCTGCTGCTACTGTTGAGTCTGAACCCACAGATATTCAAGAGGAGGAGGTAAGGGAAATTGACCCTCCTGCTCGGGCTGTGGCTTTCAAGTATCAGGATTGTATTCACTGCTCTTCAATCTCTTGATTCTTCTTTCCCTGAGGAGAATTTGCTAAAAACAAACTATGACAAGATTCTAAGGGAGAAGAAAATAATTCCTGAATCTACCGAGGTGTGGATCCCTGAGTCTTGCCCAGTCAGGGCTAATTGGGTATCACCTGGCTGGTTCTGTATTTTTGAATGGGCATTCAAAGCAGGCTGTAAGTTACCTTTTACTCCCTTGATGATTGATACCATTCGTGCTATGGAGGTATCACCTTTTCAGATTATGCCAATGGTTTGGAAGCTTGTCCACTCTATTGAAAATTTATGTGCTAAACATAATCTCGTAATTACTATTAATGATATCAAGGCGATTTATCATATGAAAAATCCTGTTGATGGTCGTTTTAATTTGAGAATAAAATCGAAAATGTCTCCATTAATTACTAACCTGGATTCTGGAGATGATAAGAATTGGGCAAAGACTTTCCTGTTTGTCCGGACCGAGACTTTGGGATCAGGCTTTGATTACCTGAGATATCCTCCCTTGGAGAGTGGTAGGTTCCTTGTACCTTTTTATTTCGCAATACATTATATGAAATTAATGAGTTCTGATTCTTACCTGTGTAATTTTGGTGGTTTTTGTAGCCCCTGATTGGAGTTGCGATCCTCTGGATGAGGAGGCTATTTCCAGGATAGATGCTTTCCTTGCTATTCCTGAGGAGGAAAGAACCTGGCCAGCCCAGTTTGGGTAGGGAGTTGTTGCCCCGGTATATGAAGACCAGGCTGACTGGGGTCAGAGTACCCAAAGGCAAGCCTAGTTCTACTGCTCTTTCCTGTACGTCTTCTGCCTGTTTTTAGGTTGGCTATTGTCTTCCTGTCGCTTTTTGGTTTGATATTTACGTACATTTTTATGTATCCAGTGTTTAGGTCTTCTGCTAGGCTGGCTAGCTTTTCTGCAAAGGATTTGAAGGCTGGGGTGACTAGGATTGCTGAACAGTCCAAGAGCCAGGAAACTAGTGGGAGTGACAAGACTTTGGATATCCTGATTTCTGATGTCCAGCCTCCTCAAGATCCACCCAGGATAGTGTCACCAGAGGTCATTCAGGCTCAAAAAAGAAAGAGGGAGGATGATATTCTGGAAGAGGAGGAAGGAGGGAAACAGCCTATCTCGGCTCAGCCACTCAGGAGTATAAGGCAGGTGCCTGCTAGGGTTGATGACATGGATGATGCCCGGGCTCGGATAGATGAGTTTTCTGCAAAGATGAGCGACCAACTATTGTCTGCTAGTACCCTTGATTCGTCTACCAGGGTGGTTTCTATTCTGACTTCTCTTATAACAAGGGCTGCGCTGAACTCGCTTCCCAGGCTAGAGAGGTTAGTTGTAGAGGGATATTTTTTATTGTTTATGTGCTTTTTGTTTTACCTTGTATTTGCCTAATTGATTTTGTATGTACGCAGGGGTTGGATGCTGGGCTGGCTACTGCTTGTCAGCTTAGGGACGCCCAGGCCAAGGTTACCAGTTTGGAGGAAAAGCTGGATAGGCTAAACCGTGACCTGCACTCATCCAGGGGTAATGAAGTGGTGCTCCAATCTCAGTTGGCAGCAGCTAAGGAGTCAACCAGGGCTGCTATAGTTTGTGAGGTGGCTGCGAAAAATGCTGAGAAGGCTGTCAGGCTGGAGTTGGAGGCTGAGAAGCAGGCAATGCAGGATCAGTTGAAAAAGAATGAAGAGCTTGTCTGCTTGAAAAGGAGTTAGTGGAGGCGAGGTTGGTGATGCGGCTCAAGACTTCTTCGGAAAAGGTCGGGTTGATGCTATGAGGGACCCAGAATCTGACCGGGCTGATTGGAATCCGGACCGAGATGAGACAGCTACTGGATGCTCAGATATCCGACTTGGCCAACATGGGTCAAGAAGAAGAAGTGGATTCTCCTCCTTCCAAGGCAAAGTCCGTGATCAGGAGATGGTGGATGGTTGTGAGTCGGTTACTGGCTCAAAAATAACTTAGTTTTTTCTTTTGAGTTTTGGTCTATCCAGGGGGAATGTCCCTGGAATGAATATTTAGAGTATATCAGAAACTTTTTTGGCTCATCCAGGGGGGATGTCCCTGGAATGGATGGTTATTAGGTAGGGCCAATTATTTTGGGTGAATAAATATTTGGTCTTTGTTTTGCTTCTTTTGGTGTTTTGGCAAAGTACTTTTGTGATGTTAGACGTGTATCGGATCTCGGCGATTATACGATCGATCAAAGCCGATTATTTATTTCGATCGAGGCGATTATTTCGATCGATCGAGCGATTATTCGATCGATCGGGCGCTTTTTCGATTTGGATCAGGCCGATTTAATGTGTTATGGGTGGGGTTGTTGCCATGCCTGGAGGGCTTATGTCCCTTGCCTGCCTGGGAGGGCTTATGACCCATTTATGTCATCTGATCTAGGAATAGATTTTCCAGGTTTGTATGTTATGTTGAGCTCAATATTTAAAGGCCTATTTTGCAACTGAATTTTGGATATCAGTTGGATATTTGGTGGGGGTGGCCCCCAATCTTTAAGATTTGTTTTTTAAATAAGATGCAATATGTAAAACAAGTGTTGAAGATTTCACTAAGTAATTATGAGATTATAGGTAAGTACTTGGGCACATAATTTGAAGAAATCATATACGGCATTTATTCATATAATTGCAAGTATCATACATGTAGTTTTCAGGCAAGAAGTGTTTAAAGTAAAAAGTTATACCTGGATTGTGCAGATATATTCTATATGTGAAATAGTTTTAAGTGTGTAATATTCCAAGCTCTTGGGATCATTTCTCCGTCCAGGGTTTGTAGTCTATAAGCTCCCTGGCCGACTATTGAATCAATCAGATAGGGGCCTTCCCAGGTTGGGGCCAATTTGCCAGCATTCTTCTCTTTTGTGTTTTGGAATACTTTCCTGAGAACGAGGTCTCCTTCCCTGAACACCCTGGCTTTGACAGTCTTGTTGTAGCTTCTCGCAACTCTTTGTTTGGTATCTTCGCTAATCGATGCTTGCCGCATCTCTTAGCTCTTCTGTTAAGTCCAGGCTATCCTCCATTAGAGGTATATTGTTTGTTGTTGTGTTCGGGCTACATCCGGGCTGATGGAATGTCCACCTCGGCCCAGATATCGCTTCACATCCATAGACCAAGGAGTAGGGGTTTGGCCGGTGGATGTTTTAGGCGTGGTTTCACCCAAAGGACCGGGGGAGCTCTTGACCCATCTACCTTTTCTTCTTTCCAGCTTTTTCTTTATGCGGTGATCACCACTTTGTTTCTTGGATTTCCGCACGACCGTTGGCTTTTGGATATCCTGGCGTGGATGTTACCAGATTGATGTTCCATTGAGCACGGAAGGTCTGTTCTTTTTCCCACAAATTGTGTGCCATTGTCGCATACTATTTCAGAGGGGATGCCATATCTACATATGATATTATGTTTGATGAATGCTATGACATCTTTCTCCTTGACTTGCCTGTATGATTCAGCTTCTATCCACTTGGAGAAGTAATCAGTCATTGCTAGCATGAAAACTTTCTGTCCGGGTGCTTGAGGTAGTTTTCCTACTATATCCATGCCCCACTTCATAAATGGCCAGGGTGCGGATATGGAATGTAGTTCTTCGATGGGTGATGGATATATGGTCCGTGAATCGACAAGGCTTTGCATTTAGAGCTAAAATCCAGGCAATCGGCTCTTAAGGTGGGCCAATAATATCCTGTTTCGAGTACTTTGCTTGCCAGGCTTCTTCCACCTTTGTGATTTCCACAAGATCCTTCATGGATTTCTGATAATATCTGCTCGCCTTCCCGTGGTTCCAGGCATCCGAGGTAAGGTCCGACTGCGATTTCTTAAAAAGCACGTTGTCAATAATAGTATACGGCGCTTTTATTTTCGGTGCTCTCGGCATCTTGCTTATTTAAGGGTAGGATTCCCTGTTGTAGCCAATCATAGTAAGGTTTCGTCCAAGAATTAGCAATGTAGATTGGGAAACTTTCATCTTGTTTGTTTATTGCAGGTTCTAATAAATGCACAATGGGTATTTTGTCAAAATCAAGGGGACTAAAGTTGGATCCTAGGCCGGCTAAGGCATCGGCCTGGGTATTTAAGTCCCTGGAAATTTGGTCAATATTAAAGTTTTTAAACTTTGATTTTAGCATTTGAACAACATCTAGATAAAGCATCATTTTGGGGTCTTTTGCCGAATATATGCCATTTACTTGGTTGGAGATGAGAAGGGAATCAGTGCGTACCTTTAAATTTTGCACACCAAGATCAATACATACCTTTAACCGGCTATCGGGGCTTCATATTCTCGCCTCATTGTTGGTGGCCTCAAATGCACACTTATAGCCTGTACTATCTTATCCCCCGTGGTGATTTTAGTACTACACCTAGGCTCGTGCCCCTTGTGTTGGCTGCCCCATCGACAAATAGGGTCCATTCTAGGTCCTGTTTGGTCGCATTTGGTCGGTTTATTTACTTCTTTTATTAGGTCAGGTTCTAGGGTCGGACTAAAATCAACCACAAAATCTGCTAGTGCTTGTGACTTAATTCTTTGTCCTTGGTTCAAACGTTATATTGTATGTGCTTATTTGGATCGACCATTTGCACATTCGTCCAGGACAATTCGGTCTCCTAAGTACAGACTTAATAGGAAGATTTGTTCGACTATTATAGGGTGACTTTCAAAATATGGTCTTAATTTTGTGCAACTCATTATTAAAGCTAAAACATATTTTTCTAGTAGGCCGTACTCGATCTCTCGCATCCAAGACTTTTACTTACATAATAGATGTGGTGTCTTTGTTGTCCGTCTCGCTTCTTTGACCAGGATCGCACCGACAAAGAAGATTGTGGATCGATGTGTATCTTTGTCGGGGTTCATCTTTGACCGGTTTAGCCAAAGCAAGGGTGGAGAGGATAGGTATGTTTTCGGTCTTCAAAGGCAAACTGATGATCGGGGTCCATTGAAAGTCCTTGTTCTTCCTTAGCGAGGTTATAAAACGATTTGCATCTTTCGATGATCTTGAGATGAATCTATTCAGGGTCGCTATTCTCCCCGTCGCCTTTTGTATGTCTTTGTTGTCTTTGGTGGTTCTAGTTCCAGGATAGCTTTGATCCGCTCAGTGGCTGGCTTCTATTCCACTCTTTGTCACCATGTAGCCCAAGAATTTGCCTGCTTTGAGACTCAAGTGGCATTTTTGTGGGTTGAGCTTCATATTGAATTTTTCCAATATTTGAAAGGCTACTTCTAGGTCTTTGACATGGTCTTCTGCCTTTTTTGATTTGACTACCATGTCATCTATATAGACTTCCATGGTGTCTCCTATCTGATCTTTGAACATCATGTTGACTAGCCTTTGGTAGGTTGCACCTGCATTTTTTAATCCAAAGGGCATAGCAAAGATAACAATATATACCTCTTTCGGTGATGAAAGTCGTGCTTTCCTGGTCTGCTGGATGCATTTTTATACGATTGAATCCACTGGAGACATCCATGAATGTCAACATTTCGTGGCCTGCAGTGGCATCTACCATTGCATCGATGTGTGGTAGGGGAAATGGATCTTTTGGGCAGGCTTTGTTTAAGTCAGTATAATCTACACAGACTCTCCATTTGCCATTTTTCTTTTGGACGACTACCACGTTTACAAAGCAGTCGGGTACATTACTTCCCCGATCATTCCCATGTCCGTAGCTTGTCAACTTCTTGGTTGATAATTTCGTGCCTTTTGCAAAGCAAATTTTCTTCTCTTTTCTTTGTACAGGCTTAAAGGATTTGTCAATGTTTAACTTATGAGTAATAACATTAGCATCTATACCAGTCATATCAAAATGTGACCATGCAAAACAAGACATTTTAGTTTTGAGAAAGTCGACCGATTTGGTCCGATTGAGTCGGGTGCATCCGACCCTACAAGTACTTTCTGTCGGAAGTGCGGGTCTAGTACGACTTCTCCTGTTTCCATCTGTGTTTGTGCTATGTATTCTTCCCTGACAGGTGACTTTAATTGCTATGCAAGGGACTTACCAGACTTTGAGGGTTTCAAAGCCCGAGTGTAACATTCTGAGCGATCCTTTGTTCTCCTCTCGATGGTGGTTATCCCCCATTCTCGTTGGAATTTTCACGCATTGATGGTATGTTGATGGAATTGCTTTGACATTGTGGATCCATGGTCTGCCAGGATTACATTATACGAGGATAAGCAATCCATTACTCCAAATCTCTCATATGAAGCCACGCCCTCCACATAGGTAGGCAAGCCGATTTCTCCTGTGGTGTTTTTTGTTTCTCCATGAATCCAACCAGACGCTGGATTTCTTTATGATCTTGCTTTCGTCTATCTTCATAGCTTTAAGGACGTCAAGCATCACCAGGTTGATTGAGCTTCCTCCATCTATCAGGATTCTTGATACTTTGGTCGTGCCGATTTGCATTGTGATTACCAGCCGTCATGGTGTAGACTGATATTCTTGCGGATCCGAGTCATCAAAGGTAATAGCAGGCAATGACTCGGGCCTGGAAGGAGGTTGGAGTCTGGATTCCCTGGATATTCTCTTGGCTGAGAGTGGTCGGACCACGATTTCGATCCTCCATTTATGAATTTGACTTCATAGATGGGAGGAGGAGGAGGAGGATCTCTGCCACTTCCTGGGTCTCTCTTATTTTGTCCTTCATCTTTATTCTTTGGTCTGCTTTGGATTATATCTTTCAAGTAGCCTTTCTTTAGAAGATATGCCACTTGTTTCCGAGTGAATGCATTCTTCGTGGTGTGTCCGATGTCCTGATGGAAGTCACACCATCTTGTTGGATCTTTCCTGGGGTTGTCGGACTTCTTTGGCCATCTGACTGTATCTCCCAGGTTTTCCAGGCGTTTGATTAATCCTGCAGTATTAATAGAGAAGTTATATTCAGGAATAGTTGGGAGGCTAGAGAGGTTACCTTTATGTTCTTGTGCCATATTGACTTGGATCGTTCGGGCCTGGAATAGGGTGCGATCCGGGATTGCCTCCTTTCCCGGTAGGAGCTTTTCTGTTAGTATGTCCATAGCCCTGCTTTCCTCCGGATGAGTTCGTCCTAAAGTTGAGGTCTTCTTCTAATCTGACATGCTCTAAGGCGATGGATTGAACGGTGGCAAAGGTTGGACATGCTTTCTTGGTCAGATCTGCATAAATATCAGTCAGCGAGGACTCCTCGCTGAATGCTTCTCTGCTTTGTTTCTTCATCACATCTTGGAATGGCCACCTTTTCTTTGACAAATCTGGCCAGGAATTCCTTGAGAGATTCTTCAGAAGTCGCTTTATCCTGAACAGGTTGCTTGGTCTCTTGGCCATATCTCTCCTACTTGCGAATTGTTGATTGAAGGCATTGATCAATTTCGCAAAATTTTTGATACCTCCATTTGGGAGATTGATGAACCATTGTAACGCCGCCCCCGATCGGGGTTGTACCAAAGCCTTTGCACATGCAGACTTGCCGAGTTCACTGGGTATTGAGGCAGCCAACATTTTTTGTTTGAATATGGCAACATGATTTTGTGAATCGAAGTTCCATCATAAGTTCTCATGGATGGGACAAGTAAATTTCTTGGGTAGATCAATCTTTGCAATTTCATCCGCAAAGGCGAATCCGCAAAGTGTCAATTTCTACTTCACCCACGAGTCCGGTACTCAGGGTATATTTTCTATTTAGTTGTGGAGTTTTTGGATTTCCTGAAGCATAGCCATCATTATTGCGGCTTCAGTTTTGTTTGTCTCATCATTGGGAATGGTTGGAGTGCCGGATAATGTATCCTTCTCCGGGGTTCCAAAATTAGAGAAGTCTATGTTTTTGATGATGGATGAGAATGGGGTTCTGGTTCGAATCGGTCTTGGAGCCCGAAGCCCGATTTTCCAATTTCTTCTTCAAAGCTAGACTCGATTCCTTGACCTATTGATTTACCTTCACTGAGCCGCTTTCTCTTGGATTGTTTCCAATTCCTTGATTTTGGCCAGAGCAGCCGCTAATTGTTGTTCAGCAGTGAGTTCCACCATTTTTTGTGTGTGAATATTAATTGAAAGATAATAAGGAGAATTTTATTGGTTGAAGAACTAGATGCCCCACGGTGGGCGCCAATTGTTTTAGCAGGATTTTCCTGAAGGGATCCGGCTTAGTTATATAGTGATCGGGGTATCTAGTTCAATAAGATTAGAATGGTATGAATAAATGATAAAGAAAGAAGTAAGTATAAAGAATGACGTTTTTATTATTTTGATAGACCGGGCACAATGTTGTATGAATATCTGAATGCTCAAGAAAAAGAAGATAAAGTATAGATCAAATTAACTAATAATGAATATCTTTTCAATTGTTAAATTCTCCTATTTATAGTTCTATCCTCCCTTAACGTTATAATGAGTAACGTTTACAATCAGCAACCTCTTCCCCAAATTGTAGGAGCTGTTGCCGGAATAATAGGGCATGCTTCCTATTAGCTCGCTTGACCCGTTCTCAACTCAACCAATCCTTAGCTTTTTCTCTTCTTTCCGTCCAGATTCATGGATTAAATAGTTTTAGGTTTGGACTTGGTCTTCCTTGAGAATAGGGCACAGTTATTTGGCTTATACAATCGCATTTCTTGTTTATCTGCTCAATCCAGGCTATTTTTAGTAATCCGCCAAGCTATGATATACTGACTATCAGGCTTCTCTTCCAGGATTTAGTAGTCTTCTTGCCATAATATTCTTCATCAGCTAGATAGTAGTCAGTCTTGTCCGGTCTTCGTCTCAATCAATCAGCTTTATTGAGTCGGACCAGGTTATGGTCAGACCAGGCTAAACTGGGCCTAACAATTAATATGCCAGATCATATGGTGGAAATGCCTTTATGCATCGAACGACGGCCAGAGCCGGCTTACGTACACCAAATCACCGATGAAGAAGAAATAGCGCAGGAACCCTGGTTCTAAGCAATCCTGAATTTTAAGCTCAATGGTACCTATCCACCCAATATGGACAAGAGGGGACAACGCGCTATATGCCTACTCGCTTCCCAATACATTCTCATGCAAGGGGAATTATACAAAAGAACACCTCTTGGTGTAGTATTACGTTGCCTTGATCATTCACAGGCGCGAAAGGTGATGGAAGAAGTCCACGATGGAGAATGCGGTCCTCACATGAGTGGGCCCATGATGGCAAAGAAAATCACATGTTTGGGGTATTATTGGACCATAATGGAATCCGATTGCATCAAATACGTAAGTCATTGCCACAATTGCCAAATCTTCGGGAATGTACAACATGTCCCTCCTTCATTGCTCTATACAATGACGTCTCCCTGGCCATTTTCTGCGTGGGGAATTGACATAATCGGGAAGATAACCCCAGCCGGAACAGGAGGTCACTGTTTCATCCTAGTGGCAATCGACTATTTCACCAAATGGGTATAAGCGGCTTCCTACACTAGTCTTACAGCGAAAAATGTGGCAAAGTTCATACAAAACAACATCATCTGTCGATACGGTTGCCCACATGAGATCATTAGTGATAATGGATCACATTTCCAAGCCGAGACTGAGCAATTGCTAGCCAAGTACAAGATTAGGCATCACCACTCTTCGCCATATAGACCACAGACTAACGGCGCGGTAGAGGCGGCAAACAAGAATGTTGTCACAATTCTCAAGAAAATGATTGACAACTATAGAGATTGGCCAAGCAAGATACCCTTCGCCTTGTGGGGATATCGTACATCTGTTAGGACGCCCACTGGGGCTACTCCTTTCTATTTGACATACGGCATGGAAGCTGTACAACCAGTTGAGCTAGAAATACCATCCTTGCGTATTTTACTCGAAAGTCAAATCCCGGAAGCCGATTGGAAGAGGGATAGATATGAAGAACTCATCCTCCTAGATGAACGTAGGCTACGCGCCTTGCATACTGTCCAAACATATCAAGCACGTATCAAACGAGCTTTCAACAAAAGAGTTAGGCCAAGAAATATCAAGGAAGTAGACTTAGTGTTTAAATCGGTTAGAGCTCTTTTACCTGTCGACCCACGGGGAAAATTCAAACCTAATTGGGCCGGACCATTTCTAGTCAAATCCATACTTCCAGGGGGTACGGTTAGAATCACAGTCTTAGACGGGAATGAGTTTTCCAACCCGACAATCCTTGACCAACTAAAACGGTACTATGCCTCGAATAGGAACAAAAACGCGCCTCGCGTAACCCCACGTGTCGCTCTTGTGGCACTAAATAAACGGCCCCTGGCCAAGCTGAAATAAGCTAATGTCATTATGCTCCTGCATCCTGACATATTTGTCATCCTCATATCATCAAATAAACTGATCTGCACCTTCAGAACAAGCAAAAAGCTCATGCTTGTTTTCTAAGTTCATTACAAGCTCTTGCTTAGAACAACTATTCTTTTACATTTACTCGAACTACGCGCAAGGGTTTGATTTCATTTTTTTTAAGTGAATACGTAGGCAATCCTTCACAGGATTAAACCTATTTATTTTAAAATGTAAATAGAAGGACATTTGTTTTGCATTTGGAATTCGACAAGAATAATAAATAGAAAATCACAACGGTTTCATAACCATTTTAACCTTTTTTAATTCATTCATTCTAATAATAATACTACGATACATAATAAAAATAGAATAGGCTAGAATTCTAAAAACCCCACCTTTTTATTACAACGATAAATAAATAACAATAATAGTCAAATATTAAAAAGACTCGGGCTATTCCTCCATCTTCCCCTTGCCCTTGTCATTCTTATCATATTTCTTGTCACGACCTCGAGCCGGGCGCTCTTGCACCACTTCAGACCTAATCATCAACGGTCTTTCTCGAGGCCTAAACTTTCCATTCTTGCTGATCACCACTTCCGCGACAGGAGTAGTCTTTGGTTTCTTCGCAGGATGAACAACTTGAAACCCGGCTTCTTCTTCTCCCTCTGTCAGATGCTTCTCCTTCTCTTTCTCTACCTCGCGCACCTTATAGTCAACAGGCTCATGCTTCCTCAGTTTCTCGCGCTCCTCCGGGGTAGTAGCATTTCTCCATCGCAGATAAGAATCCGACACCCACAAGGCATTGGCAGAGAAATTCAAGAACCACATGTTTCTTTGAGCCCATTTAATGGCCCACTCCCGTCGGCTCTCCGTAGTAAGCGCCACAGCAGTCTGCGCGATGGTATCAAGCTTCGGGATAGTCTGCTTCAGCCCAACTTGTCTCATCAGCCTTTCCGGGAAGATACACACAATAAACTCCAATCCAGGAATGCGCACGGACCTAGTGGGATCCAAAGAAGACACTCCAGTGACGAATTTGAGGTGCCACCACGGTACGACCCACCTAATCAAGGGACCATCGTCGCTCTTCATTTTGTTCTTCCAGTAATCGCAGACACGAGTGAAATCCACCATATACAACCTCGTCCTCATCGCGATCGAGCGAGCATGATAAGAAAGAGCATGAACTGGGGGCTCGATCAATCGGAGCCGTTCCATAAGCCAAACCTACCACAAGCAAGTATTAGACATCAAGAACAAAAAAAAAGACGAAAAACAAAAAAAAAAACAAAAGACGAAAAACAAAAAACAAACGAAAAAAAAAAGAGAACAAAAAAAAGAAGATGTCTTTTACCTGTAGAATGACGGGACTTCCCAAGTATGGTAAATCACGGTTGGATTTCCAATTATCCAAACCCAAAAGAATCTCTCCTAAGCATAAACAAGCTGGGCTCCTGCGCAGCTCCATTTGCTCAATAAGGCCTAGAAGACGGGGATCGCCTCTCAAGTCTTCATCAACATGCCCTTGGAAAACATACACATGTAACAAGCAAAAGCCAAATGCCCTCCGCCTAGAAACATGAGAAACGGTGGGGTCGGCCCTATTGATGAATCGATCTATGAAGTCCAGCATTCTCACGCCTTTCGAGAAGGAATGACAGGCAAGTGTTCGGGGTCCCACCCACCAATAGCAGCTATTTCTTCAGGAAATGGGCAAATATCACCTCCAGGGAACGCAAAAACATGGTAATTCGGGTCCCAATAGTCAAGACAAGCATCCAAGAACGGTTTAACAACCTTGATGAGTTTCAAACTCAACAATGATCCAAACTATAAGCACCCATATCATGTTTCTCCATATTCGAAAATTCGTTGGTCCATTCCTTCACGCGAATCTCCAAAGTATTCATGATGAGAAAGTTATTTTGAGGATTTTATGTATTTAGACGAAGAAGAGACGAAGGATTTGTGTGAATAAAAACTCCATCGACGCTTCTATTTATACTAATTTCTGTTTCCAAAAATCTTCCAGAACAGAACACTATGGGAACAGGCGCAGCACCTGCTGCGCCTCTTCAAAGGGACGCAGCCCGTGCTGCGCCTCTTCCTCAGCCTGACTTCTGTGATTTTCCGCGTTGGATCTTTCCTAATTCCGTGGCGAACAATTTCCTATTCCTACGGGTTATTATTTTGGTAAATACGTGAAAATTACCATGTTTCGGGTTTCCTAATTTTGCGGGCACGCATTTCGAGGCGACATCAACATTTTCGCCATTTTACCACACTTGCACATTTTCATTCTCATTTTAGGGAATCATTTTCGTTTTAATTCATTTTAATTTTACATTTCTCATTTATTTCATTTATTTTTCGCATTTCCACATGTATATATTAAATTTAATTTCTTAATTTCATTTCTAACTTATAGATTTCTGTTTTTCTTTTTTTTTTAGGGGGTAACCCTCCCTACCGTCCGGTCATTTCCGACCAAATTTTTGCATTTTTTTGCGTGCTTTTGAGTCTTTCGTTTTGCGCTAATTAAGGCCATATGTATATACAAATGTATGTTTTGCGTGATTTCTATCTAAATTTCGGCAGCATGACGGCGTAAACCGTCATCTACCAAACCTGTTCAAAGCTAACCTGCAGGTACAAGCAACGCAACCCAGCAGCAAAGGCACTCAGGCCATCCTATATACACCAAAAGAAGGAAATGTGCAACAAACTCGGGGCTCTCGCCCCAAACAAAGTCCAAAAATGTTCAAAATAATGGTCCAAATGTACAAATGTACAAAAACAAACAAAAACACAAACAAAAGCTAAAACTACTGCTGGTCACCCTCCAGCTCCGCAACCCTCGCCGTAAGAGCAGCAATCTCGGCATCTCGAAACTCGAGCTCCCTCAATAAGCGAGCTGTCTCCTCCCGAGACTGAGTCAACTCTCGCTCCAGCTCACGGTCTCCCTGTAAACAACAAAATTGGCTCATGTCAATCGTTTCAAGCAATTACAAGGGAAAAGTCAAAATTCAAGATGAAATAGACACAAGGTCCATACCTGACGACCTCGACCACCGACAAGTGCCTCGACGGCAGTAGCTCGCAGCCGGTTGGTCACCCTCCATAACGCCACAAACTGAGACGGCGCGACCTGCATTTTCAAAAAAGAAGTTCTCAATAATTGAACAAGCTCAATCAAATGTGTTCTTACACCAAAGTTATGCAAAGTTAGAGGTTTACCCTCCGAATCAGATGCTGCCAGTCGTCTAGGCCAGCATCCGTCACAGCTACGTCATAATCACGCAGCTCGGAGATCGTCGTCCTCCCAGTCGCGTCAGTGTACTCGAGGGTCTCGGGGTACGCTGGGGGCTCGATGCCCGCCGCCTCGACCTCCTGAAAGGTCAAATATCACTCATCAACCGATGATCTTTCATCATAAGTTCTCAAAAGAAAATCAAGAAGCAAGAAGAGCAGAAATACTCACCACTACCGGCCAGTACGCCAACCTCCCGTAAAGGAACGCCGAGTAGTCCTCACCAGGAAGAAGGAGGGCGTCACCACTAGCGCCAGCCAAGTCCGTCTCCCTCTCCGCCTCAGAAGGCTCCCTGAACATCGTCCTCGGAGGGTCGATGGGAACCGTCAACGCATCCCGAGAGCACTGACGAGCCAAGCGCTCGCCCAAGTACCATACAGGACCCATCGGCGTCCTCAACAGCAGTCGGCTCGAGCTTTTAGGTCGAAGGACCTCAACTACACAAGGAGGCACGTCAGCGTACTCCGCCCAAGGCCTGGGCACCCACTGTGACAAGACAAACAAGGATCATTCCTATGATCGATAAAATGAAGAAATAAAGCAAATGAATAAATATGAAATTGTTACGCTATCCAGCTGAAGAGTGTTCACATTTCGCCGGTAGACGCTGTGAGAAGAATGCTTGCTCTTCGTCCTGCACATCACCCAATCCCTCACCACGGGATAGGCCTTCTCCAGCGGCTCCGTCCTCTTGGGCGAGAGGCTCGGGAAGTAGGAGTACACGCACGCCTGCAAAGCAAGATGATCAATAACGATCTTTCGTGATTTGATAAAGAAAAGAATTCATTTTAGTCTGAATGAAGGTTCATACATCCAGCAGTAGTCCAGAACCGACAGCGCCAGGAGAAGTCCCCTTCTCCATCAGCTCCGGCCGAACCATGGCCCTCATAAAGCGGATGAGGACCGCAAAACCAGCAGTGACCCAGTCCCAACGCCCTAGGGAGCTCAGGTCAGAAAGGAAGGGAAGAAGCTTCGTCGACAGCCTCTCGCCCATGTCTCCGGGGTAAATCGAAGACAGAAACCACCAAAGCCACAGACGAGCCCTCTGCTCAGCTGTGCAGGGAGGAGGAGCCGTATCCCTCCCATCAATCGTCACCAGCGCCGGGGTCTTCCCCGCAAAGTAGTCTCGAACGTAGGAGCTGGGTATCAAACCCGGAACTGCAGCAGCCCTCGGCGACAGATTCCAACCGATCAATCTCCTCGCCTCGGCCGAGTCCACCCTCATGGCAGTCTCCGGCCACTCCACCTCCTCGGTCCCACACGGCAGACCATAAATCATGCCGTAATCCTCCAGAGTGACTCCCACCTCACCGAAAGGCATGTGAAACGTGGAAGTCGTATCCCATAATCGGTCCAAGAAAGCGCGGACCAGGCTGAGGTTATCCCGCAGCTTCCTCTTCGCGATATCCCTCCAAACATGCACCAAAGGACCGAACGCTCCACGCTCGATCATGGCCCGCTCCTCTACCGACAGCCGCTCGTAGTGCTCCATCGCTGTCGTATAGCCCGAGAACGACCTGATGTTCCCGGCCTCCTATTGTGATTTGAAACAAAAAGCTATCTTTAGTTTTGAATGAAAATTGAAAAACAATATGAACAAATGAATGAAAGAAGATAGGTGATGAGTTAGTGAATTCCTATTTACCAAGCTCTTCACCGTCCTGTAGGACAGGTGACCCTCTGTAGCCTACAGCAGGTGCCTACTCTCCCAAGTCTCAGCCTACTCGGGAGCTCCTCTCAGCTGATGACCTCCTCGTCCGACATTGGCCCGTCTCGGGGCCTCCTCCTCCTCAACAGCCTCCTCCTCATGGGCCTCGCCCCCAGCAGCCATCACCGCAGCGGTGAAGGCCTGCTCCAAAGCCGCCTCGACAGTAGTAATGTCTATCTCCATGGGAGTTCTCCCAGAAGTAGAAGCCTCATCACCTACAACATTAAAGCAAATTTAGGCCGCGTCACGTGACGACAAGCCTTGGTTAAGGGATCTTCGAGCCTTCGGAAGCCCTGAAATCGCTCTTTTCTCGCCATCTTTGGCCCTATTCTCGCCAACCCGATCACTCATATGGTAATTTGGGTTAAGTCAAGCCTAATTTGAAGCCTAGTTCCGGGCTCAAGTCGAAATTTCGGCAGCATTTCGTTATAACGACGATTATGCCCTAGAAAAGTGCCCTGAAAAAGCCGTCACAAACCAAAATTCCAAAATAATAGAAAGTTTGCCTATTATTCAAGGATTCAAGATATAAAGTTTCGTCGCAAATGGGCAATCCTAAGGCTAGTTTCGAAGCAATTTACGGTTTAGTTGTGAAACCGTCTCAAAATTCACTCAAAGGCTCAAAACTCAACGAAAATTCAAGACAAATACATGGTTATATTCCTAATATTACCAATTATCCATTTCTAATGTCAATTTGACGAAGCAAATGCATTTGGGGGAAAAGCCCCAAATTTTCGATCAAATGGGTCATAAACCCTAATTTTTTCGGCCAAAAATTGAGCAAATATGGACGATTAATGCGAGAATGAGACACATACCTCGATTAGTCATGATTAATGCAAGCTTTTGGATCAAACCTTGGTGGAAATGGTGAAGATTTGAGAGAGAAATGTGAAAATTATATTTCGAACAAATGATTTGCAAAGCCTCTGATTTTAGCGTTTTTACGCAGAAGAGACACTTTGGGGAATAGACGCAGCAGGCGCTGCGCCTCTTCCAAGAGACGCAGCTCTTGCTGCGCCTCTTCCTTGTCTTCCCTCCATACGAGTTTTCAAAAATTCGTTATGAATTCGTTATTTGTGGGCGCATCTTTGGTGCGCCTCTTCCCCGATGCTATTTTATCTTTTTGGTCCGTTTGACGATTTTCTTTCGTTCCGGCCCGCATTTTTTTCTCAGCAGACTATTGCATATTATTTATTTCTTCCAAGACCTATGCTTGTCGCAACAAGCATTTATTCCTTCACAGCATTCGATACGCCTTCATTATAAGCGAGAGTAAGCGGATACACTTTCCCTCTCATAACATAAAGAATATTTCCCAATCGTGTCTCCAGCGAGAGTAACCGGGCGTACTGTCCCTCTCAAGACATAAGATTAACATCTACCTAAGCAGATTCCTCTTCAGCAGTTCCCGCCTGTGTCCTGCTACTCGCAATTATTTCTTACACATCTACCCAAGCAGATTTTCTCTCAGCAGTTCCCGCCTGTGTCCTGCTACTCAATGTTTCTTGTTTCCCCGCAGAGTGCGACAAAGGTGTTGTTCTCCAGAAGTCCCCAAACCCAAATCCTTCTTTCTTTGGTTCGTAAACCCCAAAATTAGGATTTTTAACCATAGGATCCCAAATCCTTTTAGGTTCATAAGCCTTTAAGTTCCCAAATCGATAGAGTACCTATACCCAAGCTTTAGTTACCCTTAAGTTGAACTTGTATTTTTGGCCTCCTTCCTGCCGATGTTTTCCTTTAGGGCCCCACACCTTGACACAAATCCTTATATATCTTTTTAGGTCTTACCCTTAGCTCCTACGCTTAACCTTAGCTCATATGCACCTCCGGAAGCATCTCGAGAAGAAGTCTCAGGTATGGTCTCTTCTTATGGCTGGCGAGCCTCCTTACGTAGTCTAATAGACTTTAAACAACCCTCCCCGATAGTCGACAGACTCTAAAATGTTCCCGACGACAGGTCCTTGGTTCAGACCCCTTGAGCCGCCTCGCGTCGCCATAGTCGTCAGGTTGTAATCTTCGATTGACCTGATGGCTATACTTTGACTTTCGCCTTGTCCAAGCCTCAGTCAAAGTGGGGGATCTGTAGATACCTCATTTCTGCACCTCCCGCAAACCACCCGGTGATGATTGGGCCGCATATTTGCTACACGGAACGATTTGTGACAGTTCAAAAGATTATCGTCAAGTGACTGCTCAAATATTAAAGTCTACTTCTTAGTTGTCATCTACGTGCCGATACGGTCGTTTTGACAGTAATTAGAGTACATTTGGAGTCCGGGCCTAAAACCGTCTTCATTTTCTGATAAACCGCTAAATCCCGAGTCAGAATGTTCTGGAATGTTCCGGATATTTCTATTCCATATTTCACAATTTTTATCCTTTGGTAAACAAATCTCCGTAATATTCACATAAGATATTAAGGAAAACAAAATTATTTCCGTCCTACCATAACTTAAACACGGAAATCTTTGTTCCGCAGGAGGAAACCACTTGGGAATGAAGCGGCAGTCTGCGCCTCTTCCAAGAGACGAGTGGGCTCGCTGCGCCTCTTCCCGTGCCCTTTCTCGCGTATTTCTCGTATCTTTTTTATATCTTTCCGAGATTCACTTCCAAAGAGTCTCCGAAACCCTATTCCTTCACGTGATTAGTATAAATAGGAGCCTTCGCTCCTCATATTTCTCACGCAAGTGTCCGCCCTTCTCTTCTCCCTTTGCATTCTAGACTTTGTTCTTACTTTTTGGCGTCTACGTGCTTGAACATTCGACCACGTAAGCTCGGATCCTTCTGAGTACCAGCCTTTCGTTTGCATGACCGACCAATTTGACCAACTCCACATCAATCAACTTAATTAATCTAATCGTTTTCCTCTTACGAGGGCACTTTCTTTGCATTCGCGTCGAGCATCACTAATCGATATCTTAGTCCTTCTCGTTTCGTCAACATGTAAGTCTGAGGGTGTAAATCTCTCTTTATTTATTGTATTTACTTTTTGTACCAATTATTGTAAGGTTTATGTCGAAAACATCTATTAAAACCGATTTCTAAAACCATATTTTAAAACCTTTTTTACGGATTTCCAGTAGACAGACGTCGAGAAAGGACGCAGCAACTGCTGCGCCTCTTCGAAGGAGCGCAGTATCTGCTGCGCCTCTTCGTGAGGCTGCCGCAGTTCCTGCTTCCTTTCTTCTTCCTTCGTCCTGTGTAATTCGTTTCCTTTATTTCTTTTCTTTCGTTTGCTCTTTAATTTCTTCACCATAATAGCATATAATCCACATGTATATTGTTTATCATTCATTCACATGCTTAATTCATATTTAGTCCGACTTAAATCCCAAATAATCCAATATTTGCGGGTTTTCGTTATTGCATTCAATTCCGGGTTGTAGAGATTCAATTTATCAATATTGAGTTTCTTGAATTCTTCTTTGATATAGTTTTCATCTGTCTTTTGTCGTATTTATCGCATATTCATCATTAATACATTATATTTAACTAATTAAATTGATTTGTGTAGTTTGTTAATATTATTCACTTCTGTAATTAATCCATCTCAATTCCGTCTCACTCATATTTTATTGCTTTCATGACCCATTCATATGTTAAATAACCTACTAATCACTTTCATCCGAGTAAATATATTAATCATCCATTAAAATCACCAATTAGCATTAACGGCTTGCAATTACGGCTTCACAGCCAGAACTGAGCCAAGGAACAGACGCAGCGTCTGCTGCGCCTATTCCAAAAGACGCAGCTCTGCTGCGCCTGTTCCTGGCTGAGTTCTGTCCCTGAACTCCGTTTCTTCCTTGACTTAGTTTAATTAGCTTACATACAATTAACTACTAATCGTATTATCACCTTCTGTTTTGTTCGTTAATTTATTCTTTTATTCTTTTATTCTTTTTCTCAAAATTATCCGTTTTAAAGATATTTTCGACATAAATCGCCTATCCGTTGTAATTATTGTAATTTATAATTATTGTATTTCTTTTGTTCTTTGTATGTTTTCACACATAATTTAACATTAAATCCAACTTCGACCTAATTGTATGCTAAATTAACTGTTCACCGACTTAGTTAATCTTCACATGCTAGGATCAAAACTTGGATGTTGCATGGCATGCATATAACAGACGATATATCGAGTACGAATAACTTCCCTAATCATTAGTAGAGGCCGCTATCGAGGCGGGCGGGATTAGGTGTTCGATCAAAAGAGCTTCCTAATACGTACCCTCACCCTATACTCCACATCTCCGTGAACACCCGTGTTCATTGGCATCCACGAGAGTCATTCTAGACATAGAATGCTAAGGGTAACGATTGCTTAGTGTTCATGTCTTTACTTTGTGTCTTGACATGACACGAGGTATTCGAACGGTACCAATTTCCCATAAAAATTGGTGGCGACTCCAACAAAAATGCATACGCTTGTTTCTCTTTTCCTCCCAAGCGCCCCCGTGGGCCCCCGCTGTCCACACTACCTCGGGAAACCGAGATGGTAATGCTCTCATATACTTGGGATGTCTAGCTAAAGAATCCTGAATAAATGGGGGTTTTACAAGGCAGCCCACCTGGATTGAAGGATCTCTTCTCCCCATTCTCTGCACAAAGCAGTCTGGTTAAAAGTTTGTGAGGCATAGATTGTTCAACACTAGGCTTGGCCATCACCACAGGAGTCACAACAACAGGTGTCTGTGGAACTACCTGCTGGACAGCAGTCCTACCATTCTGAGATACCCTCTGAACTGGTACCTTAGGAGGAGGTACCTGCACCCCAGACACACCTTTGCCCCCTAGGTTTCCACACTTTTTTCACCAAAGGTTTGGTAACCCCTTTCCTGAAATCTGCAGCCAAATTACCCATACCTTTGCACGCAGTGCATACTAGAGGAAGCCAGTCATACATTACACGAACAGATTGAGTCAGTCCATTCTCAACAATAAAGGAAATTACAGTAGGGAAGTTCTGACCAATATCAACTTCAACCATAATCCTCGCAAACCCCAGGAAATCCTTATGAGATGTAGAATTATCACATCTAATGAAAGACCCTACAGACCCACATAATTTCTTAAGGCTATCCAGACCCCAGTATTTGACATCTAATCCAAAAATCATCATCCAAATTGGGACTTTCTTAACATCATGCTTAATCAAAACAGTCTAAGGCGTCCATTCTTTGACAATTACAGGTTTATTATCAAATAGTAGATGACCATTAGATAAAACTTCCTGCTGCTGTGCCTTAGTTTTGAACCTGACTAAGAAAATCCCATTTGGCATAAATGAGACTTTATCAAGCCCTTGAGCCTGCCACACCCTCTTTACAAACACAGATATAACATTGCTAGGGGGCTTAGCTCCTAAGACATAACAAAAAACCGAAGTAGACCAAAACGCAACTTCACCAGCCACATCATTTTGAGTGATTTTGACCAGAGGCGAAGATGGTGGCTCCGGTTCAGCAGGTGCTTGCTCCAATTGTTCTTCATTCTCTATAATTGACTCCAAATCTGATTCAAACTCATTCGAAGAAATTCGAACATGTTGTTATGGGGATTTCCCCTTATTATTATAGGCTACAATTAAATCAGCATGTTTTTGTTGTTTTTAATTAGATCGTAAAGGATTATTAGAAGTTTTTTTCTTTCTCGCCATTCTGTGGTAAAGAAGCAACTCGCAGAAGATTAGAGAGGATTTTCTCTCTCTAACTTCTCCACAATACTGGATCAAGTAGCTTACCAAGGGAAGCACCCCCATTTTGCTTCCAATGGAAGGTTTAACAAAAATATAACCTAGAAGGGGTCCCCTTTCACAAGTTCCATTCTACCTTGTCCCAACTCGTTCAAGCCAAGCAAATCGAACCCCACTTCATACTCAACCTCATCAAAATGAGCCTCGAGCTAACGATCAATGAAAAGTTGCTATCCCACCTAACCCCATTTCCTTATCAACCTTACAATCACCCAAATCCCTTCATCCTTCCTAGAGATGACTTTGTAACGGGTCTACTATAAGATATGCACCGCAAGCAATATGAAGCTAGAGTAGACAATTATTATGCTTTCTATCCACAATTTCACCGGTTGGCCCACCAAGGGCATATTAGTGAAGAGGGAATGCTTCCCTCTTGGGCCCAAATGGAAATCCTTTTTCCAAACTTGGAGCATGCCAACTGTCGAGCATATGGACATGGAGGAGGAGAAGGTGCGAGGTCGGGGTCAAGTGGCGGTGATATGGCAGAAGTCAATAGCGATGGACACGAATTTATGGATTTCTATGAGAGCGATGCGTCACAAGTGATACCGTCGTTTCAGTACCAAAAGTAAATACCTAGCTACTACTAACAAAAGTCAGTGGTAAGTAGGGTCGATCTCCACAGGGAGGCGGTCCCTATCTACTTGTCTATTTGGTCTGTCTAAGTCACAAGTTGGGGGTTTTGAGTTGTTTGACTAAACTAAATAAGATAAAGCAAGAGAAATAGAAATGAGAGGAATTAACAAGCAAGGGAGAGAGGACTAGGATTTAGGGTCATCAATGAACGTCAGTCAATCGCAGTTAAGGTCACAGGTTAGTCGATGTGTCGGTCTAAGGGGTAACGAATATCTCTTTTCGGTCTCAATTCGCCCTAAAATGCTATTAGCTTAACTTTCGCCCTCACTAAAGCATCTTATTGTTCACTGCGGGTCTCACCCCTTCCAACCTTTCGGTCTAGGTCAAGGCTTACCAAGGTTAAAAAGGCTAATTGCATCGATTCAATCAGCAAGATACAATTAAAGCAGCGATTAACAACATAGACTAAAACAACAACGACAACCTATAAACCTAATTAGCAATTAACATTAGTCCATTGAATCACCTTAATCCTAGAAAGGGAATTAGCTAGACATAAAAAATAAAAGATCAAGAATAAGGGAAAGAAGAATAATAAACATTAAATAAGAAGAATAAAAGGGAAGAGAAAGTTACAGAGTAAGGATTCGGAAAAGGGAAGAAAAGCAATGTCCAACAGTAACAGGAGGAAAAAGTAACGTATGATAGTGTGTGAGATGAATAATAGATGATAAGATCCCCCTTAACCTAATTATGAAAGCTTAAATAGGAAAACAAAAGTTTATCCCGAAATTAAGCCCAACACGGGTTAATTAATCCCGCGTAACATCAAAACCACTCGATCGAGTAACTTTAAATCACTCGATCGAGTAAAATTAAGCTTAAACCACTCGATCGAGTATAAAATCTACTCGATCGAGTAAACCTTAAATTGAATCTACTCGATCGAGTAGAAAAAGGACTCGATCGAACATAAATCTACTCGATCGAGTACTTTCCAGCACACAATTCCTGCTTCGCGCACTGAACTTCAAACGGCTGCCATTTCTTCGTTACTTGGGCAAACAGGGCGATTCCAGTGGCGTTGGAAAGCTAAGAGGACAAACTTTCATCTATAATTGGAATCAACTGAAAATCAGTTGTAGAAATCGAGATATATCTCTTCAAATTAGGCACTAGCAATTTGAAGTTCTTCCTTTGGTCGCCTAGCTATCTTTCTTCTTAGCGCATCTCAAAATAGCTACATTCCCGCTCCAAATTCACTCTTCCTCCAAATGCATGCTAAAAGGACGGTAAAAGGCTCAATTTCACTATTTTCTGGTTCATTCCAGCAAATAAGACAAAACAAACCAAAGTACCATATTCGGGGTATTTCGTAGCATAAAACTACGATAATAGCATAGAAATACGTGCATAAAAAGGCCTAAAAGGACTATATAAAATGCACGTATCAAATCTCCCCAAACCAAATCTTTACTCGTCCTCGAGTAAACTAAATGCAAACAAATGGAACGGAAAAGATAACTCAGAGCTAGCTATAACTTGTCTACTTAAACCAGTTTAATGCAAACTAAAATCAACGATTCTGACTACAATGGTCATTACGCAAACGAATTATAAGATGTCCATAAATAAAGCTGACCTATCGACCCTGCAAGACCAACAAAATCGGACTCTCAGGTGGTCACTCTTCTCTCATGAAGCAAAGGGTGAAAGTATATGTACAAGAGAGAGAAAGAGAAAACAGTCACTCACCTACACTGCGACCTACATAACATGCATGCAAAAAAAATGATAGACAATTCAATTACTAATGCACACATTCCAACCAACAACGTCCGTCACAGCCGAGGTCTTACAAATAATATGGGAAAGTGAGGTTCAGGTGAGAAAAGGCAAAACAAATTATGGAAATGTGAAGGTAAAGCGTCAAGCTAGTTCCTAAACAGGACCATATAAGACCATCCGAATCTCAACTGACTGAAAAATCAAACACAAGTGCCCTTCTTTGGCACAAAACTCACTACCAATACACAATCTCCTCAAAAGGAAATGAATAAAACGAAGGAGTGAGACCGTCACAAGATAGAGATAAACACAGTCTGTCTCTTTTATTCATACAACTCAATTTTTTTCTTTTTTCTTTCTTTTCTTCTTTCTGTTTCACGTGAACTTCAACTTTTTTTCTTTCTTTTTTCTTTTTTTTTCACGTTTTTCTCATTTTTTTTCTTTTACAATTTCTTTTTTTCTTCCTTTCTTCAATTTCCACCAACTCCAATCATATACACACGGGCCAAACTGCAGACGAAAAAATTTACCACAAAAGACATGCTAAACTAGCTTGACTAGGGAGGCTCAGTTTGGGATGTAGCTAGTGGGTCAAAAAGGCAAGTTTTGGCTTAAATGGAGCAAAATGGGTGAAAAATATAAGAAAAAGGAAATTTGCAAGCACCTCCCTGCATGTGACACCGACCACAAACCCGAATGTATGCAATTGACAAGAAATCGAATTTCATAAATGTGCAAAAGTAATAGACATGTTATGCAAGGAGTACTACTCTCAATTCCTATGTAAACCGGTGATGAATGTCAACAGTTATAAGGCTCTAAAACTCAGAATTTATAGAGTAGGTTGCCAATTTATCAGGTCAAGTCTAAACAGTCAGCTAAATTTTTGACATTAACTCGTAGATATGCGCAAGACTAAACTAATAACTGTCAATTAGATGCAAGGCTCAAGTAAAAATGACAAGTTAAAGTGCAATTTAATCACGGAAATCTACCGTTCCGACTCAACCTATATGCAAAAATAAACGTGAATTTTTTTATTTTTTTCGTTTTTTTTTTTTTTAAGAACAATGCATATGAAATGTGAAAATTAAACGTGATAACAGGAATGCAATAAAAGCTGAATGCAGACACAGATATGGATGCATAACCTCCCCAAACCAAACCGTACAATGCCCTCATTGTACCCAAAAATACGGAAAGGAAATGCAAACTAAAAAGGAGAGAGTGGAGATGCGGAAAACTTAAAAGATAACGCGAAGAAGGGACCTCCCCAAACCAGCCAGCAACATGGGAGGTCACAAACAGCTTCATAGTGGCGTCATACGAAGCGAATCAAAGCAAGAAAACTCGATCGAGAGAACCGATTATTAAACAAAATAAAAACTGAAATGTTTGAAAAACAAATAAAAATAAAATCTCCGGGTTGCCTTCCGGGTAGCGCTAGTTTCAGACAGGTCCTAGCTCGACCTTCTTTTCTTCGAGCCTCTCTAATTAGCCTGGTCAAAACAGCTCAAAGCGCGCAGCAACCGATCAAACAGCTGCGCATGTGCTACACAGAAATGTAAGTAGCCCCACAGTGGAATAAAGATATAAGAAATAAAAATATACAACCGTTTAAGTCTAACAAATTTCCTATGAGAGCTCCTAAATTTATCCACAAAATAGAGGAGCTCAGGAGCAATTAATAAGAAATTAGGGAAGCGTTTCAAATTAACAAAGTTGAAATGATAAGAACGGTGAAAAATCGTTAAATTACATGACCAACTAAGAAGGGGCAAAGCATTAAAATGCGAAGCATAAGTCAAATGAGGCAACGTACTGCTTAAACAAACAATAATAAAATTATCGTTGACTACCTCGGGTTGGTTGCTCTTAATGACGGAATCATTGACAAAGGAAGATATTACCTCTTCCGTGCTAGGAGCAATTACCGACTCAGCTGCCTCCTTGTCACCCTCCTCAGTGGATTTCATCCCGTAAATCGCAGCCTCAAGTGCATCCAACTCGGCTTTGAAAAGGGGAGATTCACCGTATCCATTATCATCATCAAAATCTGTTGGGAAATGTGTCCTCAACAATAGTGCGATCATATGATTTAAATATCATTATTAAATCTCATTTTAAAGAATACAATTGGGAATTATTTTTACTGTCAACTGGTCAACATATATCGGTAATGATTGGCTGAATAGAGTTTGACATTACTGTCGTACGACGGTGGTGATCAGTTGACCCCCTAGGTCATACCTATAGGGCAACACTCTTAATTGATTATTTAATTGATCGTATAATGTTACGAGTTAATTGAATTACTTGAAAAGTTGACGGACGATTTTGGAAGTAAAATTTACGTATCATATTGAAATGTGATTAAATGAGATACGGTCTGAGTAATCGAATTGTATCATTACTCGGATAAAATTATTGTTTAAAGAAACAATCGAAAATTGAATGAATTATTATAAATACAATATGTTGTGATTTATAAATGGTAAAATATTTTGGTACAAGTAATTATGAAATTACTAAGTCGATTTTTGTATATGACGTATTTTTATTAATACGTTGATTTTTAATATGTTCAAAATACATAGCAATTTTATGTAACATGTGACATATTGACAAATTGACAAAAATAATATGAAATCCATATTATCATAAGTGCCGAAAATTGGAGGTGGTTTAGGCTAATATTATGGTTGATTAAGTTAGTGGAAAACACCATCATTTGCATATTGCCTAGCCATGCAACCCTTGTTTGCATTGTGAAGGCAAACAAGGGCATGCATTGGGTCTTTTTCTTCCCCTCTCTTCCCTCCTACACTGTTCACCATAGAGAAAGGCAAAAGAGTTTTTGTCTCATATTTTTACATACTACATGCATGAGTGTGTAAATTAATTCATTCATTCAACTTATCAAAAATAAGATTTTAGAAAGATAAAAATATTCTTCCTCCTCCTCTCCTCTAACCGGTTTTAGAGAGCCAAAATACCAAATTATTTTGGGTCATTTTTCTTCAAAGTTAATATTATCTAGTATCTATAATATTAATTTTAATTAAGAGAAGCCTTGGGTATAATTCCTTGGGAGAGATCCTACACTTGGATCTTTGTTCATCCAAAAGGAAAGCTCAAGAACAAAAGAAAAGGAGATTTCTTTTGTGCCCACTTAAACCGAAATCACAATGTAAGAACATGATTTCTCCTCTATTTTGCTCATTTGTTTGCATGCATAAAATCCATCTTTAATTTTATGACAAATTAAATTAAGACATATATGAATATGTAAGTATATAGATCTACTTTTCCTTCAATCGGTATCAAGAGCCATGGTTGTTTGCATGCAAATCGGTTAAAAGTTTTTCCGAGTTATAAGAATAACATATAAAACTTGTAAAATTTGTGTTATTATGAGATATCACGAAATTAATCCATGCATGTTAAAATTTCTGATCCTAAAATGTTTTAGGATATTTTTGGTTAATTTACGGATTTTTATTGTTCATATTATACAATAATGGCATTTAAATATGATTTTATGAGTAAAAATGTCATTTTCGGTCTAAAATTAGCTATATTTCGAATTTTCCAGTGATTTTTGGATATGTTGTCACATATATTATTTTGAGATAACCTGGAAATTTTCATAGTTGTTGGACTTGTTATGCTCGAAAAATGGATTTTTCATTATTAAATTCGGTTTTAGGTGAAAAATAGGTTAATATGAGTTAAATTTCGAATCTGGTCATAGAAATTTAATATGTTGTCACATGAAATTGTAAAAGATGTGTGTAAAATAATGGGCTATAGTGAAGTCTTTTTGCATGATTTATGGATTTTTGAAGAAAATTAGCATAAATAGTGACATTATTAGTGAAAAATTAATAAAACATACTCTATGACTAAGAAAAATCGTCTAATGTTGCATTTTATTATAATTTTCAGATCTAAAATTGAAAAGTTAATGAATATAATTGTTCACATGTTTTTATGATTATTTAGTTAAAACCGATAAACCGCAACATTGTTTTTCCGGAAAATTTTCGAAATTTTTAACCTAAGATTTTGAACATTATGAGTGTCATGGTATTTTTCCATAATGTTCATAAGTTTAAATTTCAAATTTTGAATTTATTTGAAATTTTGTGATTTATTTGAAGTTTAATATCTTATTTTTGTAATTTTTGGACCATTAATGAACAATTTTAGAAATATGAGTTAATTATGGTCAAATAATTAGTGATGACTAAATTTTGAGTCCTAAGAGGTTAGGGTAATTAACTTATGCATAAATATGAATTTATGTAATTTTTGTGATTGTAAAAAAATGTTGAAAACACGCAAATCCGTAAAAACCAAGTAATATACGATATTGGCTATTTAAAGGCGATTTAGCATTAAATTGAGCATGTTCATACATATAATAATGCTGTATTTTCTTTATGATTGTCATAATTTGAATTTATGAAATTTTTGAATTATGTAATTTTACTTAGTATGGCCTTAGATTTAATTGGTATTTCCCGAAATGTATGGGAATATCGATTCGGTTGTAATTTTATTGTGATCTCGTATCACCGTTATGTAATTTAATAGATTTATTTTATTTTAGTTACAAATGTATAATAGGAAATTATGTAATTTATTATGTAATTTTATTCATTCCGGAGTTCCCAAAGACGGATTTCTTCAAGAATGGCGATATATAAAGACGGTGTAACCTCGAGATGCGTGCCACAGCCGAAGTTCAAGGGACCAATGGAGTTGGTTTCCGAATATGTAATAGTTAAATAGTTTTTCTATTATAGGATGGCCATACTAGGATTTATATATTTTTATGCTTGCATTTTATTTTATGTCACATGCATCGCTAAATCGCCATAACTAAAACATGCATTGTCATTTTATCGAGTTTATCGACCGTGTCAATTACAATTATCGTAGTTCACCGCTTTAGTTCACTTAAAACGTGATAGATAATAAATTGACATGACCTCTCGCTAAAAATAAACAATTGAGACATAGCCTTACCAAATAGTAGAAACCATGAAAACCTATTTCGCGAGGGAGTGCACTCGGCCCTACCGGGGTACAAACCTTGTTACGTAGGGGAAGCGGGTGATGAATGTTAATCCACCGAATTCATGTTGATAAGGGATGAATCGGCCCTACCCTGCCCAAGTTGATGTGGATTTGGATCATGGACACATTTATTCGAAATTTGGATTGAACTCAACAAAAGTTTCTGATAAGGGATGTATCGGCCCTACCGTGCCCTTGTCGGATGTGTTTTGGGCTATAGATAATTATTAGAGTAATTTTATCGACCAAGAGTTCTAAAAGTAGAATCGATTAAACGTTAATCCACCCAGTTATATTGATAAAGGATGTATCGGCCCTACAGTGCCTAAGTCGATATGAATTTGGGTCTTGGAATCATTTATTATAGTTGGGTAGAGGTCACTATATAAATGCTCATATCTTGTTAATTTGCAAGTATGATTTAAAAAGACAAATGTTAATATTTCCTTTTCCTCCATATTTGTAGTTCATTACAATGAATCCATCAAATGCTACCGCACCGATAACCATTGAGTCTTACCACAATGTTTTTGACGACGTATACTCCAACAATGATTTCGACACTACAAGAGAACTTCATTTTGGGATAGGTTCGGATGGAAACCTTAACTTCAGCACCTCTTCTAAACCACCCACTACTACTAGACCTCGTATGAGTCCGTCTCAGGAAGACTACCTCATGCAATCTATAGGGTCTTTGTCTCTGGAAGATAAAGATGCCAAAACTAGTGGGAGCTCTAGCAATCAAGTTCTTTCTTCAAAGGGCAAGAGGTTCAAGAAGAAGGGAAAGAAAATCAAAAACTTCAAGCAAGTTAATGATGAATGCCATTATTGCTATGGCATGGGACATTGGCTTAGGAATTGTCCCGTATATTTGCGAAATATAAGGGAAGGAATCATCACTCCGAAAGGTAAAATTCCTAAAGAAATTTATGTTATTGATATAAATTATACTTCCACTACGACATGAGTACTAGATACCGGTTGTGGTTCTCACCTTTGTAATCATTTACAGGGTTTAAGAGATGTGGAGAGGCTTAGCAAGGGAGATGTGGATCTACGCCTTGGAAATGGAGCTCGGGTAGCGGCCGAATCCAAAGGAACTTATGTTTTAGCTTTGCCTAACGGATTTGAGTTGTATTTACATAATTGTTTTTATGTGCCTACGCTCTCTAAAAACATTATTTCAATCGCCATGCTAGACATGGACGGTTTTTGTTTTGTCATTCAGAACAATTGTTGTACTATTTCTAGGAATGATTTGGTTATTGGCCAAACTTCTTCCTTTAATGGCATTTACATTTTAGAGACCTCAAATCCGACTAATGATATTTATAACATTCAATCAAAGAAACTCAAAACAAGTGACCCAAGTGAAGCGTTCATTTGGCATTGTCGATTAGGTCACATAAACGAGAATC
This sequence comes from Silene latifolia, assembly GCF_048544455.1. NCBI lineage: Eukaryota > Viridiplantae > Streptophyta > Magnoliopsida > Caryophyllales > Caryophyllaceae > Silene > Silene latifolia. Next base: position 196,895,901 of record NC_133534.1, read on the forward strand.
GCATCAAAAGATTAATTTCGACTAATGTGATTACACCATTTGATTATCAATCATATGGTACATGCGAATATTGCCTACTTGGCAAGATGACTCGTAATCCTTTTAGTGGTAAAGGGACACGAGCTAGTGAACTATTGGGACTCATACACACCGATGTATGTGGACCAATGAGTATCACCGCTCGTGGAAATTATGACTACTTTATAACTTTCACCGATGACTTGAGTAGACATGGGTATGTCTATTTAATGAAGCATAAGAGTGAAGCGTTTGGGACATTCAAAGAATTTCAAAACGAAGTAGAGAACCAATTGAACAAAAGGATTAAGGCACTACGATCCGATCGTGGTGGTGAATACCTTAGCCTTGAATTTGATTCACACTTGAAAGGTTGTGGTATTATATCACAACTTACTCCACCCGGAACACCACAACTCAATGGTGTTGCCGAAAAGAGGAATCGAACCCTACTTGATATGGTTCGATCCATGATGAGTCAAACCGAGTTTCCGAACTCGTTTTGGGGATTTGCGATACAAACCGCAATTCGATCTTTGAACAATAGTGCCACAAAGTCCACCGAGAAGACTCCATGTGAGATGTGGACGGGAAAGATCCCCAATATATCCTATATGAAGATTTGGGGATGTGATGCTTACGTCAAAACTAAGAACGACAACAAGCTTGCCCCAAGATCCGAAAAATGCATCTTTGTAGGTTACCCCTCGACCTCTCGAGGATACTACTTCTACAAACCTCAAGATAACAAAGTGTTTGTGTCTTGCGAGGCTGTCTTCTTAGAAATAGAATTTATTTCTAAGAGACAGAGTGGGAGAAATTTTGAACTTGATGAAGTTCAAGAGCCACAAACCGAGGTAGAGACGCAAGAAGAAGTTCCTTCGTCGTCTAACGCGGTTGTACCTCCTCCACTAAGGACGGGTCGAGTAATTCGCCATCCCGATCGATATGTTGGACTTATCGAGGAAGATGGAACACTCGATGTGTTGCTCATGGAAAGTGACGAGCCCGCCACCTACAAGGCCGCAATCTCTAGTCCTAATTCTTCGTTATGGCTTGAAGCCATGAAATCCGAAATGGATTCTATGCTTGAAAACCAAGTTTGGGACTTGGTAGATTTGCCTAAAGGGGCAAGACCTCTTCAATGCAAATGGATATTCAAAGTCAAAAATGGCATAGAAGGACATGATGATGTCTACAAAGCTAGGCTAGTGGCAAAGGGTTTTACCCAAGTCCAATGTCTCCATTATGATGAGACCTTCGCCCCCGTAGCCATGCTAAGATCCATACGGATTTTGTTAGCGATTGCCGCATTTCATGATTATGAAATATGGCAAATGGGTGTCAAAACCACTTTTCTAAATGGGCATTTAGAAGAGGAGGTGTACATGCTACAACCCGAAGGTTTTGTTGATTCTAAAAATCCTAACAAAGTGTGCAAGCTTAAGAGATCCATTTATGGTCTTAAGCAAGCATCTAGAAGTTGGAATCATCGATTCAATCATGTTATAAAGGAAAATGGTTTCACTCGAAGTGTTGAGGAACCATGTTTATACATGAAATTTAGTGGGAGCAATGTTGTGTTCCTAATCTTGTATGTCGATGACATACTACTCATTGGAAATGATATTCCAATGTTGTCTTCTGTTAAGAAGTGGTTAGGTAACCACTTCCAAATGAAGGATTTAGGAGAGGCACAACGCATATTAGGTATCCGGATCCATAGAGATAGTTCCAAGAGGATATTGGCACTAAGTCAAGAATCTTATGTTGATAAGATTCTTCGACGTTTCAGCATGGACAAATCCAAAAGGGGTTTGGTACCTATGGTAACCGGGACGATATTGAGCAAGACTCAATCTCCCTCCAAACCCCATGATGTTGAACGCATGAAGGAGATCCCTTACGCTTCCGCTGTCGGATCAATCATGTACGCCATGATATGCACACGTCCTGATGTCTCGTATGCTTTGAGTATGACGAGCAGATATCAAGGAAACCCAGGTGAGAGTCACTGGATTGCCGTCAAGAACATCCTTAAGTACTTAAGAAGAACTAAGGACTCTATCCTAGTGTTTGGAGGCGATACTGTGTTGCGTGTTAATGGGTACACGGACTCAAGTTTTCAAACAGATAGAGATGACATGAAATCACAAGCTGGTTTTGTTTTCATGCTCAATGGTGGTGCCGTTAGCTGGAGAACCTTCAAGGAAGCTGTAACCGCGGATTCTACAACGGAGGCTGAGTACATAGCAGCATCAGAAGCTACCAAGGAAGCTGTGTGGATCAGGCAATTCATGGAAGGTCTAAAAGTAGTACGTACCGCCAATGATCCCATCACTCTCTATTGTGATAATAGTGGGACGATCTTCCAAGCTAAGGAGCCGAAGTCTAGTAATAGATCTAGACATGTACTTAGAAAATATCATGTAATAAGAGATTTTATTGAAAGAAAGGAAATTGCAATTTGTAAGGTTGGGACGGATGACAACATAGCCGATCCGCTCACCAAGCCTTTACCGCAGGCTAAGCATGATGGACATGTTACGTCCATGGGACTTAAACGTGTACCAAGTTTATGTTAGATTTTGAAATGAAATAAAAGTGTTGTTTTTGTTCATGTTCACAATCACATTTGTCTTTTATCTTTAATTTATACATTGTTACATCCAAACGGGTTGTAGTGACAATTGAACCCCGTTAAAGTGAACACGGATTAACATAGTATTTGCCCATAGTCACTTGTATGAGGTGATGTCTCGAAGTGACTAGAGTGTGAGGCGATTGATGGCAAGTTCAAGTGCCATAGAGTCATGTGAGATGACTAGTCGATCACATAGGCAGACTGTTAGGAACATTTTGTCGAGCCTTATGACCGCTTATAGAGTTCTGGCAAATTTATATAGCCTGGTCGTGGCGAGAGCTACTATAGTATTCAAATGAGTCGATTCTTTTGACTAAAGACTATTCGCCTAAGATGGCACAGTTTCAGATTAACTTTGATTTGTGTTACTACGACCTTCGTAAATGGGGTCAAATGGGCATATTTTGGGTTATGATGGCTGTGGCTAGTCGAAGGGAATGAGTGCAATAGGAATTGTCCACCCCTAGTTAGGGTTATAAAAATATCTCAAGGCCACTCGAGGAGTAATGAACTGGAAATGCGTGGCCACGCTCGGAATGTATCCATGGTGGATAAATCCGGTCAATCAGTTATTCTCCAGATCGAGGAAACTACTCTCGATATGATCACTTGCAAGTACGACCTGAAAGACACCTTACATTGAGTGGGAGATAGTAATAGGACAAGAGAATTGGTGACGCACACTTGTCGAGGACAAGTGGGAGATTGTTGGGAAATGTGTCCTCAACAATAGTGCGATCATATGATTTAAATATCATTACTAAATCTCATTTTAAAGAATACAATTGGGATGTATTTTTACTGTCAACTGGGTAACATATATCGATAATGATTGGCTGACTAGAGTTTGACATTACTGTCGTACGACGGTGGTGATCAGTTGACCCCCTAGGTCATACCTATAGGGCAACACTCTTAATTGATTATTTAATTGATCGTATAACGTTACTAGTTAATTAAATTACTTGAAAATTTGACGGACGATTTTGGAAGTAAAATTTACGTATCATATTGAAATGTGATTAAATGAGATACGGTCTGAGTAATCGAATTGTATTATTACTCAGATAAAATTATTGTTTAAAGAAACAATCGAAAATTGAATGAATTATTCTAAATACAATCTGTTGTGATTTATAAATGGTAAAATATTTTGGTACAAGTAATTATGAAATTACTAAGTCGATTTTTGTATATGACGTATTTTTATTAATACGTTGATTTTTAATGTGTTAAAAATACATAGCAATTTTATGTAACATGTGACATGTGACATATTGACAAATTGACAAAAATAATATGGAATCCATATTATCATAAGTGCCGAAAATTGGAGGTGGTTTAGGCTAATATTATGGTTGATTAAGTTAGTGGAAAACACCATCATTTGCATATTGCCTAGCCATGCAACCCTAGTTTGCATTGTGAAGGCAAACAAGGGCATGCATTGGGTCTTTTTCTTCCCCTCTCTTCCCTCCTACACGGTTCACCATAGAGAAAGGCAAAAGAGTTTTTGTCTCATATTTTTACATACTACATGCATGAGTGTGTAAATTAATTCATTCATTCAACTTATCAAAAATAAGATTTTAGAAAGATAAAAATATTCTTCCTCCTCCTCTCCTCTAACCGGTTTTAGAGAGCCAAAATACCAAATTATTTTGGGTCATTTTTCTTCAAAGTTAATATTATCTAGTATCTATAATATTAATTTTAATTAAGAGACGCCTTGGGTATAATTCCTTGGGAGAGATCCTACACTTGGATCTTTGTTCATCCAAAAGGAAAGCTCAAGAACAAAAGAAAAGGAGATTTCTTTTGTGCCCACTTAAACCGAAATCACAATGTAAGAACATGATTTCTCCTCTATTTTGCTCATTTGTTTGCATGCATAAAATCCATCTTTAATTTTATGACAAATTAAATTAAGACATATATGAATATGTAAGTATATAGATCTACTTTTTCTTCAAAATCGTCATCTAAAATGAACCCACGTGACGAATCAATGCTCTCATTGGCCAAACTACTCGATCGAGTAGAATTATTACTCGATCGAAGGGTTTCTTCCTGATTTTCACTCGATCGAGTACATTGACCTGCTCGATCGAGTGAATTTTGCAGTGCATCGCAGAAATCTTCATAACTCGCTTCATTTTCGGATAGATCTTCGTAATCCGAGTCATCTAAATCATTAATAGCGCTAGGCAACTCGGGTCTTTCATGGGAAAGACCACTCTCGGTAATGTACACCTCCTCTGGTTGCCTGCTATTTGACTCAGCAGCTAGCTGAGCTATTTGAGACTCCAGCTCAACGAGTTGAGCTTATATACGTCTATCATACTCTTGCCTTTTGGATGCAAGTGTCTTCAACAAATATTTCAGCTCCGCAATCTCTTCTTTCCGTATATCATGAGGAACTTGTTGTTGCGGTGGCCAGACAAACAGAGGCTGTTGGTAGCCTTGTTGATAGGGTGGATGTGGCGGTACAACTACAGATGAATGGCTAGCTCGTCCACGTAGCCTGAACTCGTAGACCTCGTCATTTTCTGCCATATAAAAGGCTGCATTGTGCTCAGCAGCACCACATCTCCCGCAGTAAATCACCTGCTGCGCCATATAATAGAGCATAGGTGACGGTTCAAAGGTACTCAAGCCTTCCCTTTGACGATCTTTTACCTAGAACTGTCTAGGTAGGACCTGTAAGGCCTATTAAAACAGCACTAAAGAAAAAGATTAGAACGGCCTCAAGGGAGAAAGTCCCTTGAGGCTAAAAACAGACAAAATTAAACAAATATATAAAGTAGTTACCTCTCCGGCAACGGCGCCAAAATTTGATACCGTCGTTTCAGTACCAAAAATAAATACCTAGCTACTACTAACAGAAGTCAGCGGTAAGTAGGGTCGATCTCCACAGGAAGGCGGTCACTATCTACTTGTCTATTCGGTCTGTCTAAGTCACAAGTTGGGGGTTTTGAGTTGTTTGACTAAACTAAATAAGATAAAGCAAGAGAAATAGAAATGAGAGGAATTAACAAGCAAGGGAGAGAGGACTAGGATTTCGGGTCATCAATGAACCTCAGTCAATCGCAGTTAAGGTCACAGGTTAGTCGATGTGTCGGTCTAATGGGTAACGAATATCTCCTTTCGGTCTCAATTCGCCCTAAAATGCTATTAGCTTAACTTTCGCCCTCACTAAAGCATCCTATTGTTCACTGCGGGTCTCACCCCTTCCAACCTTTCGGTCTAGGTCAAGGCTTACCAAGGTTAAAAAGGCTAATTGTATCAATTCAATCAGCAAAATACAATTAAAGCAGCGATTAACAACATAGACTAAAACAACAACGACAACCTATAAACCTAATTAGCAATGTCAAAACTAATAACAAAGAATAAACTAACATTAAACATGATGAAATAATAATTAAATTGCATAAAAGGTAATTAGGGCAGAAAATTAAAGGAAGCAAAACAAGTAATTAAGATGAATAAAAGAGAGATTAAAATTAAAAAGGGAGAAAGAGACTACAATCGCAAGAATCCGGCGTAAAGAACAAACAAATCCGAGCGAGAAAATCCGAAGGCAAAAGTTACAGTGGAAGAAAAAGCAACGTGAAAGAGTAAGCAGTGAAAGATGAATAATAGATGATAAGATCTCCCTTAACCTATTTATGAAAGCTTAAATAGGAAAACAAAAGTTTATCCCGAAATTAAGCCCAACACGGGTTAATTAATCCTGCGTAACATCAAAACCACTCGATCGAGTAACTTTAAATCACTCGATCGAGTAAAATTAAGCTTAAACCACTCGATTGAGTAGAAAATCTACTCGATAGAGTAAACCTTAAATTGAATCTACTCGATCGAGTAGAAAAAGGACTCGATCGAACATAAATCTACTCGATAGAATACTTTCCAGCACACACTTCCTGCTTCGCGCACTGAACTTCAAACGGCTGTCATTTCTTTGTTACTTGCGCAAACAGGGCGATTCCAGTGGCGTTAGAAAGCTAAGAGGACAAACTTTCATAACCAATTAGAATCACTTGAAAATCAATTGTACAACTCGAGATATAGCTCTTCAAACTAGGCACTAGCAATTTGAAGTTCTTCCTTTGGTCGCCTAGCTATCTTTCTTCTTTGCGCATCTCAAAATAGCTACATTCCCGCTCCAAATTCACTCTTCCTCCAAATGCATGCTAAACGGACGGTAAAAGGCTCGATTTCACTATTTTCTGGTTCATTCCTGCAAATAAGACAAAACAAACCAAAGTAGCATATTCGGGGCATTTCGTAGCATAAAACTACGATAATAGCATAGAAATACGTGCATAAAAAGGCCTAAAAGGACTATATAAAATGCACGTATCAACAAGCACAATGGGATAGTGATCTTGGAGGGGATGATGGTAATCAATGAAAATGTTTATAGGCTTCGTGGAGCGGGCATGAGGCACCCACCATGGCTTCGGTAAATATCTTCATTTCCCCCTCATTTTTCTTGTCGAAAATTTCATGTTTTTCTAACTTGGTTATTGATTAACTGTTTCAAACTCTAGAGGGGTCCTTGTAAATATTGAGGACTATTTCCACCTTAGCAACATCAAGGCGATGACAAGTTTATTGTTCCCGCTTTGAAAATCCAAAATGACAATTAGGATTCATGCATTGCATCCTTTCCTTGTGCATGAACTCCCCTTATTTTTACACTAGAAATAGTGTCTTACTTGGTTTGGAGAAGTTCAAACATAAGAAATGCGAGTTAATTCAAATTACTTCTCCGAACAATAGAAAGCATGCATCATATAAAATAGATTAGAATGCATCACTTATGTATATATGTCATATAGTTTGCATATTAGTGTAGAAATCATGCATATTCATTTAGCTTGCATTGCATAATTTCCTATCGTATTGGCCATTGAGGACAATGCCCATACTAGTGTGGGGATGGGAAATTATAACTTAACTTTAAAAATAAAAAATGATAAAAATTAAAAAATTTTGAAAAATAAAAAACATGTTCTTTCATTTCACAAAAACAAAAACCATAAAAATTTGAAAAACTTTGAAAAACCCAAAAACATGTTCATTTCCTTTGTAATGTAGTATTGTATTTTGTGTATATACTTGTGTTTGTTTGTCCTCCTCACATTGATCGACTACGCCACATCCGAGGCATGAGGAATATGAAGACCTCATGGTACGATCTTTTCAAATCTCCTTTTTCCGCTCTATGTTAATGACTTTGTGGCTTTATTTTGATTGATGCGGTACAAACCAATGTGATCTTAGGAGTTTCATGTAGTTTATATGGCATACTAGTTGATAAAAGCATATGCATTAGTTTATATAAATGATAGTTGCATCATGGCATGTAGTTGCATTCTAGGAAATTTTTTGTGAAAACATCTATTTGGAAAACTTGACAAGTGTATATAAGGCCCTTGTAGATACTTTTTCTTCTTGAGACTTTGCTCATTAGAATACCTCTAAAACACCCTAGGATGTGTCATGCTAGTATCCTTTGACCCATGGACTAAGGCCTAGTCCAGAGTACCTTGTGATGTGATGACTCCTTGGCTACCGTTTATTCCAAGGTAACCCTTGAAACCATGCAACCATGTTCCACATCTATCATCATTTTTGTCAACAAAAAGGGAATGGGCATAAAAATTATCAAATTGAGTTCAAGTACCAAATTTAAAATCAAAAAGTTTGCACAATGAATCAAATGAAAAGTGGAGTACAAAAATAAGAACTCTTATGCTTCAAATTAAAGCACCCTCGTTAGAAATTTGGGTGACTTTGAAAATCTTCAAAAAAATGCAAAAGTTGAAAATTTTCAAGCATCAAATTCCCAAACATTAAAGAAATGGCAAAAGAAATTATTCTAAAAAAATGTCAAATGCGACAAGAAATTGGGGGGAATAACAAAATCAAATGCAAACTCCCATTATGACACTCAAATACATTGAACCCTTTTTCAATTTGAACCCACTTTTGTGCATGGTGGAGAAGGGACGGCCCTTCTTCTTGTCTAGGCAAGAGGGGGAATTCCGCAATCCTACAGTGTTTCTAACATCATAAGGAGACTACTCTTGATGAAAGCATTTAGCAATTGAGGACGAAGGTACCCTCGCTTGATACAACTTGGAGGTGGTTTGTTGGTATCCTCCTAGGCTTAGTAACTTGAAGAAACCATATCTATAATGGAGTGTGTACCCGTAGATTGCATCCATTACCTTTCTTTTGTGTGCTTAATGCTTGGATGTATCGCCATTTTGGCAAGCCCCACCTTGCCTTGCAAGATGGCATCCTACCTCATGGTTGTCTTGTTGTGAGTTGAAGAAGCGGACTAAGACCCGCTAATTGTCTCACATCGGTTTTATTAGTAGGATAGTTTAAATAAAGGTCCTAGTTTTAGTCACCTCTTTACTCGGGACGAGCAAAGGTTCGGATTGGGGATGTTTGTTGTGACTCATATTTGACCGCATTTAGTCCCCGAATTAACCTCGTTCACATGCTTTCTAGCACATATTTGAGTCATTTATTATCTTTAGTTTCCCATTTTTCATATTCTTTGAGGTTTTGTAACCTTGGTAGGAGAGGATCGCTAACCTTGCATTTATAAGGCGAAATGGAGCAAAATGGATTGCATCCAATGGCGGAGCATCAAAGAGAAGACCGACACTAGAGGCCTAAGTAGATAAATAAAGTGAAATGGGCAATGATGAAAAGATCCTTGCATCCCCAACACGATCCTTGCGGATTGCTAAGGAGCCAAACAAGAGAACAACTCTGTCCAACGATCCGAGCAGCCCAAGCATGATCCGAGCGTACCAAAGTGCCAGGATCCGAGCGGCATGATCCCATGACGAGCAGATTGAAGACCTATGATCCGAGCGTCTCCCTTGTGATCCGAGCATATCTCCTTACAGGCAGGCCGTGCTTCAACTGAGGACGAGCGGATCCTAGTGGGACTAGCAAAGACGATCCGCGCATGTCCCTCGGGAAGTGCATTACCTCAATTTTCTCTTAGGGTCTTAATAGTCATTTAAGCCCTTAGTAACCTTAATCCTTGTACTTAATTTTAGTATAAATACCCCTTTGTACTACTTAGATTATCTTCAAGTTATAATCAACTCATAATCAAGTTATAATCTCATCTTAATCAAGTTTTAATATCATCTTAATTTAGTTGTAATACATTTCTCAATAATAATCACATCTTAATCTTTCCTTAATTTTTCTACTGTTCTTAGTTTCATTTGGGTAATTAGAAGATTATTGGGGTTTATTGGAGGATTCACAACTTTCCATCAATCATGAAGATTACTTCTATTATTCTTTGCTTTATTATTTGGATCATCTCCATAGGTATAATTCCTTTTTACCCTTGTTTAATTATTGTTAATCACATCATTTATTCATCATGTTTTGCTTTGTTAGTATGATTGACAACCTTATTAGCATGCTTAACTTGATCATGAGTGAGTAGTTCTTTAGCTAGGGTTAGTGGGGAATTAGGGGAAACAAACATGGGATTGATCTATGCTTAATCTAATATGCATTTATAATTAATTTGCTTGCTTATTGTGATTTCAAACTATACACATGTTATGTTTGATGAAATGCGAGCCTATGAATCCCTGCATTTTTTTACCATCCCTTATCTTTTCAATGATGCTTGTAAGTCATAAACCAACTTGAGCCTCATTAGACCATGCATAGAGTTGAATAGGAGGAGACTAAGTCGACTTGTAGGTATTGTACTGTAACAACCCGGATTATAAAACAAAAGGTCAAGGTGGCGGAAACACCAAGCCCAAATCCGGTTCGCTACTAAATCCAAAACAAACTAATACATTATTCGAAAGGTTCTTAAAACATAAAGGCAAACTCCTAATTTATTATTCATCTCGCCGCACAGAACTTCCCAGCAAGATATCATCCCAAAACAGCAACAAACTGAACAACCTGAAAGGGGGGTCGACAATCAGTCGGGAGTAACTAGATGCTCTCCCAGTCATGTTTACAACAATTGAATATAACTAACAATTATTAACAATTGAAATGCAAAACTAGTAAACATGTGAGACCATCTATACTCATGAAAACTTAACAAGATAACCTGTGACGACGCATAACACAAACCACATTATGACATCATGCACATCTTAGAACCACGGTGACCACGTAACATGTGACCAAACCAACAACCTACTAGAGCGTATAACAAGTGCCTCTAAACACAAGCACGGTGTATAAAATGAACGCCTTAGAGCGTATAACAACTGCCTCTAAACACAAGCACGGTGTATAAAATGAACGCCTTAGAGCGTATAACAACTGCCTCAAACTGACGGAGCGTATAACAACTGCCTCCATCGGTGTGGATCGTATAACAACTGCATCCAAGGTACTATGTATAGCGTATAACCACTGCCTATATGTCTAAGACCTGGCCAGACTCTCGGTGCAATAACTGTACACCGAACGACACTCGGGGAATAGAGCGTATAACAACTGCCTCCATTACCCCCCCGACCATATACCGTACACCAGACCCCGAAGGGTTGCATTAGTTCATTCCGTTTGGTATATAACTGATACCTCACGTCATCTATACAACCAGCCCACAAACAATGCACAGTATAACTGACCATACATACATGTGAATAACATCACTATCAAATCATAGGATAATATAACTGACTATCCTACAATTATATAAACAAGAGTAACAAACGATAAATGCAAACATAACGTTATATAATGAACTGAACACGACATAACATGTGAAACAAGTATCAACCATTCAATGTTATAGTAACCTCAGCTATAACTTTAACATTAACCATCCAATGTTATAGTAACCCTAACCATAACATGAACTCTGGATGCGAGGTTATAGTAACCTCTACTATAACTTTAGTATATATAACTTGAAGTTATACATACCTCAACTATAACCTTGACACGAAACTCAAAGTTATACTAGCATTAACCATAACCTTGAGCCATAAATCTCAGGGTTACATTCGTTACAGCTATAACCTTATCTCGTACTTCAATGTTATAGTAGGTCCAGCCATAACTAGAGTAGCTACCCAAAGTTGTATTAACTTAATCTATAACGCTTGAATCATCATCAATGTTATACTAGCTTTAGCTATAACTTTGGAAAGAACCCTTGGCCGCCTATCATGCCGCCACTAGGGATTATTCGTAAACCCTAATTGCGCTCATGACACCCATAATAAACACATAAACAATATACGACATATAATTAATACATTAAAACATATATAAACATACGAAAACATAATTTAACATGATCGTAAACAATCTAACACGTACAATCATACAAGACAATCATTAAATCATATTAATTACATCAATTGGCATAAACACAATTAAAAGAGAAACACCTAGTTACCTTATTAAGCAAATAACCCTAAAGATCGTCTTCAACGATGTAAACGTCCTCTCCAGGAGCAACTTCCACGCCTTCATTAAATCATCCACGTGCCAAAGATAACAAATCTAATAAACATACTAACTATATATATATATATATATAAACTATAAAAACTATAAAACTATGCGAAAACATAAAACTTACGAAGAAGATAGATAAATCCAAGAAGTAGGATCGATCTAAGCACGAAGAACGATGAAGAACGAAGGAGGAAGAGAGACGGCACGAAACCCTAGGTGAGGGGCGCGCGGCACGAGGAGGAAGAGAGGAGGAGAGAAACTAGGTTTAGGGTTTTTGTGAGAATTATAAGAAAAGATGAGCAAGGGTTTGGTTTTCCTTCATATTTATAGAGAAGCTCATGGGTTTATTCTAGGTTTAGGCCCAAAATCCACCCATAACCACCAAAATCACGTGGAACCCAATGAAGGAATGGGTCTTCACCGTTATTCGAGCCCAACGAGCCCAAAAGACGACAAACGGATATTTTCCCAAAAAAATAAAATATACAATATGGGAAAATAAAATTAAAGAATTATATTATGGAAATTAGGGGTGTTACAGTACAGTCTAGACGACTTGGCTCCGGGACGACCTAAATTCTCCTAGAGATTGAAAGATATACACTAACTCGATCCCACCAAAACAATAAGTGCTTTCATCTATTTGAGAACATGTTTGTATGATCTATTTTCATGAATCCCATGAACCCATGACTCCCTAATGCCTTTAATCAATTGTTTAAAAATCCCTTTTTTTGCTTTACTTTGTTTTCATTAATTTATATTCATCTTGTTGATTAGTTTAGACCACATCTCATCTCAAACCCAATTTGTAATAACCTTAGACATAGTTTAAAACCGAGCCATTTGTCAAGATCATTAATATATAATCCCCTTTACAAATATTTATGTGATTAACATTTGTATGTTATTGTTGGAACTGAGGCGTACCGTTACCAACCTTTTATTGATTATGGGCGAGGAACAAATAAATTTCATTATTGTGGATATAATAACTAATATAAACTATTATAAGTCTCTAAAACAATATTTAAGAGACTCAAAATTTTTGGTTTCATACCTAAGCTCCAAGAATGACTCTTATTTATAATCATATGATCATCCACCTTGTGTTAATCTTTCAATGTGGGAAAATTATACTATTTATACGTAATATATTCACCAAACCTACATTATTTTCAATGTGGACAAATAACATACTAAAAAGTAAACCATCTTTTTTGTAGCTATTTCGACATCCAACCCGATTTAATAATGAGCAAATACTATACTATCTATTAATATTTGTACATTTTTTTTACGTGCAAATGATATGAAATTGTAAAAGGTACTGTAGTTTTCTACGTGCTCGATAATCATAAAGTATTATGTAAATAGGGTTACTTATCTATAAGAACAACCAATCAACATCCTCCTCTTCACCCTTTACTTAAAAAATGTGAGAAAATTTGAAATACTTTTGGAACAATCCAAATTATAAAAAAGTATATTTGACAAGAACTCATTTTTCTTAATAAAGTATTAAAAACTGTTGTTGTCAGTTGTTACGCGTCATTTTAAATCAGGTAAATTTAGAAAATTATTGTTCTGCTATGACGGGTCAATTTTGAACTGCTTCTTTTCTAGTTTTCTTAATCATAATTAAAAATGTGTTCAAATGATATAAAATTGTAAAAGGTACTGTAGTTTTCTATGTGCTCGATAAACATCAAGTATTATGTAAATTGGGTTACTTTGTTGGAATATGTGTCCTCCGACAATAATGCGATTACAATTATCGATCATGATGATCACATGTTTAAATCTCATTTTTAAGAATACGTAAGGGATGATTCATTTTATAGTCAACTGATCAACATTAATCGGTAACGATTGGCTTACTAGAGTTTGACGTTACTGTCGTGGGACGGTGGTGGTCAGTTGATTCCTTAAGGTCACACCTAAAGGATGATGCCCTTATCCGTAAAGTTGATTAGTTGTATGACGATACAAGTTAATCAATTCCTTAAAATTGAACAATTCAATTTGCGAGAGAGAATATTGATATCTTATTGTAATGAGATTAAATAAGATTTCTTTTAGTAATTGAAATACTTTATTACTAAAATTGTTTATTGTTTGTAAAACAATAAAGATAAGAATGAATGGTTAATTATAATTACAAGATGTTGTGAATTATAATTATATGACCCATTTTATTTATGTGATCAAGTATCACTAGTCAATTTGTTGTATGTAATTTAATTAATTCATGAAATGATATTTATGTGATAAATATGTATTAAATTAATTAAAAACATGTATTATACTACATGTGACATATTGTGTGACAAATGACAAATTGACAAAATAAAATGGTAGTCCATTTTATATATATGCACCGAAAATGGAGGGTGTGTTAGTGGGTTATGGTTGTTTTATTTTATTTGATAAAAGACATAATGATGCCTACCTACAACTAGTCTTACACATCTTACACATCTATTTTCTTGTGAAGACAAAAAGTGAAAAGTAGATGCCCTATTTTGATACTCCAACCGTGAACCCTCCATCACATGAAGAGAATTAGTTCTCTTATTTATGAATCTAATATATGACATGCAAAAGTTCATGATTTATTCTCTCTTCTCTCTTTAATCTTCATCAAAACATGAGATTTTTTATTCAAATTATTCATAAAAGATTACTAAAATTATTAGTGTAATATATGAGTGTTAGTAATCAATTTTAAGGTAAACTACTAAACTAATATCTAGCTAATATTATTTAGTGGGGATAAGGGATAATCTTGGGTGCAAACAAGAGGAGAATATCTACTTTGGGATTTTTGGAGAATCATCCTTATATTCATTGTAGCTTAAGAACTAGTAAGAAGGAGATCTTACTTGTGCCCTTTTAATCCGAAAATCATATGGTGAGAAAACGATTTTCTTATCTCTTCTTATTTAGTTTGCATGCATAAGATTTGTATTTAATTTTATGACTAAATTAAATGTAACATATATGAATATGTAAAGTAATGAGATATAGATTTCTAACAAGCGGTATCATGAGCCTTAGGTTGTTTGCATGCAAATCGGTTATAGTTTTTCCGAGTTATACGATTAACATATAAAACTTATAAATTTGTGTTTATTATGATATATCACGAAATTTATTATGCATGTTAAATTTTCTGATCCTAAAATGTATTTAGGATATTTTGGTTAATTTATGGATTTTGATTGTTCATTTTATTTAATAATGGCATTAAAATGTGATTTTATGATAAAAATGTCATTTTCGGACTAAAATTAGCTAAACTTCGAATTTTCCAGTGGTTTTTGGATATGTTTCCACATATATTATTTTTAGATGACCTGTAAATTTTCATATTTTTGGAGTTCTTATGCTCAAAATATGGATTTTTCATGATAAAAATCGATTTTAAATGAAAATAGGTTAATATGAGAAATATTTCGAATCTGGTCATAGAAATTTAGTATGTTGTCACATGCAATTTTACAAGATGTGTATAAAATAATATGCTATAATGAAGTCTTTATGCATGATTTATGAATTTTTCATGAAAATTAGCATAAATAGTGACTTTAATTAGTGAATAATTGCTAAAACATATTTCATGACTAAGGAAAAACGTCACATCTTGCATTTTATTACCCATTTCAGATCTAAAATTGAAAAGTTGATAAATATAATTTTTCTCATATTTTTATGATAATATTTGATAAATCTGATAATCCGCAACATTGTTTTTCCCGATAAATTTCGAAATTTTTAACCTAAGTTTTTTTAACATTATGAGTGTCATGGTATTTTTCCAGAATGTTCATGAGTTTAAATTTCAAATTTTGAATTTATTTGAAATTTTTGTGATTTATTTGAAGTTTATGAAATTATATTGTAATTTTGAGTCCATTTATGAACAATTTTAAGAAATATAAGGTAATTATTGTCAATATGTTAGTGGAGACTAATTTTGAGTCCTAAGTTGGTTAGGGTAATTAACTTGTACATAAATATGAATTTATGTAATTATTGTGATTATAAAAGGTTAAATCACGCAAATCCGTAAAAACCGATTAATATACGATATTGGCTCCTTAAAGGCGATTTAGCATAAAATTGGGCATGATCATACATATTATAATGCTACATTTTATTTATGATTGTCATATTTTAATTTTATGTAATTTTTGAATTATGTAATTTTACTTAGTATGGCCTTAGTTTTAATTGGTATTACCCGAAATGTATGAGAATATCGATTCGGTTGTAATTTATTGTGATCTCGTATCACCGTTTTGTAATTTAATAGATTTATTTTATTTTAATTACAAATGTATAATAGAAAATTATGTAATTTGTTATGTAATTTATTTATTCCGGAGATCCTTGAAGACGGTGTCACTTAAGAAGGCGAACCTTTAAAGACGGTGTTACCTCGAGATGCGTGCCAAAACCGAAGTTCAAGGGACCAATAGAGTTGGTTTCCGAATATGTAATAGTTAATTAGATTTTCTATTTTAGGGAGGCCATACTAGGATTTAATTTATGCTTTGGATTTTATTTATATGTTGCATGCATCGCTAAATCACCATAACTAAAACATGCATCATCTATTGATCGAGTTTTTCGATTGTGTCAATTTTAATTGTCGTAGTTCACCGCTTTAGTTCATTTAAAACGTGATAGATAATAAATTGACACGACCTCTCGCTAAAATAAACAATTGGGACTTAGCCTTACCAAAAAGTAGAAACCATGAAAACCTATTTCGCGAGGGAGTGCACTCGGCCCTACCGGGGTAAGAACCTTGTTACGTAGGGGAAGTGGGTGATAAATGTCTATCCACCCAATTCATGTTGATAAGGGATGAATCGGCCCTACCGTGCCCAAGTTGATGTGGATTTGGATCATGGACACATTTATTCGAAATTTGGATTGAGCTCAACGGAAGTATTCGTGACCGTAGTCGCATGTGTTCCGGGCTAAAGATAAATATTAATGTAATTTTATCGACCAAGAGTTCTAAAAGTAGAATCGATTAAAGAGTTAATCCACCGAGTTATATTGATAAGGGATGAATCGGCCCTACCGTGCCCATGTTAATATTAATTTGGATCTTGGAATCATTTATCATAGTTGGGTAGAGGTCACTATGTAAATGCTATACTTGTTTACAAGTATTAATAAAACGATAAATGTTAAGTTTTTCCACTATTCCGTTATCATATTGTTCTATTTCTTCACCACAATTTTTATACGATATCATTTCGATTCAAAACTCCATTAAAACATCGTAACTAAAGACAAAATTTGAATTTTCTTTTTAAAACCTCGAATTATCCATTGGAAGGATCTCTTGTGAAGTGTATAGATAAAAGTTATTCATTATCAAACATGTTTTTGATTCTTGACTAACACATCTACTTAGAATGGATTGTTTTTCATATACTTAATTGAATTAAGTACCTTGAAGCGATAAATTATTTTGGTCATTAGATTTGTCAGAATTCGTAATTGACCAAAATAACGTAACCACTTCAATGAAAGGTTTAAGACTAAAACGATTGAATTGAAGAGTAGTCTTCATAAGATTCAACTTTGCTTCTCTAAGTAAAGATTCTTTGAAATGAGTGGGAGCATTCTCTTAAACCATTAAGAAAAGGACGAGGTTCAAGAAGTAAAGATTATAATGGAATTGATACAAGGTAATGTTAAAAGTAACGTTATTGAGAATAACAATACTAAACCTATCAATCCCGACCGATAAAGTTTCCATTGTCTTAATTGTTGGACGCTAGAAAGGAAACTACCCCAAATTATTAAAGAATCAACAAGTTAGTTGTGGGACATCTAATGGGACCTTCTTCTTTAATTGTTTATTTGATTAACATAAATTTTGCTAGTACTACTTCGTCAATATTAGAAACCAGTGGAGGTTTTCATCATTGTATTTGATACATAGGATGATTAGAATATGACGACTAGGAACAATAATGTTGAGAGATAGAGTCATTGTGTACTCAATCTAGTTTTGGGTTTAAAGTTGTACTTAATTATGACTATTAAGTGCATAAACTTTGAATAAGAATATAATATTGTTAAGATACAAAAGAGGTTTCATTTTTGTGACCCAATACACCATGATTTGAAGTATGGCTAGCCCATTATCAAGGTTATTATATTATAAACCAAACTAGAATAATATATCATGAAGATGATGCAAGACTCAAATTGGTAACCAAAAATTATACCTTAGATTCTGGAATGATGAACGCAAAGAGTTATCAAGTACTATTGAAACCATTAGATCTTATGGTATATGCGTATCTTGTATTCAAAGCAAGATGTCTCGTGCCTTTTGGTTGAAAAGAAGATCGAGGTTGTAAATCACTGATACAGAATAGGTTGATCATTTTATTTTACCAACGATTTAAGTTGACACTAATATATTCACTTAATAAGGTAAAAAGAGAAATCTTTGAAGAAGTTCAAAGAGTTCCATGAATCACGATTTAGTCGTGATGGGATTATCTAAGTGAAGACTTTGATATAAGCCAAAGGAAAAAGTGATATAGTATCACAAATTAATCTCTCTTAGCACGCATTATGGGATAATGTGTGGTTGGATAAAGAAATCAAAACGCTATTCGATAGGGTTTGAACTTTAATCAAGTTACCTTGAGTTACTTGATCTAATTTTGGGGATTTTATCATTTTGTCTAAGTTGTTTTCCACTAAATCTAAACGATTCATATGAGATATGAATCGGTAGAGTACCATGCTTGTAAGTTTTCACAAGAAACAAATGCTCATTTATCCCTTACAATTATCACGAGTACAACGGGTTTGTGGCTCGTGAAGCTGTCTTTCTAGAATACAAGTTTATTTCTAGAAGATAGAGTGGGAGAAAATATTCAAGAGCCACAAAAGAATTGTGTCAAACTCTATATGTCGCAAGAAACTGGTCTTTCTTGGCTACATGAGACGTTTTGTGTAAGACGTTGTTTCTTCAAAACCTAGGAGGTTAAAGTCATCACTTGTTGAAGATGATGAATTTGTGTTACTTTTAGAAAGTAAAGAGCTTGCAACTTAGAAAGAAATTGTTTGATTCAAGTTGGTTACTTCTGGAAAGTAATGAACATATGATTACATGAGAGTGTTTAAGTCACAACTCAATACAAGGCTTAGAGCCATGGAAATCCGAAATTAATTCCAAGTGAATTATTAGATATCAAAGCTTGATTGGTAGCAAAGGGTTTTGCACTAGTTGAAATGCTTAAGTCTATTTGGATCTTCTTAGGAATTGTGTTTCATTATGAGATATATATAGCGAGTGAATCTAAAACCCACTTCTTCAATTAGAAGGAATGTATTCAATACATGTCTTGAGTTTTTTAGATTATTGCCATCCTAAGATAATGTGAAACTTAAGAGAGGGTCTTAAGTAGGACATCAATGAGTTGGAATCAATGTTTTGATCATGTTATAAAACTTTGCTCGATAGGTCGAGAAGTTGTGTTTATACATGAAGTTTAGTGGGAGTTACGGTAATTTTAATTAGTCTAATATGTGGATGACATATTGATCATTGGGAATGATTTAAGACTTGTAGTAATATAATACATCTTTAATATCCAGATTTATGTAGATAAATCCACATGATATTAGCGTCAAATAAGAAGTCTTATGGTGATAAGATTCATGATTAGTTCAATCAAGTTGAACATATTTGATTGATTCCATTTGCTTCCGTTGCCGAATCAATTAAATAGGAAATGATGTATAACACTTCATATACTTTGTGTATGATGAATTGTTTCAAATCGAATTCAAGTAATAGTTACAAAGTAGCCATATAGATTAATCTTAAGTGCTTGAAGAAGCATTAAGGATGTGAAGCAAAGTGTTTTTGATGCAATTTTGTGTAAGGGTGTTACACAAGTGACAATTGACAATTGAGATTGCGCATGGTTTCCGACAAAACCATAATAAAAACACATTAGGATGGTTAAGATACCATTATGGCTATATTATTTAAGAAATAGATTTTCTAGAATCGTTCTATGCAATAAAGAACAATGAGAAATATTTACAACGGAAATTGAGTACACTTGCAATCATGGGATGTGCAAGAGGGATGAGTCCCGCACACCGTGAAAACAGTGGGCGCTATTCTAAGGCTAGAGAGCTTATGTCTAGATTGGATCTCGACACGTACTTAGAAAGTTTTGTAATGCAAATGTATACATTACAAAGGAAAACGAGTATGTAGTAAGGTTGAGTAAGGTACAAGAAGTTGATAAAACCTACTAACCAAAGCTTTCTCATGGGCTTAACATGATGAGTCATGTCATATGTCATTTCAATTGGATTGAGATGAACAACTACATACAAGATCTAAATTGGATTATAGAATATGAAGTAGTAATCAAGTATTGACTACTCATATGATAATCACATTTGCCGTTCGAGTTTTTAAATCTAAAAACTCCTTTTATACATTGTTACATCCAAACGGGTTGTAGTGACAAATTGAACCCCGTTAAAGTGAACACGGATTAACATAGTATTCGCCCATAGTCACTTGTATGAGGTGACGTCTCGAAGTGACTAGAGTGTGATGCGATTGATTGCAAGTTCAGTGCCATACAGTCATGTGAGATGACTAGTCGATCACATAGGCAGACTGTTAGGAAAACTTTGTCGGGCAGTGACCGCTTATAGAGTTCTGGCAAATTTATAAAGCCTGGTCGTGGCGAGAGCTACTATAGTATTCAAATGAGTTGATTCTTTTGACTAAAGACTGTTCGAATAAGGTGGCACAGTTTCAGATTAACTTTGATTTGTGTTACTACGACCTTCGTAAATGGGGTCAAATGGGCATACTTTGGGTTATGATGGCTGTGGCTAGTCGAAGGGAACAAGTGCAATAGGAATTGTCCACCCCTTGTCAGGGTTATAACAATATCTCAGGGCTACTCGAGGAGTAATGAACTGGAAATGCGTGGCCACGCTCGGAAGGCATCTATGGTAGATAAATTCTGGTCAATCACTTATTCTCTAGATCGAGGAAACCACTCTCGATATGATCACTTGCAAGTACGACCTGAAAGACACCTTGCATTGAGTGGGAGATAGTAATATGACAAGAGAATTGGTAACGCACACTTGTCGAGGACAAGTGAGAGATTGTTGGAATATGTGTCCTCCGACAATAATGCGATCACAATTGTCGATCATGATGATCACATGTTTTAATCTCATTTTTAAGAATACGTAAGGGATGATTCATTTTATAGTCAACTGATCAACATTAATCGGTAACGATTGGCTTGCTAGAGTTTGACGTTACTGTCGTGGGACGGTGGTGGTCAGTTGATCCCTTAAGGTCACACCTAAAGGATGATGCCCTTATCCGTAAAGTTGATTAATTGTATGACGATACAAGTTAATCAATTCCTTAAAATTGAACAATTTAATTTGCGAGAGAGAATATTGATATCTTATTGTAATGAGATTAAATAAGATTTATTTTAGTAATTGAAATACTTTATTACTAAAATTATTTATTGTTTGTAAAACAATAAAGATAAGAATGAATGGTTAATTATAATTACAAGATGTTGTGAATTATAATTATATGACCCATTTTATTTATGTGATCAAGTATCACTAGTCAATTTGTTGTATGTAATTTAATTAATTAATGAAATGATATTTATGTGATAAATATGCATTAAATTAATTATTAACATGTATTATACTACATGTGACATATTGTGTGACAAATGACAAATTGACAACATAAAATGGTAGTCCATTTTATATATATGGACCGAAAATGGAGGGTGTTTTAGTGGGTTATGGTTGTTTTATTTTATTTGATAAAAGACATAATGATGCCTACCTACAACTAGTCTTACACATCTATTTTCTTGTGAAGACAAAAAGTGAAATGTAGATGCCCTATTTTGATACTCCAACCGTGAACCCCATCACATGAAGAGAATTAGTTCTCTTATTTATCATTCTAATATATGACATGCAAAAGTTCATGATTTATTCTCTCTTCTCTCTTTAATGTTCATCAAAACATGAGATTTTTGACTCAAATTGTTCATAAAAGATTACTAACATTATTAGTGTAATATATGAGTGTTAGTAATCAATTTTAAGGTAAACTACTAAACTAATATCTAGCTAATATTATTTTGTGGGGATAAGGTATAATCTTGGGTGCAATCAAGAGGAGAATCTCTACTTTGGGATTTTTGGAGGATCATCCTTATATTCATTGTAGCTCAAGAACTAGTAAGAAGAAGATCTTACATGTGCCCTTTTAATCCGAAAATCATATGATGAGAAAACGATTTTCTTATCTCTTCTTATTTAGTTTGCATGCATAAGATTTGTATTTCATTTTATGACTAAATTAAATGTAACATATATGAAAATGTAAAGTAATGAGATATAGATTTCTAACATACTTATCTATATGAACAACCAATCAACATCCTTCTCTTCAACCTTTACTTGAAAAATGTGAGAAAATTTGAAATAGTTTTGGAACAATCCAAATTATAAAAAAGTATATTTGACAACAACTCATTTTTCTTAATAAAGTATTAAAAACTGTTGTTGTCAGTTGTTACGGGTCCTTTTAAATCAGATAAATTTCGAAAATTGTTGTTCTGCTATGACGGGTCAATTTTGAACTGCTTTTTTTCTAGTTTTTTAAATCAAAATTAAAAATATGTTCAAATGATACGAAATTGTAAAAGGTACTGTAGTTTTTTACGTGCTCGATAAACATCAAGTATTATGTAAATTGGGTTACTTATCTATAAGAACAACTAATCAACATCCTCCTCTTCACCCTTTACTTAAAAAATGTGAGAAAATTTGAAATAGTTTTGGAACAATCCATATTATAAAAAAGTATATTTGACAATAACTCATTTATCTTAATAAAGTATTCAAAATTATTGTTGTCAGTTGTTACGGGTCATTTTAAATCAGATAAATTTCAAAAATTATTGTTCTACTATGACGGGTCAATTTTGAACTGACCAAAGATTGGTTCGGTTTTGTATCAACTCTAATATTTGACAATTTGACTTAAACACATCAGTAGATAGTTGCTCCAAAATAAGAAGTTTTTTCTTAATATAATTCTCATGGTAAGTTCTCTGGAACCTGTAAAAATATGATCCAGGCAATGCTGAGGCATGAATTCTAGTAATTATATAATTGTGAAACCACCAAAATCAAAAGTATAATACAAATAAATTTCACTATTGTGGTGGTAATAATACAAACTCTTATAGCAGTTATCTAAGACAATACTTAATTGAGTGTGTTGGCAGTTCCTAGAGCTAAGATGGTAGCTGAACCATGAGGTCTTTCCTATAATTGGATTTCTTCAACTGTTGTCCGCTTAATTGTTTGACTAATATTCAGTAGTTGGTCCCATTGTAACGAAATCATACCTAACTCATTTTTATATTGTCATTCTCATTAAATTGAATAATTAAAACATTATAAGTATTATAACCCATTTTAATATTGGAAATGTTATTATAATAATTAAAACATTCTCCACATTATTTTTTATATCATATTGTGAAGATAATGATATAAACTCTTAAGAACTCTCTAAGACAATACTTGAGAGACTCAAAAGATTTTGGGTTGATAAATATATTCCAAGGAGGCTACAGGTATGAAGAGAGGATCCTTACCTTTCAGATATCTTGGGGTTAACATTATCCCTAAGAGACTGGGAGTAATGGATTGCCAATGTTTGGTTGATAAGATTACTGAGAGGATTGCTAGGTTGGGGACCAGGAAATTGTCTTATGCTGGGAGAGTGGTCCTTGTTAAGGCTGTGTTGAGCACTTTACACAACTACTGGGCACGGATTTTTATCTTACCAAAAACTGTATTGGATAAGATTGATGCTATGTGTAGGAAGTTTTTGTGGCATGGCACAGATTGCAAGGGGAGTCCTGCTCTGGTGCCATGGAGAAATATTTGCAGGACCAAAAAGAAAGGAGGATTGGGTTTGAAAAATTTGCATCAATGGAACATATCTTCCCTTGGGAAATATGTCTGGTGGATTGAACGTAAGTCTGACCACTTGTGGGTGAAATGGATTCATGCCATTTATATGAAAAATCAGGAATGGCAACACTATGAACCCTCTAGTGGAGCAAGCTGGGCTTGGCGTAGATTATGTGGTGTCAAGAACATTCTCAAACCTTTTCTGTATAATGAGCATTGGAGGAATACAGGTATAGAGTACACTGTGAGGATGGGTTATCAGTGGTTAGAACAGGCAGGAGTTGATGTGGCCTGGTATCCCTGGGTTAGTAATAGGATCATGGCTCCTAAGCATGAATTCTTCATTTGGCTAGCTGTACAGCAGCGCCTACTTACTCAGGACAAGATGGTGAAGATGGGCTTTCTTCAATGCAACGTTTGCTGGTTATGTGGGCAAGAGGAGGAATGTCATAAACACTTGTTTTTCTCCTGTACTTATAGCAGGAAATGTCTAACATTAGTGGAAAGTTGGCTGCAGATCTGTATTCCAGTACAAGATGTGATGGAGTAGTGGCTTAAGTATAGAAATGGATCACTATTGGTTAGGCAAGTGCTTGCTGCAAGTATAGCCTATCTAATGTATGAGATATGGCATGCCAGGAATAGAAGTCGTGTAGAGAGCATTTTGTTACTACCCACTGTACTAGTCAGACAGGTACAGGGGGGGATAATACTGAGATTGAAAGTTCGGAATGTAATAGGCAGTACTAGTAAAGTTAAACAATGGTTAGAACGAATTTGTAATGGTGTAAATTAACTAAGGGCTATCTCCCTAGTTAATCAATTGTTCGGGTTATGATTAATATAATACTTACACTTTCCCAAAAAAAAAAAAAATATATATATTCCAAGGATGCCTTCTATTTATTATCATAGGATCACCCCACCTTATGCTAATCTTTTGATGTGGTACAATTTTATTATTTATATATGTTCAATGTGGAACATATAAAATACTAATAAGTATATCATCTTTAATATGCGCAAATAATATGAAATCTATACTCTAATGATTGCATTTTTTACCAAAAATCTAATTATAACTATTTTCATAATTTTTTTTAACGATATTTTTTCTTCATTACAATGGGACCAACTCACTGAATATTAGTGTAATACCCGCCCTTTTTAGAGACCCTTTGACCAGCGTTGACTAACCTTGGGAGCGGGATTAGTCTTAGAATTGCGTGCCAAAACCATCTTAGGTTGCGTGTCATGAGTGGTACTCGATAGAGTAGAGGCTACTCGATCGAGTAGCTGAGTTACTCGATCGAGTAGGGGGTCACTCGATCGAGTATGTCGGGTACTCGATCGAGTACCGAGTTTTCAGCGAGGGTTTTATATCGCGATTTGTTAAATCCGCAAATCACTTCCGCCACTTTCCTCTTATCCTTCAGTCGCCTCTTTCCCTTCCCTTCACCTCAAAACCTCCATGGAAGCCTTTTGAAGGTCCTTGTGCCTTAGGAGAGTGTCGCTTGTGTCGGGTAGCGGCCTTTTGCTGAGTTTTCTCCCTATAGGTATGTCATAATCATCATCCTTGTCCTTGTTCTTTACAATTAGGGTTTGCTTGTTAGTAATAGATGATGGTGTTGTGCTTATAGGCTTTGCTTGATTGCTGGATATGTCATATGTTGGCATGGATTGGTTGCAGTTGCTTAAAGGTAGGTTAGCCTACTCAGTTTCTGTAGATGGTCTAGTGTGTCGGTCGTTGTGATAGCATTGTGACTGTTTGATATAGTAATTGTATTATGACGATTGTGATTGTGATTGTGATTGCTGTCGGTGGTTCTCGAGTCGTGTCCTCGGCTGAGTGGGGTCACTTGCGGGAGTGGCTTCACGCCCTAGTTTCGCCCTCCGTGGAACCCGCCACGGGAGGGGATGTGCACATTAATGGACAGGGTTATCGCTCACTATGTGGAGCGGGGATTTGGTGGGAACGGCTGCGGTCCCCTACTGGCAGGGCTGGTCCAGCGGACACTCAGTGATAGAGTTGGTTGGGTTATCGTGATTGTGTTTGAGATTGATAGCATTGTATTGTGTTGATAATTGTAGTTGTTGTAGTTGTATTTTATCTCAGTACTGACCTTGTGTGGTTGTTTGTTTGTTATGTGTCTGCCGTGATCCCTTATGGTGAGCAATTGGTCTTAGCAGGTGTTGATGTTGTTGATAGCTGGAGTCCAGGCAGGGATGAGTCTTCACGAGATATGATGGTCATAGCGAGTAGTCTTTGAGTTGTATCTTTTATATCGTTTGTTGGTTTAACTCACTTGTAATATAATATAATAGTTCATTTATCGACGTTTGATTATTACTATCCTCGGGCAACCGAGATGGTAACGCCCTTATATGCTAAGGAAGGCCTAGTTAAGGCTCCTCTGAATATGGGGGTGTTACAAAGTGGTATCAGAGCGACGATTTTGGAACCTGTAACAAATGAATTTAATGAACGTAGCGAGTCTAATAAAATGAACCTGGTGTATGTGTAATAGGAGCCCCAGCTGATGCTAGATTTTGGGTGAGTAGGCGCCCTCATTTCAAAATCTTGGCCCCGTGACACTTAAGCCAGTCACATGGTATGGGAATGTGAAGTCCGTGTGTATATGTGCGATGTGTATGTTAATTGTGCCGGAGCTACCTCCGGTTAAGTCCTTGTTAGAGTTAATAGGGGTGTGATAGTGGTATTTGGGCCGTGTATAGTAATCGTTGGTGAAATTAGTGGAGTTTTTGGAATGATTAGTGAGTTTATACGATGGTTATGAGATATGTGACGAAAGTTTATGTAATAAAGATGCGTGAAAATGTGGAATTGAATGTTGTGACATGAAGAGTGAACATCTAGGTGTTTGCTATAAGTTAATGATGACGGGAGTCGCATACGAGTTTATAAATCCTACCGTAATTACTATGATGATAGTTATAGTATAGTTGAGTTATAATTCGGGACATAACATATAGTAATGCGTTTATGCCTTAATTGTTGGTTGAAATTTTCCGCTGCGTAATATTTGATTCGTGCAAGATGAGTTGCTTATGATAGAATGTAAGACATGATTGAATAATTTGATTAAAAAGTATGTATTTATGTGATAAGTGAAAGAAAGAATTGATGTTAATTATATGCTTCAAATTGAAGTAAACACGAGTTTTGTAGTAACAAGTAAAGTATGTTTAAGTGTAATATGATCACGCGATTATGTTTATGGAAGATTCGGTAGCAGGTAAACCAAGTTGAGTAATTAGTGTAGCGTAATGTGACATACACGTCACTAGTTGAGACGATCCGTTATGCGGGAGTAATAATGATAATGCGTGAATGAGCTTGATAATTAGTGCCGAATTCCGAACTTAGTTTGGAATCGACGCGCGGTGTTGTTTTGCAGGTATCTTCATTTTATTTCGTACTTCTGACCGAGTACTTAACTATACTTGACCGAGTGCGAGTGTTTACTAGACCGAGTAAACCTCACTCGATCTAGTTAGGAAGCTATGACGTCGGGATGTGGAAAGATTTCCTACAGATACTCGACGAAATGGCTCCTACTCGATCGAGTAGGGTGGTACTCGATCGAGTACCTTAGGCACTCGATCGAGTAGGTTACTGTACAGTGAATCCTACGGGTTTCTTAAAAACCCATAATCTTTCTATTTCTTCTCATTCTTCCTCTATATTTCGAACCCTAGAGCCTTGTTTCCTCTCTAAATCTCTCATTCTCTTGGGTTAGTAGTGATTCTTGGGGTTGATTTCTTTGCTTAATTTCGTGTCTTTACTTTGCTACTTGATCAAGGTATGATTTCTACCCTATTTACATGTTTGTATGCTTTAAACTTGTTGAGGATGATTATATAACCTAGAAATTTCGATTCATATGATTAATTTGTTACTTTTAATTGTTGAAAGATGATTCACATGCCTTCTTTTCTTAATTGTTGATGATTAATTGTTGTAGTATAGACTAGAAATTTGCAATTAGGGGGCCGAAAATTCTAGGGTTTACAAAATTGAAATTGATTTTTGATTGTTTTACAATGATTAGATGATGGAATTGAGTCCTATGTATTGTTAATATCATGTGGAAGGATGAATCTTGATGATTTCCACCTCAAAAAGTTACCTTAAAACTCCGTCTTAAAAGTGCCTTAAGTGGAAACTCGTGATCTATAGTTGAAATTCAGTGTTGTATATGAATGCTTAAGTGTAGATTGAACCTCAATATGATAGTAGTGATGATAATCGATGAGAAATATGCTAAAATTATCACAGCTGAAAGACCGTCTGAAAATTTTAAGTGAATTGTTGTTCATAATATTGAAGGGTGATAATGATATGTTCCAAGTTATTCTTTTCCACGAACTAGTAAGAATGCCTCACATGTGATTAGAAGTGTGTTTGGCATAACCTTTAGCATCATGCTAGGATATTCGAATTTATTGAGCATATGTAATCACCATGATAAATTTCTTTCACAACTATGGCCTATGAGTAGTAGTAAACTGAACTTGTAAGTCAAATTTTGGAAACTGTTGGTGAATGTGTGTACATAGCTTAATATTCAAGGTTAATGGCATGACTTATGTGCTTCACATGTTGAAAATTGTTGGTGAATTGGTGTACCTAACTGAATGAGTTAAGTTCAAATTACATGAAGTATATGCTTTACGTGTTTGTGCAAGTTGCTTAAGTCATATGCTGAAACAGATGCCGAGACTGAACTTAGGAACCCTCCAAAGTAAACGGGGAAGGGGTAATCCACCTGAGATAGGGGAAGGGAGTGGACCTGTGGTACTCGCAGTTCCAGAGTACCCTTCTGTTGTTTTTGTTGATTTCAAGCAGAGGGAGCGTTTTGTAGGTTTACAAAAACGCAAAATGAGACATACACGGTGTATTGACACTACTTTGTTGGAGGATTTGGAGATAGAGACGGATGTCCGTCACATATTTGAGACTTTGGGTCTTCTTGGGTTATATAGGCTGAGGAAACACTCTTATCCTTTTCTTAACTTGGAGTTCATGAGCTCCTTTATCTACGACCCAGCGGGCCAGACCGTTGAGTTTAGGTTGATGAACACCAGTTTTCTGTTGACGATGGATATGTTTGCTTCTCACCTTGGGTTGGCCAAGCCTCCCAAGGATTCTATCACTGATATCCCTGCCGAGTGCGGTGTATGCCGCCTGTTGCCTTGCCTGACCGGGAAACCGGCTCCTACCTCAAGTAACATGCTGATTAATGATGTTCAGCATATCACATTGAGGATCTTTCTTCGTTCTCTCTCGAACCTCCTTTATGCTCGACCGGATATCAGCAAGCTGAACAACCATGAGGTGTTACTTCTGATGTCCTACTTGAACCCGGAGCGGGCCAGGAAAGTGGTCTTTAATGCTCCTTCCATGGTTTGTAACGCCCTTGCCTTGATGGCTACTGCCTCTTCCCGGTACCTGAGTTGTGGCGCTATCGCCACTCAGTTAGCTGAAAAGCTAACCTCTTTCGAGGCTTCTTCGGAGTACGTGCCTCTAGCTACCCCAGTGCCCACTATGGATCGTGACTACTATCTCGAACTGAAATGGTTGAGGACTTTGGCTGACGGTAGCCTAGCTTGGAGGGTGTGGGCGTGAGTTGGATGAAAATTCCAGCTCCTGAGCACCTCCCACCGACGGAGCCCTTAGAGCCGGCGGTAGTGACTGTGGACTCCGATGATGAGGAGGAGGAGGAGGAGGAGGTTGATAGACCACGCCAGCTGCAGCCCTATCTCATCGACGACACCCTTCTCGAGGTGATGCCAGAGCCGAAGAAGGGGGAGAATGCGTCAGTCGTGCCAGTGGATAGACCTAGGTTGGGGAGAGGGCCCCGTCGAGTGAGGGAGAGGGCCTCAGAGACTAGGCCACGGCCGGTGGCACCACAGCAGAAGCAGCCTTTTCCGTGCTACCCTTACCTCGACACCCCGGAGACGCGATCCAGCTACTTAGCGGAGAGAGTGTCATCTACTTTGACACTCAGGAACATGCACGAGATGGAGTACACTCAGGGGATATGGACCGAGGGACCTCACCCGGTTTGGTGGAGTGGAGTTGGGGACTACTCAGGGGTTTTCCATTCCTACGGGGTGGATCAGTCGACGTGGGGGACACCTCAGTCCTTTGCCTACGGTGGCTTGACTCCATGGTACGTGGGCCCAGGAGCAGGAGCAGGAGTGGATGCGGGGATTGGGTCATCGGGAGCAGGTACTTCTGGCGGTGGTGGTGGTGATGAGGTGATGTTTGAGCAGCAGCAGCAGCAGCAGGAGTGATACTCCTTGTTTTATTCTTGTTTATAGTCGTTGGTGGTAGGCGTTGGTAGTATGGTTAGACTTTGGTAGTGTTTTCATGAAACCTTAGTTATGAACTTTTATTGTTGGCCATAAGGCCGGATGTGACATTTTGACTTGTTGCAGGATGTTAGAAGTAGGGGAGTCGCCCTGACTCGATTTTATATGACAAATATGTGCATGTACGTTGGCTTATGACAGGTTGTATAGGGAACATGGCCTGTAGGTACTCGACAGAGTACCCTATACTCTATCGAGTAGCTGCAGGAAAGTGGGATAAAAAAAAAACATTCTGACCTGTAGGCTACTCGATCGAGTAGCCAGGACACTCGATCGAGTAGCATGGCACTCGATCGAGTATCGCTACATACTCGATCGAGTAGCACTGTTACAGGAGGTTTTCAAAACTTTAAAATGTTCAATTATTTTATAATTGCAAGTTTGATGTTTAATGTAATTATTACTGCATAGTAAGGCCTTTGAACCGTTAATTTCATATGTTCGAAGTCGTGTTTGAAGTTTTATAAGCGTATTTGTCACAATTAGTGAAGCGGTAATAGTTTCTTGTTACTTTAATGTTGCATACGACCTAGTACGCCCGATTTATCGGAGTTATAACTTCTTGTACACTTGTGCATACCATATTAACATATGTTGTCGACGGTGAATATATATTCCGGAAGTTGATGTATAAATTCTAATTTAACGAGGATATGGTTAGTGAGTAATGTCCATAACAAATAATATGGTTTTCTTTAATGTTATGATGCAAATAATACGTAATATGTGTTGTAATTTTGGTGGTGAACTTCGGGGACGAAGTTCCTTTTTAGAGGGGAAGAGTAATGTCGCGAAAATTATCGCGAAATAAAAGGCTGATTTCGAAATTATGTTTTGTTTGCCTAATAAGGTTTTGTTGTTTAATTGCAAACTTTTGGTTACCTCGGTTTGTGGAATAATTCATGTGTTGTAGTGAAAACGATAGAATGAATTGAGTAACACGGTGGTGTTAATTGTGCAGTATGAGGTTGATATGAGATACGTTTCGGGTTGATAAATTGTTGTCACATGATGAGGGATGGTTGTTTGTGTTGGCTTATATGGCAAAGTCGATGTTTGATACATAATCATTAGTAAGAATTGATGCTTACATGTAGAGTAACAACCAACGGTGATAATGCTTGCATGATAGTGGTAAGAGTCGATAGGTATAAAGTGTAGACGCTGATGATGATGACATGGGGGGGGGGGGGGAATGGTATTTCCAAGGAGTAATGATTTGAGCGGGAAGATTGGTGAGGTCGCGTTGTTTCCGTGTCTTGGGCGGGAGATGGGTGAGTTGAACTTCGGGGACGTAGTTCTTTTTAAGGGGGGAAGACTGTAATAGCCGCCCTTTTTAGAGACCCTTTGACCAGCGTTGACTGACCTTAGGAGCGGGATTAGTCTTAGAATTGCGTGCCAAAACCATCTTAGGTTGCGTGTCATGAGTGGTACTCGATAGAGTAGAGGCTACTTGATCGAGTAGCTGGGTTACTCGATCGAGTAGGGGGTCACTCGATCGAGTATGTCGGGTACTCGATCGAGTACCGAGTTTTCAGCGAGGGTTTTATATCGCGATTTGTTAAATCCGCAAATCACTTCCGCCACTTTCCTCCTATCCTTCAGTCGCCTCTTTCCCTTCCCTTCACCTCAAAACCTCCATGGAAGCCTTTTGAAGGTCCTTGTGCCTTAGGAGAGCGTCGCTTGTGTCGGGTAGCAGCCTTTTGCTGAGTTTTCTCCCTATAGGTATGTCATAATCATCATCCGTGTCCTTGTTCTTTACAATTAGGGTTTGCTTGGTAGTAATAGATGATGGTGTTGTGCTTATAGGCTTTGCTTGATTGCTGGATATGTCATATGTTGGCATGGATTGGTTGCAGTTGCTTAAAGGTAGGTTCGCCTACTCAGTTTCTGTAGATGGTCTAGTGTGTCGGTCGTTGTGATAGCATTGTGACTGTTTGATATAGTAATTGTATTATGACGATTGTGATTGTGATTGTGATTGTGATTGTGATTTTGATTGCTGTCGGTGGTTCTCGAGGCGTGTCCTCGGCTGAGTGGGGTCACTTGCGGGAGTGGCTTCATGCCCTAGTTTCGCCCTCCGTGGAACCCGCCACGGGAGGGGATGTGCACATTAATGGACAGGGTTATCGCTCACTATGTGGAGCGGGGATTTGGTGGGAACGGCTGCGGTCCCCCACTGGCAGGGCTGGTCGAGTGGACAGTCAGTGATAGAGTTGGTTGGGTTATCGTGATTGTGTTTGAGATTGATAGCATTGTATTGTGTTGATAATTGTAGTTGTTGTAGTTGTATTTTATCTCAGTACTGACCTTGTGTGGTTGTTTGTTTGTTATGTGTCTGCCGTGATCCCTTATGGTGAGCAGTTGGTCTTAGCTGGTGTTGATGTTGTTGATAGCTGGAGTCCGGGCAGGGATGAGTCTTCACGAGATATGATGGTCATAGCGAGTAGTCTTTGAGTTGTATCTTTTATGTCGTTTGTTGGTTTAACTCACTTGTAATATAATATAATAGTTCATTTATCGACGTTTGATTATTACTATCCTCGGGCAACCGAGATGGTAACGCCCTTATATGCTAAGGAAGGCCTAGTTAAGGCTCCTCTGAATATGGGGGTGCTACAATTAGTCAAACAATTAAGCGGACAACAGTTGAAGAAATCCAAGTATGGCAAAGAGCTCATGATTCAGCTACCATGTTAGCTCTAGGAACTGTCAACACACTCATAATAAAATGCTATAAAAATATTTTCCTAAAAGACCCATAGGCCATAACGGCTTAATTAGTCTTAATACCAAATTTATTTGTATTTTATTATCACGATTTTTTATTTGATACGGAATTATCCGTCTTCAATCTATACTCTAATGATATCATTTTTTTTTACCACGAATCTAATTATATAATTTTCATAATTTTTTTTACAATATTTTTTGTCAAATGAAATTGTAAAAGGTTTTATATCAAAATTATAAACATCAATTGAATATAATATACGAAATATATATTATAATAATTAAAAGATTTTCCACTTTATTTTTAATATTATACTGCTGAGATAATTATATAAACTCTTAAGAGCTCTCTAACACAATATTTAAGAGCGACTCAAAAGACTTTTGGTTGATTCTTGAGTTCCAAAGATGTCTCCTGTTTATAATCATAGGATGACCCACCTTATGCTAATCTTTCGATGTGGGACAATTCTATTATTTACAAATGTAAGATATATAACATAATAAGAAGTACACCATCTTTAATATTTGCAAAAAATATGAAATCTATACTCTAATGATAACATTTTTAACCGCGAAACTAATTATACTATTTTCATTTTTTTTTTAACGATACTTTCTTTGCCAAATGAAATGTAAAAGTTTTTATATAAAAATTAGAAACATCACGTAAATATAATTTAGGAAATGTATATTATAATAATTAACTGATTTTCCACATTATTTTTAATATTATACTGTGGAGATAATTATATAAACTCTTAAGAGCCCTCTAACACAATATTTAAGAGAGACTCAAAAGACTTTTGGTTGATTCCTGAGTTCCAAAGATGTCTCCTATTTATAATCATAGGATCACCCCCTTATGCTAAACTTTCGATGTGGGTCAATTCTATTATTTACAAATGTAAGACATATAATATAATAAGTAGTACACCATCTTTAATATATGCAAATAATATGAAATCTATTCTCTAATGAGCTCATTTTTAACCGCAAAACTAATTAAACTATTTTCAATATTTTTTTTAAGGATACTTTCTTTGTCAAAATGAAATGTAAAAGTTTTTATATAAAAATTAGAAACATCACTTGAATATAATTTAGGAAATATATATTATAATAATTAAAAGATTTTTTACTTTATTTTTTTTAAAAAAAAATTATTAGTTAAGATACTTTCCTAAATTGATTTTTGATAATGTTGACAGCTTAGAATCGCTCAAAAAAGCTTCTTTTATAAATATATATAGATATATAGATTCTTTTTTTGGATAAAAACGAACTTAGCTTAAATAAATAAAAGTTCATAGAGTCGATTACATAAAGTCGGTGGGTCAGGCGTCAATGGCATATTTGCCAATACAAAGCCAATCGTACAAAGATCTAATACAAATTGTGTGGTAAAAGCCCACTCAAAACAGCCATTAGAAGAACGTCTTGGTTGCCTCCGATTGTTTGAACGCCGTGAATTCTATTGTAAGGGTGGATGTCCGTGTGGTCCCTTTGCAAACATTATACTTTTGTGTAGCGAATTTTTGCAGGACTCTCTCGGTTTGAAGCTTGCATTTGAGAAAATATTGGTCAACAATAATCAATATATTAAATTAATAAATTATTTATATCAAGGTCATTTGTCTATATAAGTGTTACATTCGTAGAACACTTGATATCAAAAACACCAATAACAATCAATAACCTAGCTAGAATATTACTACGTACTACAACATGAAGTTAGAAATGAAAATAATCTCAAAAGAAATCATAAAACCATCATCTCCAACACCTTCGAATCTGAAAGCATTAAAACTTTCAATATTTGACCAAATGTTTCCTCCCTACCACTTTCCCATGCTTCTCTTTTACAATGCACCAACAGACGCAACACCTCTTCAAATCACTAACCTTAAATCCTCCCTCTCTCACACACTTGTTCAGTTCTACCCTCTTGCCGGTCGTTGTATCGACGATGGCACTGTCTCTTGCAACGATGAAGGCATACCCTTCATCGAAACTCAAGTCAATTCCAGTCTCACGGAATTTCTTGCCTTGTCAAACAAGCTCGACTACCTAACCCAATTGCTACCACCTCAAGAAAGCTTGTGTCCTGAAGCGGGACTTATCTCGGACATGGTCCCACTTGCAATCCAAATCAATGTTTTTATATGTGGTGGAGTTGTCATCGGTTGCTTCATGTTCCACAAGCTTCTTGACACTTCATCCTTGGGTACCTTCTTCCAGTATTGGGCCGCTAAGACAACCCAACGAAATCATGATGCGGTGTACCCGATTTTTGACCCGATTGTCAAGGCTTTTCCTCCTTGTCCTTCGACGGATCTGATCAAACCCGTGGATCTACCCGCCAAATCCTGTCCTTTCGTTGTATTGGTCAAGAGTTTTCGATTCACCAAAACTGCTATAAATGACCTTAAGGTCATGGCCGGGACTGAGGTACACCCAAACCCGACTTCATTTGAGACAGTCATGGGGTTCGTCTGGGAGAGTGTTGTTGCTGCCGGGTGCAGTGCACTTATGGCAGAATACGAGTCAGTTATGAAGACGACGTCTCTGTTAGTAGCCATTAACATGAGGCCGCGAGCTAACCCGCCACTTCCTAGGAACTCAATGGGGAATTGTGTAATTGAAGAGGTAGGCAATTCAAAGACACAAGGGACATTCCCAGAGCTTGTTGGGGAAATTCATAGTACTATTTGTAAGGCCAAGTCAACAATCGAAGCATTTCAAGGGGTAAACGCAGTAGAGGAGATACGTGAAGATCGAATGGCTAAAATACAAATCCTTTTGGAAGGTAATCCGAGTACGTACCATGTTAGTAGTTTATCTAACCTTGGATTGAATGAGGCGGATTTCGGGTTTGGGAAACCGAATTGGATCATCCCAACTGATGGGAAAATGTCGATGATGGATAGGAATTATATCTTCTTGACTGATTATTATGATTTAAATGGTGAAGGAATTGAAGTGTGGTTGTTCTTGGAGGAGAAAGAGATGCAAGTCCTAGAGACTAATCCACGATTCCTTAAATTTGCTTCCCCTTATTAATATTACTCAATGCTCGTTTAAGTCCGATATATTATTTCATACAGTACTCAGAAATAAATGCAGTGTTTGGATGCAAAATGGAATAGGAATTCCCCTTTCCGTCGTGATTTTGATTTTCAATTTTTTTTTTCCCGTATTTGGTGAATTGTATCTTCGTCCAATAAAGAAGAATACTTGAAATTAAACATCCCTTTTCTATTAAAGGAGTTTTTTTAAGACGTTCCATTGGTTCTTTGATTTAGGCGAAAAAAAAAATACTTTTTGTAATGGTAGCAGGTAACCCCCAGTCCCCAATTACACAATTGCATTGTGGCTTAATAAAATGATTGCATATTTGCATGTCATTATGATCAAATACTACTCGCTCTCATCCAATATAAAGGTAATACAAACTCACTTTTTATAAGGAGAAAAGTAAACCCATGTTACCTTGGGATTGAATGGCAGAGAGTATATATATTAGTAAGCATAATTGATATAGTATGTTTTTATCAGGCCATTATCTTTATAGGTCGAAATAAATGATTAAAAAACGAGAACATATTTAAATACACCTAGTTTTGAATGCCGTGAAAAATCACGGGTCCTGCGTAGGTTTTCTGTATTATGCTCATTTATGTAAAAAAGGTGGGCCATATAATTGTGGATTTAATTGTGGGATGGTATGCGGGGTATGTAATGACATTTTGTGTAAATATGAAGTGGGTATATGGACAAGTTGGTAATATTGTGGGCCAAATAAGGTATGTTACATTTGGCGTGGATCGTCCGTTTTAGATAAGTGTTACCTTTGGTGTGGATCAGAGGGAGTAATTGTAATTATTTTAAAAGAAACCCGAGTAATTTTTGCATGGGTTTAAACCTAGTGTCAACAAAATTCTTGTCATATTCGATTCATAACAAATTCAAGGTAAACAACCCAATCTCGATCGGTAAAAATAGGGCTTTTGTTGGGGGGGAGGGGGGGGGGATGATAGGCTATCGCATTCCTAACAAAAGTACCCTAGACGTGGCTAACAAATGAATGTAGTAAAGTACGAGTCGAACACAACGAGACGGGAGTAAAGAATGAGGGATGAGGGCCCTCAGATGAAATAACTCCTTGCCTAGAAAAATGATCATAAATTGGGTTCAAGGCAAAGCTTTGGTCATTTTTCATTGTGTTCATGGTAAGGCTCAAATCACGCATCATGCCCATCATTTCATCATTATAGGTGGGACGAGGAGCATTAGAGGATTGACCTCTTTCACGACGCTCAAGAATAGGGGCATTGGGTGTCTCTGTTGGAGTAAGTGTCCTCCGACAATAATGCGATCACAATTGTCGATCATATTGATCACATATTTAAATCTCATTACAAGAATACGGAAGGGATGATGCATTATATATATAGTCAACTGGTCCACACATATCGGTAATGATTGGCTGGCTAGAGTTTGACATTACTGTCGTGCGACGGTGGTGATCAGTTGATCCCTTGAGGTCACACCTAAAGGATGATTCCCTTAATTGAAAAGGTTAATTAATTGTATGCGGATACAGATTAATTAATTCCTTAAAATTGAACAAATTATTATTATAAGAGAGAAAATGACATCTTATTATAATGTGATTAAATAAGAATTTATTTAGTAATTTAAGAAGTTATATTACTAAAATTAATCGGTGTTTGCGAAACACGCGAAATGAGAATGATAAGTTAGTTATAATTACAAGATGTTGTGAATTATACTAACTAGTAATTAAATGACCATTTTTATGTGAAAGTAATTTTAAATTACTAGTCAATTTGTTAAATGTGATTTATTTAGTTTGTAAATGATATTTAATTTGTTAAATATGCATTTTAAATTAAAACATGACATAAGACATGTCACATGTCACATGACATACAATTCTACAATTGACAAAAATAAAATGGACTCCATATTACACACATAAACCGAAATTGGTGGGCATTGTGAGATGTTTTGTCTTTTTCCATTTGTCTTATTCATTTGTCCAATATGCAAGATAGTGACATGACTATGGACAAAGGCTTACACATTTGTCTTGTGAAGACAAAAAGGAAAAGAATTATGGTCTATAGACCATAAGAGGCCACCGGTTTTTGGTAGTGTGGATAGAGAGTTTTTTCTCATATTATTCATTCTTACATATTTTTTATGAAAATACCTCTCTCTCTCTCTTGTTCTTCATAAAAGTCCTTTTTATGAATCTAATTTGTTCATATCAATCACTAATAATACTAGTAGTAGTATATGAGTATTAGTAATCAATTTTAAGGTAAACCACATTACACATATCTAGTACATGTTAGTTTGTGGGATTAAGGGATAGTCTTAGGTGCTACTAATTGGAGGGCTTCTATTTTGAAGTCATGAATGTTCATCCAATATTGGAAAGCTCAAGAACTAACAAGAAGGAGATCTTGTTGGTGCCCATTTGACCGAAATTTAGATGGTGAGAAATTGATTGTCTTATCTCTTCTTATTTAGTTTGCATGCATAAGATTTGTAAATTAATTTTATGACTAAATTAATTGAAACTTATATGAATATATAAAGTAATGAGATATAGATTTCTAACAAGCGGTATCAAGAGCCTTTGGTTGTTTGCATGCAAATCGGTTATAGTTTTTCCGAGTTATACGATTAACATATAAAACTCATAACTTTGTGTTATTATGATATATCACGAAATAAATTATGCATTTTAAATTTTCTAGTCCTAAAATGTTTTAGGATATTTTGGTTTAATTTATGGATTTTATTGTTCATTTTATATAATATTGGCATTAAAATGTGATTTTTATTATAAAAATGTCATTTTTGGACGAAAATTACCTAAACTTCGAATTTTCCAGTGGTTTTTGGATATGTTTTCACATATATTATTTTTAGATGATCTGGAAATTTTCAGAATTTTTGGAGTTTTTATGCTCAAAATATGGTTTTTCATGATAAAAATCGGATTTAGATCAAAAATAGGTTAATATGAGAAATATTTCGAGTCTGGTCATAGAAATTTATTATGTTGTCACATGAAATTTTACAAGATGTGTGTAAAATAATAGTCTATAATGAAGTCTTCATGCATGATTTATGAATTTTTGATGAAAAATAGCATAAATAGTGACTTAATTAGTGAATAATTGCTAAAACATACTTCACGACTAAGGAAAAACGTCACATGTTGCATTTTATTATCTTTTTCAGATCTAAAATTGAAAAGTTGATGAATATAATTTTTCTCATGTTTTTATGATTATAATTGATAAATCCGATAAACTGCAACATAGTTTTTCCGATAATTTTTCAAAATTTTAACCTAAGTTTTTTGAACATTATGAGTGTCATGGTATTTTTCCAGAATGTTCAAGAGTTTAAATTTCAAAATTCAAATTTATTTGAATTTTTTGTGATTTATTTGGAGTTTATAGCATTTTATTGTAATTTTGGGTCCATTAATGAACAATTTTAAGAAATATGAGTTAATTATAGTCAAATAGTTAGTGGAGACTAATTTTGAGTCCTAAGTTGGTTAGGGTAATTAAATTGTGCATAAATATGATTTTATGTAATTTATTGTGATTCTAAAAGGTTGAATCACGCAAATCCGTAAAAACCGTTTAATATACGATATTGGCTCCTTAAAGGCGATTTAGCATAAAATTGGGCATGGTCATTGTAACACCCCTAATTTCCGTAATATAATTCTTTAATTTTATTTTCCCATATTTTATATTTTATTTTCCGGGAAAATATCCGTCTTGTGTTTTGGGCTCATTGGGCTCGAAAAACGGTGAAGACTCGTTTCTCTCGTGGGTCTCACGTGATTCTTGGTGTAGATGGGTGAGTTTTGGGCCTAAACCTAGAATAAACCCATGAGCTTCTCTATAAATATAAGGGGAAACCAAACCCTTGTTCTTTTTTTCTCATAATTCTCACAAAAA
The DNA here is from genome assembly GCF_048544455.1 of Silene latifolia. NCBI lineage: Eukaryota > Viridiplantae > Streptophyta > Magnoliopsida > Caryophyllales > Caryophyllaceae > Silene > Silene latifolia. The sequence goes on from NC_133534.1 coordinate 196,936,290, forward strand.
CCTAAACCTAAATTCTCTCCTCCTTCCTCCCTCCCTCGTGCCGCGCGCCCCTTCCTAGGGTTTCGTGCCACCCTCCTTTCTTCTTCGTTCTTCATCGTTCTTTCGTGCTTAGATCGATCCTACTTCTTGGATTTATCTATCTTCTTCGTAAGTTTTTATGTTTTCGCATAGTTTTGTAGTTTTTATAGTTTATATATATAGTTAGTATATTTATTAGTTTCGTTATCTTTGGCACGTGGATGATTCAATGAAGGCGTGGAAGTTTCTCCTGGAGAGGACGTTTATATCGTTGAAGACGATCTTTAGGATTATTTCCGTAATAAGGTAACTAGGTGTTTTCTTTTAATTGTGTTTATGCCAATTGATGTAATTAATATGATTTAATGAATGTTTTGTATGATTAGTACATGTTTGATTGTTTATTATCATGTTAGTTATGTTTTCACATGTTTGTATATGTTTTAATGTATTAATTATATATCGTATGTTGGTTATGTGTTTATTATGGGTGTCATGTGCGTAATTAGGGTTTACGAATAAGCCCTAGTGGCGGCATGATAGGCGGCCAAGGGTGCTCTCCAAAGTTATAGCTAAAGCTAGTATAACATTGATGATGATTCAAGCGTTATAGCTTAAGTTAATACAACTTTGGGTAGTTACTCTAGTTATGGCTGAAGCCACTATAACATTGAAGTACGAGATAGGGTTATAGTTGGAACTAACTTACCCTGAGATTTATGGCTCAAGATTATTGTTGGAACTAGTATAACTTTGAGGTTTGTATCAAGGTTATAGTTGAGGTAGTATAACTTCCGAGTTATATTTACTGAAGTTATAGTCGAGGTTACTATAACCTCGCACCCAGAATGTATGTTATGGTTAGGGTTACTATAATATTGAATGGTTAATGCTAAAGTTATAGCTAAAGTTACTATAACATTGGTTGCTTATACTTGATTCATATGTTGTATTATGTTAAACGTGTTACGGTTATGTGCTATCGAATAGATTACGGTAGTTACGGTTATGTGCTATCGAAATGAACCAAAGCCACCCGTTGATGCGGGATTTGTTTGGTCTATGTTCGGGGGGATAGCAGAGGCAGTGGTTATACGCTCTGTTCCCCGAGTGTCGTTCAGTTTACCGAGAGTCTGGCCAGGTCTTAGACATATAGGCAGTGGTTATACGCTATACATAGTACCGTGGAGGCAGTGGTTATACGCTCCACACCGATGGAGGCAGTGGTTATACGCTCCGTCAGTTAGAGGCAGTGGTTATACGCTCTGGCAAGTTAGAGGCAGTGGTTATACGCTCTAACGGGCGTTCACTCTATTCGCTATGCTTTGTTGCTAGCTTTATGCCTTCTGTTGCTGTGGATTGTGTGTCACCATGTTTTCTATGCTTCAATGCTAGCTTTGTGCCTTAGGTTGTTGTGGGTCGTTTGTCGCTACAAGTCTTGTAAGGGTTCATGGTCTAGTGGTTGCATATGGTCTAGGTTTGCATGTCTGCATCCGTTTAAGATTAATTAAGTCGTGGTAAGTTATGTTGGTTTTTCATGAGTATAGATGATCTCGCATGTTTACTGGTTTTACATTTCATTTATTAATGATTGTTGATTATATTCAATTGTTGTAAACATGATTGGGAGAGCATCTAGTTACTCCCGACTGATTGTCGACCCCCCTTTCAGGATGTTCAGTTCGTTGCTGTTTGGTTGATGCTTGCTTGGGGAACGTGCGAAGCGAGCTTAATAATAAATTAGGACTTTACTTTAGGTTTTAAGAACCTTGAATAATGTATTAGTTTGTTTTGGAGTTAGTAGCGAACCGGATTGGTCAGGTGTTTCCGCCAGCTTGACCCCTTTTATCAGTATCGTACTCTGATATTCTTTTTATATAAGTTTTTCCTTTGTTTCATAATCCGGGTCGTTACAGTTGCTATCAGAGCGAACAAGCTCCCAACTCTCGCTTAGTTGATGACTAAAAGAAATGACCTAGTTAATGAGTGAGAGTAAATGGGGTAGAAACCAATAGGATTTGTTGGTTTTCTTATGTTTGTGAAGTGTATGAGTAGTTGTTTGGAGTGGTACATAGGTTCTACCACTTATAACGATACTTCGTTCTTGCAGATGGTGCGTAACGCGAATGGTGAGACTGATGCTGACCGCATCAGGAGACTTGAGGCAGCTTTGGCATCTATGGCCGAAGGTTTTACCAATCACCTCAACAACAATAACAACAACAACAACAACAACAACAACAACAACCATCCACAACCGACTGTGTTTGATCGCTTTGCTCGTCACCGTCCTCCTACTTATGATGGTGCGAATGATCCTACTGCTTTGGAAGATTGGATTCGAGAGATCGAGAAGTTGTTCCTCGCTACTAGATGTCCTGAGGATCAGAAGGTGGATATCGCCACCTATTATCTGAAGGACGAGGCCGATAACTTGTGGGCTCTTGCTATAGCTGGTCTGGAAGTTCAACCAGGATATGGTTGGGCTGTTTTCTCTGAAGCGCTGAAGAAAAGGTTTTATCCCGAGGAGATGTGCTGGCAGAAGGAGCAGGAGTTCGTTCGTCTACAGCAAGGTTCCATGACCGTTGAGGAGTACACCAACAAGTTCGTGAAGCTATCACGTTTCGTTACTTCTGTAGCTATGGACGAGGTTTCGAGGACTCGTTGCTATGAGAAGAATCTAGCTCCTAAGGTCCGGACTGCTATGTCTGGCATTCCTTCAACTTCTTTCCAACAGGCTTATGATCGTGCTCTTAGCATTTATGATTCTGTCCTTGCTACCGAGGCTGAGGAGAGTGCGAAGAATAAGTTCTTGAACAGGCCTTATGTTTCTCCCAGTTCTTCCCAGAAGAAACAGAAGTTTGAGGCTCGTTCGTATGCTCCGCATAATCAAGGTCGAGCCAAGAAGGATATGGTTTGCTTCAGATGCGGGAAAGCTTACCACCCGGGTAAGAGTTGTGCCCCTGGCACTCCTATCACATGTTTCAAGTGAAAAGCTCCGGGACACAAGGCTATTGATTGTCCCCAGAAGCGTAAGTTTGATACTTCTAAGGTTGAAGCCCCGAAGACTGGTCGAGTGTTCGTTATGAGTCGTGCTGAGGCAGATGCTAATCCAGATGTGGTTACGGGTACCTTTCTCGTTCATTCTTTATCTGCTTTTGTTCTTTTTGATACGGGTGCATCGATGTCTTTCGTATCCGAATCCTTTTCCGTCCGTGCTGGACTCTCTTCCTCTTCATCCGTTCATACCTCTATATCCCTTCCTACGGGTGAGATTGTTTCCTGCTCCGTTCTTTTCAAGGACGTACCTGTCAGTATCGCAGGGGCGATCCTTCCTGCCGATCTCGTCCAATTCAAACTCGGAGAGTTTGATGTGATTTGGGTATGGATTGGTTATCTCGCTATGACGCTAGGTTCCTATGTCGTGATCAGAATATCGTGCTTAAGAGTCCCACAGGTTCGAGGGTTTCTTATCAGGGTGTTAGGGTTACACCTACGGTCAAGTGGGTTGCTGCTATGAAGATGGTTAACATGGGAAGAAAGGGTCATCAGATCTATCTGTGCAGTGTCCATGGTGTTTCAGATGAGCCTAAGTTCGAGGATATCCCTGGGGTTAGGGAGTTTCCCGATGTCTTTCCTGAGGATCTACCTGGTATTCCTCTTGAGCGAGATGTAGAATTCTCGATTGAGTTGCTGCCTGGAACTGGTCCCATTTCGAAAGCTCCATATCGTATGGCACCAGCTGAGTTACAAGAACTTAAGAAACAACTTGAGGAGATGATCGATAAGGGTTTTATCCGACCGAGTGCTTCGCCGTGGGGTGCTCCTATTTTGTTCGTCAAGAAGAAGGATGGTAGTATGCGGTTGTGCATTGACTACCGTGAGCTGAACAAGGTTACTATCAAGAATAAGTATCCTTTGCCGAGGATCGAGGACTTGTTTGATCAGCTCCGTGGTGCGAGTGTGTTCTCTAAGATCGGTCTGAGGTCTGGTTACCATCAGATTCCAGTTAGGAATGAGGATATTCCTAAGACTGCTTTTCGTTCAAGGTATGGTCACTATGAGTTCGTGGTGTTGCCATTTGGGTTGACGAATGCACCCGCCGTTTTCATGGATCAGATGAACCGCACTTTCAGCGAGTATTTGGATAAGTGTGTCCTGGTGTTCATAGACGACATACTGATTTACTCGAGAGATGAGGCTGAACACGAGAATCACCTTCGTGTTATCTTGGAGATTCTGCGTAAGCAGAAGTGGTATGCTAAGTTCTCAAAGTGCGAGTTTTGGTAAAGGAAGTTACCTTCTTGGGTCATGTGATATCTGGAGATGGAGTTATGGTTGATCCGTCGAAGATTCGAGCCGTGGTCGATTGGGAAAATCCAAAGAATGTGAACGAGGTTCGGAGTTTCCTTGGTCTAGTTGGGTACTACCGTCGGTTTGTACATGATTTCTCTAAGGTTGCGAGACCGATGACTCAGTTAATGAAGAAGGAATCCAAGTTCATTTGGACCGAGGCTTGTGAAGCTGCCTTTCAGGAGTTGAAGAAGAGGTTAACTACCGCTCCGGTGTTGACTCTACTAGAAGAGGGTGTTGAGTTCGATGTTTTCTGCGATGCGTCAAAGTTTGGGTTGGGTTGTGTCTTGATGCAGAAGGGTAAAGTTGTGGCTTATGCTTCCCGACAGTTGAAAGTTCACGAGATGAACTATCCGACTCACGATCTTGAGTTAGCAGCAGTGGTGTTTGCACTTAAGCTGTGGCGACACTACTTGTATGAAGTCTCTTGCAACTTTTATACGGATCATAAGAGCTTGAAGTATATCTTCATTCAGAGAGATCTTAACATGAGGCAGAGACGTTGGTTGGAGCTGCTTAACGACTACAAGATTGAGCTGCAGTATCATGAGGGTAAGGCAAACGTGGTTGCCGATGCTTTGAGTCGCAAGGTGTGTCATGCTATGAGATCTGTGTTGGTGTTACCTGATGCCTTAAGTCGAGAGTTCCAGAAGATGAGCCTTGAGGTAGTTCTTCCTGGTACTTTAGATTTGAGTGCGATGGTTGCTGAACCCGAGATCCTTCATGAGATCTGAGTTAAGCAAAGAGAGGATGAATACTTAGAAGGAGTTCGAGTCGCTTTAAGCGAAGGGCGCGCCAAAGACTTCGACGTTGGACCTGATGATGGTCTACGATTCCAAGGTCGTTGGTGTATGCCTAGCTGTGAGGTCTTAAAATGTAAGGTTCTCAAGGAGGCTCATATTACTCCCTGTTCGGTTCATCCCGGTGGTGATAAGATGTATAAGGATCTGAAGCTAAAGTTTTGGTGGCCGGGTATGAAGAAAGAGATCGCCGAGTTTGTGAGCCGTTGCTTTGTTTGTCAGAAGGTTAAGTTTGAACATCAGAGACCTGGTGGTCTACTACAACCTTTGGAGATTCCCACGTGGAAATAGGATTTGATTTCGATGGACTTCGTATGGGTTTGCCGAGGTCGCCGAGAGGGATGAATGCGATTTGGGTCGTGGTTGATCATTTGACTAAGGTCGCGCATTTCATTCCGATGAAGGAGACTTGGAGTCTCGAGGAACTAGCGAATGCTTATCAGCGTGAGATCATTCGACTTCATGGGGTTCCTAAAGATATCATCTCTGACCGTGATCCGAGGTTTTGTTCTCAGTTTTGGAAGAAGCTGCAGTTGTCTTTGGGTAGTGAGCTTAAGATGAGTACGGCTTTTGATGCCGCAACTGATGGTCAGACTGAGCGTACGATTCAGACGCTCTAGGATATGTTGCGAGCTTGTGCTTTGGAGTACCAAGTTAGTTGGGAGAAGAGTCTACCTCTTGTGGAGTTCTCCTACAACAACAGTTATCAAGCTAGTGTTCAGATGGCTCCGTTTGAGGCACTTTAGGGAAGGAAGTGTCGTAGTCCTTTGTGTTGGGACGATTCTAGTGAGGCTGTCGTTCTTGGCCCAGAGTTGGTTCAAGAATCGATTGAGCAAGTGAGGTTGATCCGCGAGAAGCTTAAGGTAGCCCAGGATCGTCAGAAGACGTATGCAGACTTGCGGCGTAGGCCGATTGAGTTTGAGGTTGGCGATAAGGTTTTTCTTAAGGTTTTGCCGATGAAAGGTGTTAAGAGGTTTGGGCTTAAGGGCAAGCTTAGTCCTAAGTACATTGGACCATATGAGGTGCTCGAGAGAGTTGGCGAGGTAGCCTATTGATTGGCTTTACCTCCGAATCTTGTCGTAGGTTCACGATGTGTTCCATGTGTCGCAGTTGCGTCGTTATCGCAGTGATCCTTCCCATGTTCTACAGGCTGATGTGATCGAGGTTGAGCCTAACCTGACTTATGAGGAACGTCCTATTCGCATTTTGGAACGTCAGGAGAAGAGGTTAAGGAATAAGGTTGTACCTTTCGTTCGGGTTCTGTGGAGGAGTCAGAAGTTTGAGCAAGAGACTTGGGAAACCGAAGCATCTATGCGAGAGAAGCATCCACATTTTTTCGAGTGAGGTAGTTCTCTTATCAAGTTTCGAGGACGAAACTTCTTTTTAGGGGGTTGGATTGTAACACCCCTAATTTCCGTAATATAATTCTTTAATTCTATTTTCCCATATTTTATATTTTATTTTCCAGGAAAATATCCGTCTCGTCTTTTGGGCTCGTTGGGCTTGAAAAACGGTGAAGACCCGTTTCTCTCTTGGGTCTCACGTGATTCTTGGTGTAGATGGGTGAGTTTTGGGCCTAAACCTAGAATAAACCCATGAGCTTCTCTATAAATATAAGGGGAAACCAAACCCTTGTTCTTCTTTTCTCATAATTCTCACAAAACCCTAAACCTAAATTCTCTCCTCCTTCCTCCCTCCCTTGTGCCGCGCGCCCCTTCCTAGGGTTTTGTGCCACCCTCCTTTCTTCTTCGTTCTTCATCATTCTTTCGTGCTTAGATCGATCCTACTTCTTGGATTTATCTATCTTCTTCGTAAGTTTTTATGTTTTCGCATAGTTTTGTAGTTTTTATAGTTTATATATATAGTTAGTATATTTATTAGTTTCGTTTTCTTTGGCACGTGGATGATTCAATGAAGGCGTGGAAGTTTCTTCTGGAGAGGACGTTTATATCGTTGAAGACGATCTTTAGGATTATTTGCGTAATAAGGTAACTAGGTGTTTTCTTTTAATTGTGTTTATGCCAATTGATGTAATTAATATGATTTAATGAATGTTTTGTATGATTAGTACATGTTTGATTGTTTATTATCATGTTTATTATGTTTTCACATGTTTGTATATGTTTTAATGTATTAATTATATATTGTATGTTGGTTATGTGTTTATTATGGGTGTCATGTGCGTAATTAGGGTTTACGAATAAACCCTAGTGGCGGCATGATAGGCGGCCAAGGGTGCTCTCCAAAGTTATAGCTAAAGCTAGTATAACATTGATGATGATTCAAGCGTTATAGCTTAAGTTAATAAAACTTTGGGTAGTTAGTCTAGTTATGGCTGAAGCCACTATAAAATTGAAGTACGAGATAGGGTTATAGTTGGAACTAACATACCCTGAGATTTATGGCTCAAGGTTATGGTTGGAACTAGTATAACTTTGAGGTTCGTATCAAGGTTATAGTTGAGGTAGTATAACTTCCGCGTTATATTTACTGAAGTTATAGTCGAGGTTACTATAACCTCGCACCCAGAATGTATGTTATGGTTAGGGTTACTATAATATTGAATGGTTAATGCTAAAGTTATAGCTAAAGTTACTATAACATTGGTTGCTTATACTTGATTCATATGTTGTATTATGTTAAACGTGTTATGTCCTTGTGTTTGCATATATCTTTGGTTACTCCTGTTCATGTGATAAGTGGGATGGTCAGTTATACTATCCTATGAGTTGAGTCGTGATGTTGTTCACGCATGTTAGTATAGTTAGTTATACTGTTCATTTGTTTGTTGGCTAGTTTGAATAGATTACGGTAGTTATGGTTATGTGCTATCGGAATGAACCAAATCCACCCTTTGATGCGGGATTTGTTTGGTCTATGTTCGGGGGGGTAGCAGAGGCAGTGGTTATACGCTCTGTTCCCCGAGTGTCGTTCGGTTTACCGAGAGTCCGGCCAGGTCTGAGACATATAGGCAGTGGTTATACGCTATATATAGTACCGTGGAGGCAGTGGTTATACGCTCCACACCGATGGAGGCAGTGGTTATACGCTCCGTCAGCTAGAGGCAGTGGTTATATGCTCTGGCAAGTTAGAGACAGTGGTTATACGCTCTAACGGGCGTTCGCTCTATTCGCTATGCTTTGTTGCTAGCTTTATGCCTTCTGTTGCTGTGGATTGTGTGTCACCATGTTTGCTATGCTTCAATGCTAGCTTTGTGCCTTAGGTTGTTGTGGGTCGTTTGTCGCTACAAGTCTTGTAAGGGTTCATGGTCTAGTGGTTGCATATGGTCTAGGTTTGCATGTCTGCATCCGTTTAAGATTAATTAAGTCGTGGTAAGTTATGTTGGGTTTTCATGAGTATAGATGATCTCGCATGTTTACTGGTTTTACATTTTATTTATTAATGATTTTTGATTATATTCAATTGTTGTAAACATGACTGGGAGAGCATCTAGTTACTCCCGACTGATTGTCGACCCCCCTTTCAGGTTGTTCAGTTCGTTGCTGTTTGGTTGATGCTTGCTTGGGGAACGTGCGAAGCGAGCTTAATAATAAATTAGGACTTTACTTTATTTTTTAAGAACCTTGAATAATGTATTAGTTTGTTTTGGAGTTAGTAGCGAACCGCATTGGTCAGGTGTTTCCGCGACCTTGACCCCTTTTATCAGTATCGTACTCTGATATTCTTTTTATATAAGTTTTTCCTTTGTTTCATAATCCGGGTTGTTACAGTCATACATATTATAATGCTGCATTTTATTTATGATTGTCATAATTTTATTTTATGTAATTTTGAATTATGTAATTTTTACTTAGTATGGCCTTAGTTTTAATTGATATTACCCGAAATGTATGGGAATAACGATTCGGTTGTAATTTATTGTGATCTCGTATCACCGTTTTGTAATTTAATAGATTTATTTTATTTTAATTACAAATGTAAAATAGGAAATTATGTAATTTGTAATGTAATTTATTTATTCCGGAGTTCCATGAAGACGGTGTCATTCAAGAAGGCGATACATAAAGACAGTGTTACCTCGAGATGCATGCCATAACCGAAGTTCAAGGGCCAATGGAGTTGGTTCCCGAATATGTAATAGTTAATTAGATTTTCTATTTTAGGAAGGCCATACTAGGATTTATTTTTATGTTTTGCATTTTATTTATATGTCTCATGCATCGCTAAATCGCCATAAATAAAACATGCATCATCTTTTAATCGAGTTTATCGACCGTGTCAATTATAATTATCGTAGTTCACCGCTTTAGTTCACTTAAAACATGATAGATAATAAATTGACATGACCTCTCGCTTAAATAATCAATTGAGACATAGCCTTACCAAAAAGTAGAAACCATGAAAACCTATTTCGTGAGGGAGTGCACTCGGCTTTACCGGGGTACAAACCTTGTTACGTAGGGGAAGTGGGTGATAAATGTCTACCCACCGAGTTTATAAAGATGAGGGTTGTTTTCGGCTTTACCGATCCCCAAGTTGATGTAAATTTGGATCATGGACAAATTTATTCGAAATTTGGGTTGAACTCAACGAAAGTATTCTCGACGGTTGCCGGATGTGTTTCAGGCTAAAGATAAATTTTAATGTAAATTTATCGACCAAGAGTTCTAAAAGTAGAATGGATTAAAAAGTTAATCCACCGAGTTATATTGATAAGGGTTATTTTCGGCTTTACCGATGCCTAAGTTAATATGAATTTGGATCTTGGAATCATTTATGATATTTGGATATAGGTCACTATGTAAATGCTATACTTGTTTACAAGTATTATTATAACGATGAATGTTTTGTTTTCATTATTTCGTTATCATATTGTTCTATTTCTTTACCAAAATTCATATACGATATCATTTCGATTTTTGATACAAATCTCCATTAAAACATCGTAACTAAAGACAAATATGAATTTGCTTCTAAAACCTCAAATGAACCATTGCTAAGGATCTCTTGTAAATAGTATAGATTAAAGTTATTCATTATCAAACAGGTTTTTGATTCTTGACTAAACACATCTACTTACAATGGATTGTTTTTCATATACTTAATTGAATTAAGTACCTTGAAGCGATAAATTGTTTTGGTAATTAGTTTTGTCAGAATTCGTAATTGACCAAAATAACGCAAGCACTTAAATGAAAGTTTTAAGACTAAAACGATTGAATTGAAGAGTAGTCTTCATGAAATTCAATTTTGCTTCTCTAAGCAAAGATTCATTGAAATGAGTGGGAGCATTCTCTTAAACCGTTAAGAAAAGGACGAGATTCAAGAAGTAAAGAATATAATGGAATTGATACAAGGTAATGTTAAAAGTAAAGTTATTGAGAATAACAATACTAAACCTATCAATCCCGGCCGATAAAGTTTCCATTGTCTTAATTGTTAGACACTAGAAAGGAAACTACCCCAAATTATTGAAGAATCAACAAATTAGTTGTGGGACATCTAATGGGATCTTCTTCTTTAAATGTTTATTTGATTGACATAAATTTTGCTAGTACTACTTCGTCAATATTAGAAACCAGTGATGGTTTTCATCATTGTACTTGATACAAAGGATGATTGGAATATGACGACTAGCAACAATGATATCGAGAGATAGAGTCATAGTGTAATCAATCTAGTTTTGGGTTTATAGTTGTACTTAATTATGACTATTAAGTACATAAACTCTAAATAAGAATATATACTTGTTAAGATACAAAAGAGGTTTCACTTTTGTGGCCCTATACACCACGATTTGATGTATGGCTAGCCCATTATCAAGGTGATTATGTTCTAAACCAAACTAGGATGACATATCATGTAGATGATGCAAGACTCAAATTGGTGACCCAAGATTAAACATTCAATTCTATAATGATGAACGCAAAGAGTTATCAAGTACTCTTGAAACCAATAGATTGTTAATCTTATGGTATATGCGTATCTTGTATTCAAAACAAGATGTCTCGTACCTTTTGGTTGAAAAGGAGATCGAGGTTGTAAATCATTGATCCAAAATAGGTTGATCATTTTCTTTTACCAACGATTTAAGTTGATGCTAATGTGTTCACTTAATAAGGTAAATAGAGAAATCTTTGAAGAAGTTCAAAGAATTCAAAGAATCATGATTTAATCATGATGGGATTATCAAAGTGAAGACTTTGATATAAGCCAAATGAAATGTAATATAGTATCACAAGTTAATCTCTCTTAACACACATAATGGGATAATGTGTGGTTGGATAAGAAATCAAACGCTATTCGATATGGTTTGGACTTCAATCAAGTTACTTTGAGTTACTTGATCCTTTTGGGGATTTTATCATTTTGTCTAAGTTATTTTTCCACTAAACCTAAACGATACATATGAGATATGAAATGGTAGAGTACCATGCTTGTAAGTTTTCACAAGAAAAAAATGCTCATTTTTCCCTTTCAATTATCACGAGTACAACGGGCTTTGCGGCTCGTGAAGCTATCTTTCTAAAATACAAGTTTATTTCTAGAATACAGAGTGGGAGAAATTATTCAAGAGCCACAAAGAATGTTATGTCGCGAGAAACTGGTCTTTCTTGGCTACATGAGACGTTTTGTGTAAGATGTTGTTTCTTCAAAACCTAGGAGGTTAAAGCCATCACTTGTTGAAAATGATGAATTAGTGTTACTTTTAAGAAAGTAAAAAGCTTAAAGTAAAGAGCTTACAACTTACAAAGAAATTGTTTGATTCAAGTTACTTCTGGAAAGTAATGAATATATGACTTACATAAGAGTGTTTAAGTCACAACTCACTATAAGGCTTAGAACCATGAAAATCCGAAATTAAAGGCTTTGTTAGTGACAAAGAGTTTTGCACTAATAAAGAGAGATTTCAAAGCTTGATTGGTAGCAAAGGGTTTTGCACTAGTTGAAATGCTTAAGTCTATTTGGATCTTCTTAGGGATTGTGTTTCATTATGAAATACATAGCGAGTGAATCTAAAACCCACTTCTTCAATTAGAAGGAATGTATTCAATACATGTCTTGAGTTTTGTAGATTCTTGCAATCCTATAATAATGTGAAACTTAAGAGAGGGTCTTAAGTAAGACATCAATGAGTTTGAATCAACATTTTGATCATGTGATAAAACTTTTCTCAATAGGTCGAGAAGTTGTGTTTATACATGGAGTTTAGTGGGAGTTACGGTAATTTTAATTAGTCTTATATGTGGATGACATATTGATCATTGGGAATGATTTAAGACTTATGGAGTATTATAATACATCTATAATATCCGGATTTATGAAGATAAATCTACATGATATTGGCGTCAAATAAGAAGTCTTATATTGATAAGATTCATGACTAGTTCAATCAAGTTGAACATATTTGATTGATTCCATTTGCTTTCGCTGCCGGATCAATTAAATTAGTAATGATGTATAACACTTCATATGCTTTGAGTATGATGAATTGTTTTAAAATCAAATTTAAGTAATAAGTTACCAAGTAAGCCATAAAGATTACCCTTAAGTGCTTGCAAAAGCATTAAGGATATAATGCAAAGTGTTTTTTATGCAATTTTGTGTAAGGGTGTTACACAAGTGACAATTGACAATTGAGATTGCGCATGGTTTCCGACAAAACCATAATCAAAACACATTACGATGGTTAAGATACCATTGTGGCTATATTGTTTAAGAAATAGATTTTCTAGAATCGTTCTAGGCAATAAAAACAATGAGAAATATTTACAACGGAAATTTAGTGCACTTGCAATCATGGGATGTGCAAGAAGGATGAGTCCCGAACACTGTGAAAACAGTGGGAGCTATTCTAAGGCTAGAAGGCCTATGTCTTGATTGGATCTCGACACGTACTCAGAAAGTTTTGTAATGCAAATGTATATATTACAAAGGAAAACGAGTATGTAGTAAGGTTGAGTAAGGTACAAGAAGTTGATAAAACCTACTAACCTAAGCCTTCTCATAGGCTTAACATGATGAATCATGTCATTTCAATTAAATTGAGATGAACAACTACATTCAAGATCAAATTAGATTATAGAATATGAAATAGTAATCAGGCATTGACTATTCATATGTGATAATCGCATTTGTCGTTCGAGTTTTACATTAAAAACTCTTTTCTTATACTTTGTTACATCCAAACGGGTTGTAGAGACAATATTGAACCCTGTTAAAGTTAACCCGAATTAACATGGTATTCGCCCATAGTCACTTGTATGAGGTGACGTCTCGAAGTGACTAGAGTGTGATGCGATTGATGGCAAGTTCAAGGGCCATAGAGTCATGTGAGATGACTAGTCGATCACATAGGCAGACTGTTAGGAACACCTTGTCGGGCAGTGACAGCTTATAGAGTTCTGGCAAATTTATATAGCCTGGTCGTGGCGAGAGCTACTATAGTATTCTAATGAGTCGATTCTTTTGACTAAAGACTGTTCGCCTAAGATGGCACAGTTTCAGATTAGCTTTGATTTATGTTACTACGACCTTCGTAAATGGGGTCAAATGGGCATATTTTAGGTTATGATGGCTCTGGCTAATCGAAGGGAATAAGTGCGATAGGAATTGTCCACCCCTTTGTCAGGGTTAAAACAATATCTCAGGGCCACTCGAGGAGTAATGAACTGGAAATGCGTGGCCACGCTCGGATGGTATCTATGGTAGATAACTCCGGTCAATCAGTTATTCTCCAGATCGAGGAAACCACTCTCGATATGATCATTTGCAAGTACGACCCGAAAGACACCTTGCATTGAGTGGGAGATAGTAATAGGACAAGATAATTGGTGACGCACACTTGTCGAGGACAAGTGGGAGATTGTTGAAGTAAGTGTCCTCCGACAATAATGCGATCACAATTGTCGATCATATTGATCACATATTTAAATCTCATTACAATAATACGGAAGGGATGATACATTATATATATAGTCAACTGGTCCACACATATCGGTAATGATTGGCTGGCTAGAGTTTGATATTACTGTCGTGCGACGGTGGTGATCAGTTGATCCCTTGAGGTCACACCTAAAGGACGATTCCCTTAATTGAAAAGGTTAATTAATTGTATGCCGATACAGATTAATTAATTCCTTAAAATTGAACAAATTATTATTATAAGAGAGAAAATGACATCTTATTATAATGTGATTAAATAGAATTTTATTTAGTAATTTAAGAAGTTATATTACTAAAATTAATCGGTGTTAGCGAAACACGCGAAATGAGAATGATAAGTTAGTTATAATTACAAGATGTTGTGAATTATACTAACTAGTAATTAAATGACCATTTTTATGTGAAAGTAATTTTAAATTACTAGTAAATTTGTTAAATGTGATTTATTTAGTTTGTAAATGATATTTAATTTGTTAAATATGCATTTTAAATTAAAACATGACATAAGACATGTCACATGTCACATAACATACAATTGTACAATTGACAAAAATAAAATGGACTCCATATTACACACATAAACCGAAATTGGTGGGCATTGTGAGATGTTTTGTCTTTTTCCATTTGTCTTATTCATTTGTCCAATATGCATGATAGTGACATGACTATGGACAAAGGCTTACACATTTGTCTTGTGAAGACAAAAAGGAAAAGAATTATGGTCTATAGACCATAAGAGGCCACCGGTTTTTGGTAGTGTGGATAGAGAGTTTTTTTCTCATATTATTCATTCTTACATATTTTTTATGAAAATACCTCTCTCTCTCTCTCTCTTGTTCTTCATAAAAGTCCTTTTTATGAATCTAATTTGTTCATATAAATCACTAATAATACTAGTAGTAGTATATGAGTATTAGTAATCAATTTTAAGGTAAACCACATTACAAATATCTAGTACATGTTAGTTTGTGAGATTAAGGGATAGTCTTGGGTGCTACTAATTGGAGGACTTCTATTTTGAAGTCATGAATGTTCATCCAATACTGGAAATCTCAAGAACTAACAAGAAGGAGATCTTGTTGGTGCCCATTTGACCGAAATTTAGATGGTGAGAAATTAATTGTCTTATCTCTTCTTATTTAGTTTGCATGCATAAGATTTGTAAATTAATTTTATGACTAAATTAATTGAAACTTATATGAATATGTAAAGTAATGAGATATAGATTTCTAACAGTCTCTTCTCCTAGAGGTAAGTAATAGGTAGGTCTTTCAAATGGGGTACCCTCGCGGCGGGGTTTGGTGTGGACATTATCATTTAATTGGAAAGATCACCCGGAAGACTAATGGAGTTGTGCTTACGAATTCTCCAAATCATGTTAGGGTGAGCATTTCTAAACCAGTTCAATGAAAGAAAATAAGCATAGTCAAGTCCATCACCCGCTTCACCCGATGAAGGCAAAGGTCGCAAAATGGTAGTCTCTTGATTAAAACGGCAAACCTTAGTAGCTATTCTAGTTATCAACCCACCCAACACAACGGAGCTAGTTGATGGGTTGCATTGTTTGGTCAAGTGAACCGGAAAGTAGTAGGGGAGATTAATTCCCCATTTCTCATTACCATCTACATTAAGATAAGCACCCAAAATCTCTACCTCCAACATGCTCACCGAGTAAGGCTCATTCCTACCCAAAAAGGTCCAACCCATGAAGTAGCATTGCCATATACGAATAGCGGGATAGTGAATGTATTGATGAGGCACATGATTCCAATCTGCAAATGGGCGGTGGGAAATGGCATTCCAAGTGTTCCTTGGATTAAAATGCTCGGGTGATTCTATATGAAAATTCTCATGTTTCAAGCTAAAAATTTCCGCAAAGGCGCCTAGTGTTATCTTATAATAAACATTAAATGACCGGAAACTAACACCATCAACGAATTCCTTCTTTTTCAACTTTTGAAACTCAAAGGAGCTCAAGAACTCCAAAGTAATTTGTGGGAAGGTCTTATAGTTCATGGTGTTGGCATATTTCATATCTAGACCTTTAAACAAAGCTTTCACATGCTTATCTAGACCAATGTTCTTCAAGGAGGTATGATTATTAATAAACTTAGTAACTTTCATACCCTTGGCTCGAAGAGATTTCCAGTTTTTCCATTGTGCCTACGTAGCAAATACGACATCCAGGAATATAGGGTCATTCCATTCCGGAATATCATGCATTTCGACATCCTCCGCAACATGGGATGTGTAACACCCCGTATTTTATTAAGTTGGATAAAATTCTTTTAATTGCTATTTTGAATTTAATTACATCATTTAACGATTTATATATATATGCTTAGCTAATTAATTAATTTCATCATAATTCGATACGTTAATTTTAATAATCATTAATAAGTTTATTTAAAGTTAGTTCGCGTTTATTGAAGTTAGTTCGAGTTTATTTATTTAATAATTTCCGTTTCTTTACGAGTCCTTATGAAAGTTGTTTTAAGTGAAACCGAGATGGATTTTGGGAACAAAACCGTCCAATTAGCTATTTTGAGCTTATTTCACTAAATTAGCAATTTTTATTAATATCCGTTAGTTTCGTAAAAATCGCTAATAATTCCGATTCAAGCTGATATTGTATTATTTACGTTAGCTGGCTGAGTTTATTTTATTTTCACTCATTAAATTTATTTATTATTGATTCCGTTTTATTACTGAAACTTTTACTAAAACCGATTTTATTAACTCGAGACGGTTTTAAAAACGAGCGAAATTACTTAACGATGAAGAAAGATACGTATAATAAATAGCTAGCAAGCAAGCACGTCACTCATTTCTACATTGTTCCTCCATCTTCTTTCTTCTTCTTTCGTTCTTCTTCTTCTTCTTTTTCCCCTTTACAATTTCGCGTCTATAAACCCGTCCCGACGCTTCGTTTCTCAACCGTTTTCAACTATTTTTGTTCCATAGCGCTCCTCTCGTCGTTCTCGTCATTCCGATGTAAGTAACATTCATTTTCGTCATGTATTTTTACAAACCCATTTAAACTTTCAGCTTTATTTATTATAAGACGGTTGTATGTACTAAAATAGACGGTCTGGTAGAAGATTTGTTAGTCATAAATGATTAGTTCAATCGGAAAAAGGTAACAATGATAGGTTACTCGATATTACTTATAAAATATGTTTATTTCGAATGCTGGTTAGTCTGTTTTATAATTGAGACGGTGTATAATTATATATAGGGATCCTTATGGATGTTAATTAGTCAGTTGTATAGTTGAAACGGTGTATACTGATATGTGGAGATGATTGAGACGGTGTATACTGACCTCTAGGGATCATTTGGGATGCTAGATAGTAAGTGGTATATTTAAGACGGTGTATACTGACATGTATGGATTGTTTTGGGTGCTAATTGTTGTCTTTTATAGTTGAGACGGTGTATACTGACATGTAGGGATTGTTTTGGGATGCTATTTGGGATAAAGATGATTGTGTTAGAATAATAAAAGGAATTACGGATGGTTGCCATGTTAGGTGTAACTAATTTATAAATGGAAGAGGAGGTGGGATATGTGAGACGAAAGAGATCATGATGGATATATAAAGCTTTATACGTTGAATTGCAGAGAGATTGTAACACCCCCGTACTCCAAGTGCCTTACCAGGACCACTCAGGTATAAGGATGTCACCATCTCGGTTACCCGAGGCATGATAATCATAAGACAATGAAGAAACATACTTTACTAAACAAGTTAAGTGATTACATAACAAAACCAACTGTAAGCAAAATACAACTGTTCTCAAACTATGAACCAACTGAAAGGAACTGTTCTAATAAACACAGCAGAAGACTAAAGACTCTGATATGTGATGACTCCATCCCCAGCTAGATCCCACGCGTATCCGAGATATACCTGCCAAACAACTGCTCACCACCCCCGAATGGATCACCACAGTTTTTAAAACATTTAAACGGGGTCAGTACTAATCACACAATTTACATATATATCAACAATCCAATAAACAGACAGCTTAACCGTCACACACACACACACACACACCCACACCAATCCCAACAATCTCAATCACCGACTGTCCACTGGACCAGCCCTGCCAGTGGGGGACCGCAGCCGTTCCCACCTAAGCCCCGCTCATCATACCGAGCGATAACCCTGTCCATTAATGTGCACATCCCCTCCCGTGGCGGGTTCCACGGAGGGCGAAACTAGGGCGTGAAGCCACTCCCGCAAGTGACTCCACTCAGCCGAGAACGCATCTCGAGAACCAGAGACAACAATCACAATCACAACCGTCACAACACAACTACGATATTAAACAATAATCACAATCAACCACCGTCACAACACAATTACGATATTAAACAATCAATCTCAACACATCAACAATCATCCCATTATGGGACTAATACTGAGTAGGAAATCCTACCTGGAAAGCAACACAATCATCGACGATCTAGCAAAATTTGTCTCAAAACCTCTCCTTTACAAATCCTTCTCCTATCACATAATCACATAATCACAATCTAACCTTAACAAATCATAAAAATCCCCAATCCCAAAATTAGGGTTTAAACAAAGTCAACCAAACGCTATAAAATTGGTATGTAGGACTTACCCTTGACGCAAGGAACACTATGATGCAAAGAACAATGAAATCCGACACCTCTAGCTCCGGGATTTGCTAACGATGCGATGACAGACAAACTACGTAACTCCTTTTCTCCTCACTTAGGTTTTAGAACATATAAAAGAAACTAAGAAAAGTGACGGTCAACCTTTTATACTTATCTCGCATCATTTAACAAAACCCGACAAAACATCCCCGTAAACCGGCTACTCGATCGAGTACCCAAGGCTACTCGATCGAGTACCCCCTTACTCGATCGAGTACCCTAGTTACTCGATCGAGTACCCAACAGGTCAGAAACTATTTTATTTCGCAAAACTCCCTTACTCGACAGAGTAAGGCCTACTCGATAGAGTACCCCAAGACTCATAAATACGAAGTATTACAGTCTTCTCTCCTTAAAAAGAACTTCGTCCCCGAAGTTCAACCCATACATAAAAAAACAAACATACTAACTCGATCAAGACACAACAACGTGACTAAGAACTCAAAACAAAACTCCAACCCAAACATGAACTCGTAACACCAACTCCACTAACTATTCCTACCTCCACAACATGGCTCACGATATCGTATCAACTCCATTATATCTCTCTCAACACTAACTCCATACCCTACCAAAATACTCATAACATCAAACGGAATGTTACATTCTACCACCCTTAAAAGGAACTTCGTCCTCGAAGTTTACTCAGACTCATAACATCATCCTCCAACTGTCAACACTATATAAAATATTCTCACACTCTGAAGCATCACACTACTACAAGCACGGCCATGGCCTTTTATAAGTATCATCCACAAAACAAATCCCTCCTTTACGCTACGCTAACACTCTACTTCCAATTATATTACAACATGCACCACCATGAAACTCTCTTTTATCGCATCCGACTCCTCTTAAGACAAATGTTACGTCCTCGTAACTTACTAATACTAAATCCTAGCTATATCGGCTCATTATCCTCATCACCACCGCATGTCAAAGATAACCACCTATAATCTAAACACTGCCATGCATATATCCAAGGCTCTCTTACTTAAACATTTCTCATAACTCAACTCATTCGGCACACCCCTAACCTATACCATAAGGCTCGTAGCAAAATCACCATACTAACTCTCCATTATTTCTGCAAAACAACATACCTCTCTATGTAAAGCACCTATCTCCCAAAATCATAACTCACGATCCACACTCGTTACGTATACTCACACTAGATCCTCAAGTTATTTCTTCCATTACCGAAAAACTCATACATAACTCAATATGGCACTAATTCCCCAACACCCTACACTCACTGTCTTCAACAAAGGATTATGAACCACCTGCATCTTTCGGGTCATTACCACACATGTTCTACGACTCACTTGCCATTACCATGTCTCTATCAAGCCTTATCTAGAACAAGATCAAAATTATTGTAACAACCTCTCACAACCGTGTCCCATTAACAGAATATCACTATACCATGACAACAACGAAGACATATACAACTCTATTCCATATCATATTCTACCCTCATTCTCAAACTTAACTCGATAAAGAAAACACCAATGATCAAGACAATGTCTATCTGTCCAAACCGAACTCACAGAAACAACAACAAACGAAACAACAATCTATGTATAATCTGGTATGTACTTTGAAAACTCGGATCATAATCATCCCGCCTACTCCATCACAACCGGTGACGGCATCACAACACCGCCACCAACAGCCACACCATAATGCGAAAATACCCGCATCACAACACTAAATATCGTGCCCGGACCACCACCCGAGGCACCACAACCGCATCGATAGACATCACAACATACACAATCCCATAAGTCCGACTCAACATAACTTCTTGAACAAGAAAAACTTACTCAAATCCACTTTGCTAAATCACAAAGCAACATATTATATGAATTAAACAGATAATAACCTCATGAATATCATCCCCTTACCGCATCACGGAATCAACATATATCATGAATACATACAAGTATAACCAGTCATGCCAGATCAATCAAATTATTATCCTTTTGAATATCATTCAATTAAATTACCGTGTCCAACATATATATTACAAAACATTCATAAAACAACTTTATAATTATCACATCATACCACTTCTTGTGAGGTCAGGACCTCACACAAACATTTATATATAACACGGACCGTAATCACAACCAACTAGTCAATCCCCGACCACGCAAGTTACCACTCGATAAAGGTTACCTGTCGCCCGAGCTTAACTCTTATGCCCCTCATAATACATTTTCCCGTTCGCATAACCATCACCTCATGCCAAGTATAACCATACCATTAATACTCAACCACTAGCGCTCGCCTTCTATAATCACATCTTATACTTCCTTACAAACATTCATATCAATCCGGCCTTTACAAAATCAACCTCTCTAGGATCTTTGTCTTTCTTATCTATCATCACCCTTAACCACTAGTGACAACACCACAATACCACCCTTGCTCGTATATCAAACCTCTTACACTCATATCAAAATAACACGGTTTTTCTCCTATCTTTGAACATCCCAAATAACGAACATCAAACCCATCAACAAAATTACCTCAACGTTATTCCCAATACTATCTTATTTGTATTGTCATCCAACTCTCCACCAAATATCTCGTATCGTGCCAATACTCCACCAACTTCTTACTCCCTTAATTCCTCGAAACTCATTATCAATCATGTTGTCCTCAAACTCCTATATAACCTTTAGCTAACATCCTCGTGATACTATCACACATTTCGATGATTCCTTACCTTTATATCACATAACTCCGGTGAACATTTTCATCAGCTTACTTTTACCCTTGTTTTCTCTTTACACTCGATAATACCAATTAATAGTTCAACTCCTTATTCCTTCTACCTAACTCTTTAGTAAACCAGTTACCCCCCCTTTTTTTTTTTTTGTTGCTCCAAAACTCAATTTCCCTCATTTCATATTAATACCATCTCACTCTTTCTTACCATCAATCTTTTCTTATCCTGCTCTTACTCACACTTAACATAAATCAGTCCAGACCACCTCATACTATTACTCACCCTGATCTCTCATGACTTACTTGCTCAAGGAAGTCACATATTAGTTTCGTTTCTTAATGAACCAAATCTCCCAAACTCACTCACTATCTGCAAATCTACGTCGCGACATGCCTCCATTAAGTTCGCTATATACCACTCTTCTCAATTCCTCAAAAACGACCTTTCATTACATATATTCTTACTCAACTTTATTTCTAACCATCTCCCTCCATAGTTCGTTATACATCTCAGGTTGCTACTATCCACATCCTTTCTTTCAATCTTTTCATTCTCACGTTCCTTAAACTTGCATCACTCTTTGCCCACATTCACTTATTCTTACATTACTCAACACACAATCATATCACTCATCCCGTCTCACAAAACATGTTCTATGCCTCAATTAAGCCATACCATTCTCCCTTTTCTTTTTCCACTGTCTATCACAACACATAGAACTCATGTCCTCCCACCGAACTCCTACTCACCACAGGTGCTACTCACTACACCATAAGATTGGGTAACTTACGCATCAGGATCAATATACATATAAAACGGTGCATAAAGAAGCAAAATATTACCTTTGAATTAAACATAATATGCAACGAATGTCAAAAGATAAGCATATGACCCAAAACAGAGGTCACTAGATCGAGTATAGGCCACTCGATCGAGTAAGGGACTTACTCGATCGAGTAGGTGAAGATCAGAAGCACGTAAAACAAATTACCAGGGACACTCGATCGAGTACCTGACGTACTCGATCGAGTACCCCCCTACTCGATCGAGTACCAAGGCTACTCGATCGAGTACCCTATTTCTCAGCACTGTCCAGTTTTCGTAAAACAACCATAACTCACTCATTTCTTGGTCGTTTGGGGCGTGTGACCTATCGTTAGAATCATAAAAGGACAAACTATCACCTCCAATTGGAATCACATCAAAATCATTTATGCATCTCAAGTTATAACAGTTTAAAGACAACTTTGCTGTAATCAGACGACATAACTATTTGATTTTTACTTCCAAACAAACTTAAACAACAACCAAGCAAACAAAACCAGTCCAAAACTCATAAAACCAGTATTCATAATCATATGTTACTATTTTCAAAAGCCAAGCAACAACATTCATCATGCACATAATTTATCTAACTTGCCAATTATGACTTACCCACATGTTTTTATTCTATTACCTTTCGTAAACAAAATCACAAATACATGACATCAAATCCCCTATTCACATGTTACTAGCATAACAACATTATAAAATAACTTTCATTATATAACATGCTTAATCGGAACCATGTTACCATACCACGATGATTCATCTTTTTCCACTAATTCATCCATCATACCACATATTTATCCACCATATTCGTTCAACATATTCACCCAGCACATGTTCAATTCACACTCCCAACCTTCTGTACTTTTACTCAACACGACAATAACAACATGTATACTTACACATCGCTTTATATATATATAGACAAAACACTTTTCCTTACATAATTATAACATGCCAACTTACATGTATCAATAATTATACTTTCATGCTTTACAATCAACCAACATACAATTCACGTCATTATCATCTTTCATCAATTCATACAACATACTACTACATAGATACACACAGCACACAATAAGCACATAACGATCCCGACACATATCCCATGGTGACCGGTTCAAAATTGTAGGGCGAGTTCGCGACTTTAGGACGTCTCCCAAGTCTTTGCATTAGCTCCTACAACTTTTACCCCGGGTTCATTTTAATTGACTCCCTATGTTCATTAGGTTCATTGGTTACAGGTTTCAGGATCGTCGCTCTGATACCATTTGTAACACCCCCGTACTCCAAGTGCCTTACCAGGACCACTCAGGTATAAGGATGTCACCATCTCGGTTACCCGAGGCATGATAATCATAAGACAATGAAGAAACATACTTTACTAAACAAGTTAAGTGATTACATAACAAAACCAACTGTAAGCAAAATACAACTGTTCTCAAACTATGAACCAACTGAAAGGAACTGTTCTAATAAACACAGCGGAAGACTAAAGACTCTGATATGTGATGACTCCATCCCCAGCTAGATCCCACGCGTATCCGAGATATACCTGCCAAACAACTGCTCACCACCCCCGAATGGATCACCACAGTTTTTAAAACATTTAAACGGGGTCAGTACTAATCACACAATTTACATATATATCAACAATCCAATAAACAGACAGCTTAACCGTCACACACACACACACACACCCACACCAATCCCAACAATCTCAATCACCGACGTCCTTTGGACCATTACCGCGATGGGGGACCGCATCCGTTCCCACCTAAGCCCCGCTCATCATACCGAGCGATAACCCTGTCCATTAATGTGCACATCCCCTCCCGTGGCGGGTTCCACGGAGGGCGAAACTAGGGCGTGAAGCCACTCCCGCAAGTGACTCCACTCAGCCGAGAACGCATCTCGAGAACCAGAGACAACAATCACAATCACAACCGTCACAACACAACTACGATATTAAACAATAATCACAATCAACCACCGTCACAACACAATTACGATATTAAACAATCAATCTCAACACATCAACAATCATCCCATTATGGGACTAATACTGAGTAGGAAATCCTACCTGGAAAGCAACACAATCATCAGACGATCTAGCAGCTGTCTCAAAACCTCTCCTTTACAAATCCTTCTCCTATCACATAATCACATAATCACAATCTAACCTTAACAAATCATAAAAATCCCCAATCCCAAAATTAGGGTTTAAACAAAGTCAACCAAACGCTATAAAATTGGTATGTAGGACTTACCCTTGACGCAAGGAACACTATGATGCAAAGAACAATGAAATCCGACACCTCTAGCTCCGGGATTTGCTAACGATGCGATGACAGACAAACTACGTAACTCCTTTTCTCCTCACTTAGGTTTTAGAACATATAAAAGAAACTAAGAAAAGTGACGGTCAACCTTTTATACTTATCTCGCATCATTTAACAAAACCCGACAAACCATCCTCAAACCGGCTACTCGATCGAGTACCCAAGGCTACTCGATCGAGTACCCCCTTACTCGATCGAGTACCCTAGTTACTCGATCGAGTACCCAACAGTCGAAACTATTTTATTTCGCAAAACTCCCTTACTCGACAGAGTAAGGCCTACTCGATAGAGTACCCCAAGACTCATAAATACGGAGTATTACAGTCTTCTCTCCTTAAAAAGAACTTCGTCCCCGAAGTTCAACCCATACATAAAAAAACAAACATACTAACTCGATCAAGACACAACAACGTGACTAAGAACTCAAAACAAAACTCCAACCCAAACATGAACTCGTAACACCAACTCCACTAACTATTCCTACCTCCACAACATGGCTCACGATATCGTATCAACTCCATTATATCTCTCTCAACACTAACTCCATACCCTACCAAAATACTCATAACATCAAACGGAATGTTACATTCTACCACCCTTAAAAGGAACTTCGTCCTCGAAGTTTACTCAGACTCATAACATCATCCTCCAACTGTCAACACTATATAAAATATTCTCACACTCTGAAGCATCACACTACTACAAGCACGGCCATGGCCTTTTATAAGTATCATCCACAAAACAAATCCCTCCTTTACGCTACGCTAACACTCTACTACCAATTATATTACAACATGCACCACCATGAAACTCTCTTTTATCGCATCCTACTCCTCTTAAGACAAATGTTACGTCCTCGTAACTTACTAATACTAAATCCTAGCTATATCGGCTCATTATCCTCATCACCACCGCATGTCAAAGATAACCACCTATAATCTAAACACTGCCATGCATATATCCAAGGCTCTCTTACTTAAACATTTCTCATAACTCAACTCATTCGGCACACCCCTAACCTATACCATAAGGCTCGTAGCAAAATCACCATACTAACTCTCCATTATTTCTGCAAAACAACATACCTCTCTATGTAAAGCACCTATCTCCCAAAAGCATAACTCACGATCCACACTCGTTACGTATACTCACACTAGATCCTCAAGTTATTTCTTCCATTACCGAAAAACTCATACATAACTCAATATGGCACTAATTCCCCAACACCCTACACTCACTGTCTTCAACAAAGGATTATGAACCACCTGCATCTTTCGGGTCATTACCACACATGTTCTACGACTCACTTGCCATTACCATGTCTACTGAAGCCTTATCTAGAACAAGATCAAAATTATTGTAACAACCTCTCACAACCGTGTCCCATTAACAGAATATCACTATACCATGACAACAACGAAGACATATACAACTCTATTCCATATCATATTCTACCCTCATTCTCAAACTTAACCTGATAAAGAAAACACCAATGATCAAGACAACTGTCTATCTGTCCAAACTGAACTCACAGGAAACAACAACAAACGAAACAACAATCTATGTATAACTGGTATGTACTTTCGAAACTCGGATCATAATCATCCCGCCTACTCCATCACAACCGGTGACGGCATCACAACACCGCCACCAACAGCCACACCGCAGTGCGAAAATACCCGCATCACAACACTAAATATCGTGCCTGGACCACCACCCGAGGCACCACAACCGCATCGATAGACATCACAACATACACAATCCCATAAGTACTGACTCAACATAACTTCTTGAACAAGAAAAACTTACTCAAATCCACTTTGCTAAATCACAAAGCAACATATTATATGAATTAAACAGATAATAACCTCATGAATATCATCCCCTTACCGCATCACGGAATCAACATATATCATGAATACATACAAGTATAACCAGTCATGCCAGATCAATCAAATTATTATCCTTTTGAATATCATTCAATTAAATTACCGTGTCCAACATATATATTACAAAACATTCATAAAACAACTTTATAATTATCACATCATACCACTTCTTGTGAGGTCAGGACCTCACACAAACATTTATATATAACACAGACCCGTAATCACAACCAACTAGTCAATCCTGACCACGCAAGTTACCACTCGATAAAGGTTACCTGTCGCCCGAGCTTAACTCTTATGCCCCTCATAATACATTTTCCCGTTCGCATAACCATCACCTCATGCCAAGTATAACCATACCATTAATACTCAACCACTAGCGCTCGCCTTCTATAATCACATCTTATACTTCCTTACAAACATTCATATCAATCCGGCCTTTACAAAATCAACCTCTCTAGGACTGCTGTCTTTCTTATCTATCATCACCCTTAACCACTAGTGACAACACCACAATACCACCACTGCTCGTATATCAAACCTCTTACACTCATATCAAAATAACACGGTTTTTCTCCTATCTTTGAACATCCCAAATAACGAACATCAAACCCATCAACAAAATTACCTCAACGTTATTCCCAATACTATCTTATTTGTATTGTCATCCAACTCTCCACCAAATATCTCGTATCGTGCCAATACTCCACCAACTTCTTACTCCCTTAATTCCTCGAAACTCATTATCAATCATGTTGTCCTGAAACTCCTATATAACCTTTAGCTAACATCCTCGTGATACTATCACACATTTCGATGATTCCTTACCTTTATATCCTTGTAATTTTGACTTCAATTTTTACCCTATGAAAGTCATTATAGCCCTCTTGTTGGTTAAGTTTGAGCTCTCTTAACATACTTTGTTTTTATGCTATCTAAGTTACTTTCCTTTTTGTACAACTTCTAAACTTTCAAGCTACCAGTTTCGATTCATTCTTAAAAGTTTATGTCACTTCTGCAAACCTAACCTATTTTTAAAGATTTGAAAATGAAAATTTGATTTAATTCCATATTTGTTCCTTGAGTATAGACTTCTTTATCATGATTTTAATCGCTAAACCCGAGATTTCTTTAAATTTTATCCAATTTCTGTTAACTTTGATCTATTTATGACTTCTTTGTCAAAGTTTAATGTTACATTTTCAGGGATTGGACCCCCATTTTAGTTTAAAAGTGCAACCTTTATTTCTATTTTGGCTTTTGCAAAAGAAAACTTGAGTAGATTACCTTTATCTTATTTTGATTTTAACGTTGATCGGATGTTAGAACTAGTTATTGGAAACGTTTGATAACTTGTTCTACGCTTGTCGGCGAATAGTATTTGTTTTAAATTTGTCTCTGACTTGGAAAGTGAGCGTTCTTGTGTGCACGACAAGAGCAATTCCGTTCCATGAATGAGACTTATATTTTTGAAACCTCTTCATTAATGTTTTTGAAGGAATTTTCATTTTTTATTTATACAAATGATTTGCCTTTTGACCTTATCTTTGATTTGGAATGAGATGTTCTTGAATACGTAACGAGAACACTTTCGTTCCCTTGATGAGAATCTGGTTCTGTCGGAAAATTTTATTTGAAACTTTTGAAAGAATTTTGATTCTTACGATAAATAACCTTTAAAAAGTTTTGGTTACCGATTCCAATTCCAGTTTTATTTTTATAACCTTTCATTTATACTTTCAAGTTTTGAGGACGAAACTTTTTAAAAGATGGGGTGATTGTAACACCCCGTATTTTATTAAGTTGGATAAAATTCTTTTAATTGCTATTTTGAATTTAATTACATCATTTAACGATTTATATATATATGCTTAGCTAATTAATTAATTTCATCATAATTCGATACTTTAATTTTTATAATCATTAATAAGTTTATTTAAAGTTAGTTCGCGTTTATTGAAGTTAGTTCGAGTTTATTTATTTAATAATTTCCGTTTCTTTACGAGTCCTTATGAAAGTTGTTTTAAGTGAAACCGAGATGGATTTTGGGAACAAAACCGTCCAATTAGCTATTTTGAGCTTATTTCACTAAATTAGCAATTTTTATTAATATCCGTTAGTTTCGTAAAAATCGCTAATAATTCCGATTCAAGCTGATATTGTATTATTTACGTTAGCTGGCTGAGTTTATTTTATTTTCACTCATTAAATTTATTTATTATTGATTCCGTTTTATTACTGAAACTTTTACTAAAACCGATTTTATTAACTCGAGACGGTTTTAAAAACGAGGGAAATTACTTAACGATGAAGAAAGATACGTATAATAAATAGCTAGCAAGCAAGCACGTCACTCATTTCTACGTTGTTCCTCCATCTTCTTTCTTCTTCTTTCGTTCTTCTTCTTCTTCTTTTTCCCCTTTACAATTTCGCGTCTATAAACCCGTCCCGACGCTTCGTTTCTCAACCGTTTTCAACTATTTTTGTTCCATAGCGCTCCTCTCGTCGTTCTCGTCATTTCGATGTAAGTAACATTCATTTTCGTCATGTATTTTTACAAACCCATTTATACTTTCAGCTTTATTTATTATAAGACGGTTGTATGTACTAAAATTGACGGTTTGGTAGAAGATTTGTTAGTCATAAATGATTAGTTCAATCGGAAAAAGGTAACAATGATAGGTTACTCGATATTACTTATAAAATATGTTTATTTCGAATGCTGGTTAGTCTGTTTTATAATTGAGACGGTGTATAATTATATATAGGGATCCTTATGGATGTTAATTAGTCAGTTGTATAGTTGAGACGGTGTATACTGATATGTGGAGATGATTGAGACGGTGTATACTGACCTCTAGGGATCATTTGGGATGCTAGCTAGTAAGTGGTATATTTAAGACGGTGTATACTGACATGTATGGATTGTTTTGGGTGCTAATTGTTGTCTTTTATAGTTGAGACGGTGTATACTGACATGTAGGGATTGTTTTGGGATGCTATTTGGGATAAAGATGATTGTGTTAGAATAATAAAAGGAATTACGAATGGTTGCCATGTTAGGTGTAACTAATTTATAAATGGAAGAGGAGGTGGGATATGTGAGACGAAAGAGATCATGATGGATATATAAAGCTTTATACGTTGAATTGCAGAGAGATATTCATAGCCCTTGTACCGTCAGTTGATTAATGGCTTTGAGGTTCAGTTTTGGACTATGGATTTGGGGTATTGTATATTAATTTGTGTTCTGGTCGTAGCTTGGCGGTTGGCCGTGGCCTAGGCCGTGGCCTAGCTAAGTCACGAGTTTGAGGCCATGTGTAGTTGGTGGTTAGGCCGAGTTTGAGGTTGTCATAATAACTTTTGGGCCGTGTCTATAAATTGTTTTGACGCTAGTTTTGTTTATTTAAAATATAATTAAATTAATTTCCGTTTCATATTTTATATAACGATAATTCGTCAATATCGTCCCTTCACATAATTATTTTAGGTGGCTCATATGTGGTTGAAGATGAAGAGTAATTTTGGGTTTTAGAAGCTTTCTCAAGTTATTATTTGCCTTTTTCTAGCTTAAGGTAACTATTCCGAGTTACTCGACGAATTAATGTCACATTAGTAATTGATGTTGTGTTTGTTGGTTGTTAAGTGTTTAGGAGATTGATAATGTGTTACTTTCGTTTCTCACATGATAGAAATTGGAAATAGCATGAGAATAATATTGTGATGAATTTTGTGATTTGGGCCAAAGTAGGCCAAGACTATGAGTTGGGCCAGATTGACCGAACGAGTTTGGTCAAACTAGGTTTAAACCGGTCAGCCTCGATTTGACCGATGACCCGTCGCGGGACTCGGGTCGAGGGTTTGTCTTTGAGGTGAGATTGGTTGTTTTTGGAGGTTTTATGTTATGCCTTGATATTTGTAATTATCATTTCACATGTTGGTTGTTGGATGCTTTGGATGCCTTATACTTGAGTCTTGTTGCCTTGTTGCCATTTTAGCTTGTTCTCATGAATTATGAGATTAACGGTTAGCTGGAATTTGGATTATTATTGATATTGGAGATATTGTTGGATTGTCAGCTGAATATGCTCTTGCGTAACCTTTCATATGCTAGGGTGTGTATGATCATTTGAGTGTGCAAGTTTGGACTCTTTGCCTCTCTTATGGTTAATTGGGTGTCCTACTTGTCTTGTGTGGTGTGGGCTAAAGTATTCAAGTTGGGGCCTAGATTGGTTTTATTTAGGTCCTAGGTGAGTATTTCGGCCTTCATCATAGATAGGCCATTATAGTCTTTGACGAGTATATGTTTGCGGCTTAATAGCCTTTGTGTTCCTGGCTTGGTGGGTTTATATCCAAGCTGGGACATGACCTTTCTGCCTATTTTGTGAGTAGATGGTCAGCTTAAGTACTAGCCAACCCTTTGGTGGACTCCTTAGGGTACTCATGTGGTTTTATCATGAGTCTTGGGTGCGGTGGTTTTATCCGCATTTCTCTAGGTCTGCGCAGTCTAGGATTAGGGTTGAGTCGTATCTTGGCCATGTTTTATTCATATTAACCTCTGAGCCAAGATACTAGTGTTGGAGTAGTGTCCTCCACAATGAGTGCGTTTACATAATAAATCTCGTAAAAGGAATATCAGGGATTTATTTATTTATTTGTCAGCTGGTCATCGTTAATCGGTAATGATTGGCTGACTAGAGTTTGACATTCTTGTCGTGTGTGCGGTGATCGGTGATCCCTTTAGGTCACACCTATAGGATGACGCCCAAATAGAATAAATTAAATTTTTGTATGAGATACGCGATAATTAATTCCTTGTATTATTTGACTTTTAATTAGTCACGTAAATGTATTATTTGATGACGGGTTACGAACTCGGGACAAGGAGATTTATTATTTAATTATGTGATATTTAAATAATAAATGATTAGAATTTATTAACTAATTGTTAATTAATTAATTTTATACGATATGTGTATATTGTTTGAGGTGGAATTTATTAGCTATTTATATTTTACAAGAGGTTGTAAAATTAGCTAAGTGGGATAATATTGACACATTGTATGTTGATAAAATGGTCTTATGATTACTTAATGGTTAAGTAGTTATTGGTAGTTAATTTGTGTTATTTAAGTGTTAAATAATTAAATTAATATTTAATTATGTAAGATAATTAAATATAAGACTTATAAGCATTTGTGGGGCAAATGTCAAAAACCGAAATGGACCCATATAAGTCCACTATGATTGGTTTTTTGAGAGGACAACTAGTGTCCATTAAGTGGCAATTTCCACTTAGTTTTGTTCCCAACTTTTGCCTATAAATACCCACTAAATCACACCATTTCTAAGGTTGAAAAATTTGAAGAAAAACTTGGTCTTTGAGGCTATAAAATTCGGTGCTTCTCCTCCCTAAAAGACCATCTTTTCCTTCTTATTTTATTCATCTTTTTCATCCAAAAACACATATAAAATTTACTAATATCAAATATACAAATAAACAAGGTTACTACTACATTTACCTAGTTAGTATTTTAGTAGTATTTTGGGTTAGTCTTGGGTGCCACCTTAGGAGATTATCTATATTGGTAATTAAGGTGTTGGAGGATCATCCTTGTTGGATTAGCTCCAGAACAACATCTAAGAAGGAGTCCTTGAGTTGTGCCATTTTTGCCTTATAACAATGTAAGGAATTCTTGTCTTAAGATGGTTTTATACCATCTCTTTTATACATTCTTTGCATGCATGTAGATTTAGACCACTTTTAATTAACTTGTTTTTTAATATCATAAGATGAGTATTAATATGGTCTAAATAACTAACAAGTGGTATCAGAGCATAAATAACTAACAAGTTCACACGTACTTCAAATTTGAAGAAAAACTTGGTCTTTGAGGCTATAAAATTTCGGTGCTTCTCCTCCCTAAAAGACCATCTTTTCCTCAAAGATGGTCAACCTGTAAGTTCACACGTACTTAAAATGATTGAGTACGTGGAAACTTTAGAGGGGTTGGGATGCAAGATCCCCGACGAACTTGTGGTGGACCGAGTGCTCCACTCTCTCTCGCACGTCAAGGGATTTACCCAATTTAGGGTAAATTACAATATGACGAACATGAGAAAAAGTTTACATGAGCTCCATTCTCTGCTTGTGCAAGCAGAGAAGGACATGGGATTGAGTGGGAGTACAAGGAAAGATGTGCTTGCGATTAATGTGAAGGGGAAGAAGCAGTTTAAGAGGAATGCAGGTAAGAAGCCCGTTCAGGTGGAGGGCAAAGGTAAAGCAATTGCGAATTGCTCTACGAAGCCAAAATCCGTAAAGGGTAATCCTCTTAAAGATACTTGTAATTATTGTAATAACAAGGGACATTGGAGACGTAATTGCACAAAGTACCTGGATGACATAAAAGCTGGCATTGTGAAGCCGACATGTAATTTCTCAACTGAATCTTTTATGATAGACATAAATTATGCTTCAAATACAACTTGGGTATTAGATACTGGTTGTGGTTCTCACTTGTGCAATAATTTGCAGGGCCTAAAAAGCATAAGAAAGCTAAACAAAGGTGATGTCGATCTCCGAATGGGAAACGGGTCTAAAGTAGGTGCCGTCTCAGTAGGAACTTATGTACTTAGTTTAGCTTCGGGTTTGGAGTTGCATCTTAATAATTGTTATTTTGTACCAACGCTATCTAGGAATATAATATCCGTATCTGTGTTAGACATAGAAGGGTTTTCTTTTGTAATTAAAGACAAGTGTTGTACTTTTTCCCTTAATGAGATTGTATATAGTCAAGCTATTTCAATCAATGGTATTTATATTCTAGATACTTGCAACGATGTTTATCATTTAGATAATAAAAGACTCAAAATAGGTGATCCTGATCTATCTTATTTATGGCATTGTCGATTAGGACAAATGAACGAGAAGCGCATTAAAAGACTAGTGTCGACTGGTGTAATTAAACCTTTTGATTTCGAATCATTTGGTACATGCGAATCTTGTCTTCTTGGCAAGATGACTCGTTCACCTTTTCTAGGAAAAGGATCTCGAGCTGGTGAGTTATTGGGTTTAATACACACCGATGTGTGTGGCCCAATGACAGTCACTGCTAGAGGTAATTATGACTATTTCATTACTTTTACCGATGACATGAGTAGATATGGGTATATCTACTTAATGAGGTATAAAAGTGAAGCTTTTGATAAGTTCAAAGAGTTTCATAATGAAGTAGAAAACAAATTAAATAAGAAGATTAAAGCATTACGATCAGATCGTGGTGGGGAATATTTAAGCAATGACTTTAAAGATCACCTAATAAACTACGGTATTGTATCTCAGTTAACTCCTCCTGGCACACCACAATTAAATGGTGTGGCTGAAAGGAGAAATCGAACTTTATTAGATATGGTTCGATCGATGATGAGTCAAACAGAATTACCTAAGTCATTCTGGGGTTTTGCCATTTTATCTGCTGTACAATCACTTAATAAAAGTCCCACTAAAGCAACTGACAAAACTCCATATGAGATATGGAAAGGGAAAGTCCCGAATCTGCGATACATGAAAGTATGGGGTTGTGATGCTTATGTCAAGAGTAAGTCTGACGATAAGCTTGCACCTCGTTCTGAAAAGTGTATTTTTGTAGGCTACCCTAAAGAAACTTGTGGATATTACTTCTACAATAGTAACGAGAACAAAGTGTTTGTGGCTCGTGAAGCTGTCTTTCTAGAAAAAGAGTTTATTTCTAGAAGACAAAGTGGGAGAAAATTTGAACTTGACGAAGTTCCAGAACCACAAACTGATATGACAATAGAGGAAGATGTTCCTTCTACGTCTGAATCGGTTATTGTTCCTTCTAAACCTAGGATGTAACACCCCCATACTCCAAGTGCCTTACCAGGACCACTCAGGTATAAGGATGCTACCATCTCGGTTACCCGAGGTAATGATATTCATAAGACAATAAAGAAACATATTTAAAGGTAAATAGTTTAAGTGATTACATGATCAAAACCAAAACTAATAAACTGAAATACAACATTCTCAAACGGTCTACTGCTAAAACTATCAAAGCTATAAGACACCGTCTCGACACAAATGGAAAACTTCTAAGCGCCACGTGATGACTCATCCCAGCTATCCCATACGCGTCATATCATACCGCTCAATAATCGCTCACCACCCCGAATAGATCACCACAGTTTTTAAAACATTTAAACGGGTCGATACTAATCACACAATTCAATATATCAACGATAAGATAAATGAGACATGACTTAACCGTCACACACACACACAACCACACCAATCCCAACAATCTCAATCACCGATCGTCCACTTTGGACCAGCCCCCCGATGGGGGACCGCAGCCGTACCCACCAAATCCCCGCTCCACATAGTGAGCGATAACCCTGTCCATTAATGTGCACATCCCCTTCTGTGGCGGGTTCCACGAAGGGCGAAACTAGGGCGTTAAGCCATCCCCGCAAGTGACTCCACTCAGCCGAGAACGCATCTCGAGAACCAGAGACAACAATCACAATCACAACCGTCACAACACAATTACGATATTAATCAATAATCACAATCAACCACCGTCACAACACAATTACGATATTAAACAATCAATCTCAACACATCAACAATCATCCCATTATGGGACTAATACTGAGTAGGAAATCCTACCTGGAAAGCAACACAATCATCAGATGATCTAACAGCTGTCTCAAAACCTCTCCTTTACAAATCCTTCTCCTATCACATAATCACATAATCACATAATCACAATCTAACCTTAACAAATCATATAAACCCCCAATCCCAAAATTAGGGTTTAACGAAACTTGACGAAATACTATAAAATTGGTATGCAGATCTTACCCTCGACGCAAGGATCACAAAGGTGTAAAGAACGATGAAATCCGACCTCTCAAGCTCCGGGATTTGTCAACAACACGGATGAATGCGAAGAACGTAACTTGAATCTCCCTTTTAATGTTATTAGGTTTGTAAAGGTGTATTATGAAAGTGACGGAATGATTTATATATTAATCCGTGTTATTAACAAAACCCGTTGAATTATCACCCCGTAAACCGGCTACTCGATCGAGTACCCAAGGATACTCGATCGAGTACCCCCCTACTCGATCGAGTACCCCAGCTACTCGATCGAGTACCCAACAGGTCAGAAACTTTTCTAAAACGCAACTTACCCTTACTCGACAGAGTAAGGCCTACTCGATAGAGTACCCCAAGACTTATAAATACGGAGTATTACAGTCTTCCCTCCTTAAAAAGAACTTCGTCCCCGAAGTTCAACCCATACATAAAAACAAACATGCTAACTCGATCAAGACACAACAACGTAACTAAGAACTCAAAACAAAACTCCAACCCAAACATGAACTCGTAACACCAACTCCACTAACTATTCCTACCTCCACAACATGGCTCACGATATCGTATCAACTCCACATATATATATCTCTCACGACACCAACTCCATACATAACCAACTACCATCCTCTAACGCTGCTAGCTCCATAATATCATCCACTATCAAATCCAAAATCAAGACACTCATAGATATCAAACGGAATGTTACATTCTACCACCCTTAAAATGAACTTCGTCCTCGAAGTTTACTCACACTCATAATGTCATCATCCAACTGTCAACACTATCGAAGTATTCTCGCATTCCTAACATCAAACTACTACAAGCACGTCCATGACCTTTTAACACCATTAACCACACATATACAAATCCATATCTTATGCTACACCAACACTCTACTTCCAAATATACTACCATATGAACAACCATCAAAATCTCTTTTATCGCATCCTACTCCTCTTAAGATAAATGTTACGTCCTCGTAACTCACTAATACTAAATCCTAGATATATCTTTTCATTACCCTCTTTACCACCACATGTCAAAGATAACCGTCTATAAACCAAACACTCACCATGCATATATCCAAGGCTCTCTTACTTAAACATTTCTCATAACTCAGCTCATTTGGCATACCACCTAACCTATACCATAAAACTCGTACCAAAATCACCATACTAACTCTCCATTATTTCTGCAAAACAACATACCTCTCTATGTAAGGCACTTATCTCCCAGAAGCATAACTCACGATCCACACTCGTTACGTACACGCACACTAGATCCTCAAGTTCTTTCTTCCATTACCGCAAAACTCATACACAACTTAACATGACACTAATTTCCAATACCCTACACTCACTGTCTCAACAAAAGATTATGAACCACCTGCATATTTCGGGTCATTACCACACATGTTCTACGACTCACTTGCCATTACCATGTCTACTGAAACCTTAACTAGAACAAGATCATAATTATTGTAACAACCTCTCACAACCGTGTCCCATTAAGAGAATGTCACTGTACTATGACAACAACGAAAACATATACAACTCTATGTATATCATACTCTACCCTCATTCCCAACTTAACCAGGATAAGAAAACATCAATAAACAAGACAACTGTCTATCTGCACAAACTGAAACTCGCAGGGAACAACATCAAACAAAACAACAATCTATGTATAACTGCTATGTACTTTTGAAACTCGAATCATAATCATCCTGCCTACTCCACCACAACCGGTGACGGCATCACAACACCGCCACCAACAGCCACACCGCAGTGCAAAAATACCCGCATCACAACACTAAATATCGTGCCCGGATCACCACCCGAGGCACCACAACCACACCGATAGACATCACAACTGCATACGATTCCCATAAACACTGCCTGAGCATAACTTCTCAGACAAGAAAACTTACTCAAATCCACTTTATTAAATCACCACGCAACTTATTATATGGATAAACAGATAAGCATCTCATGAACATCATCTCTACCATTTCACGGAATACACATGTGTTATTAATACACATAAAATTATAACTAGCCATGTCAAATTAATCAAATTATTACCTTTTTGGATATCATTCAATTAAATTACCGTGTCCAACATATATATTACAGAACATTCATAAAACAACTTTATAATTATCACACCATACCACTTCTTGTGAGGTCGGAACCCCACACAAACATTTACGCATATCATAGACCCGTAATCACAACCAACTAGTCAATCCTGATCACGTAAGTTACCACTCGATAAAGGGTACCTGTCGCCCGAGCTTAACTCGTAAACCCCTCATAACATATTCCCTCATTCGCACAACCATCACTTCCTGCCAAGTATAACCATACCATAATTATTCAACTATTAGCATCCGCCTCATCTAACCACATCTTATACTCTTTCATAACCATACTTATCAATCTTGTCCCTACAAGATCAATCTCTTTAGAATTGCTGCTTTTCTAAAATACCGTCACCCTTAACCACTAGTCACAAACCATAACACTACTACTGTCCGGGCATCAAACCTCTTACAGTCATCTCTAAACATCACGATTTCTTTCTTATCTGTGGTTAGCATCCCAAATAACGAACATCAAATCCATCAACGACACTACCTCAACATTCTTCCCAATACTATCCTTAATGGTGTCATTATCTAACTCTCTACTCAAAATCTCATATCATGCAGATATTCTACCAACTTCTTACTCCCTTAATTCCCCGAAATTCATGATTAATCATGTTGTCCTGAAGCTTCTGTATAAGCATTAACTTACTTACTCTTGATAGTATCATACATCTCGACGATTCCTTACTTTTATGTCACATATCTCCGGTCAACATTTTCCTAGTTTTACTCCCCTCATTCTTTTCTTTTACACTTGACAAAATCCATTAACCATTCAACTCTTTATCCCTTCTACCTAACTCTTTAGTGCTCCGATTATCTTTTCATTGCTCCAAAACTCAAATCTCATTATTTCCTTATTGATATTATCTCACTCATCCTTACCATGGATCCCCTCTCATCACTTCACTCACTCACATTTGTCACTAATTTGTCCATAAAAAAAAATCAACGTTTAAAGTTCAAACAATTACATCTCCCTTTTTACATCTCTAGAAATCAAAATTCTTTTTATACTGTTAATTGCCCAAGGAAATCACACATTAGTTTCGTCTCTCGATAACACAAATTTCTAAACTCAGTCACTATCTGCAAATCCACCTCGCGACATATCTCCATTAAGTTCACTATATAGTATATACCACTCTTCTCAATTCCTCTAAAACGACCTTTCATTACATATATCCTTACTCAACACTATTTCTAACCATCTCCCTCCATCATTTGTTATACATCTCAGGTTGCTACTATCCACATAATCTCTTTCAATCTTTTCGTTCTCACGTTCCTTAACTTACATCATCCCTTGCCCATATTCACTTACATTTCATTACTCAACATACAACCATGTCACTCATCTCGTCTTGCACAACATGCTATATGCCTCAATTAAGCCTTACCAATCTCCCTTTTCTTTTTTTTTCTTTTTTTTTCCTCTACCTATCACAACACATATAAATTATGTTCTCCCCACCGAACTCATACTCATCATAGGTGCCACTCTTTACATCATAAGATTGGGTAACTAACGCCTCAGGATCAACATACATATAAAACGGTGCATAAAGAAGCAAAATATTACCTTTGAATTAAACATAATATGCAACGAAGTCAAAAGATAACCATATGACCCAAAATAGGGGTCACTAGATCGAGTACAGGCCACTCGATCGAGTAAGTGACTTACTCGATCGAGTAGGTGAAGATCAGAAGCACGTAAAACAAATTACCAGGGCCACTCGATCGAGAAACTTACGTACTCGATCGAGTACCCCCTACTCGATCGAGTACCAGGGCTACTCGATCGAGTACCTACGCATTCTCAGCACTGTCCAATTTTCGTAAAACAGCGATAACTCACTCATTTCTTGGTCATTTTGGGCGTGTGACCTATCGTTAGAATCGTAAAAGGACAAGCTATCACCTCCAATTGAAATCACATCAAAATCATTTATGCATCTCAAGTTATAACAGTTTAAAGACAACCTCTTTATCATCGAAAAACACAACTATAGATTTTTACTTCCCAAACGACTTAAACAACAACAAGGTAGACAAAACGACTCAGTACTCATAAAACCAGTATTGCTAATCTCATGTTACCATCTTCAAAGATCAAGCAACAAC
Organism: Silene latifolia; assembly: GCF_048544455.1. Taxonomy (NCBI): domain Eukaryota; kingdom Viridiplantae; phylum Streptophyta; class Magnoliopsida; order Caryophyllales; family Caryophyllaceae; genus Silene; species Silene latifolia. Next base: position 196,976,041 of record NC_133534.1, read on the forward strand.
ATCCATCATGCACATATATTATTTAACTCATTAGTCATGTACTAACCGCATGCTTTAAATTTTATAACTTTTCGTAACACAAAACATTCTCATACATTACAAATCCTATTCCCATGTTACTAATACAACAACATTACAATTACACTTCGTCACCTAAGCATATTCATAATCACAAAATTCATATTCTTATGCAATTGCTACTCCATCTTTTCCAATCACTTCATCTATTTCCAACACATTACTCATCATTCTCATACACTTTTCTAACAATTCCAACCAACATTGTAAACCAACTATCATGCAACATGCTTTCAATCAACAACATACGAAATCACATTATCACCATCTTTTCTACACATTCCCTATTCTCCACATACATACAACCACTGATTCATGCCACACATCACTCCACAGGTACACAAAGCACAAGGTAAACACATAGCGATCCCGACTCATATCCCATGTGACCGGTTCAAAATTATAGGGCGAGTTCGCGACTTTAGGACGTCTCCCAAGTCTTTGCATTAGCTGAAGGAAATGTAGATTCATATACATACTAACATACTCTTATATGTCAAAATTAATTTGTCATAAAATTAAATGTGGATTTTATGCATGCAAACAATATAATAAAAGAGAAGAAATCATATCCTTACATTGAAATTTCGGTTCAAATGGGCACAAAAGAAATCTCCTTTTCTTTTGTTCTTGAGCTTTCCAAATGGAAGAACAAGGATTCAACTGTAGAATCCCTCCCAAAAGCATATACCCAAGGAATACATCTTAATAAACCAATACTATTTAGATCTAGTAATAATAATGGTTTTACAATAAAATTGATACAATATAAATTGTATTTTCACTCTTGAAATTTCGGTCAAGAGGTGGTGTTTTTGTGAGATTTTATTTCTCTAGAATTATCATAAATTGTAGAGAGTTTTCAAGGATTTTCTTACTCTAGGAAAAATAAGATGGGGGGAATGAATGATGTTAAAGAGAAGAGCTTTCCTCTCTTTCTTGTTGGTGGCCGAAAAAGGGGCATTGGGTAGTATGCCCAATGCCTTTTGTTTTTGCTCTTCACAAGAGACTAGGCATGCAAGCCTACTACCTAGTGTCATGATTGTGTTTTTATTTAAAAATAAATAACACAATATTTACTAAGCACACACCCATATTTCGGTTTTAAGTATAAAATGGAGAATCCATTTTATTTTGTCATTTGTCAAATTCGTCACATGTAACATGTTATATGACATGTTACGATGCAATGTATTTTTATCATATTAAAAATCAACATACTCATAAAATATGTCATTTACAAAATCGACTAGTAATTCGTAATTACTTGTACCAAAATATTTCACCAATTTAGAAATCGTATTTATAATAATTCATTCAAATTTAATTGTTTCTTTAAACAATAATTTCATCCGAGTAATGATACAATTCGATTACTCAGACCGTATCTCATTTAATTACATTTCAATTTGATACGTAAATTATACTCACAAAATCATCCGACAATTTTAAGCAATTTAATTAACTCGTATCGGTATACGATTAATTAAATAATCAATTAAGAGTATTTCCCTATAGGTATGACCTAAGGGGATCAATAGATCACCACCGTCGCACGACAATAATGTCAAACTCTAGTCGACCCAATCATTACCGATTTGTGTGGACCAGTTGACTTGTAAAATATTACATCCCACATGTATTCTTAAAATGAGATTTAATAATGATATTTAAATCATGTGATCGCACTATTGTTGAGGACACATTTCCCAACAATCTCCCACTTGTCCTCGACAAGTGTGCGTCACCAATTCTCTTGTCCTATTACTATCTCCCACTCAATGCAAGGTGTCTTTCAGGTCGTACTTGCAAGTGATCATATCGAGAGTGGTTTCCTCGATCTGGAGAATAACTGATTGACCGGATTTATCTATCATAGATACATTCCGAGCGTGGCCACGCATTTCCAGTTCATTACTCCTCGAGTGGCCCTGAGATATTGTTATAACCCTGACAAGGGGGTGGACAATTCCTATCGCACTTATTCCCTTCGACTAGCCACAGCCATCATAACCCAAAATATGCCCATTTGACCCCATTTACGAAGGTCGTAGTAACACAAATCAAAGTTAATCTGAAACTGTGCCATCTTAGGTGAATAGTCTTTAGTCAAAAGAATCGACTCATTTGAATACTATAGTAGCTCTCGCCACGACCAGGCTATATAAATTGCCAGAACTCTATAAGCGGTCATAAGGCCCGAGAAAATGTTCCTAACAGTCTGCCTATGTGATCGACTAGTCATCTCACATGACTCTATGGCACTTGAACTTGCCATCAATCGCATCACACTCTAGTTACTTCGAGACGTCACCTCATATAAGTAACTATGGGCAAATACAATGTTAATCCGGGTTCACTTTAACGGGGTTCAATTGTCTCCACAACCCGTTTGGATGTAACAAAGTATAATAAAAGAGTTTTAAAATAAAACTCGAACGACAAATGCGATTATCACACATGAACAGTCAATGCCTGATTACTATTTCATATTCTATAATCTAATTTGATCTTGTACGTAGTTGTTCATTTCAATTCAATTGAAATGACATGACCCATCATGTTTAGCCTTTGAGAAGGCTTTGGTTAGTAGGTTTTATCAACTTCTTGTACCTTACTCAACCTTACTACATACTCGTTTTCCTTTGTAATGTATACATTTGCATCACAAAACTTTCTGAGTACGTGTCGAGATCCAATCAAGACATAGATCCTCTAGCCTACGAATAGCTCCCACTTTGTTTTCACAAAGTGTGTGGGACTCATCCTCTTGCACATCTCATGATTGCAAGTGCACTCAATTTCCGTTATAAATATCTCTTATTGTTCTTTATTGTCTAGAACGATTCTAGAAAATCTACTTCTTAATTAACATAGCCACAATGGTATCTTAACCATCCTAATGTGTTTTGATTATGGTTTTGTCGGAAACCATGCGCAACCTCAATTGTCAATTGTCACTTGTGTAACACCCTTACACAAAATTGCATCATAAACACTTTGCTTTACTTCCTTAATGCTTCTGCAAACACTTAAGGGTAATCTTTATATACTAGGTAAAGATTACTTAAATTCGATTTTGAAAACAGTTCATCATACTCAAAGTATATGAAGTGTTATACATCATTACTTATTTAATTGATCCGGCAGCGGAAGCAAATGGAATCAATCAAATATGTTCAATTTAATTGAACTAGTCATGAATCTTATCAACATAAGACTTCTTACTGACGCTGATATCATGTGGATTTATCTTCATAAATCCGGATATTCAAGATGTATTATAATACTCCAAAAGTCTTAAATCATTCTCAATGATCAATATGTCATCCACATATCGGACTAATTAAAACTTCCGTAACTCCCACTAAAATCCATGTATAAACACAACTTCTCGACTTATCGAGAAACGTTTTATAACATGATCAAATCATTGATTCCAACTCATTGATGTCCTACTTAAGATTCTCTCTTAAGTTTCACACAATCTTAGGATTGCAAGAATCTACAAAACTCAAGACATGTATTGAATACATTCCTTCTTTTGAAGAAGCAGGTTTTAGATTCACTTGCTACGTATTTCATAATAATGAAACACAATCCCTAAGAAGATCCAAATAGACTTAAGCATTTCAACTGGTGCAAAACCCTTTGCAACCAATCAAACCTTGAAATTTCTCTTTATTAGTGCAAAAACCCTTTGTCACTAATCAAGCCCTTTTGTTTCGGATTTTCATGGCGTCTAAGCCTTGTATTGAGTTGTGACTTAAACATTCTTATGTAAGTCATATGTTCATTACTTTCTAGAAGCAATCAACTTGAATCAAACAATTTCTTTTGTAAGTTATAAGCTCTTTACTTTCTTCAAAGTAGCATGAATTCATCATTTTTAACAAGCGACGAATTTTAACCTCCTAGGTTTTGAAGAAACAACGTTTTACACAAAACGTCTCATGTAGCCAAGAAAGACCAGTTTCTTGCTACATAACATTCTTTGTGGCTCTTTGAATAATTTCTCCCACTCTGTCTTCTAGAAATAAACTTGTATTTTAGAAAGACAGCTTCATGAGCCGCAAACCCGTCGTACTCGTGATAATTGAAAGGGAAAAAATGAGCATTTGTTTCTTGTGATAACTTACAAGCATGGTACCCTTACCATTTCATATCTCATATGTTTTGATTTAGTGGAAAAATAATTTAGACAAAAATGATAAAATCCCCAAAAGGATTCAAGTGACTCAAAGTAACTTGATCGAAGTTCAAACCATATTGAATAGCGTTTGAATTCTTATCCAATCACACATTATTCCATGATGCGTGCTAAGAGAGATTAACTTGTGATACTATATCACATTTCCTTTGGCTTATATCAAAGTCTTCACTTTGATAATCCCATCACGACTAAATCGTGATTCCTTGAACTTTTGAACTTCTTCAAAGATTTCTCTATTTACCTTATTAAGTGAACACACTAGTGTCAACTTAAATCGTTGGTAAAAGAAAATGATCAACCTATTTTGGATCAATGATTTACAATCTCGATCTCCTTTTTCAACCAAAAGGCACGAGATATCTTGCTTTGAATACAAGATACGCATATACCATTAATAGTCTAATGGTTTCAAGAGTACTTGATAACTCTTTGCGTTTATCATTCCAAAAATTAAGGTTTAATCTTGGGTTACCAATTTGAATCTTACATCATCTACATGATATGTCATTCTAGTTTGGTTTAGAATATAATCACCTTGATAATGGGCTAGCCATTTATCAAATCGTGGTGTATAGGGTCACAAAAGTGAAAACCTCTTTTGTCTCTTAACAAGTTTATATTCTTATTTAGAGTTTATGCACTTAATAGTCACAATTAAGTACCACTTTAAATCCAAAAACTAGATTGAGTACACAATTACTCTATCTCTCGACTTCATTGTTGCTAGTCGTCATATTCTAATCATCCTATGTATCAAACATAATGATGAAAACCACCACCGGTTTCTAATATTGACGAAGTAATACTAGCAAAGTTTATGTTTAATCAAATAAACATTTAACGAATAAGGTCCCATTAGATGTCCCACAACTAACTTGTTGATTCTTCAATAATTTGGGGTAGTTTCCTTTCTCGTGTCTAACATTTAAGACAATGGAAACTTTATCGGTCGGGATTGATATGTTTAGTATTGTCATTCTCAACAACTTTACCTTTAACATAACCTTGTATCAATTCCATTCTAATTTTACTTCTTTAACCTCGTCCTCATCTTAACGGTTTAAGAGAATGCTCCCACTCATTTCAATGAGTCTTTACTTAGAGAAGCAAAGGTGAATCTTATAAAGATTACTCTTCAATTTAATCGTTTTAGTCTTAAAACTTTCATTGAAGTGGTTGCGTTATTTTGGTCAATTACGAATTCTGACAAAACTAATCACCAAAACAATTTATCGCTTCAAGGTACTTAATTCAATTAAGTATATGAAACATAATCCATTGTAAGTAGAAATGTTAGTCAAGAATCAAAAACCTGTTTGATAATGAATAACTTTAATCTATACTATTTACAAGAGATCCTTAGCAATGGTTCGTTTGAGGTTTTAGAAGCAAATTCAAATTTTGTCTTTAGTTACGATGTTTTAATGGAGATTTGTATCAAAAACGAAATGATATCGTATATGAATTGTGGTAAAGAAATAGAACAATATAATAACGGAATAGTGAAAAACTTAACATTTATCGTTTTATTAATACTTGTAAAACAAGTATAGCATTTACATAGTGACCTCTACCCAACTATGATAAATGATTCCAAGACCCAAATTCATATTAACTTAGGGCACGGTGTGCCGAATTACCCTTTATTAACATAACTCGGTGGATTAACCTTTTAATCGATTCTACTTTTAGAACTCTTGGTCGATGATGTTTACATTAATATTCATCTCTAGCCCGAAACACATCCGGAAATCGTCGTGAATACTTTCGTTGAGTACAACCCAAATTTCGAATAAATGTGTCCATAATCCAAACCCATATCAATTTAGGGCACGGTGTGCCGAAATACCCCTTATTAACATGAATTCGGTGGATTAACATTCATCACCCACTTCCCCTACGTAATAAGGTTTGTACCCCGGGGTAGCCGAGCGCACTCCCTCGCGAAATAGGTTTTCATGGTTTCTACTATTTGGTAAGGCTATGTCTCAATTGATTGTTTTAGCGAGAGGTCATGTCAATTTATTATCTATCACGTTTTAAGTGAACTAAAGCGGTGAACTACGATAATTCGAATTGACACGGTCGATAAACTCGATAAAATAAGGATGCATGTTAAGTTATGGCGATTTAGCGATGCATGTGACATAAAATAAAATGCAAGCATAAAATAAATAAATCCTAGTATGGCCTATCCTAAAATAGAAAAACTATTTAACTATTACATATTCGGAAACCAACTCCATTGGTCCCTTGAACTTCGGTTGTGGCACGCATCTCGAGGTAACACCGTCTTTATGTATCGCCATTCTTGAAGAAATCCGTCTTTGGGAACTCCGGAATGAATAAAATTACATAATAAATTACATAATTTCCTATTATACATTTGTAACTAAAATAAAATAAATCTATTAAATTACAAAACGGTGATACGAGGTCACAATAAAATTACAATCGAATCGATATTCCCATACATTTCGGGAAATACCAATTAAAATCTAAGGCCATACTAAGTAAAATTACATAATTCAAAATTACATAAATTAAAATTATGAAAATCATAAAGAAAATGCAGCATTATAATATGTATGAACATGCTCAATTTTATGCTAAATCGCCTTTAATTAGCCAATATCGTATATTACTCGGTTTTTACGGATTTGCGTGATTTCAACATTTTATAATCACAAAAATACATAAACTCATATTTATGCATAAGTTAATTACCCTAACCTCTTAGGACTCAAAATTTAGTCTTCACTAATAATTTGACCATAATTAACCCATATTTTATAAAATTGTTCATAAATGGACCAAAATTACAAAAATAAGATATTAAACTTCAAATAAATCACAAAATTTCAAATAAATTCAAAATTCAAAATTTAAACTCATGAACATTCTGGAAAATTTCCATGACACTCATAATGTTCAAAAACCTTAGGTTAAAAATTTCGAAAATTTACCGGAAAAACAATGTTGCGGTTTATCGATTTTTAATAAAATAATCATAAAAACATGGAAAAATTATTTTCATTAAATTTTCAATTTTAGATCTGAAAAAGATAATAAAATGCAACATTAGACGTTTTTCCTAAGTCATAGATTATGTTTTATTAATTTTCCACTAATAATGTCACTATTTATGCTATTTTTCTTCAAAAATCCATAAATCATGCAAAAAGACTTCTTTATAGCCAATTATTTTACACACATCTTGTAAAATTGCATGTGACAACATATTAAATTTCTATGACCAGATCCGAAATTTAACTCATATTAACCTATTTTTCACTTAAATCCGAATTTAATAATGAAAAATTCATTTTTCGAGCATAACAAGTCCAAAAATTATGAAAATTTACAGGTTATCTCAAAATAATATATGTGACAACATATCCAAAAATCAACTTAAAATTCGAAGTATAGCTAATTTTAGACCAAAAATGACATTTTTACTCATAAAATCATATTTAAATGCCATTATTGTAAAATATGAACAATAAAATCCGAAAAATTAACCAAAATATCCTAAAACATTTTAGGACCAGAAATATTAACATGCATGGATTAATTTTGTGATATATCATAATAACACAAATTTTATAAGTTTTATTTGTTATTCTTATAACTCGGAAAAACTTTTAACCGATTTGCATGCAAACAACCATGGCTCTGATACCGATTGAAGGAAATGTAGATTCATATACATACTAACATACTCTTATATGTCAAAATTAATTTGTCATAAAATTAAATGTGGATTTTATGCATGCAAACAATATAATAAAAGAGAAGAAATCATATCCTTACATTGAAATTTCGGTTCAAATGGGCACAAAAGAAATCTCCTTTTCTTTTGTTCTTGAGCTTTCCAAATGGAAGAACAAGGATTCAAGTGTAGAATCCCTCCCAAAAGCATATACCCAAGGAATACATCTTAATAAACCAATACTATTTAGATCTAGTAATAATAATGGTTTTACAATAAAATTGATACAATATAAATTGTATTTTCACTCTTGAAATTTCGGTCAAGAGGTGGTGTTTTTGTGAGATTTTATTTCTCTAGAATTATCATAAATTGTAGAGAGTTTTCAAGGATTTTCTTACTCTAGGAAAAATAAGATGGGGGGAATGAATGATGTTAAAGAGAAGAGCTTTCCTCTCTTTCTTGTTGGTGGCCGAAAAAGGGGCATTGGGTAGTATGCCCAATGCCTTTTGTTTTTGCTCTTCACAAGAGACTAGGCATGCAAGCCTACTACCTAGTGTCATGATTGTGTTTTTATTTAAAAATAAATAACACAATATTTACTAAGCACACACCCATATTTCGGTTTTAAGTATAAAATGGAGAATCCATTTTATTTTGTCATTTGTCAAATTCGTCACATGTAACATGTTACATGACATGTTACGATGCAATGTATTTTTATCATATTAAAAATCAACATACTCATAAAATATGTCATTTACAAAATCGACTAGTAATTCGTAATTACTTGTACCAAAATATTTCACTAATTTAGAAATCGTATTTATAATAATTCATTCAAATTTAATTGTTTCTTTAAACAATAATTTCATCCGAGTAATGATACAATTCGATTACTCAGACCGTATCTCATTTAATTACATTTCAATTTGATACGTAAATTATACTCACAAAATCATCCGACAATTTTAAGCAATTTAATTAACTCGTATCGGTATACGATTAATTAAATAATCAATTAAGAGTATTTCCCTATAGGTATGACCTAAGGGGATCAACTGATCACCACCGTCGCACGACAGTAATGTCAAACTCTAGTCAGCCAATCATTACCGATTTCTGTGGACCAGTTGACTTGTAAAATATTACATCCCACATGAATTCTTAAAATGAGATTTAATAATGATATTTAAATCATGTGATCGCACTATTGTTGAGGACACATTTCCCAACATTAGCTCCTACAACCTTTACCCCAGATTCATTTTAATTGACTCCCTATATTCATTGGATTCATTGGTTACAGATTTCAGGATCGTCGCTCTGATACCATTTGTAACACCCCCATACTCCAAGTGCCTTACCAGGACCACTCAGGTATAAGGATGCTACCATCTCGGTTACCCGAGGCAATGATATTCATAAGACAATAAAGAAACATATTTAAAGGTAAATAGTTTAAGTGATTACATGATCAAAACCAAAACTAATAAACTGAAATACAACATTCTCAAACGGTCTACTGCTAAAACTATCAAAGCTATAAGACACCGTCTGACACAGCGGAAGACTTCTAACTGCCACGTGATGACTCATCCCAGCTATCCCATACGTGTCATATCATACCTGCTCAATAACTGCTCACCACCCCCGAATGGATCACCACGGTTTTTAAAACATTTAAACGGGGTCAGTACAATCACACAATTCAATATATCAACGATAAGATAAACAGACAGCTTAACAGTCACACACACACACAACCACACCAATCCCAACAATCTCAATCACCGACTGTCCACTGGACCAGCCCTGCCAGTGGGGGACCGCAGCCGTACCCACCAAATCCCCGCTCCACATAGTGAGCGATAACCCTGTCCATTAATGTGCACATCCCCTTCCGTGGCGGGTTCCACGAAGGGCGAAACTAGGGCGTGAAGCCACTCCCGCAAGTGACTCCACTCAGCCGAGAACGCATCTCGAGAACCAGAGACAACAATCACAATCACAACCGTCACAACACAATTACGATATTAATCAATAATCACAATCAACCACCGTCACAACACAATTACGATATTAAACAATCAATCTCAACACATCAACAATCATCCCATTATGGGACTAATACTGAGTAGGAAATCCTACCTGGAAAGCAACACAATCATCAGACAATCTAGCAGCTGTCTCAAAACCTCTCCTTTACAAATCCTTCTCCTATCACATAATCACATAATCACAATCTAACCTTATCAAATCATAAAAACCCCCAATCCCAAAATTAGGGTTTAACGAAACTTGACGAAATACTATAAAATTGGTATGCAGATCTTACCCTCGACGCAAGGATCACAAAGGTGTAAAGAACGATGAAATCCGACCTCTCAAGCTCCGGGATTTGTCAACAACACGGATGAATGCGAAGAACGTAACTTGAATCTCCCTTTTAATGTTATTAGGTTTGTAAAGGTGTATTATGAAAGTGACGGAATGATTTATATATTAATCCGTGTTATTAACAAAACCCGTCGAATTATCACCCCGTAAACCGGCTACTCGATCGAGTACCCAAGGATACTCGATCGAGTACCCCCCTACTCGATCGAGTACCCCAGCTACTCGATCGAGTACCCAACAGGTCAGAAACTTTTCTAAAACGCAACTTACCCTTACTCGACAGAGTAAGGCCTACTCGATAGAGTACCCCAAGACTTATAAATACGGAGTATTACATAGGAGGTCAGAGAGGGTTAGTCGTCAGCCTGATAGATACCTTGGTATTATCGAGGAAGATGGTGACTATGAGGTTTTACTTTTAGAAAGTGATGAACCAAAGACCTATAAAGCAGCTATTATGAGTTCTGACTCTAAGCTATGGCTCGAAGCCATGCAATCCGAAATGGATTCCATGTACGATAATCAGGTATGGGACCTGGTTGATTTACCTAAAGATGTTCGACCTCTTCAGTGTAAGTGGATATTCAAGATTAAAATCGGCATGGATGGACATAAAGATGTCTACAAAGCTAGATTGGTTGCAAAAGGTTTCACTCAGGTTCATGGTTTACACTATGATGAAACTTTTGCACCAGTTGCTATGCTTAGTTCTGTTCGGATAATGTTAGCGATTGCTGCATTTCATGATTATGAGATATGGCAAATGGATGTCAAAACCGCTTTCCTGAACGGGTTTCTGGAAGAGGAAGTGTTCATGACACAACCTGAGGGTTTTGTGGATCCTAAAAATCCTAACAAAGTATGCAAACTTAAGAGATCCATTTATGGTGTTAAGCAAGCGTCAAGGAGTTGGAATCATCGTTTTGATCATGTTATTAAACAGAATGGTTTTTCTCGAAGTGTTGAGGAACCATGTTTATACATGAAGTTTAGTGGGAGTAAAGTTGTTTTCTTACTTCTTTATGTGGACGACATATTACTCATTGGGAATGATGTTGATATGCTTGCTTCTGTTAAGAAGTGGTTGGGAAATCACTTTCAAATGAAAGATTTGGGAGAAGCTCAGCGCATCTTGGGTATTCGGATCTATAGGGATAGATCCAATAGGATATTAGCATTGAGTCAAGAAGCATATATCGATAAGATTCTTGACCGATTCAATATGAAAAACTCCAAGAGAGGTTTTCTACCCATGGGCAGTGGGATCACTTTGAGTAAGTCATAGTGTCCTACTGAGCCTAAGGATATTGAACGCATGAAATCGATTCCCTATGCTTCCGCTGTTGGATCGATCATGTATGCTATGATGTGCTCTCGTCCTGATGTCTCATATGCTTTGAGTATGACGAGTCGTTTTCAGAAAACTCCAGGTGAGAGTCACTGGATAGGCGTCAAGAATATTCTGAAGTACTTGAGAAGGACTAAAGACTCATTCTTAGTGTTTGGAGGAGAATCTGAATTACGTATAAGAGGTTATACGGATGCAAGTTTCCAAACCGATAGGGATGATTTGAAATCCCAGGCTGGTTTTGTCTTTTTGTTGAACGGAGGGGCGGTTTGCTGGAGAAGTTTTAAAGAGTCTGTGAGTACTGATTCTACAACGGAAGCGAGTACATTGCGGCCTCGAAGGCTGCAAAGGAATTTTGTGTGGATTAGGCAATTTTAGAGGGGTGAAAGTAGTTCCGACCGCCGAGGATCCTGTCACTTTGTATTGTGATAACAGTGGGGCTATTTTTCAAGCAAAAGAGCCCAAGTCTAGTAACAAGTCTAGACATGTACTTAGGAAATTTCATGTAATTAGAGATTTAATCGAAAGGAAAGAAATTACAGTTTGTAAGGTTGGGACAGCTGACAACATCGCTGATCCTTTAACCAAACATTTGTCTCAAGCTAAACATGATAGTCATGTAGTTTCGATGGGGTTCAGACGAATGCCAGAACTGTTGTAAATTATATGATATGTAATAATCAAATATTGTATTTATTATTTCATATCTGATAAGTTGCATTTAACGTTATATTCAGTTTTATGTCTGAATTTATATACTTTGTTTTCTCCAAATAGGTTGTAAAGACAATGTCGCACCCTATTAAGTGAACTGGATTAACATTGTATTTGGTCCCTAGTTACTTAATGAGGTGACGTCTCGGAGTGACTAGATTGTAAGGCGATAGATGACAGGTTCGACTGTCATATGGTCATAGTGATGACTAGTCGATTACATAGGCATATTGTGTGACAATTTGTCGGACAGTGACCGTTTATAGAGTCCTTTTGTTGCTAGGTCGTGGCGAGGACTTCTATTTATTCCTTCGAGTCAATTCTTTAGACTAGTGACTATTTGTCTGAGTTGGTACTGTTTTCCGGTGGCTTTGGTTTTTGTTCTAGGTCGCACCGTAAAAGGAGGCCGATGAGCATTTACTGGGTCATTGTGATCTGTATCGAATGAAGAAAATAGGTCAACGGGATTGTCCTTTTAAGTCATATTTTATCTCAAGGCCACTCGAGGAGAGATGACTGTGAACGCGTGGCCACGCTCGAATGAGATCTATAGTAGATTATCCGGTCAGACAGTCATTCTCCTGCTCGAGGAAACCACTTTATGATATGATCACGTGCAAGAACGACCTGAAAGACATCTTGCATTGAGTGGGAGATATGATCACAAGGGTGTGAACAAATGATAAACAATACTAGGGTGTCATGGGATCATAGGGGAATCATGGTAAAAAACCATAAATGAATCATATAGATGCAAGCAATTATTATTGATGGAATCAAGTTAGTGTATCTCTTACGATTTCTTGGGGAAACTTAGGTCTCGGAGCCGAGTCAGTCAAGACTTTACAACACCTACAAGTCGACTTGGTTTTCCCTATTCATGGTGAGATAACATAAATGAGTCCTAGGAATGTTTGGGTCCCGGAGCCGAGTCAGTCAAAACCGTACAACAGTTAAAAGTCGACTTAATTCTTCATAATCAACAATATGCATGGTCTAACTGTTGGAATATGTGTCCTCCGACAATTATGCGATCACAACTGTCGATCATGATGATCACATGTTTAAATCTCATTTTAAGAATACATGTGGGATGTAATATTTTACAGTCAACTGGTCTACACATATCGGTAATGATTGGCTGACTAGAGTTTGACATTACTATCGTGCGACGGTGGTGATCAGTTGATCCCCTTAGGTCATACCTAAAGGGTGACACTCTTAATTGGTTATTTAATTGATCGTATGTCGATACGGGTTAATTAAACTTTTTAAAATTGACGGACGATTTTGTGAGTATAATTGACGTGTCTTATTGTAATTCAATTAAATAAGATACGGTCTAAGTAATCAAATTGTTTTATTACTGAGATTAAATTATTGTTTACGAAACAGTTGAAATTGAATGAATAATTTATTATAAATACAAGACGTTGTGATTTATATTTCAATAAACCGTTCTGGTACAAGTAATTACGAACTACTAGTCGATTTTGTATATGACATATTTTTATTAGTATGTTTATTTTTAATGTATTAAAAATACATAAATGTGAGACATAAACATGTAACATGTTACATATGATATTGTGACAAAATTGACAAAGATAAAATGGAACCCATTTTATCTTACATTGTACCGAAATTATATGGGTGTTTATGGTTTTGTTGTGTTTTAAATTTAAATAAGAAAAGCACATATGATTACACTACTTCTAGCTATGCATGCCTAATTGCTTTTGTGAAGAGCATCTTGGCCATGCATTGGCTCCTTTTCTTTCCCCCACTCGGTTTCCACCTAGAAGAAACAAGAGTATTTCTTCTATAATTATTCTACTTTTACACTACATAATTTTCTAGTGTAATTTTTATTCTACTCTCTAATATTACTAGAACTTAGAGATAGAAAATAATCCATTTTTATCCCCTTCTCTTGGCTGAAAAACAAGAGAGCAAAATAATATTTTGGGTCAATTTTTATGCAAGATTAATAATATTACTAGTTCATAGTATTGTTAATTATTAAGAGTTACACCTTGGGTATTCACTTTTGGGAGGGATTCTTATTTGGATCCTTTGTTCATCCATATAAGGAAGCTCAAGAACAGATGAGAAGGAGAACTCATTTGTGCCCAAAATCCGAAACTACAATAGTAAGAAGTTACGCTTTCTTCTCAATTCTTATTCAAGTTTGCATGCATAAGATCTAGCTTTTATTTTATGACTAAATAAATCTTTTCATATATGAATATGTATATTAATGAGATTAATGAATTCTAACAAGTGGTATCAGAGTCTTAGGTTGTTTGCATGCAAATCGGTTTATAGTTTTTCCGAGTTATATGATTAACATACAAAACTAATTAATTTGGATTTATGAAGATAATCCTTAAAATAAATTTGCATGTTAAACGTTTCTTGTCCTAAGTGATTTGTAGGACATTTTGGTTTATTTATGAAGTTTATTGTTCATTTTATATAATATTGGCATTAAAATGTGATTTTTATGATAAAAATGTCATTTTTGGACGAAAAATAGCTAAACTTCGATTTTTTCAGTGATTTTTGGATATGTTTTCACATATAATATCTACTGATGGCCTGTAAATTTTCATGTCGAAATGAGTTGTTTTGCTCGAAGTATGGATTTTTCAAATTAAAATCGTATTTAAATGGGTAAATAGGTTAATATGAGTAATATTTCGAATCTGGTCATGAAAATTTAGTATATTGTCACATGCAATTTTACAAGATGTGTGTAAAATATTTGGCTATAATGAAGTCTTTATGCATGATTTATGAATTTTTGAAGAAAAATAACATAAATAGTGACTATAATTAGTAATAATGCTAAAACATACTTCATGACTAAAGGAAAAACGTAACATGTTGCATTTTATCATATATTTCAGATCTAAAAGTGAAAAGTTGATAAAAATAATTTTTCTCATATTTTTATGGTCATATTTGTTAAAACCGATAAACCGCAACATTGTTTTTCACGATAAATTTTCGAAATTTTTAACCTAAGTTTTTGAATATTATGAGTGTCATGGTATTTTCCCAGAATGTTCACGAGTTAAAATTTCAAATTTTGAAATTATTTGAAATTTTTATGATTTAATTTGAAGTTTATAGTATTTTTGTAATTTTTAGGTCAATTTATGAACAATATTAAGAAAACAAGTTTAATTATTGTCAAATGTTAGTGGAGACTAATTTTGAGTCCTAAGATGGTTAGGGTAATTCACTTGTACATAAATATGAATTTAAGTAATTATTGTGATTTTTAAAAAGTTAAATCACGCAAATCCGTAAAAACCGATTAATATACGATATTGGCTTTTTAAAGGCGATTTAGCATAAAATCGAGCATGTTCATACATATTATAATGCTGCATTTTATTTATGATTGTCATATTTTAATTTTATGTAATTTTTGAATTATGTAATTTTACTTAGTATGGCCTTAGTTTTAATTAGTATTACCCGAAATGTATGGGAATATCGATTCTGTGACACCCCGCGATAAAGCTGAAATTACAACTAATAAATTAAAGCTGAAATTAGTGAGGTTTTGAAACCTTTTAACACTACTAGTTAAAGAATAGCACGCGGGTGCCAAAAAGAAAAGGAAACAAATGGTAAAATAGACCAATATAGGTTATTACAACCCAAGTCTAGAAAGCGGGGAAAAGATATCCCACGAATAAACAAATAAAGGGTTTGTAACTAGCAAACTAAGGTCCAAGGGTGTAGTTCTCGCTAGCCCACACGTCTTCCCCATGTAAGCATCTTCACCACCTGTCATTCATGTAAACATGAACGCCACAGTCAGTGGGGAGTAACTCAAGGTTCTCCCAGCCACAATATGTCGAAATGCAAGTAAACAACCACTTAAGTAAACATATTGATCATGCATCATATAAACAATAAGGACAAGAGGATATAATTGATAATCATGATGAAACATGCATAATACTTTCTTAATAGAATAGGCATGAAATATGAGAATGAGTATGCAATCAAGGAAATAGAATAATCAAGTCAACCAACTCATATTGACACGACTCAACAAGTGTAAGACCGACACAAAGTGTAGACGGAGTATCCGGCTCAGAGGCTACCTTTAAAGCATGTCCGAGATACAACACACAAGACTACATCCTAGACTCCAACCTCCTGGTAGGACGACGATCATAATACGGTCCTAGTCTAAACCTGGATCCAGACTCTCGGGATGGACGTCACCCGATTCGACATGCGGTGACCTATCCGCATCCAAGACTCGAAACATGGCACACAGTCCGTAACCAAAGGTCGAGTAACCCCAAATCGGAAACATGGCACACAGTCCGTAACCAAAGGTCCGAAGAGGCGGAAGGATAACCTAATCCGGAAACATGGCACACATGTCCGTAACCAAAGTTCCGAAAGGGTAAATAAGGAATGTCAAGTCGTCACACAATGTAAAATGTCACACTTGAGTCACAATGAGAATAAGAATGATAATGCAAACATCATATGAGATCTTTAATGTCACATTCATACTCATGGCTTGCATCTCACCATGAGTACAAATGGGAACATTAATCCCAACGATCATATCGCAACTAGAGGGATTATAGCTCACCCCTAGTATCCAATAGGACCAAGACTCTCACAACAGAACAATAGAAGGCATTATCAAGAATATGACCCTTCACAAATAACTATTTAATTATGATAACTCATACTTGTCTTATATTAATAGATATTCCATTTTATAATTTAACATGTCGGTTAAATAAAATATAACAAATGATAATGAATAATTTACGTTATATGAAATATACGGGATAAAATGTAAAATCCAACAAGTGAAACATACCGAGTCTAATCAAATAAACCACACGAATCCAATTAATTTAACATAACTAGCGCGACTAATTTAACATGACAAACCCAATTAGATAAGCATCACAAGCCCAACATTTCAAAACAAATGAGCCCACAAGAGAAGCCAAAGAAGCCCAACAAACCAAACTTAATGTATCCAACAATTAGAGCCAAAAGAGTCCATGTCGCCAAACCAAATGAACCCAACAACTAAATCAAGTGAGCACACAAAATAAATATGAGACGATATTAACGGATTACGTTATATAAAATATGAGACGGAAACTAAATAATTTAAATAAATTAAACTAGCGCCAAAACCATCCGTGAATACGACTCAAAGAAAAAATTGGTAGCACTCATACACGGCCCACCTCCGGCCCCACACGGCCTCGCCACCAGTCACCATTTCCACCCCAAAACAACCACCAAGACCTGTACACATAACCATCCACAAAATCGTGTAACAACCCTAACAAGACAAGATTAAAGCCGATGTATACACACGCATTTTTACGCTCATTACCCTTACAAATTAACCAACCTCTACTACTCTCTGTCCTGTCCCAACTACGCCCCAAAATGACCCGAAATAGGCCACCATTACGACCCAAGCTCTGCCAAAGTAAGTCACCTGCAAATAGTCACCCACGACATCCCAAAACATAGACCAAAACCGCGCCAAAACAGTCTCAAAACAGGCAGCGGCATCCCTCCACACGACCATCGCTTGACTGACCACAGCCACTATACACACCACCCTAGATTCCGTCACAAACAGTACAAAAGTCCTCTGCTTTCGCGTCTAAAACTGCCCAGAGACGAGTCATTATAAGACGACTTCTAAGACAAGTACAAGTCGAATTTTTCTTACTTAAAGTACTGATTTCAAGTGAAAATGAAGAGGAACTTCATAAAGCATAGATCTTTACCGCAGCTAAACATTCAGTACACGAATTTAGCATACAAAACGATGTAATAACAAGAAGTTTCGACAATTATCGAGTAACCTATCACCGTTACCTATTTTTGATCTCTGAAAGTCCAAGGAATCGCCCAAGGATGATCTTAACCCTAAAATAGCACAAAATAGCTCGAAAACCGCATCCTTTGAAAGACGGACGAAAAGAAACATGAAGAAAGTCCGGCTCTTTGTTACATACAGAGGAGGAGGACGAGATGAGGAAGCTATTGGTGTAAAATTTATCGAATTTGGTTGAGAAACGAAGGCGGGATCGGAGTTTGAATGGGGACGGAAATGGTGGCTGTGTTTCGTTGTTGTTGTTCTTTGTTTGTTCTTTGCGGTAGAAACGAAAAAGGAGAAGGGGAAATGAAGGGGGTGGGTCATCCGGGTAGAGTAGTGTAATAACACAAATATAATAATAATAATAATATATAATATCATATACTAATATATAAATGTAGAGTGTGGGGTGGATAGGGGTGTGTGTGTCGACATACGGTTGGTCCGTATTTAGATAAGATTCCTAATTTAAATGTGACGGTCTAAGTTAGACGGATTTTTAAGACATAAATTATTATTATCCGACCAAAATGCGAATAAATATATTCTTATAAAAATCATGCCTCAAAATATAATTTAATAATACGTATTTTTATAAAAATGAGCTTTTATATAATACGTTTATAAAAATTGTGTTTGACATAAAATTAATTAAATTGAATAATTCAAAATTATAAAATAAAGTAGTCAAACGGTTTAATAAATTTTAAATGTCAAAATAGAAAATTCGCGGGTGTTACAATCACCCCATCTTTTAAAAAGTTTCGTCCTCGAAACTTGAAGGTAGAAAAGAAAGGTTATAAAATAAAACTGAACTTTTAAAGTTGGTAACCAAAACATTAAAAGGTTACTTATCGTAAGAATTAAAATTGTTTCAAAAGTTTCAAATAAAATTTTACGACAGAACCCGATCGAAAATTAACTTATTTGCATAAATCAAAATCAAAATACTTTCAAAAACATTAATGAAGAGTTCTCAAAAGTGTAAGTCTCATTCATGGAACGAAATTGCTCTTGTCGTGCACACAAGAACGCTTACTTTCCAAGTCAAAGACAAATTTAAAACAAAAATCATTCGCCGACAAGTGTAGAACAAGTTATCAAACGTCTCCAATAACGAGTTCTAACATCCGGTCAACGTCAAAATCAAAAGAGAAAGGCAATTCACTCAAACTTTCCTTTGCAAAAGCCAAAATGGAAATAAAAGTTTCACTTTCAAACTCGAAACGGAGTCAAATTCTTGAAAATATAGTATTAACTTTGACAAAGGAATCATAAATAGATCAAAGTTAACAGAAATTGGTTAAAAATTCAAAGAAATACCAGGTTTAGCAATTAAATTAATGATAAATAAGCTTATATTCAAAGAACAAATAGAAAACGGAATCAAATTTTCATTTTCAAATCCTTAAGATAGGTAAGGTTTTTTAAAAGTAACATCAACTTTTATCAACGAATCAAAACTGATAGCTTGAAATATTTAGGAATTGTATGAAAAGAAAAGCAATTTAGACAACGTAAATACCAGGTACGCTAAGAGAGTCCAAACTTAACCAGCGAAAGAGCTATGATGAATTTCATAGGGTAAGAATTGATGTCAATTCCACAAGGATGTCAAAGATAGAGTTTCATAGGTTACCAACATCAAACTTAAGAGAGGAGTATGATGAAGCAAGGGAAAGAGCGGTATGAACGGTAACGCTTATGGTCAAAGAAGAAAGGAAATTAGACAAAAAGGAAACGCCAGGTACTCAAATCTCAAATAACAACATCAACCTAAGCGGTTCCGAAAACTTCCTAACAACAAAACTTATGACCACATCACTCCCAAGGATTCCTTCAAAACACTTATGTTACTTCATCCTAAGTCATTTCCTGAAAAAAGGTACTTCACAATAAGTGTGATTTCATCCCTCTAAATCCTCACACATCTATAAACCACCTCCACTAGATCAAGGTCAAAGCTACTAAAAGAGTTACACTCATAACCAACCATCGACCACTATGAGTTCTCACTATGGTAAAATTCTTAATCACAGATCAAAATTCCAAGTTCTTTATGCTTTCTAACATTCCAAACAAAATCTTATTCACACTCGAATATACAATCACACTGGTCACATTCCCCAAATTATAAAGACCACCAACCAAAAGGTAAATAGGTTTGTCAGACAACTTTTCCTAATCGACTTAACTCAAGTCCCACTAATCCAATTTCGACGAAATCAAGGTTCACCAAGAAACCTCAAAGAGCATCTCACTCACTCTAAAACGTAGCCAACGACGCCATCACTCCACTAGGGAAACAAAGAGTAATAACCAGGTCCGGAAATGATAGAAAATTTCAAAAGGGATATATGAACATGTCAAGATGTGATATTAAAGGAGTCAAATAATAGAGATAACTAGTTAACACCAGTAAGAGATATTAAAATTAGGGAGGTATTCAAGACAATGAAATGACAAGTAAACTTTTATACTTAAGAATTAAATCCAACCAAGATATGAACAAAGGGAAGGAAAACGATTAATGGTACGAAGGAGGATTTTAAGGCTTAAACTATACGCTTCCTAAGACTTAAGGTTCTCTCTAACAAGGTCACACTTATTAGGGTATTGTACCTTTATAACAAAATGACCAAATTCCATAACAAGGGTCAAGGTAAAATAAACGCTCGCTTAAGGGTTGATATTTCGGTTAGATACCTCTTCCACCTATCTTATCACATATTAGGATTTCCCTAAAGCAAATCTACCACTCAAGTATAAAAGCACCTCTTTATCTCAAGTACTTGACACAACCTCAAGGTTTTAAAAACCAAAGGATGAATTAACGAAGACTTCTCAACAAAATTCTTAAGGAACAACTAACATCAAATCACATCACCAATCTATACGGGATTATTAACATCTAAAAAATGGGTTTTCTTCCAAATTCATATCCTAAACTTATCCCATGTTTACTCCTAAAGTAACAAAGCTCAACCTACCAAACCTTTCAAATTCCAAAAGTAGACAACGAAGCCAAGTTCTATAACCCGAGTTACATAGGCAACTCATTCCTAATACAAAGAATCCACCAATCAATTATACTCACTTTGTCAAGGAACTAGGTATAAGAATCACTAAGTATGTCTCATCACATTACCTAAGTCTTTCTAACATCACGACCTCTCAAAACCAGGGTTAAGGGTCAAACACAAACAAACTCCCCAAAAGTCAAATTATCCAACCATGGTTAACATTCCACAAAGGAAAGAGTACTATCAAAAAGGCGTTAAGGGATGACAAGCAAGGACCAAAGCACAAGTTAGGAGGGTACAAGAGTAATTCCCAAGGAATGAGAAAAGAGAGTTTAGAAGAAGCAAACATTAAGAAGTAAAGAGCAAGCCAAGGTACATAAAGATGGAGGAAAAACTTCGAGGAAGAAGAAGCGTTCTTCAAAAGTTGAACAAATCTTCAATGCTCGACAATAGGCACCAAATCTTGATCTTCACACATGTAAGCTCACGGTCATTGATCCAAGGACACAACAATTATTAAATGACTATCAACAAACATGTTAGAACCTAACAAAGAGCAAGCACACTACAGACTACCACCTTAGGTCCTTAAGTCTACCCATCTCTCATTCATTATTCAAGGTCAAGCTCACATTTAAATTTGGGGTACACGTGTGTGCGTCGGGAGCAACATAGGCTCTGATACCAACTTTGACAACCCGCGATAAAGCTGAAATTACAACTAATAAATTAAAGCTGAAATTAGTGAGGTTTTGAAAACTTTTACCATTACTAGTTAAAGAATAGCACGCGGGTGCAAAAAAGAAAAGGAAACAAATGGTAAAATAGACCAATATAGGTTATTACAATCCAAGTCTAGAAAGCGGGGAAAAGATATCCCACGAATAAACAAATAAAGGGTTTCTAATTAGCAAACTAAGGTCCAAGGGTGTAGTTCTCGCTAGCCCACACGTCTTCCCCATGTAAGCATCTTCACCACCTGTCATTCATGTAAACATGAACGCCACAGTCAGTGGGTAGTAACTCAAGGTTCTCCCAGCCACAATATGTCGAAATGCAAGTAAACAACCACTTAAGTAAACATATTGATCATGCATCATATAAACAATAAGGACAAGAGGATATAATTGATAATCATGATGAAACAGGCATAATACTTTCTTAATAGAATAGGCATGAAATATGAGAAGGAGTATGCAATCAAGGAAATAGAATAATCAAGTCAACCAACTCATATTGACACAACTCAACAAGTGTAAGACCGACACAAAGTGTAGACGGAGTATCCGGCTCAGAGGCTACTTTTAAAGCATGTCCGAGATACAACACACAAGACTACATCCTAGACTCCAACCTCCTGGTAGGACGACGGTCATAATACGGTCCTAGTCTAAACCTGGATCCAGACTCTCGGGATGGACGTCACCCGGTTCGACATGCGGTGACCTATCCGCATCCAAGACTCGAAACAGGGCACACAGTCCGTAACCAAAGGTCGAGTAACCCTAAATCGGAAACATGGCACATAGTCTGTAACCAAAGGTCCGAAGAGGCGGAAGGATAACCCAATCCGGAAACATGGCACACATGTCCGTAACCAAAGGTCCGAAAGGGTAAATAAGGAATGTCAAGTCGTCACACAATGTAAAATGTCACACTTGAGTCACAATGAGAATAAGAATGATAATGCAAACATCATATGATACGGGATCTTTAATGTCACATTCATACTCATGGCTTGCATCTCACCATGAGTACAGATGGGAACATTAATCCCAACGATCATATCGCAACTAGAGGGCTTATAGCTCACCCCTAGTATCCGATAGGACCAAGACTCTCACAACAGAACAATACAAGGCATTATCAAGAATATGACCCTTCACAAATAACTATTTAATTATGATAACTCATACTTGTCTTATATTAATAGATATTCCATTTTATAATTTAACATGCCGGTTAAATAAAATATAAGAAATGATAATGAATAATTTACGTTATATGAAGTATACGGGATAAAATGTGAAATCCAACAAGTGAAACATACCGAGTCTAATCAAATAAACCACACGAATCCAATTAATTTAACATAACTAGCGCGACTAATTTAACATGACAAACCCAATTAGATAAGCATCGCAAGCCCAACGTTTCAAAAGAAATGAGCCCACAAGAGAAGCCAAAGAAGCCCAACAAACCAAACTTAATGTATCCAACAATTAGAGCCAAAAGAGTCCATGTAGCCAAACCAAATGAACCCAACAACTAAATCAAGTGAGCACACAAAATAAATATGAGACGATATTAACGGATTACGTTATATAAAATATGAGACGGAAATTAAATAATTTAAATAAATTAAACTAGCGCCAAAACCATCCGTGAATACGACTCAAAGAACAAATTGGTAGCACTCATACACGGCCCACCTCCGGCCCTACACGGCCTCGCCACCAGTCACCATTTCCACCCCAAAACAACCACCAAGACCTGTACACATAACCATCCACAAAATCGTGTAACAACTCTAACAAGACAAGCTTAAAGCGGATGTATACACACGCATTTTTACGCTCATTACCCTTACGAATCAACCAACCTCTACTACTCTATGTCCCGTCCCAACTCCGCCCCAAAATGACCCAAAACAGGCCACCATTACGACCCAAGCTCTACCAAAGTAAGTCACTTGCAAATAGTCACCCACGACATCCCAAAACATAGACCAAAACCGCGCCAAAACAGTCTCAAAACAGGCAGCGGCATCCCTCCACACGACCATCGCTTGACTGACCACAACCACTATACACACTATCCTATATTCCGTCACAAACAGTACAAAAGTCCTCTGCTTTCGAGTCTAAAACTGCCCAGAGACGAGTCATTATAAGACGACTTCTAAGACAAGTACAAGTCGAATTTTTCTTACTTAAAGTACTGATTTCAAGTGAAAATGAAGCGGAACTTCATAAAGCATAGATCTTTACTGCAGCTAAACATTCAGTACACGATTTTAGCATACAAAACGATGTAATAACAAGAAGTTTCGACAATTATCGAGTAACCTATCACCGTTACCTGTTTTTGATCTCTGAAAGTCCAAGGAATCGCCCAAGGATGATCTTAACCCAAAAATAGCACATAATAGCTCGAAAACCGTATCCTTTGAAAGACGGACGAAAAGAAACATGAAGAAAGTTCGGCTCTTTCTTACATACAGAGGAGGAGGAGGAGATGAGGAAGCTATTGGTGTAAAATTTATCGAATTTGGTTGAGAAACGAAGGCGGGATCGGAGTTTGAATGGGGACGGAAATGGTGGCTGTGTTTGGTTGTTGTTATTCTTTATTCTTTGTTTGTTCTTTGCGGTAGAAACGAAAAAGGAGAAGGGGAAATGAAGGGGGTGGGTCATCCGGGTAGAGTAGTGTAATAACACAAATATAATAATAATAATAATAATAATAATAATAATAATAATAATAATAATAATAATAATAATAATAATAATAATAATAATAATATATAATATCATATACTAATATATAAATGTAGAGTGTGGGGTGGATAGGGTTGTGTGTGTCGACATACGGTTGGTCCGTATTTAGATAAGATTCCTCATTTAAATGTGACGGTCTAAGTTAGACGGATTTTTAAGACATAAATTATTATTATTGCGGTCATTATTATTATCCGACCAAAATGCGAATAAATATATTCTTATAAAAATCATGCCTCAAAATATAATTTAATAATACGTATTTTTATAAAAATGAGCTTTTATATAATACGTTTATAAAAATCGTGTTTGACATAAAATTAATTAAATTGAATAATTCAAAATTATAAAATAAAGTAGTCAAGCGGTTTAATAAATTTTAAATGTCAAAATACAAAATTCGCGGGTGTTACAGATTCGGTTGTAATTATTGTGATCTCGTATCACCGTTTTGTAATTTAATAGATTTATTTTTATTTTAATTACAAACGTATAATAGGAAATTATATAATTCATATTGTAGTTTATTTATTCCGGAGTTCCTTGAAGACGGTGCCACTCAAGAAGGCGATCCATTAAAGAAAGTGTTGCCTTGAATTGCGTGCCAAGACCGAAGTTCAAGGGACCAAAGGAGTTGGTTTCCGAATTTGTAATAGTTTATTAGATTTACTATTTTAGGAAGGGCATACTAGGATTTTTTTTATGCTTTGCATTTCATTTATATGTTGCATGCATCGCTAAATCGCCATAACTAAAACATGCATTATCATTAATCGAGTTTATCGACCATGTCATTTACAATTATCGTAGTTCACCGCTTTAGTTCACTTAAAACGTGATAGATAATAAATTGACATGGCCTCTCGCTAAAATAAACAATTGAGACTTAGCCTTACCTAAAATTAGAAACCATGAAAACCTATTTCGTGAGGGAGTGCACTCGGCCTTACGGGGGTACAAACCTTGCTACGTAGGGGAAGTGGGTGATAAATGTCTACCCACCGAATTTATAAAGATAAGGGTTGTATTCGGCTTTACCGATGCCCAAGTTGATGTAAATTTGGATCATGGACACATTTATTCGAAATTTGGGTTGAACTCAACGAAAGTATTCTCGACGATTGCCGGATGTGTTTCGGGCTAAAGATAAATATTAATGTAATTTTATCGACCAAGAGTTCTAAAAGTAGAATCGATTAAAGAGTTAATCCACCGAGTTATATTGATAATGGTTTTATTTGGTTTTACCGATGCCCAAGTTAGTATGAATTTGGGTGTTGGAATCATTTATAATAGTTGGGTAGAGGTCACTATATAAATGCTCATATCTTGTTAATATTATTTACATGTATGATTAAAAATGACAATGTTAATATTTCCTTTTCCTCCATACTTGTAGTTCATTACAATGAATCCATCAAACGCTACTACACCGATAACTATTGAGTCTTGCCACAATGTTTTTGACGACGTTTGCTTCAACAATGATTTCGACACTACTAGAGAACTTTCTTTTGGGATAGGTTCGGATGGAAACATAAACTTCATAACTTCTTCTAGACCACCTACTACTACAAGATCTCTTGTGAGCCGATCTCAGGAAGACCGCCTCATAAAATCTATAGGATCTTTATCTTTGGAAGAGAAAGATGCCAAAACTAGTGGGAGCTCAATGTAACACCCCCATACTCCAAGTGCCTTACCAGGACCACTCAGGTATAAGGATGCCACCATCTCGGTTACCCGAGGCATGATAATCATAAGACAATGAAGAAACATACTTTATTAAATAAGTTTAAGTGATTACATTATAAAACCAAAACTAACAAAAGGAATTACAAGGTTCTCATACGGTCTCTGACTAAAACTATCAAAGCTACTAGACTTCGTCGACACAACGGAAGACTTCTAAGCGCCACGTGATGACTCATCCCACTGTCCGATACGCGTCATATCACACCGCTCAATAATCGCTCACCACCCCGAATGGATCACCACAGATTTTAAAACATTTAAACGGGTCGTACTAATCACACAATTCAATACATATATCAACAATAAGATAAACAGACAAATTGAATCACACACACACACACACACACCACCAACTCCCATCGTCTCAATACCGACCGTCCTTTGGACCAGCCCCGCGCGATGGGGGACGCAGCCGTTCCCACCTAAGCCCCGCTCATCGTACGAGCGATAACCCTGTCCCATTAATGTGCACATCCCCTTTCGTGGCGGGTTCCACGAAGGGCGAAACTAGGGCGTGAGATCACTCCCGCAAGTGACCCCACTCAGCCGAGAACGCATCTCGAGAGCCAAAGAAACCAATCACAATCACAATCACAATCACAATCACAATCACAATCACCATATTAAACAACTAACTACAGCACATCACCAATATCCCATTATGGGACTAATACTGAGTAGGAAATCCTACCGGATAGAACAACACGCAGACGGTATCTACAATTTGTCTCAAAACGCCTCTTCTATGAACTCTCCTCCTACCATACAACACATAGATACTACTATTCAATTACTATTCATAAAAACCCCCAATTCCTAAATTGGGGTTTCACTAATCTTAACAAAACATTATATAAATTACATTAAAAGCTTACCCTCGACGCAAGGAATCCAACGACACAAACTACGATGCAAATCGACCGTCTGAACTCCGGGAATTGTCAAGAACGCGATTAGGAAGAAGACAAGTTGCTTTCTCTCTTAAACAGGTTTTAGGTTTTGTAAAAAGTGATTTAGAACAAAGACGAATTGGTTTAAATACCTTAATCGCGTAATTAACAAAACCCGAGAAAACTCCCCCGTAAAACCGGACACTCGATCGAGTACCCAAGGTACTCGATCGAGTACCCCCCCACTCGATCGAGCACCCCAGCTACTCGATCGAGTACCCAACAGGTCAGAAACTATTTTATTTCGCAACTTGCCCTTACTCGACAGAGTAAGGGCTACTCGATAGAGTACCCCAAGACTTATAAATACGGAGTATTACAGTCTTCCCTCCTTAAAAGGAACTTCGTCCCCGAAGTTCAACCCATACATAAAAACAACCATACTGACTCGACCAAGACACAACAACTTAGCTAAGGACTCGAGAACTCGACCGAACATAGAACATGAACTCTTAACCCCCATTCTACCAACTATGTTTACTTCCACAACATGACTCACTATATCGTATCTACCACATATATATCTCTCACGACACCAACTCCACACATAATCAACTATCATCCTCTAATGCTGCTAGCTCCATAATATCATCAACTATCAACATCAACTATCAAACCCAATACCAAGACACTCATAGACATCAAACGGAATGTTACATTAAGACTGTAATACTCCGTATTTATAAGTCTTGGGGTACTCTATCGAGTAGCCCTTACTCTGTCGAGTAAGGGCAAGTTGCGAAATAAAATAGTTTCTGACCTGTTGGGTACTCGATCGAGTAGCTGGGGTGCTCGATCGAGTGGGGGGGGGTACTCGATCGAGTACCTTGGGTACTCGATCGAGTGTCCGGTTTTACGGGGGAGTTTTCTCGGGTTTTGTTAATTACGCGATTAAGGTATTTAAACCAATTCGTCTTTGTTCTAAATCACTTTTTACAAAACCTAAAACCTGTTTAAGAGAGAAAGCAACTTGTCTTCTTCCTAATCGCATTCTTGACAATTCCCGGAGTTCAGACGGTCGATTTGCATCGTAGTTTGTGTCGTTGGATTCCTTGCGTCGAGGGTAAGCTTTTAATGTAATTTATATAATGTTTTGTTAAGATTAGTGAAACCCCAATTTAGGAATTGGGGGTTTTTATGAATAGTAATTGAATAGTAGTATCTATGTGTTGTATGGTAGGAGGAGAGTTCATAGAAGAGGCGTTTTGAGACAGCTGTAGATACCGTCTGCGTGTTGTTCTATCCAGGTAGGATTTCCTACTCAGTATTAGTCCCATAATGGGATATTGGTGATGTGCTGTAGTTAGTTGTTTAATATGGTGATTGTGATTGTGATTGTGATTGTGATTGTGATTGTGATTGTGATTGTGATTGTGATTGTGATTGGTTTCTTTGGCTCTCGAGATGCGTTCTCGGCTGAGTGGGGTCACTTGCGGGAGTGATCTCACGCCCTAGTTTCGCCCTTCGTGGAACCCGCCACGAAAGGGGATGTGCACATTAATGGGACAGGGTTATCGCTCGTACGATGAGCGAGGCTTAGGTGGGAACGGCTGCGGTCCCCCATGGCGGGGGTCCGGTGGGTCGATCGGTATTGAGACGATGGGAGTTGGTGGTGTGTGTGTGTGTGTGTGTGACATTCAAATTGTCTGTTTATCTTATTGTTGATATATGTATTGAATTGTGTGATTAGTACTGACCTCGTTTAAATGTTTTAAAAACTGTGGTGATCCATTCGGGGTGGTGAGCGATTATTGAGCAGTGTGTGATATGACGCGTATGGGGACGGTGGGATGAGTCATCACGTGGCGATTAGAAGTCTTCCGCTTTGTCGACGAAGTCTAGTAGCTTTGATAGTTTTAGCTGTAGACCGTATGAGAACCTTGTAATTCCTTTTGTTAGTTTTGGTTTTATAATGTAATCACTTAAACTTATTTAATAAAGTATGTTTCTTCATTGTCTTATGATTATCATGCCTCGGGTAACCGAGATGGTGGCATCCTTATACCTGAGTGGTCCTGGTAAGGCACTTGGAGTATGGGGGTGTTACAAATGGTATCGAGCGACGATCTTGGAACTGTAACAAATGAACATAATGAACATAGGGAGTCTAATAAAATGAACCTGGTGTATGTGTAATGGGAGGAGTGATGCTAGGTTTTGGGTGAGTAGGCGCCCTCACTTCAAAATCTTGGCCCCATGATACTTAAGCAAGTCACATGGTATGGGAACGTGGAGTCCGTGGGTATATGTGTGACGTGTATGTTAATTGTGTTGTATATGGTTTGTTGAAAGTATGTTGCATGATAGTTGGTTGACATGTTGGTTGGAATCGTTGAAAAAGTATATGAGAATGATGAATGATATGGTAGAAAAAGAATGTAGTTCGTATATGATGATGTGTGATGAAGTGGATTTGTAATGTTGTTGTATTAGCAACATGGAAATAGGATTTGTAGTGTATGGGTGTGGTTTGTGTTATGAAAAGTTATGAAAATTTAAAACATGCGAGTAATACATGATTGAAAGTTGAATGTTATATGAGCATGATAGGTGGTAATGTTTGACTTTTGGTAAGTAGTAACATGAAGAATAGAGGTTCAATGATATGTGTTTTGTATAACGAATTGGATGAAAAGCATGATGGTTGTTTATAACGTGGCACTTAATAACACGAAGTAGATTATTTTGTTGATTGTATGAGGAGTCGCGCAGATTTGAATGCGTAGTTGTAATCATAATGTTGAAATAATAATGAATGCATAGTACGTTAGGGTATGTGAGATAACATGCGGGTAGTATTCACGAAGTCTGCATGACTCGATCGAGTGGGTTTGATTCGATCGAGTGGGTACTTGTCGTTATTTTGACCAGAATCGTGTTTTGGGCACTCGATCGAGTACCTCGGGCACTCGATCGAGTATGGGGTCACTCGATCGAGTAGCCGGGCTACTCGGTCGAGTAAGTCGAGAGATCGAAGGTCTATTTGGGTTACGGAGTCGGGGCACTCGATCGAGCATGTTGGGCACTCGATCGAGTAGCCTCAACTCGATCGAGTAGGTTCGGGTACTCGATCGAGTGGGGTCTGTGCAGGTCATATGCGTATTTTGGTCGTATGTTTGTCTTTTGACATTCGTTGCATATTACGTTTAATTCAAAGGTGTTGTATTACTTCTTTATGCATTGTTTTACGTATGTGTTGGTCCGAAGCGTAAGTTACCCAATCTTATGTTGTAAAGAGTGGCACTATGATGAGTATGAGTTCGGTGGGGAGGACATGAATTATGAGTGATTATGATAGATGGTGGAAAAAGAAAAGGAAGATTGGTATAGTTTATTGAGGCAAGGCGCACGTTTTGCGAGACGGGATGAGTGATATGATTGTGTGTTGAGTAATGTAGAAATAAGTGAATATAGACAAGGGATGATGTGAGTATAATGAACGTGAGAATGAAAAGATTGAAAGTAAGAATGTGGATAGTGGCGGGTTGAGATGTGTAAAGAGTTATGGAGGGAAATGGTTAGGAGTCGTGTGGGTTATGGATTTAGGTAGTGAAAGTTCGTTTAAAGGGGTTGAGAAGAGTAATATATAGTGAACTTTGTGGAGACATGTCGCGAGGTGTATTTATAGACAGTGAGTGAGTTTGGGAGGTTTATTAAAAGATGAAACTACTGTGTGAGTTCCTTGGGTAATTGGCGGTATGAAAGGAATTTTGATTTCTAGAGATGTAAGAAGGAGATGCAATTGTTGAACAAGAACGTTGATTCTATGGATGTATTAGTGGCAAGGGTGATTGATGACATAATAAGAGAATATTTGTGGTAAGAAAGAGGGAGATGATATCGATATAAAATAATGGGATTTGAGTTTTGGAGCGATGAGAAGGTAATTGGTGCACAAAAGGGTTAGATAGAAGTAATAAGGAGTTGAGCTATTAAATTGGTATTATTGGGTGTAAAGAGAAAAGAAGGATAAAAGTAAGCTGAGGAAAATGTTCACCGGAGTTATGTGATGTAAAGGTAAGGAATCATCGAAATGTGTGATAGTATCACGAAGATGTTAGCTGAAGGTTATATAGGAGTTTCAGGACAACATGATTGATAATGAGTTTCGAGGAATTAAGGAAAGTAAGAAGTTAGAAGAATATCTGCATAATATGAGATTTTGGTGGAGAAATGGACGATGATTCAATTAAGGAAAATATTGGGAAGAACGTTGAGATAATTTTGTTCATGGATTCGATGTTCGTTGTTTGGGATGTTAACCAAAGATAGAAAAGAAATCATGATATTTAGAGATGAGTGAAGAGGTTTGATGTCCGGACAGTGGTAGTGTTATGGTCTTTGACTAGTGGTTAAGGGAAAGTGTATATTAGAAAAGTGGCAATTCTAAAGAGGCTGATTTTGTAAAGACTGAATTGATAAAAGTATGGTTGTCAGGAAGTATAAGACATAGTCTTAGGAGGTGGTTTCTCATAATGAGTGTTAGCTGTATGGTTATGTATGGCGAAGGTCTTTGGTGATGCGAATGGAAGAATGTGATGAGGGGCATGCGAGTTAAGCTCGGACAGCAGGTAACCTTTGTTGAGTGGTAACTTACGTGGTCAGGATTGACTAGTTGGTTGTGATTACGGGTCTATGATATGTGTAAATGTTTGTGTGAGGTTCGGACCTCACAAGAAGTGGTATGGTGTGATAATTATAAAGTTATTTTATGAATGTTTCGTAATATATATATGTTGGACACGGTAGTTTAATTGAATGATATCCAAAAAGGTAATAATTTGATTAATTTGACATGGCTAGTTATAATTTTATGTGTATTAATAACACACGTGTATTCCGTAAAATGGTAGAGATGATGTTCATAAGATGCTTATCTGTTATTTCATATAATATGTTGCGTTGTGATAGAGTAAAGTGGATTGGAGTAAGTTTCCTTGTCCGAAAGGTTATTTCCGAGGCAGTATTTATGGAATCGTATGTAGTTGTGATGTCTATCGATGTGGTTGTGTTGCCTCGGGTGGTGATCCGGGCTCGATATTTAGTGTTGTGATGCGGGTATTTTCGCACTACGGTGTGGCTGTTGGTGGCGGTGTTGTGATGCCGTCACCGGTTGTGGTGGAGTAGGCGGGATGTTTATGATTCGAGTTTTCGAAAGTACATACCAGTTATACATGGATTGTTGTTTTGTTTGATGTTGCTCTCTACGAGTTTCAGTTTGTGCTGATAGACAGTTGTCTTGCTTATTTATGTTTTCGTTACTAGGTTAAGTTGGGAATGAGGTAGAGTATGATGTGAAATAGAGTTGTATATGTTTCGTTGTTGTCATGGGATAGTGATAATCTGTTGATGGGACGCGGTTGTGAGAGGTTGTTACGGTAATGTTGATCTTGTTTTGGATGAGACATCGGTAGACATGGTAATGGGAAATGATTCGTGGATCATGTGTTGTAATGAGCTGAAAGCGGCAGGTAGTTCATAATCTTTTGTTGAGACAAAGTGAGTGTGGGGTGTTGGGGAAATTAGTGTCATGTTAAGTTGTGTATGAATTTTGCGGTAATGAAAGAAAGAACTTGAGGATCTAGTGTGCGTGTACGTAACGAGTGCGGATTGTGAGTTATGCTTACGGAAGATAAGTGCTTTACATAGCGAGATCTTTGGTTTGCGGTGATAATGGAGAGTTAGTATGGTGATTTTGCTACGAGCCTTATGGTATAGGTTAGGGGTGTGCAAATTGATTTGAAGTATGAGAACTGTTGAAGTAAGAGAGCCTTGAGAAATAGGAGTGATTATGGAAATGAGGTTATAGGCAGTTATCTTTGACATAGGGTGGTGATGAGGATAATGAGATAATATAGCTAAGGGTTTAGTATTAGCGAGTTACGAGGACGTAACATTTGTCTTAAGAGGAGTAGGATGCAATAAAAGAGAGTTTCATGGTGGTGCATGCGGTAATATAATTGGAAGTAGAGTGTTAGCGTAGC
The DNA here is from genome assembly GCF_048544455.1 of Silene latifolia. Classification (NCBI taxonomy): domain Eukaryota; kingdom Viridiplantae; phylum Streptophyta; class Magnoliopsida; order Caryophyllales; family Caryophyllaceae; genus Silene; species Silene latifolia. Next base: position 197,009,617 of record NC_133534.1, read on the forward strand.
GTAAAGGAGGGATTTGTTTTGTGGACAATACTTATAAAAGGGCCATGGCCGTGCTCGTAGTAGTGTGATGCTTCAGAGTGGGGGAATATTTTATATAATGTTAACAGTTGGAGGATGATGTTATGAGTGTGAGTAAACTTCGAGGACGAAGTTCCTTTTAAGGGTGGTGGAATGTAACATTCCGTTTGATGTCTATGAGTGTCTTGGTATTGGGTTTGATAGTTGATGTTGATAGTTGATGATATTATGGAGCTAGCAGCATTAGAGGATGATAGTTGATTATGTGTGGAGTTGGTGTCGTGAGAGATATATATGTGGTAGATACGATATAGTGAGTCATGTTGTGGAAGTAAACATAGTTGGTAGAATGGGGGTTAAGAGTTCATGTTCTATGTTCGGTCGAGTTCTCGAGTCCTTAGCTAAGTTGTTGTGTCTTGGTCGAGTCAGTATGGTTGTTTTTATGTATGGGTTGAACTTCGGGGACGAAGTTCCTTTTAAGGAGGGAAGACTGTAATACTCCGTATTTATAAGTCTTGGGGTACTCTATCGAGTAGCCCTTACTCTGTCGAGTAAGGGCAAGTTGCGAAATAAAATAGTTTCGACTGTTGGGTACTCGATCGAGTAGTGGGGTGCTCGATCGAGTGGGGTACTCGATCGAGTACCTTGGGTACTCGATCGAGTGTCCGGTTTTACGGGGAGTTTTCTCGGGTTTTGTTAATTACGCGATTAAGGTATTTAAACCAATTCGTCTTTGTTCTAAATCACTTTTTACAAAACCTAAAACCTGTTTAAGAGAGAAAGCAACTTGTCTTCTTCCTAATCGCGTTCTTGACAATTCCCGGAGTTCAGACGGTCGATTTGCATCGTAGTTTGTGTCGTTGGATTCCTTGCGTCGAGGGTAAGCTTTTAATGTAATTTATATAATGTTTTGTTAAGATTAGTGAAACCCCAATTTAGGAATTGGGGGTTTTTATGAATAGTAATTGAATAGTAGTATCTATGTGTTGTATGGTAGGAGGAGAGTTCATATAAGAGGCGTTTTGAGACAGCTGTAGATACCGTCTGCGTGTTGTTCTATCCAGGTAGGATTTCCTATTCAGTATTAGTCCCATAATGGGATATTGGTGATGTGCTGTAGTTAGTTGTTTAATATGGTGATTGTGATTGTGATTGTGATTGTGATTGTGATTGTGATTGTGATTGGTTTCTTTGGCTCTCGAGATGCGTTCTCGGCTGAGTGGGGTCACTTGCGGGAGTGATCTCACGCCCTAGTTTCGCCCTTCGTGGAACCCGCCACGAAAGGGGATGTGCACATTAATGGGACAGGGTTATCGCTCGTATGATGAGCGGGGCTTAGGTGGGAACGGCTGCGGTCCCCATCTGGCGGCGGTCCAAAGTGGACGGTCGAGTATTGAGACGATGGGAGTTGGTGGTGTGTGTGTGTGTGTGTGATTCGGTTCATTTTGTCTGTTTATCTTATTGTTGATATATGTATTGAATTGTGTGATTAGTATTGACCCCGTTTAAATGTTTTAAAAACTGTGGTGATCCATTCGGGGGTGGTGGCGATTATTGAGCGAGTGTGATATGACGCGTATGGGGACGGTGGGATGAGTCATCACGTGGCGGTTAGAAGTCTTCCGTCGTTTGTGTCGACGAAGTCTAGTAGCTTTGATAGTTTTAGCTGTAGACCGTATGAGAACCTTGTAATTCCTTTTGTTAGTTTTGGTTTTATAATGTAATCACTTAAACTTATTTAATAAAGTATGTTTCTTCATTGTCTTATGATTATCATGCCTCGGGTAACCGAGATGGTGGCATCCTTATACCTGAGTGGTCCTGGTAAGGCACTTGGAGTATGGGGGTGTTACACTCAAGCAATCAAGTTCTTGCTTCCAAGGGCAAAAGGTTCAAGAAGAAGGGAAAGAAAGGGAAAAACTTCAAACAAGCTGAAGATGAGTGCCATTATTGCTATGGCATGGGACATTGACTTAGGAATTATCCCGTATATTTGCGAAATATAAGGGAAGGAATCATTGTTCCAAAAGGTAAAATTCCTAAGGAAATTTATGTTATTGATGTAAATTATACTTCCACTACGACATGGGTACTGGATACCGGTTGTGGTTCTCACCTTTGTAATCATTTACAGGGGTTAAGAGACGTGAAGAGGCTTAGCAAAGAAGATGTGGATCTACGCCTTGGAAATGGAGCTCGAGTAGCGGCCGAATCCAAGAGAACTTATGTATTAGCTTTTCCTAATGGATTTGAGTTGTATTTACATAATTGTTTTTATGTGCCTACACTTTCTAAAAACATTATTTCAATCGCTATGTTGGATATGGACGGTTTTTGTTTTGTCATTAAAAACAATCGTTGTACTATTTCAAGGAACGACTTGGTTATAGGCCAAGCTCCTTACATTAATGGCATTTACATTTTAGAAACCTCGAATCCGACTAATGACATCTACAACATTCAATCAAAGAAACTCAAATCAAGTGATCCAAATGAATCGTTCATTTGGCATTGTCGATTAGGTCACATAAACGAGAATCGCATCAAAAGATTAATTTCGACTAATGTGATTACACCATTTGATTATCAATCATATGGAACATGCGAATATTGCCTTCTTGGCAAAATGACTCGTAATCCTTTTAGCGGTAAAGGAACTTGAGCAAGTGAACTATTGGGACTCATACATACCGATGTGTGTGGACCAATGAGTATCACCGCTCGAGGAAATTATGACTACTTCATCACCTTCACCGATGACTTGAGGAGATATGGGTATATCTATTTAATGAAGCATAATAGTGAAGCTTTTGAGAAATTCAAGGAATTTCAAAATGAAGTAGAGAACCAATTGAACAAAAAGATAAAAACACTACGATCCGACCGTGGTGGAGAATATCGTAGCCTTGAATTCGATTCACACTTGAAAGGTTGTGGTATTATATCACAACTTTCTCCACCCGGAACACCACAACTCAATGGTGTTGCCTATAGGAGAAATCGAACCCTACTTGATATGGTTCGATCCATGATGAGTAAAACCGAGTTACCGAACTCGTTTTGGGGATTTGCAATTCAAACCGCAATAAGATCTTTGAACAATTGTCCCACCAAAGCCACCGAGAAAACTCCATTTGAGATATGGAAAGGAAGAGTTCCTAATCTATCCTACATGAAAATTTGGGGATGTAATGCATATGTCAAAACCAAAAATGACAATAAGCTAGCCCCACGATCTGAAAAATGCACCTTTGTAGGCTATTCTAACACCCGAGGTTATTACTTCTATAAACCTCAACAAAACAAAGTGTTTGTGTCTTGTGAGGCTGTCTTCTTAGAAAGAGAATTTATTTCTAAGAGACAGAGTGGGAGAAATTTTGAACTTGATGAAGTTCAAGAGCCACAAACCGAGGTAGAGACACAAGAAGATGTTCCTTCGTCATCTAACGCGGTTGTCCCTCCTCCACTTAGAAGAACGGGCCGAGTTATTCGCCATCCCGATCGATATGTGGGACTTATCGAAGATGATGGAACACTCGATGTGTAGCTTTTAGAAAGTGAAGAGCCCGCCACCTACAAGGCCGCAATCTCTAGTCCAAATTCTTCCTTATGGCTTGAAGCCATGAAGTCCGAGATGGATTCTATGAATGAAAACCAAGTTTGGAACTTGGTGGATTTGCCTAAAGGGGCAAGTCCTCTTCAATGCAAATGGATTTTCAAGGTCAAGAATGGCATAGCAGGACATGATGATGTCTGCAAAGCTAGGCTAGTGGCAAAAGGATTTTCCCAAGTCCAAGGTCTTCATTATGATGAAACCTTCGCCCCCGTAGCCATGCTAAGATCCATACAGATTTTGTTAGCGATTGCCGCATTTCATGATTATGAAATATGGCAAATGGATGTCAAAACCGCTTTTCTAAATGGGCATTTAGAAGAGGAGGTGTACATAATACAACCCGAAGGTTTTCTCGATCCTAAAAATCCTAACAAAGTGTGCAAACTTAAGAGATCCATTTATGGTCTTAAGCAAGCATCTAGAAGTTGGAATCATCGATTCGATCATGTGATAAAAGAGAATGGTTTCACTCGAAGTGTTGAGGAACCATGTTTATACATGAAATTCAGTGGGAGCAATGTTCTGTTCCTAATCTTGTATGTCGATGACATACTACTCATTGGAAATGACATTCCAATGTTGTCTTCTGTTAAGAAGTGGTTAGGTAACCATTTCCAAATGAAGGATTTAGGAGAGGCACAACGCATATTAGGTATCCAGATCCATAGAGATAGATCCAAGAGGATATTGGCACTAAGTCAAGAATCTTATGTTGATAAGATTCTTCGACGTTTCAGCATGAACAAATCAAAAAGGGGATTGGTACCTATGGTAACTGGGACAATATTGAGCAAGTCTCAACCGTCCTCCGAACCCCATGATGTTGAACGCATGAAGTTGATCCCTTATGCTTCCGCTATTGGATCAATCAGGTACGCCATGATATGTACACGTCCTGATGTCTCGTATGCCTTGAGCATGACGAGTAGATATCAAGGAAATCCAGGTGAGAGTCACTGGATAGCCGTCAAGAACATCCTTATGTACTTGAGAAGAACTAAGGATTCTATCTTAGTGTTTGGAGGAGACACCGAGCTCCGTGTTCATGGATACACGGACTCAAGTTTTCAAACGCATAGAGATGACATCAAATCACAAGCTGGTTTTGTTTTCATGCTCAATGGTGGTGCTGTTAGCTGGAGAAGCTTCAAGGAAGCTGTGACTGCGGATTCAACAACGGAGGCTGAGTACATTGCAGCATCAGAAGCTGCCAAGGAAGCTGTATGGATCAGGCAATTCACGGACGGTCTAAGAGTAGTACCTACCGCCAATGATCCCATCACTCTCTATTGTGATAATAGTGGGACGATCTTCCAAGCTAAAGAGCCAAAGTCTAGTAATAGATCTAGAAATGTACTTAGAAAATATTATGTAATTAGAGATTTCATTGAAAGAAAGGAAATTGCGATATGTATGATTGGGACGGATGATAACATAGCTGATCCGCTCACCAAGCCTTTATCGCAGGCTAAGCATGATGGACATGTTGCGTCCATGGGACTCAAACGCATGCCAGTTTTATGTTAGATTTTGATATGAAATAAAAGAGTTGTTTTATTTGATCATATGCATAATCGCATTTGTCTTTTATTTTTCCATTACTTTGTCATATTCAAATGGGTTGTGGAGACAATATTGAACCCCATTAAAGTGAACTAAATTGACATAGTAATCGCCCATAGTCACTTGTATGAGGTGACATCTCTAAGTGACTAGAGTGTGATGCGATTGATGGCAAGTTCAAGTGCCATAGAGTCATATGAGAATGACTAGTCGATCACATATGCAGACTGTTAGGAACACTTTGTCAGGCTAATGACCGCTTATAGAGTTCTGGAAAATTTATATAGAATGGTTGTGGTGAGAGCTACTATAGTATTCTAATGAGTCGATTCTTTTGACTAAAGACTATTCGCCTAAGGTGGTGCAGTTAAAGATTAACTTTGATTTATGTTCTGGTACGAGCTCTCGTCTCATAGCTTTCTTAACCTCATCCCACGGTATCGCAGGCAACCCCTGTTTCACATATATATCCAAGGCACTCACCTTAACCTTGTCCAGCCACTCACCGGCAGCCTCCCTGAGGTAGAATGCAGCTTGTTCCACCTTGAACTCCTCCGGGCATTGAACCAGATTAAGATTATTCTCCATCTCTCTATGCCAATTGATGCGTGTCCTTAATATGATGTTTTACATGCATTTCAGAGCTCATTTATGTAGTTTATGCTACTATTCTCCCTATTTCCGTCTACTTTCGTGTTTTTGTACATTATTGCAGAAATGTGAAGAATCCAGCGGAAATCAAGCTAAATCCGTCCCCAAGTACCTTGCATTGCATTTGACGTGAAGTATTTACTCAAGGAACGAGATTGGTGCGCATTTTGAGGCCCGAAAGACAAATCCACGAGAATTTAGTAGTCAAGTATCAGCTACTTCAGTCGATCGACCGCTACCCTTAGTCGATCAACCAGAGCACGAGTTCCAGTAGCTCCTGTTCATTGCAGTCTAGTCGATCGACCGGTCACCTTGGTCGATCGACCACACCGTTAATTCTGACGTGAATAAAGAGATCGAGAATCTAGAAGGCCATTGTGTTTTTAGGTTTTAGAATAAGGTTACGCGATATTTCTATATAACGTAACCTGCTCACATTGATACAAGGATCCAGTTTTTATTCCGTTTTTATCAGTTTTAGATCATAAAATAATTAGGGTTTGCATTCAAGTTTATTCATTCAATACAATTCCTTTCGTTCGTTGCTTCCGAGTTTCTTCTTGCAATTCTTCTACTGGTATTTTCTGGTTCATAATTTCAGTTTTATTACTTTATTTCATTCGTAGCTAGAATTGATAGATTAGTTTCCCGAAGCCATAATTATCGTTTTATGCTAATCTTTTGTTCCGTTAATTTAAGCATGAATTCAGTAGTTTATTTTGTTAATCTTTTTGTTATTTTTATCATAAGCATGAGTAGCTAAATACCCTGTGCTAGGATGTAGGGAATCCGTAGAAGTAGGTGGCGTAGAATAGTAGACTGAAATCGCGTGTCGGTCGATCGACTGGCCTATCTGGTCGATCGACCGGCCTCAGGAGATTATCTCCGTTTTAATTAATTAGATTGTTATATTTGACGAATCGAATGCATGCGACTAGTTAAATGCTTAGTTTTTGACCGACCCAATAAGATCGAAAGATAGGGGAGGAAAATGGACTACCTAATTAAGAAGACTAGATTAATGAGATCGAAAGATGAGTTAGTTTGGCCTTTTAAATCATTTTTCAGGACGAAAGTTAACATTAGTGATATTAGGGACCTGTAGCGAGATCGAAAGATGCTACCTGTAAGAATGGACCGAGAGGACTTCTTATTTTCCCGTCTAACGTGTTTGTTTTAGACCTACCTAGTATACTGCCACCGAAACTATAGTGAACCGACCATCTTAGCACCCTTTTAATATTTGATTTCATCCGTTTAATTAGTTTACATTTCATTTTCTGCCTTTAGTTATAGATCAACTCAACTCAAACCCCCACACACTGTTACGTTAGACTAAAATAAGACAACTATTAATTGCATCCGCCTCTCTGTGGTTCGACCCGACTGCCACCAGCTATAGTAGTAGTTGGAATTATAAATTTTATTTTTGGTGCACAACGACAGCCATCACCAATTATCAAGCAGAATTGGCGCCCCTCTACCCATTTACTCTTTAGGATTAAACCTCGCAATATGTACACTGATCTTCGAGTGATCAGGCAATTGTTTAAAATTTTTAGTTGTTTTATTTTTAGTCTTTCTCTTAGTTTAAGGGACATCTGTTCCTTAAACTATTCTCATATTCTTTTTGTAGTTTCCTCTTATGCGCAGGTCAAATGGTGGTGAATTACTGCCGTTCAATCCCGAAATTGAGAAATCCTTGCGCGAGTTGAGACGATCATCTAGGATATTGCCAACAGAGGAAGAGCTGAGTACTCTGTCTAGTTACTACGAGAACGAGCTGTTCGAAGAGTGATGTGACCATAATTAGCGCATATTTAGCCCCCGAATTAGCCTTGTTCCCATGCTTTTTAGTGCATATTTGGGTCATTTATTATCTTTAGTTCTTTGTTTTGCATATTCTTTGAGATTTTGATCCCTTGGTAGGAAAGGAGTAAGAATCTTGCATTTTCATGGCAAAACAAGGCTAAATTGATTGAATTCAAATGACCAAGCATCAAGGAGAAACAAGATTAGAAGGCCTTTGTACATATTATAGTATATGGGCAATGATGAAGAAAGATCCTTGCATCCCCGAGGAAATCCCCAAGGATTTCATGAAGAAAAGGGAATAAAAGAAGAAGAAATTGTGCTGAGCTACAATTCGAGCGGATTGTCTACAATCCGCCCGTCTCCTCACAGCACAATCCGAGCGGTTTCCTCCAAAGACGCTCGGATTGCACCGCCAGAATCCGCCCGGATTCCCTTGAATCCGCTCGTCTTCCACCACCAGAATCCGCCCGTCCCGACTCCAAAACGCACAGATTCCAGTACAGCCAATTTCGTCTTCTCCAAGCTACAAAGAAAGACTCCCTTCCTTCGAAAAAGACCGGAGTCTCCCTAAGTAGGGACTTAATCGTTATTTAAGCCCTTAGTTAAACCCTAATGCATCCTCCCTAATTTTCATTATAAATACCCCATTAGTCTAATGAGAAGAGCATGTTCTTCTTAGGAATTCTTAGTGTAGTTAATATCAATCAAATCTCTCTTTAATATTGTAATCAACAATTAATCAAGTTTTAATACAAGTTTTAGTTCCTTAATCTCTCTTTTGTTCATCCTTTATTTTGGGTAATTGAAGATTATTTGGGTTATTATTGGGAGATTGACAACCTCTCAATCAAGCATCAAGTACTTCTTTTATTCTTGCTTTATTATTGGAATCATTAGTAGGTATAATCTCTTAATCCCTTTTTAATTATTGCTAATTACTTTCATTTGTTCATCATGTTTCATTTTGTTGGTATGATTGACAACCTTGCTAGCATGATCAACATGATAATGAGTGAGTAGTCACCTAGCTAGGGTTAATGGGTAATGAGGGGAAACCAACATGGGGAATGATTCATGCTTAAATTAATATGTTTTCATGGTTTATTTGCTCGCTTGTTTTGATCTCGACTCATGCACATGTTATGTTTGATGAAATGCGAGCCTATGAATCCTTGCATTTTTTTACCCATCACCTATCATTTCAATGAGACTTGTAAGACATAAACCAACTCGAGTCTCATTAGACCATGCATGTTGTTGAGTAGGGAAGATTAAGTCGACTTGTAGGTGTTGTACTATTTAATCGATTCGGCTCCGGGACCCAAACTTTCCTAGGATTGTAAGATATAACCCAACTCAATCCATCACAACAATAATTGCTTGCTTATAATTTGAGAACATGTTTGTATGATCAAATCCCATGATTCCCCTATGACCCCATGATACCCTAGTGCTTTTAATCAATTGTTTACAACCCTTTTAAATTCATCTTGCTTGTTTACTTTCATTGCTATTTAGTTTAGTGACCTTCTACATCAATCCAAATTGTGAGACCCCTAAGACACCACTAGTTTCAATAGAAATCTCATCTCAATTCCCGTCCCTTGGGATCCGACCTTTAATTTCCTCTTTTCTAATTGTAGAGTTGTTTGTGAAGCTATAAATTGTGTTTTGATTCGACCGTGACCCAACGACCACATCTATTTGTGAACACGAACGGACTTCGATCAAAAATGGTGCCGTTGCCGGGGACGGTGTTAGCTTGATTTAGATTTCTTTATATTGTTATTAGTTGTGTCTTTCTTTGCCTTGGGGAAGTAAAACTCCTCAAGGGTTGTTCTAATTGTTTTCAAGTTGTTTAATATTTTGCATGTAACACCCCGTAATTTCGGACCGTTATTATTTTGCGAAAGTAATTTATTAATCAAGTTGAATTTAATATTAATGTATTTGAAGTAATAATAATTCAATGAAATATAATTCTATTATATTTTGAAGTAAAGTATTTATTTTGGTAGTTTCGAAATGTTGAAAAATAGTTTAAACCATTTAAAAACCTTTTATTTCGAAATAAGGGCATATCGGAAAAAATGGCAATTCTTTTGAAAATTGGGCAAACGCTTTTGGAAATGGGTCATATGAGTACTCAATCTTCTTGTAAACTCGTGTTTAAGAATTTTGGCAATGTCGGAATTTGTGTTTGACGAACGGTTCTAATTATCGGCGAAACGAGCCAAAGCCGACTAATAAAATTATCGAAGTTTCTTAACGATGAAGAAACGTACGTATAATAAATAGCAGGCAGGCAGGCTGGCTGCTCCCTCATTTCTCACGCAACAATTCTTCTTCTCCCTTCCTTTTTCTTCTTTTTCGTTCTTTTCATTTTTTTTTTTAATTTTAAATTGATTCTGCCACTCCGTTTGTCATCCGTTATCAATGATTTTCGTTCCATAGTGCTGCTTTCATCGTTCCTGTCAATCCGTTGTAAGTAAAATTCATTTTCGTCATGTATTTTTACAAACCCATTTATATTTTCAGCATTATTTATTATAAGACGGTTGTATGTACTAAAATAGACGGTCTGGTAGAAGATTTGTTAGTCTGTTTTATAGTTGAGACGGTGTATAATTATATATAGGGATCCTTATGGATGTTAATTAGTCAGTTGTATAGTTGAGACGGTGTATACTGATATGTGGAGATGATTGAGACGGTGTATACTGACCTCTAGGGATCATTTGGGATGCTAGCTAGTAAGTGGTATATTTAAGACGGTGTACGCTGACATGTATGGATTGTTTTGGGTGCTAATTGTTGTCTTTTATAGTTGAGACGGTGTATACTGACATGTAGGGATTGTTTTGGGATGCTATTTGGGATCTTGTTTAGTTGTGGTATTGTGCAAGAAATTAGGATTGTTTTTGAGTCCGCTTGCGAGTACTTTGGGACATTTTTGGGACTGTTTTGACTCGGTTTAGGACTGGTTTAGGATAGATTGAACTCTGTTTTGGTACCAGTTTTGTGCAGCCTTCAGACTGTTTTGGGACAGTCGAAATGGAGGCCGTGTGGGCTGTTTTGGCCTTGGTTTTAGGAGCCGTGACAGGCTGAGTTGGGCTCAGTTTTGGGACGGATAAAATGATGCTTTATGGGACTGTTTCTAGGGCGTAAAAGTTGTGACAATTTTCTTGGTATGCCTGTCAAAAAGGAGGGTCATAATGGTTTATGAACATAAGACAGTAGCTAATGAATATGATTTACATGTTTTGATTTAAATTAATTTCCGTCTCATATTTTATATAACGATAATTCGTTAATATCGTCCCTTCACATAATTATTTTAGGTGGCTCATGTGTGGTTGAAGATGAAGAGTAATTTTGGGTTTTCGAAGCTTTCTCAAGTTTATTGCTTGTCTCTTTGCTAGCTTAAGGTAACTATTCCGACTTACTCGACGAATTAATGTCACATTAGTAGTTAATGTGGTGCTTGTTGTTTGTTAAGTGTTTAGGTGATTGATAATGTGTTACTTTCGTTTTTCACATGATAAATTGGAAATAGCATGAGAATAATATTGCGATAAATTTTGTAATTTGGGCCAAAGTAGGCAAAGACTCTGAGCTGGGCCAGATTGACCGAACGAGTTTGGTCAAGCTAGGTTTAAACCAGTCAGCCTCGATTTGACCGATGACCCGTCGCGGGACTCGGGTCGAGGGTTTGTCTTTGAGGTGAGATTGGATGTTTTATGTTATGCCTTGATATTTGTAATTATCATTTCACATGTTGGCTGTTGGATGCTTTGGATGCTTTATACTTGAGTCTTCTTGCCTTGTTGCCATTTTAGCTTGTTCTCATGAATTATGAGATTAACGGTTAGCTGGAATTTGAATTACGTATTTACTTTTTCCGCAATAAAAGAGGGTGTCACATTGCATGTCTAGAAGGTCACAAGGTGACTTGGTACCTCTTGATCGTGAAATTGAAAGAACTTTGACAACCAATAGATGATTTGCTAGGAGAAATTTGAGAGGTGTTAGTGAGGTTGTAGATATTCAACCAACTATTGAGTTCACCAACCCTTTTGCAAGAGAAGGTGAGGAGAACCCAACACAAAATCAACCCACAATGCCTAAGTTTTCATCACATTCCGTACCAACCGAGGATAACCTACCCAATGGTACTCCCACACCACAACATCTAACCGGAAATTTTATTGCCAAATCCGCATTTATCCAATTAGTTGAAAGAAGCAAATTTGGGGGGATGCCTAGTGAAGACCCTCATTCTCATATGGAGGCTTTTTGTGACTATTGTGATGCGATCTCACAAACCGGTGTAACTCAAGACCAAATTCGATGGGTCTTATTTCCTTTTTCTCTAATTGGCACCGCCAAACAATGGTTGAAAGGCCTTGATAAGGCTACTCTCGGAATAGACTCTTGGAAGAAGTTGGCTCTAGCTTTCTACAAAAAATTCTACCCACCGGAAAAGACAAACATGCTAAGAGCTCAAATTACGGGTTTTAAGCAAAGGGATGAAGAATCTTTGTATGAAGCTTGGGAACGGTTCAAGGGAATTTGTCGCTCATGTCCTCACCATGGACTTAGCGAATGGTTCTTGGTACAACAATTTTGGAATGGTCTTTATGAAGATTCAAGAAATATCCTTAATATGGGATCGAATGGGATGTTCACCGAGGTTGATGACAACCAAACTTGGAGCAAAATTGAAGAGATGGCAATCCACAACTCACAATATAGTAGGCCTCGCAAGGCTACTAGAGGAGGAAAGCACGAAGTGGACGCCGTTACTCAATTAGGTGCCCAACTTAGCTCCCATATCAATACTATCAACTTGAAGTTCGAGAAAGCAATGGCTAGACTTGAAGAAGTCTCAAAATCACCAAAGCATCATGTCAAAGCCATGACGGCATCTTCATCAATTCCAAGTGGGATATGTGAGAATTGTGGAACTTTGGGACATGACCCAAGTGAATGTAGGGGAACAACCGAACAAGTTAATGCTTTCCAAGCATATAGAAGTGGTACCCCTTATTCCAATTATTAAAATGAGAATACCAAATTCCATCCAAATCTCTCATACAAAAGCCAAAATGTTCAAAATCCTCAAACAACATACACCCCACCACCCATGAGAAATCAAAACCAAAGACCCTTTTACAACCAAAACCAAGGTTATCAAAATCATTCTCCATACAATCAACAAAATGACCAAGGTTTGGATGTTCAAAAAGCGGTCCTCCAAATGCAAAAGAATCAACAAGAATTTTTCACCCAAATGCAAAAAGATAGTCAAGCAAAGGAAATCACCATCAACAACATCCTAGCTCACTCCAAGATGTTGGAAACCCAATTGACTCAACTAGCATCTTCAAGCTCACAAAGACAAAAGGGGCAATTACCACCTCAAAGTAATCCCCCAAGACATGAAACGGTTAGTGCCATTCACTTGAGAAGTGGCACAAGGTATGAAGCACCGAAGAAGCCAGTTGAGGATGAAGTTGTGGAAGCTAGTGATAAGGAAGAAGTTGTGCAAAACTCCAAGGTTGGAGAACAATCAAAAGAAGAAAGTTCAAAGAAAAATGAAGACAAGGTCAAGGAGAAGGAGCCCATTGTGATTAGACTTCCTTTTCCAAGTCGTCAAGCCAAGCCCAAATTTGATGACCAACTTGGAAAATTTATGGAAATTGTGAAGAATTTGGAAGTCTCGATTCCTTTCATGGAATTAATCAATCACGTGCCGGCCTATGCAAAGTACGTGAAAGACATCCTCAAAAAGAAGAAGTCGATTCGGAAGCTTGAGACTATCGCCTTCACCAAGGTGAGTAGTGCAATACTTCAAGGGAGTTCACCTCCAAAACTCAAGGATCCGGGTAGCTTCTCAATACCGTGTACCATTGGCGACACCACGATCAACAAAGCCTTATGTGATCTAGGGGCTAGTGTGAGTGTTATGCCGTACTCGGTGAGTAAAAGGTTGGGGATGGGAGAGCTTAAGTGCACCAATATCACACTCCAAATGGCCGATCGATCGACGAAGACACCATTAGGGATATGGGAAGATGTTCCCGTGAGAATTGGGAAATTTTTCATCCCGGTGGACTTTGTCATTGTTGATATGGAAGAAGACTCCAACATTCCAATCATCCTAGGAAGACCTTTCCTACACACCGCGGGTGCGGTAATTGATGTGAAGCATGGTGAGCTCACTCTAGAGGTGGGAGATGAGAGTATAACTTTCAATCTTGACAAGACTATGAGAGCTCCCCATTTGCATGAACCATGTTTCATGGTTGATCATTATTGCCGGAAGGATGAAAGGAAGAAGTCAGAATTCCAATGGAAGAAGAAAATTGAAGATGCTCCATTCAAAGAGCAAGTGAATTGTGACAAGGAGAGCTTGAAAAGCTCATCAAAACCAAGCAAAGAAGAAGAGGATGGCCTCATTGGCCAAGACAAGAGATTGGGAGAATTGTCTCCATCAAATCAAGAGATCTTCAATGATCAAGTGAATGAAGTATGTGGTCTTTGGGACGACGAATTTGAAGGGATTTTTAATCCCTATATTGGACATGCTATTGATCAAGTCCGACAACAAGGGCCAAGGTCTATTGAAGAACTTTATCACGATAATGAACAAGCTTTTGATTATTTCTTCAAGGTTTTGAGCAACCTCAACAACACCTTTGACATGCCCCCTTGACATCTCATCAAGAATGAGAGTTTGGTGGAGTCCTCCCTAAACCACCATTTGTAAATATTTCTAACTCCCTAACTCGCATTTCAATTCTTGTATTGCATTTTTGTCATCATTGGATTTTTATACTTTGATAAAGATAATTGTCATGTTTGAGAGAAGTGAGGGACGGACTAATGATTTCAATTGATGTATATTGCTTTAGCTTAGTGTGGGGATAGCAATTGCCTAGGCTATCCATACCTTAGTAGTGCCCCCACAATGAAGAACACAAGATTTGAAGAAGAATGGAAGAATGACAAGGGATATGCATTGTACACGGATGGAACTGAATCCGGGTACAAAGGGGTCGAATCCGAGCGGATTCAGGAGAATCCGCCCGTCTTCAGACAGTCAGGGCATATTACACAAAAGACGCCCGTCCTGAACTGAGCTGAATTTTTGAAAATTTTTGACTGTAAGTGAATCCGAGCGTCCTGCAGAAAAGACGCCCGTCTTGAAGAATCCGCCCGTCTTAGAAGAGAGACGCCCGTCTTGGCAGCTGAAGAAAACAAGAAAAATTCCTGCATCAGAATCCGTCCGTCTTATGCCAAAGACGCCCGTCCCATGTTTTCAAATCCGAGCGTCTTCCCTGGAATACGCCCGTCTTTAGGCGAGTTTTCCCCAACCCAGAACAGGCCAAATCCGAGCGTCTTGAGCAGAAACCGCCCTGATTGCCCCTGCAGTTTGAATTTTTTCGGGCTTTATAAAACCCCTCCCACCTTCATTTCTTCATTCCTTCATTCATAACACTACTCATAAACATCAAAAACCTCACCCTCTCCATCACAAAAACAAAATTCATCAACAAAATTCACCAAAATCAAATCAAAACATCCTTTTAACAACAAATCAATCACTCCTCTTTCAACAAAAATCAAAACCAAGCATAAAATCTTCAACCTTTGAGTCGATTTTTGAATTCATAAAGGCAAAGCCTTTCATCTTTGAATCGATTTGGGTGCACTAGAAATTAAAGATTTTTCACTCTTTCTTGGTTTAATTCATCAATGGCAAGGACTAAGGGAGCCACAAAGGCAACAAGGGCAAAGGCACCAAAAACACTTTCATCAAGGCAAAAGGCTCTTCAAGCAAAGAAAGCATTGGCTATGGTGGTAGCTAGCCCAAACTTGGAAGTGCAACAACAACAACAACCTCCTATGGGTGCGACAACATCTACTACTCCGGAAATTGATCAACTTTCGAACTATCCGGAGGTAACTTTCATTTCCAAATCCCATAGGGACACTTTTGCCAAGTTTGCTAGAAAATCATTTCAATCCACCAAGTTTATTTGTGAAGATGCCTTAAATAAGTTGGGTGTCCTTGAGCAAACTAGAGTATTCTTTAAGGCCATGGGGTTGAAAAAATTGTTTAACTCAAAAGAATTGACATACCCCTCCCTTACCTTGGAGTTTTTGAGTTCTTTGAAAGTTAACAAGGTTGAAGCTTTGGAGAATCTCGAGTTTCGTCTAGCTAATGTTAGTAGATGCATTTCCTTTAGGGAATTGGGTGAAATTTTGGGTCTTAGTGATGAACCGAGTTTTTTTAAGAATTATGGCAAGTATGACCCCGACCCTCTTTGGGAAGCAATTTCCGGAAGGAAATTTGAGGACTTTCATGTGAGTCGTGCTCTTTTAGTCCACCATCCGGGCATAAGAGTATGGCACAAGGTCATAGGAAACACCATTATTGCAAGGAAGATACCAACCATTTCACCAAACTCGATTTTATTCTTCTTGAGTCAACTTTGAACATTGGAAGGGAACACACCAAGCCTTTCAACTCTCTTAGGCTGTTGGTGGATAGATGGCTCAACATTGATTGTGGGAAGAAAGGCACCACCGTTATTGTGAATGGAGGCCTAGTCACTATCCTAGCTAAATACTTTGATCCTAACTTCAACAAAGATAACAAGTATGTAGCAAAGGAGGGTGGTCATCTCATTGATATGCATACTATGATACACAAGTACAAGTGGGTTGCCCATAACCCTCTTGACACCAATTATGGATTGCTCACTAATGAGGCTAGATCGTTTACTTTGCCTTCAAAGATTTGTCGTCTAAGTGTCCACCGGACCAATTATCTACTTCCCCTTTCAAAAGAGGCCGAGTACATTATCCAACAACAAAAGGGTAAACTTGGAATGCCCTCCTCTTCCATTATCACACCACCATACCCTTTCGAGTACCAAGAGTTCAAGCCCGTTGGCGTTGGAGCAAGAAATGATTATTTGACTCTTCTCATGCAAGAGATGCACAAGCAAGCCTTTGAAGACCGGAAAAATGCTTACTTAGCTAAATATCCACCCCTCCTACACTTGGCTAGGCAAGGACTACTCGATCCTTCATGTCCTTTGCCTAGTTGGGCGGATAGAGAACTCCTTTTTCCGAGTGCATCTAGGGTCGTTCCGGGTGATAATGAGGTTGTTGGTAATGAAGAAGTTGATGATAACATTAATGAGGAAGCAAGTGAAGAATGAGACGAGGATGATGAGCAAGGTGAAGAAGAAGATGATGAAGCAACTGATGAGGGAAGTGGCAATGAAACCACTTCTAGTGAAGAAAGTGATGATAGTGATGACATAATGGAAGATTAGCAAGCTTGGAGGCTCCTACCCTCTTGAGGTTTGCTTCTTTATCTCTTTGTTTTAATTATTTTTCTTGATCATTGTTGGAGTAGTCCTAGTCCTAGCACCATAGAGGACTCACACCTCGGTACCATTGAGGTGTTCTCATTTTATTGTTCCCACTTTCAAAATCCAAAATGACAAATTAATTTCATGCATTGCATAGTGTATGCATGAACTATACCCATCCTTAGGACATTAGCAATAGTGTATAGCTCGGTTTGGGGAAGTTAATACATACACAACGGGAGGTAATTTAAATTATCCTCTCCGTCATAAACAAAAACCATGCATCATGTAGTGTAGTTTAGTGTAGATTGCATTTAGTTTAGAAATCATGCATCATATTTGCATAATTTCCCATCATTTTGGCCATTGAGGACAATGCCCATATTAGTGTGGGGATGGGGAATTCTAACTTAACTTTTATCAAAAATCCAAAGAAATTGAAAAATTTCGAAAATCCATAAAAATTTGAAAATCGAAAAAACCAAAGACATGTTCATTCCCTTTGTAGCGTAGTCATGTATATATTGTTGTATATATTGTGTTTGTTCTATCCTTGTTCACATTGATCGACTACGCCACATCCGAGACATGAGGATATTGAAGACCGCATGGTATGATCTTTCCAATCTCCTTTTTCCTCTCTATGTTAATGACTATGTGGCTTTATTTTGATTGATGCGGTATAAAAATGTGAATTTAGGACTTGCATTTAGTTTATATGCCATATTAGTTGGTAGAATCATTTGCATTAGGATGTATATATTAGTTGCATCATGGCATGTAGTTGCATTTAGATAAAAAGTTTTGAAAAATGCCTAGTTAGGAACTTTGACAAGAGCAACTAAGCCATTACAAATACTCTTTCAACTTAAGACTTTGCCTACTAAAATGGTTGTAAAACACCCTAGATTGTGTCATACTAGTGTCTTTTGACCCATGACCCAAGGCCTAGTCAAGGGTTTGCATGTGAGTCACCTATCCAACCCCGTGATGCGATATGGACTTGGTTAACTCGTTTAGGTGACTTTGATTGACTTTGTGGTAAGGCAACCCAAAAATACTTTCTATCAATAAGCT
Source organism: Silene latifolia (assembly GCF_048544455.1). Taxonomy (NCBI): domain Eukaryota; kingdom Viridiplantae; phylum Streptophyta; class Magnoliopsida; order Caryophyllales; family Caryophyllaceae; genus Silene; species Silene latifolia. The sequence goes on from NC_133534.1 coordinate 197,027,749, forward strand.
TGAAGTGCTCATTTCAAAGAATTTTTGTCATGTGGAAGTAATTTAATGCCAAGGAAACCTCAAGTGTTATGAAATGTTGAAATTTTGAGAAGTTTAATCGTTTTGATGGAGGCGTACCACTTCGATGTGCTTTGGTGCGGGATCCATTGAATTGGGCCCCCATACGGTTGTGAATTCGGCTGCCCAGAGACAGAGTGACTATCACCCCAAAAAGCTATTGTCTTGAGGTTAACCGGTTGCCTAATAAGCGATTGGCGAAAGCAAATGACACTAGCCCGGAAGGGACAAACCCCATCTTAAAATTTTTGAAATGTGAAAGTCGTATGAGGTCAATTTTTGAATACTAGTCGTATCCACCCGTTGTTTACAAAGATTTGAGCATTTCATTCCAAAAAAGCCTTTTTGTCAAGCCACTTTGTCGAGCTTGGGACGATCCATGACCTTTACTTTTTTAGAGAATTCGAGACTTGTCATGTCATATGCTACTAGCATCATAGGGATCATCATTCCACCACCATCCGATCGCCCTTGACAAAAGCATTTGGAAATTGAGGAGGAGAGTAGTCTAGTTTAACACCATTTGGAGGTGATTTAGTGCCATCCTCTTAGCCTTAGTAATTTGTTGAACTAGTATTTGTGAAGGATTACATGCTCTTAAATTTGTTCCTCTTTAGTGCCTCCGCCACTTCATGAGGAAGTGGCGATTCCTTTTGTAGATGCATCCATTATGTGATTTTTTGTGCTTAATGTTTGGATGTGTCGCCATTTTGGCAAGACCCACCTTGCCTTGCAAGAAGGCATCCTACCTCATGGTTGTCTTGTTGTGAGTTGAAGAGGCGGAGTGAGACCCGCTAATTGTCTCATATCGGCTATGTTATTAGGTTAGGTTAGTATTGGTCCTAGTCTTTGTCACCTCTTTACTCGGGACGAGCAAAGGTTCGGTTTGGGGATATTTGATGTGACCATAATTAGCGCATATTTAGCCCCCGAATTAGCCTTGTTCCCATGCTTTTTAGTGCATATTTGGGTCATTTATTATCTTTAGTTCTTTGTTTTGCATATTCTTTGAGATTTTGATCCCTTGGTAGGAAAGGAGTAAGAATCTTGCATTTTCATGGCAAAACAAGGCTAAATTGATTGAATTCAAATGACCAAGCATCAAGGATAGACAAGATTAGAAGGCCTTTGTACATATTATAGTATATGGGCAATGATGAAGAAAGATCCTTGCATCCCCGAGGAAATCCCCAAGGATTTCATGAAGAAAAGGGAAGAAAAGAAGAAGAAATTGTGCTGAGCTACAATCCGAGCGGATTGTCTACAATCCGCCCGACTCCTCACAGCACAATCCGAGCGGTTTCCTCCAAAGACGCTCGGATTGCACCGCCAGAATCCGCCCGGATTCCCTTGAATCCGCTCGTTTTCCACCACCAGAATCCGCCCGTCCCGACTCCAAAACGCACGGATTTCAGTACAGCCAATTTCGTCTTCTCCAAGCTACAAAGAAAGACTCCCTTTCTTCGAAAAAGATCGGAGTCTCCCTAAGTAGGGACTTAATCGTCATTTAAGCCCTTAGTTAAACCCTAATGCATCCTCCCTAATTTTCACTATAAATACCCCATTAGTCTAATGAGAAGAGCATGTTCTTCTTAGGAATTCTTAGTGTAGTTAATATTAATCAAATCTCTCTTTAATATTGTAATCAATAATTAATCAAGTTTTAATACAAGTTTTATTTCCTTAATCTCTCTTTTGTTCATCCTTTATTTTGGGTAATTGAAGATTATTTGGGTTATTATTGGGAGATTGACAACCTCTCAATCAAGCATCAAGTACTTCTTTTATTCTTGCTTTATTATTGGAATCATTAGTAGGTAAAATCTCTTAATCCCTTTTTAATTATTGCTAATTACTTTCATTTGTTCATCATGTTTCATTTTGTTGGTATGATTGACAACCTTGCTAGCATGATCAACATGATAATGAGTGAGTAGTCACCTAGCTAGGGTTAATGGGTAATTAGGGGAAACCAACATGGGGAATGATTCATGCTTAAATTAATATGCTTTCATGGTTTATTTGCTTGCTTGTTTTGATCTCGACTCATGCACATGTTATGTTTGATGAAATGCGAGCCTATGAATCCTTGCATTTTTTACCCATCACCTATCATTTCAATGAGACTTTTAAGACATAAACCAACTCGAGTCTCATTAGACCATGCATGTTGTTGAGTAGGGAAGATTAAGTCGACTTGTAGGTGTTGTACAATCTAATCGATTCGGCTCCGGGACCCAAACTTTCCTAGGATTGTAAGATATAACCCAACTCAATCCATCACAACAATAATTGCTTGCTTATAATTTGAGAACATGTTTGTATGATCAAATCCCATGATTCCCCTATGACCCCATGATACCCTAGTGCTTTTAATCAATTGTTTACAACCCTTTTAAATTCATCTTGCTTGTTTACTTTCATTGCTATTTAGTTTAGTGACCTTCTACATCAATCCAAATTGTGACACCCCTAAGACACCATTAGTTTCAATAGAAATCTCATCTCAATTCCCGTCCCTTGGGATCCGACCTTTACTTGCCTCTTTACTAATTGTAGAGTTGTTTGTGAAGCTATAAATTGTGTTTTGATTCGACCGTGACCCAACGACCACATCTATTTGTGAACACGAACGGACTTCAATCAAAGAGGATCCACCTTCATCACCTATTTTCACTTCTTCACCTGAGACCGTCACATCTCCAGAAATGGCTGAAGAAGCGAGTATAGCCAGACACTCTGAGCCGACAGCTGCGAATCTTTATAAGGGATTCGCATTACCAGGGACGCATAGAAAATTCGAGCCGAAGCCGTCCTATATCAACTTGGTTGAGAGGAACCAATTCGGGGGAGCTGCAAATGAAGATGCAACCAAGCACATGGAGACATTTATTGATTATTGCTGTTCCATACCCCCACCAACTGGTGTGAATCCGGACCAAGTGAAGGAGACTATGTTTATATTCTCTCTTCGTGATGCTGCAAGGGAGTGGTACAGAGATTTGGATCGAGCTGCTAATGAGATAACTGACTGGAATTCGTTGGCCTTAGCGTTTTACAAGAAATATTTCTCTGCCTCGAAGACCAATGCCATTAGAGCTCAGATCAGGAGCTTTAAACAGGGTCCTGATGAGAACTTTCATGAGGCATGGGTCAGTTTCAATAAGCTGGTGCGAACTATACCGTACCATGGGTTCGAAAAATGGAGCTTATGCAATCAGTTTTATAATGGGCTCTATGACGATCAGAGGGCTATCCTGGATGCAGCAACTAGTGGCAGATTCCAGGAGAATATGGGAGAGACGAAGGGGTGGAAAATTATTGATGATTTGGCCACCCATAAAGCTGAGTATGGGAATTATAGGGGAAATTAAAGGAGGAGTGCTGAATCACCTTTTGTAGCTGCATTAGAGGCTCTTACGGCGAGATTTGATAAGTACGAGTTGGGAGGAGCTTCAAAAGGAAGGATATATCATGTGAATGCTGTTTCAGACGGTCCTTTCGTCTACAAGAGATGTGGAGGATACGGGCACGTTTCAGATAATTGTCCCAGTCCCTACGAGTCTTGTGCTGCCTTTCAACATTATAGGCAGACCAACACTTATTATTAGCCGAATGTCCATCCGAACTTGAGGTGGAGTAGCCAAAATGTCCTAAATCCGACTCCACCTCCACAGTAGCAGCAGCAACAAAGCTATGTGCCCCCTCATAAGCACCAACAACAGTTCCAAAAACCTCTGTATATCCCACAGCAGCAGCAGCAGTCCCAAAATTTCGATCTTGCTGAGTTGAAGAATTTGTTGCTGAAAGAGTCTCAAGCTAGAGAGGCCGGGATGAAGATGTTAGAGAGCCAAATTGCCCAATTGGCTAGCAAGAATACAACTCGAGCTCCGGGACATTTACCGATGCAGACGAACCAAAAAAAGACCCTCAATGCTATCACTTTGAGGAGCGGGTCTACCCTTGATGGGCCCGCTATGGTCGAGGACATTGCTGAAAAAGATGAGGCGGAACCGAGTCAAAAGAAAGCTGGAACGAACAGTGGAAAGAAAAAGGCGTCTACAAGGTATATCAGTCGATCGACTGATGCACTCAATCGATCGACCAGTCCGCGAGTTACAGCAGCTTCTTGTACTGTTGAATCCAGTTGATCGACTGACCAACCTGGTCGATCGACTGGAACCGCTGCTGATATTGAACAATTTCGTCCTCCAATGCCTAACAACTTGAGGGACCACTTGTTTCGGGGTACGACGACTCCGACAATATTGAGGCAAGATCCGAGTGTTGATGGGTCAGTCCCGGTTCCAAAGTATGACCCAATGTCGATTAATGGTTCATATTTGAGACGGTCTGAAGAGGTTTCGAGCTTTAACAAGGACAAGGGAGTGGATTTTCAGCCTAAATCCACCGACGCCGGGATGAGAGATTTAGAGGAGAGGGCTAAGTTACTTCTTACAGCCCCTTATCCGGAGAGATTAGTGCCGACAAAGGAACAGGTATCATTTAATAAGTTTGAGAAGGTCATTCGTAGCTTAAATGTACAAGTTCATTTTCTTGAATTAGTTAATCAAGTGCCTGCTTACACGAAATTTATGAAGCAGCTTTTGTCCAAAAAGAGGTCACTTGATAATGTGCAGACTGTCGCACTAACTGAGGAGTCATGTTCTTATTTGACCCATACTGCACCTCATAAGCTAGAGGACCCGGGTAGCTTTTCCGTTCCATGTAACATTGGTACCTTCTCAATTGAGAAGACATTATGCGACGTAGGAGCCAGCATTAGCGTTGTGCCTTTGAATCTAGCTAGGAAGTTGAAATTGACTAGGTTTGCAGTCACTAGCATGACAGTACAGATGGCTGATCGTTCTGCGGTCCAGCCTATAGGAGTCTTAGAGGACATTCCTGTGCAAATAGGAAAGTTTTTCTTCCCTGTTGACTTTGTTGTACTAGATATGCCTGAAGATGCTCACATACCTATCATTTAGGGTAGACCATTTCCGCACACTGATGGTGCAGTTATAGATGTTGGTTCAGGGACTTTAACTTTGAAAGTAGGGAAACATTCTATTGTCTTTGCCCAGACAGCTAAGAAGAAAGATCCCATTTGGCCAGTCACTTGTAATACGGTTATTGAAAAGAAATCCTATTTTGTGCTTTCTGATATGCCTATCTCTACACCTATTCCTGTTGTGACACCTCCGCCCCAAATTGGGAGCAAGTTGGAGGAGGATTCTTCTGTTTTAGATATTGCTGGAGCTGGTTTGGGGAAGGAAGAGCCGCATGTTGCTCCAGCTGTGAAGGAGCCAATCATTTCAAGAGGTGGCTTAGGATGTCTTAGCTATGGCACTGATGAGGAGCCTGACGATGAGCCAGTCAAAGTAAGGGAGTCCGACTTGGACTTTGATGAGCCAAAAGAGGTCATTGCTTTGGAAGATGTTGAAGCTGTTGAACCGTTGAGTTCTGCGGATGTTGGAGTTGGGAAGAGTCCAGCTGAGAAGATGAGCACTGTTGAGGCTACTTCTTGTAGCCAGAAGCCGAGCAAGTGGGCCATTCCGTGGCCGTTCTTGATCAACTATTGGTTGATTAAGACTTTCTCAAAAACATTCTTTTATTGCATTTTTAAGACTTTCTTTTTTTATTGCTTTTGTGTGCGCGAACTTCGCTTTTATTCATGTTTGCTTAGGATTTAAGACCTTTAGACTATTATTTTGGGTTTTGCGCAATTTTTGGGCGCGTTATTATGTGTATTTGCAGGTTAAAATACCATATTAGCTCTCTTTATTGAGCTAATTCGAAGAAATTAGAAAGTTACAGCAGGTATTTCAGTCGATCGACTGGCTAGTATGGTCGATCGACTGAGCTACGACTTCCAGGAGTTTATGTTCCTGTTCATCCTGGTCGATCGACTGACCAACATGGTCGATCGACCGCCACGCGCTGCTATACCTGTTTTCGATCATTCCCCTGCTGTGTTTGATCGATTTGCGGAATTGAGGGTGTTTATTCTCTACTTTATTCTCCGATTAAGTTCTGTTTTCTTCCGTTTTTTTTTTCATTTTGCACATAATTTTGCGTTTCATTATTGTTTTCTCGAGATTACGCGCGGTATCTTTTGTTTGTCTTTTTAGGTACTTATTGGTAGCACTGCTGGCTACTGAAACCTCCTAGCTCACGCTGGTTTGGGGAGGTTTCCTTTTGTTTCGCTTAAAGTCTTGTGAGTTTCTGAGTCCTTATTTCATGTCATATTTATTTATTTATCGCAATTTTCCATTTCATTTGCTTGCATTCACGTTTACATTTTTGTTTTGCATTGTTTGTTTCATTTCCTATATATATACAAAATACCAAAAAAGAAAATTGTAAAATTTCAAAAATTCAAAAAAAAAAAATGCACGTTTATTTTGGCATATAGGTCGAGTTGGAACGGTAGTATTTCCATGATGACATTGCATTTGCAGCAGTTTTATGCCTAAGCCTTGCTAATTGACATGTTATTAGTAGAATCGTATATGCATATCTACGAGTTTTCGTTAATTATTTGCTGAACTTGAGACTTGACTTAGATTTTTGGCAAACTACATCATTTTCTGAGGTTTAGAGCTTATAACTGGTGTCATTCATGACCAGTTTATCTACGAATGTGAATAGTACTCCTTATGAGACATGTTACATTAATGTGCATAAATATGAACTTGATCTGCTTAATACCTGTATGCATTCGGTTTGTGGTTTGTTGACACATGTGGTAGAGGTTTTCCTTTATTCATTTTGCCCATAAGCTCCACACTGCCAAAATAGCCTTTTTGTCCCGTTACTACATCCTACATTTAGCCTGCCCTTGTCAAGCTAGTAGTTTATGTTCTTGGGATTGTTACTTCATTTTTGGTGGCATATGCTCGTTTTTGAGATGATGTTGGGAAGATGAAAAAAAGGAAAGAGAGAAAGAAAATAAAAGAGAAGAAAAAAAAATGATTCGAAAAAGAAAAAAAAAGAGAAAAGCGTGCTGTACTGTAGAGGACCCGGTTGATCGACGGAAGTCCGAGAAGAAAAGAAAAACCAATTCGTATAATTCAAAGTCTTTATTATATGGCGATTTTTGCTCCCATGTTGCATCTATATCTTATGGGGAGTTGATTGATTAATCTTTATGGAGATTGCGAGATTTGTGCTTCTAATTAGGACCCGGTTTTATTGTTGATTTTGAGTAAGAAGTTGGACGTTATCACATGGTTCTGTTTAGGTACTAGCTTGATCACCTATACCTCCACATTCGCACAAATGTTTTGCCTCCTTCTTACCCATTACCTCACATATCCATATATACCTCGGCATGTGTCATGGTCATCTGTTTGGTTGGAAGGCATATGTACGGTTGTAGAGATCATTTTCATATTAGATTGCAGGCATGTTCTTATAGGTCGTAGTTAGGTGAGTGTCACTACAGAATGAATTCTTTCTATCTTATACATTATTCACCTGTGCTTACGAGTGATTCGAGCGACCCGTGAGAGTCCGATTTGATAAGTCTCTACAGTTGCCGGTTCAGCAGTTTTAACGACTTCATGACTCGTTTGCATGATTCACATTACTAATTGATTGTTAGTTGTTGCATTAAATTGGTTTAGGCTTGACAGTTTGCATTTCGCTCTGAGATTGAACTCGTGCCATTAAGTTTTAGGATCGAGTCTAGTTCTTGCTTGGGGATAAGCAAGGGTTTGGTTTGGGGAAGTTTGATGCGTGTCCTTAATATGATGTTTTACACCCTATTTTACACGCATTTCAGAGCTCATTTATGTAGTTTATGCTACTATTCTCCCTATTTCCGTCGACTTTCGTGTTTTTGTACATTATTGCAGAAATGTGAATAATCCAGCGGAAATCAAGCTAAATCCGTCCCCAAGTACCTTGCATTGCATTTGACGTGAAGTATTTACTCGAGGAACGAGCTTGGTGCGCATTTTGAGGCCCGAAAGACAAATCCACGAGAATTTAGAAGTCAAGTATCAGCTACTTCAGTCGATCGACCGCTACCCTTAGTCGATCGACCAGAGCACGAGTTCCAGTAGCTCATGTTCATTGCAGTCTAGTCAATCGACCGGTCACCTTGGTCGATCGACCACACTGTTAATTCTGACGTGAATAAAGAGATCGAGAAGCTAGAAGCCCATTGTGTTTTTAGGTTTTAGAATAAGGTTACGTGATATTTCTATTTAACGTAACCTGCTCACATTGATACAAGGATCCAGTTTTTATTCCGTTTTTATCAGTTTTAGATCATAAAATAATTAGGGTTTGCATTCAAGTTTATTCATTCAATACAATTCCTTTCGTTCGTTGCTTCCGAGTTTCTTCTTGCAATTCTTCTACTGGTATTTTCAGGTTCATAATTTCAGTTTTATTACTTTATTTCATTCGTAGCTGGAATTGATAGATTAGTTTCCCGAAGCCATAATTATCGTTTTATGCTAATCTTTTTTTCCGTTAATTTAAGCATGAGTTCAGTAGTTTATTTTGTTAATATTGTTGTTATTTTTATCATAAGCATGAGTAGCTAAATACCCTGTGCTAGGATGTAGGGAATCCGTAGAAGTAGGCGGCGAAGAACAGTAGACTGAAATCGCGTGTCGGTCGATCGACTGGCCTATCTGGTCGATCGAAAGATGAGTTAGTTTAGCCTTTTAAATCACTTTTCAAGACGAAAGTTAACATTAGTGATATTAGGGACCTGTAGCGAGATCAAGAGATGCTACCTGTAAGAATGGACCGAGAGGACTTCTTATTTTTCCGTCTCACGTGTTTGTTTTAGACCTACCTAGTACACTGCCGCCGAAACTATAGTGAACCGACCACCTTAGCACCCTTTTAATATTTGATTTCATCCGTTTAATTAGTTTACATTTCATTTTCTGCCTTTAGTTATAGATGAACTCACCTCAAACCCCCACACATTGTTACCTTAGACTAAAATAAGGCAGCTATTAATTGCATCCGCCTCTCTGTGGTTCGACCCGACTGCCACTAGCTATAGTAGTATTTGGAATTATAAATTTTATTTTTGGTGCACAACGACAGGCATCACCAATTATCAAGCAGAATTGGCGCCCCTCTACCCATGTACTCTTTAGGATTGAACCTCGCAATATGTACACTGATCTTCGTGTGATCAGGTTTCTCTTCCTTATCCTTCCCAACTCTCTTCAAAGCCTCAGTGAGAGCATCTTGGTGCTCCAATATGTTCACTATATCATCAACGCTAATGTTTTCAGCCCTAGCATACAAAGCGGTTCTTTCCGGCGGCATCTTGTAACTATATAAGAAAAGATAAACATAAACATACAACCCATATCTCAAAACACATAAACAACCTGCAGCACACCTACTCGATCGAGCCCCCACATCCACTGGATCGAGTTGAGGTCACTCGATCGAGTAGACCAACTTACTGGATCGAGTACCCGACTCCAGAGCCTGACCAGAAAGCTCCCAAAAACATACTCGATCGAGTCAACAACCCACTCGATCGTGCTGACCCTACTCGATCGAGTCCCCTATCCTACTCGATCGAGTGCCCAAAAACAGACTTCTGCCAGAAACGAAAAACTACCTACTCGATCGAGTCACTCCCACTCGATTGAGTCTCTCACCTACTCGATCGAGTGCCCCTCACTCGATCGAGTCATGCAAACGGGTACACTACCCGCATGTTAAACTCACACTCCCAACTTACTATACTTCTATGTACTCAAGCAAAAACAACCTTCCTTTCATATATCTAACATGCCACATTATAAATGAATTAGCATGCTTTCAACCAACAACATATAAAATCACATCATCATCATCTTCCTCCACACATTTCCCATTCTCCACATGCATACCCCCACCAATTCATACCATACATTACTATATAGATACACAGTTCACAAGATAAACACATAGAGACCCCGACTCACACCCCATGGTGACCGGTTCAAAATTGTCGGGCGAGTTCGCGACTTTAGGACGTCTCCCAAGTCTCTGCATTGGCTCCTAAAACTTCTACCCCTGGTTCATTTTAGTTTGACTCCCTATGTTCATTAGGTTCATTGGTTACAGGTTTTAAGATCGTCGCTCTGATACCACTTTGTGACACCCCCATACTCCAAGTGCCTTACCGGGACAAATTAAGGTATGAGAAAGTCTCCATCTCGGTTTCCCGAGGCAATGATAATCAAAAGACAATAAGGAAACATACTTAAATAGTAATAAAGTTAAATGTGATTACATGCCAACTCCAAAACTGTTTAAATGTAATACAAAGTTCTCAAAACTGTCTACTATCAAAACTATAAAAGTGTCTGACACAGCGAAAGACTTCTAAACTGCAATGTGGTGAATTATCCCAGCTATCCCATATGCATCGTCTCATACCTGCTCAATAACTGCTCACCACCCCTGAATAGATCACCACAAGTTTTAAAAAATTTAAACGGGGTAAGTACTAATTACATAAAAACAAATGCCACAAAGAAACAACGTCACAAACAGCTCAATCAGTTCACACAAATCCCCGTTCTCCATCTCCAAACTCCACACAACTAACTACACACTAAAGTGTGTAGTCCTGCCAGAGTACCCATCGCAACAAGTACTCCACGCCGCCAATGGGGGACCGCAGCCGTACCCACTAAATCCCCGCTCATCACCATCGAGCGATAAACCCAAGTTCATTAATGTGCACATCCCCTCTGTGACGGGTTCCACAGAGGGCGTGAAGCCACTCCCGCAAGTGACTCCACTCAGCCAGGGTATTAATACTTTACATCGTGCCGTGGAGAACTTACAGAGGGACATTGAGATCCTACAAAACGATAACCAGGCATTGGAAGATAAGATGGAGTCATCATATTACGATTGGGTGCCCCAACAAACATCGGTGGGTAAGCCAGATCGGGAAGCGCTCAGAGGGAGCCAAGGAAGACCCATTCCCCAAGAGTTAAACACCAGGTTAGATTTGGGGGTGATGTCACCACCAGGAGTAATGTATCCACCAGGGGTGATGTCAAAAAGATAATGCCACCAGGAGTGACATCACCAGGGATAATGCCATTAGAAGCAGCAACACCAGGGATGATGCCACCAGTGGTGACACCTCCACCAAGAATGACACAGTCAACATGGGCAACCGAACCTATGAGAATGGGGCCCTTGACACCCGATTTTACCCCACCCTTCAGCAGCACACCGCCAGTTTTAGGGAACCCCCAAGGCGAATTCGTCATAAGCAACGCTCTCTCAGGAGTAAATGCATACACATAGCAGGCTCTGGACGTAGAATTCAGGCCCATCATGAATGCAACCCCGCTATTTAGCAACTACAATGTTCCACCTTATGCCTCAGGAGGAAGCCAGTAGTCGGTAACCCCTATCGATTCTATTCGCCAATCCATAATCTACCTATGGGAACAAGTACTACAGTGGAACAAGAGTTAGAAGAATTTAGGGCCATGCTCAGCAAGGTGTCAGGAATGTCCCAGCCCATGGAGGTAGCAATACCAGAGAGTTAAACGGACTCTCCCTTTGTGGATAGCATAGCACTCGTTGGCGTGCCTAAGGGGGTCACTCCGCCAACCATGACACTCTATTGTGGAATAGTTGATCCGTTGGACCACATCAACCAATACAAGCAGAAAATGATGGTGGTCACATCGACCGGCTCCCTGAAGGAAGCGTGTATGTGTAACGGTTTTGGGTCAACCTTGTCAGGGGCAGCTCCGCAATGGTTTGTGAGTTTACCCAATAGATACATCTCCACCTTCGCGGACCAGGTCACTGCCTTTACCACCAATTCGCTAGCAGTCACAAGCCGGAAAACAAACAAGCGACCTGTACCTAGTGGTCCAGAGGTTTGAGGAATCCACTCAGGACTTCTTGAAGAGGTTTAACAAAGAGAAAGAATCCATCCAAAGGTGTGGCATACCAACAGAAATAAAATCGTTCAGGCATGGGCTCCACCAGAATTCAGACCTGTACAGGGACCTGACCAATTATCCTTGTACCACCTTCGAGGACGTATAGGGAAAAACACAGGACGTTATCCGCCTAAAGGAAGATGAATCCAGAAGGGACCTGTATGACATAAAGCGCACTAGTAGGAAAGCTCTCACGGAAAGAATATTGAAAGAAACAAACCATACAGCAAGAACACCGTGAACAAAATCACTAGAGATGCTGATTGGACAAAGAGTACCAGCTTATCTCCCAAGCTGAGTGAATACATTTCACTTCTGTTGGAGTTTGTGTCCTCCGCAATAGTGAGTAAATCGATAACGGTTGGCTGACTAGAGTTTGACGTTACTGTCATGAGACGACGGTGATCAACTGACCCCTTTCGGTCACACCAATAGGAACGAACCCCAATTGATAACTAATTAATTGTATGAGATACAATTTATTTAGTCCCTTGATTTATAGACTAAAAGGTTAGTCGATTATTTTTAGAGACATTTCGAGTAGCGAACTCGAGGCACGGCAGTTATTATTTAATTATGCGATAATTGAATAATAAATTTTGGGAGATGGATTTTAGTTAATTAATTGTTAATTAACTAAAACTGTAATAATTGATTAATGTGATTCATATTAGTACGTAAATAATATGTGTTGCGGTACACGTATATTTTCGGAGTGATTTGAACGAAATTAATTGGAAGCATTTAAGCATAATACGATGTTTAAATAAAATTTACACGTATTTGTGTGACAAATATAAGAACCAAAATGGACCCGTAAATGGGATATTGGACCGTGTAAATGGAGTGTAGTGGATGATCATAATCATTTCAATTTGCTTGATTTTTCTTCCATAAGTTGTCATGTGATCATTATGCATGTTATAATGAATTGGACAAAAAAAAGAAGAAAAACCACTCACTCACTCCACCCGCCACATTCCCCCTTTATACACTCCAATTGTTGTTCATTTTTGATACTACACTTTGAACATTTGCATGTGTATATCTTTCATCTCTCTAAAATAATAAAACCTATAATTTACTAAGTTGTTAGTAAAACAAAATAATTACTATGTTTTCTTTAGTAATATTCACATATTATCAAGGGTTAAGTTTTACAAGTATCTAGTTAATACTTGTAAGATTATTTGGGTATTGTTCATGGGTGCAACATGAAGGAGACTTTCTTTTTGAAGGATTTTCTAGGAGGATCATCCATATTTATTTATCTCAATAACAAACTAGATAGGTGATCTAGTTTGTGCCCATTTTTACCATAAATATCAATGTAAGGAAATTGTTTTTCTTCAATCTTTATTTTTATGCTTTTATATTTGCATGCATGTTACATATATCACTAAATTAACATATTATGAGATAATTTTTTTTTAATTAGAGAATCTAAATAGGATATATGATCATTCAAGTGGTATCAAGAGCTAGGCTTGTAATTTGTATGTTGATTTTAAGCAGATTAATAAATTATGAGATAATTTATAAAAACTCAAAAATTGTGTTAGAAGAGGTTTTAGCACGGAAATTTTTGGGAATGCATACCTACAGATCTCAAAAGATTTGTGGTAAAATTTGGTGATTTATGAAGTTATTTTGCTATTTTTAATGATTTTTGGTAGAAAACCAAGTCAAAATGCCGTATTTTGGTTAAGAGTTAACTAAAAATAGTTAAATGTCAATTTGGTTCATGAAATTTTTATAGTATTTCATGCATATTTTCCACTGATTTTATGTAAAATTTCGAAGGTTGGTTTGAAGTTTTGCTTGTTTATTGATTTTATGAGATAAGAGTCGATAAAAGTGAAATAAATTAATCATATAATCGAAAAATTTGTTCCTGCCCATGATAAATTTATGTTCATTTAAAAATATGATTTAAAAGTTAAAAGTGAAATTTAAAATGTGATTTCACCTTGTTTTGATGTTTATTGGTTTTAGTGGTTAAAAACCGATAAATATCGATCTTTTTCTTCCTAATTTGTATCCAAAAATTTTGGGCATTTTTTCTGACATTTTGGTGTTCTTGGGAGTGTTCCAGAATACTCAATTTTTTTTTCATTTTTTGGTAATATTTTCAATTATTTTTGATTTATTACTTAAAAGTTATGATTTTACCGATTAAATTAGCAAAATATCACCAAATCAAACTAATTATTCATCATTAAATTAGTGAGGACTAATTTTGAGGCCCAAATCAGTTTGGACTTAAATGATATTTAAGAGTTGATTATTGATTTTTACAAGTTAGAAATCGATTAAATCCACAAAACCGAGATGGATACAACTGTTTGATAGATAGGGCGATTTTGGCATCATTTTAAGCATATTTATTTAAGTTGAATGAATAATTGTCATTTATTTAAAGTATTTATTTTGTTGTACCTAGTATGGCCTAGTTTATTTTAATCGTTATAACCCGAAATGAATGGGAATAGCGATTTGTTTATAATTAAATATCATCTTGTATCGTCGGTTTGTAATTAATTAATAGCTTTATTTATTTTATTAATTAATGTATAATAGGAATAGCTATGTAATTTAATTGTAATAGTTATTCTTACCGACGTTTCCTAAAGACGGATAACATCGAGACAAAGTCTATTTTTTGGAAGGTGTTCCAAATCCCACAAGAAGAAGCCACTTTTGGAATGAAGAGGCAAGGGACCAAGGAGTTGGTTTCCGACATGTAATAGTCTAATTTTTATAAACTAGGTGGCCATACTAGTATTATTCATATGCTTGCTTGTTTTATTTTCGCGCATGCCAAAATCGCCATTAACATGCATTTTATTTTCGCGTTTGTCAATTCACGTCATTTAGATTCACCGACTTAGTTCACTTATAGGTAATTTATGACTAAATTGACAAGATATCTCACATAACTAAAATTGAAATTAGCCTTACCAATTAGTAACACCTATGAATCCCTTGTTCATTAAAGCCACTCTCGCCCAATAAGCGGGGTGTTCTCTTTTTACCTTGGGTAAGTAGGGTGGTAAACGGTTATAACGCGCCAAAATTAGTTGGACTCAATAGGGCATAAGACGGTCTTGTATTCCGGGGCTAGTAGATGAATTTAGGAAATTCGTCAACCAAGAGTTCTAGAGGTAGAATCAGTCAAACGTTGACTTACCGAATTTACACGATTATGGGATGTTTCGCCCAAGCGATGCTCATTTTTGTTTAATATTTGGGTCTTGGAATCATTTATATAATTTAGTGGGAGAGAATTATATAAATGTTAAAACTTGTTAAATATGTTTTCACAAGTAATTTTTAAAACAATGAATTTTAATTTTTCCTTATTTGTTGTAGCATTTTAATTCGCAATGGCAACTTCTTCTACTCCATCGACTACTTCACTAGGTAAAGATTCATAGCTAAGGTCCGTAATAGACAGACGTATTTTAAAATATGACGGTAGTAACTTTCTTGAATGGGAATCCAACATCAAAAGTGATGCGTTGTCCGACAATGTGCTTACTTACTTGACCGATGCTCCTCCCATCGAGCCCGGTTCAAGGGCTTCATCAGCGGTGCGGACCGCCTATAATTACCATGTGAGGATGTCGAATGATATAAAAAATGTGTTGATATGGTCGATGTCCCCAAAGCTCAAGCTATCATGCATTTCTTTGAATGCGTGTGAGATATTCACTCGTATGATTACTATGTTTTCACAAACACCTAAAGTCTGTCAATACGATGCGGCGTCACGCTTCTTTAGAGCTAAGCTTGAAAGGGGCCAAAAGGTTGGTTCCCATTTGCTAAAAATGGTCGAATATGTCGACATCCTAGAGCGTCTAGGGTGTAAGATTCCTAAGACTCTTGTGGTGGACCGTATCCTCCACTCACTTCCCACCAAGTTTGCCCACTTTACGGTAAACTACAACATGAATGGCCTGGATAAGAGTTATCATGAAATTCATGCACTCCTCACCCAAGCGGAGAGGGATATGGAAGCTAGTGGGAGTGAAAAAGGGGATGTTCTAACCATGAAGTTAAAAAACATGTCCCTTGAAGTTAAGAAGGGAAAGGGGAAGGAAAAGTCCCAATTCAAGAAATCGTCAAAGAAACAAGACAAGGGAAAGGGGAAAGCCGTTCAAAATGGCAATCCCTAGGCAAAAGGTGTCAAACTCTCTGAGGCCGAATGTTTCCATTGTAATGGAAAGGGGCATTATAGGAGGAGTTGTCCCAACTACTGGGAGGATCTCAAGAAAGAGCGTGTGACGCCTATTGGTAAGATTTCCTCTCTCTATGCGATAGACGTTAATTATGCTTGCACTTCCAATTGGGTACTTGATACCGAATGTGGCTCTCACCTTTGTAATCATTTGCAGGGTTTAAGGGACGTGCGAGCACTAGCAAAAGGTGACGTGGATCTCCGCATGGGCAATGGAGCTAGAGTAGCGGCCATTTCCGTGGGGACCTATGTGCTCACATTAGCTAGTGGTCTAGAGTTGTATTTAAATAAATGTTATTTTGTACCAACTTTAACCAATAACATCATATCCATTTCCGCGTTAGACGCGGAAGGCTTTTGTTTTATGATTAAGGACAATAGTTGTACTTTTTCATTAAATGATTTAGTTTATGGCAAGGCCATTTCAATTGGAGGCATTTATGTTTTAAATGATGTTAATGACGTTTATCATGTGGAAATTAAAAAGCTCAAAACGGGTGATCCAAATGAATCTTACCTTTGGCATTGTCGGGGTCACATAAACGAAAGACGCATTAAGAGACTTGCTTCATCAAAAGTGCTCAAATCATTTGAGATCGAATCTTATGGTACATGCGAATCTTGCCTTTTAGGCAAGATGACTCGTGCGCCTTTTGTGGGAAAAAGGACACGAGCTAGTGAGGTTTTGGCTCTCATACATACGGATGTGTGTGGACCATTAACCATCACCGCTAGAGGAGGTTTTCACTACTACATTACTTTTACTGATGACTTAAGTAGATATTGTTGGATTATGTGTCCTCTGACAATAATGCGATCACAACTGTCGATCATGATGATCACATGTTTAAGTCTCATTTTAAAGAATACAATTGGGAAGTAATATTTTACTGTCAACTGGTCCACACATATCGGTAATGATTGGCTGACTAGAGTTTGACATTACTGTCGTGCGACGGTGGTGATCAGTTGATCCCCTTAGGCCATACCTAAAGGGTAACACTCTTAATTGAATATTTAATTGATCGTATGACGATACGGGTTAATTAAATTACTTATAATTGACGGACGATTTTGGAAGTAATATTTACGTATCTCATTATAATTTGATTAAATAAGATACGGTCTAAGTGATCGAATTTTTTTATTACTTAGATAAAATTATTGTTTAAGGAAACAATTGCATTTGAATGAATAATTTATAATAAATACAAGATGTTGTGATTTATAATTGGTAAATTATTTTGGTACAAGTAATTATGAATTACTAAGTCAATTTTGTAGATGACGTATCTTTATTAATGCGTTGATTTTTAATATGTTAAAAATACATAACAATTTTATGTGACATGTGACATGTGACAAATTGACAAAAATAAAATGGAATCCATTTTATCTCTAAATGGACCGAAATAGTGGGGTGTATTAGGAAATTATTATGTTAATTCCCTTAGTGGTAAACATAATCATATTTGCCTAAAACTAGCCATGCAAACCTACTTGTTCTTGTGAAGACAACCTAGCTCATGCATTGGCCCTTTGACCCCCTCCCTCTACCCGGTTTTGTGAAGGAGAAAACCATGTTTTTTTTTTCCTCTAATTTTACCATATACACTACATCAAATGTTAGTGTATTCATTCATTCATTTTAACAATCAAAAATTGAGTTTTTAGAGAGATAAAAACTTCTTCTTCCTTCTCCTTCTCTTAGCCGAAATTAAGAGAACCAAATAAATATTTTGGGTCATTTTTATTTAAATTAATATTGTTCTAGTAATAATAATATTAATTTTGTTAAGAGATTACCTTGGGTATTAATCCTTGGGAGGGATTCTACACTTGAATCCTTGTTCTTCCATTTTAGGAATGCTCAAGAACAGGTAAGAAGGAGATCTTACTTGTGCCCAATAATCCGAAATATCAATGTAAGGGTTGATGATTTCTTCCTCTTTTTATTATTGTTTGCATGCATAAGATCAATGTTTAATATTATGACTAAATTAAATCATCACATATATGAATATGTTTAGTAATGAGATATAGATTTCTAACAAGTGGTATCATGAGCCTTGGTTGTTTGCATGCAAATCGGTTATAGTTTTTCCGAGTTATACGATTAACATATAAAACTTATAAATTTGTGTTATTATGATATATCACGAAATAAATTTTGCATGTTAAAGTTTCTGATCCTAAAATGTATTTAGGATATTTTGGTTAATTTATGGATTTTTATTGTTCATCTTATATAATAATGGCATTAAAAATGTGATTTTATGATAAAAATGTCTTTTTCGGACTAAAATTAGCTAAACTTCAAATTTTCCAGTGGTTTTTGGATATGTTTTCACATATATTATTTTTAGATGACCTGTAAATTTTCATAATTTTTGGAGTTCTTATGCTCGAAATATGGATTTTTCATTTTAAAAATCAAATTTAAATGAAAAATGGGTTAATATGAGATATATTTCGAATCTTGTCATAGAAATTTAGTATGTTGTCACATGCAATTTTACAAGATGTGTGTAAAATAATAGGCTATAATGAAGTCTTTATGCATGATTTATGAAGTTTTGATGAAAAATAGCATAAATAGTGACTTTAATTAGTGAATAATTGCTAAAACATACTTCATGACTAAGAAAAAACGTCACATATTGCCTTTTATTACCTATTTCAGATCTAAAATTGAAAAGTTGATAAATATAATTTTTCTCATGTTTTTATGATTATATTTGATAAATCCGATAAACCGCAACATAGTTTTTCCGATAATTTTTCGAAATTTTAACCTTTGTTTTTGAACATTATGAGTGTCACGGTATTTTTCCAGAATATTCATGAGTTTAAATTTCAAATTTCAAATTTATTTGAAATTTTTGTGATTTCTTTGGAGTTTATGGCATTTTATTGTATTTTTGAGTCCATTAATGAACAATTTTAAGAAATAAAAGTTAATTATAGTTAATTTGTTAGTGGAGACTAATTTTGAGTCCTAAGTTGGTTAGGGTAATTAACTTGTGCATAAATATGATTTTATGTAATTTATTGTGATTTTAAAAGGTTGAATCACGCAAATCCGTAAAGACCATTTAATATACGATATTGGCTCCTTAAAGGCGATTTAGCATAAAATTGGGCATGTTCATAGATATTATAATGCTGCATTTTATTTATGATTGTCATAATTTTATTTTATGTAATTTTATTTTATGTAATTTTACTTAGTATGGCCTTAGTTTTTAATTGGTATTACCCGAAATGTATGGGAATATCGATTCGGTTGTAATTTATTGTGATCTCGTATCACCGTTTTGTAATTTAATAGATTTATTTTATTTTAATTACAAATGTATAATAGGAAATTATGTAATTTGTTATGTAATTTATTTATTTCGGAGTACCTTGAAGACGGTGTCACTCAAGGAAGACGATACATAAAGACGGTGTTACCTCGAGATGCGTGCCAAAACCGAAGTTCAAGGGACCAATGGAGTTGGTTTCCGAATATGTAATAGTTAATTAGATTTTCTATTTTAGGAAGGCCATACTAGGATTTAATTTATGCTTTGAATTTTATTTATATGTTGCATGCATCCCTAAATCGCCATAACTAAAACATACATTATCTTTTAATCGAGTTTATCGACCGTGTCAATTATAATTATCGTAGTTCACCGCTTTAGTTCACTTAAAACGTGATAGATAATAAATTGACATGACCTATCGCTAAAATAAAAAATTGAGACATAGCCTTACCAAATAGTAGAAACCATGAAAACCTATTTCGCGAGGGAGTGCACTCGGCCACCCCGGGGTCCAAACCTTGTTACATAGGGGAAGTGAGTGATAAATGTCTATCCACCGAATTCATATTGATGAGGGTTTCATCAGCTACCCCGTGCCCAAGTTAATATGGGTTTGGATCATGGACACATGTATTCGAAATTTGGATTGAACTCAACAAAAGTTTTTGATAAGGGTTTCATCGGCTACCCCGTGCCCTTGTCGGATGTGTTTTGGGCTATAGATAAATATTAGAGTAATTTTATCTTCCGAGAGTTCTAAAAGTAGAATTGATTAAAGAGTTAGTCCACCGAGTTATAATGATAAGGGTTTCATCGTCTACCCCGTGCCCAAGTTAATATGAATTTGGATCTCGGAATCATTTATAATAGTTGGGTAGAGGTCACTATATAAATGCTCATATCTTATTAATTTATTTACAAGTATGATTTAAAAAGACAAATGTTAATATTTCATTTTCCTCCATACTTGTAGTTCATTACAATGAATCCATCAAACGCTACCGCACCGATAACTATTGAGTCTTGCCACAATATTTTTGACGACGTTTGCTTCAACAATGATTTCAACACTACTAGAGAACTTCATTTTGGGATAGGATCGGATGGAAACCTTAACTTCATCTCTTTTTCTAGACCACCTACTACTACTAGACCTCTTGTGAGCCCGTCTCAGGAAGACCGCCTCATAAAATCTATAGGATCTTTGTCTATAGAAGATAAAGATGCCAAAACTAGTGGGAGCTCAAGCAATCAAGTTCTTGCTTCAAAGGGCAAAAAGTTCAAGAAGAAGGGAAAGAAAGGGAAAAACTTCAAGCAAGTTAATGATGAGTGCCATTATTGCTATGGCATGGGACATTGGCTCACAAATTGTCCCGCATATTTGCGAAATATAAGGGAAGAAATCTTTGTTCCAAAACGTAAAATTCCTAAGGAAATTTATGTTATTGATATAAATTATACTTCCACTACGACATGGGTACTGGATACCGGTTGTGGTTCTCACATTTGTAATCATTTACAGGGTTTAATAGACGTGAAGAGGCTTAGCAAAGGAGATGTGGATCTACGCCTTGGAAATGGAGCTCGAGTAGCGGCCGAATCCAAAGGAACTTATGTATTAACTTTGCCTAATGGATTTGAGTTGTATTTACACAATTGTTTTTATGTGCCTACACTCTCTAAAAAAATTATTTCAATCGCTATGTTAGACATGGACGGTTTTTGTTTTGTCATTAAGAACAATCGTTGTACTATTTCTAGGAACGACTTGGTTATAGGCCAAGCTTCTTCCATTAATGGCATTTACATTTTAGAAACCTCGAATCCGACTAATGATATATATAACATTCAATCAAAGAAACTCAAATCAAGTGACCCAAATGAATCGTTCATTTGGCATTGTCGATTAGGTCACATAAACGAGAATCGCATCAAAAGATTAATTTCAAGTAATGTGATTACACCATTTGATTATCAATCATATGGAACATGCGAATATTGCCTTCTTGGCAAAATGACTCGAAATCCTTTCAGTGGCAAAGGGACACGAGCAAGTGAACTATTGGGACTCATACATACCGATGTGTGTGGACCAATGAGTATCACCGCTCGTGGAAATTATGATTACTTTATAACCTTCACCGATGACTTGAGTAGATATGGGTATATCTACTTGATGAAGCATAAAAGCGAAGCGTTTGAGAAATTCAAAGAATTTCAAAACGAAGTAGAGAACCAATTGAACAAAAGGATTAAGGCACTACGATCCGATCGTTGTGGAGAATATCTTAACCTTGAATTCGATTCACACTTGAAAGGTTGTGGTATTATATCACAACTTTCTCCACCCGGAACGCCACAACTCAATGGTGTTGCCGAAAGGAGAAATCGAACCCTACTTGATATGGTTCGATCCATGATGAGTCAAACCGAGTTACCGAACTCGTTTTGGGGATTTGCAATTCAAACTGCAATTCTATCTTTGAATAATAGTCCCACTAAGGACACCGAAAAGACTCCATTTCAGATGTGGAAAGGAAGAGTTCCTAATCTATCCTACATGAAAATTTGGGGATGTGATGCTTACGTCAAGGCAAAGACCGACAATAAGCTTGCCCCAAGATCCGAAAAATGTATCTTTGTAGGTTACCTCTTGACCTCTCGAGGTTACTACTTCTACAAACCTCAAGAAAACAAAGTGTATGTGTCTTCTGAGGCTGTCTTCTTAGAAAGTCAATTTATTTCTAAGAGACAGAGTGGGAGAAATTTTGAACTTGATGAAGTTCAAGAGCCACAAACCGAGATAGAGACGCAATAAGATGTTCCTTCATCGTCTAGCGCGGTTGTCCCTCCTCCTCATAGAAGAACGGGCCGAGTTATTCGCCATCCCGATCGATATATGGGACTTATCGAAGAAGATAGAACACTCTATGTGTTGCTTATAGAAAGTGACGAGCCCGCCACCTACAAAGCCGCAATCTCTAGTTCAAATTCCTCCTTATGGCTTGAAGCCATGAAGTCCGAAATGGATTATATGCATGAAAACCAAGTTTGGAACTTGGTAGATTTGCCTAAAGGGGCAAGACCTCTTCAATGCAAATGGATTTTCAAAGTCAAGAATGGCATAGAAGGACATGATGATGTCTACAAAGCTAGGCTAGTGGCAAAAGGATTTACCCAAGTCCAAGGTCTCCATTATGATGAGACCTTCGCCCCCGTAGCCATGCTAAGATCCATACGGATTTTTTTAGCGACTGCCGCATTTCATGATTATGAAATATGGCAAATGGATGTCAAAACCGCTTTTCTAAATGGGCATTTAGAAGAGGAGGTGTACATGATACAACCCGAAGGTTTTGTTGATTCTAAGAATCCTAACAAAGTGTGTAAGCTTAAGAGATCCATTTATGGACTTAAGCAAGCATCTAGAAGTTGGAATCATCGATTCGATCATGTGATAAAAGAGAATGGTTCCACTCGAAGTGTTGAGGAACCATGTTTATACATGAAATTTAGTGGGAGCAATGTTGTGTTCCTAATCTTGTATGTCGATGACATACTACTCATTGGAAATGATATTCCGATGTTGTCTTCTGTTAAGAAGTGGTTAGGTAACCACTTCCAAATGAAGGATTTAGGAGAGGCACAACGCATATTAGGTATCCGGATCCAAAGAGATAGATCCAAGAGGATATTGGCACTAAGTCAAGAGGCTTATGTTGATAAGATTCTTTGACGGTTCAGCATGGACAAATCAAAAAGGGGATTGGTACCTATGGTAAATGGAACCATATTGAGCAAGACTCAATCTCCCTATGAACCTCATGATGTTGAACGCATGAAGTTGATCCCTTCTGCTTCCGCTGTTGGATCAATCATGTACGCCATGATATGCACACGTCCTGATGTCTCGTATGCCTTGAGCATGACGAGTAGATATCAAGTAAATCCAGGTGAGAGTCACTGGATAGCCGTAAAAAACATCCTTAAGTACTTGAGAAGAACTAAGGAGTCTATCTTAGTGTTTTGAGGAGACACCGAGCTACGTGTTAATGGATACACGGACTCGAGTTTTCAAACGGATAGAGATAACATGAAATCACAAGCTGGTTTCGTTTTCATGCTCAATGGAGGTGCCTGATACCGTCGTTTAGTATCAAAAATAAAATTTATAATTCCGAACTAAACTAACAGAAGCTAGTGGTAGTACGGGTCGAACCACAGGGAGGAAGGGAATTTCAATTGTCTAAATCTGGTTTAGGGTAACAGTTGTGTGGGGGTTTGATTGATTTCGTCTATAGCTAATAACAATAAAAGAAAAGTAAATTAATGAAAAATCAAGAATAAAAAGAGGTACTAGGATGGTCGGTTCGTTATAGTTTCGGCGGCAGCATACTAAACAGGTCTAAATCAAAACACATGAGGCGGGAAATAAAGAGGTCCTCTCGGTCCACTCTTAACAAATAGCATCTTTCGATCTCGCTATAAGTCCCTAATATCACTAATACGACTCTCGTCCTGAAAAGTGACTAATCATCTAAACAAATACCTATCTTTCGATCTCAGCATAGTTTAGTCATTTTAATTGGTGATCTAACAACTGTCCCTATCTCTCGATCTAATGGGTCAGTCATATCCTAAACATTCAACTAGTCGTGTGCACTCGATTCGTCGAATAAAGAATTAAAACAATTAAAACGAAAGGAAAACCTCACGTGGTCAGTCGATCGACCACGCATAGCAGTCGATCGACTGACATGCGATTCAGTCCGTGTTTATTCTACGCCGCCTACACTATAATTCGCCTACATCCTAGCACTAACTATTTAGCTACTCATTCTAAGGGTAACAACAATAACATCAATGATAAATCTAACTATTGAATTCATGTTTAAAACGGCGGAAGAAACAATTAACATAAAACAACGGTTCGGCTTTGGGGAAACTGATCTAGCAATTCTAACACTATAAGCAAAATACTGAAATAGAAACAGTAGAATACCGTGTAGAATTGTGAAGGAAAAGAACAAGGCCGAATTATCCAAGCAAATTGTATTCAAAACCGAAGCAAACCTTGAACCCTAATTATTCTAAACTGAATGTAAAACTAAAAATAAAACTTGATAAATTTTTGAATGTTCATGCTGCGTTTTATAGGAAAAGTACGCAGCTATTATTCCTAAACCTAATAACTCATGGGCTTCTAAATTCTCGGTCTTTTAATCCTCGTATCAGCTCGTGGAGTGGTCGATCGACCATGTTGCTCAGTCGATCGACCAACCTATACTGAACAATAGCTTCTGATCTCGTGCTCTGGTCGATCGACCACATGCATCAGTCGATCGACCATGGTTGCTTTACAGTAGTGCATTCTGACGAATTCTGCAGCGCGCACCGATCTTAAAACAGCTGCCATTTCTTCGTTCCTTGGTCAAATCAGGCGTTCTACGCGGCGTTGGAAATCTAAGAGGATAAGCTTTCACCTCCAATTGGAATCACTCGATTATCTGCTTTAGAACTCGAGATATAGCCATCTGAAGCAGCCTGCAATGTCGAGAAGCATTTCTTTGCTTGTTAAACTCGTACGCACCCATGCTTTTGCTATCTTTAGGCCTTGAAACGCGCACCAAGTTCATTCCTCGAGTCAATACTTCATGTCAAATGCAATGTTAATTACTTAAGGACGGATTTGGCTCGATTCCCGCTCAATTCTTCATATTTCTGCAATAATAGACAAAAACACGAAAGTAGAGGAAAATAGGGAAATAATGGCATATATTGCACATTTGAGCTCTGAAATGCGTGTAGAATAAAGTGTGAAACATCATATTTTGGACACGCATCAGTGCCGTTAGCTGGAGAAGCTTCAAGGAAGCTGTGACTGCATATTCAACAACGGAGGCTGAGTACATTGCAGCATCAGAAGCTGCCAAGGAAGCTGTGTGGATCAGGCAATTAACGGAAGGTCTAAGAGTAGTACCTACCGCCAATGATCCCATCACTCTCTATTGTGATAATAGTGAGACGATCTTCCAAGCTAAAGAGCCAAAGTCTAGTAATAGATCTAGACATGTACTTAGAAAATATCATGTAATAAGAGATTTCATTGAAAGAAAGGAAATTGCGATTTGTAAGGTTGGGACAGATGACAACATAGCCGATCCGCTCACCAAGCCTTTATCGCAGGCCAAGCATGATGGACATGTTGCGTCTATGGGACTTAAACGTGTACCAAGTTTTTGTTAGATTTTGAAATGAAATAAAAGTGTTGTTTTTGTTCATGTTCATAATCACATTTGTCTTTTATCTTTTCTTTATACATTGTTAAATCCAAACGGGTTGTGGAGACAATTGAACCCCGTTAAAGTGAACGCGGATTAACATAGTATTTATCCATAGTCACTTGTATGAGGTGACGTCTCGAAGTGACTAGAGTGTGATGCGATTGATGGCAAGTTCAAGTGCCATAGAGTCATGTGAGATGACTAGTCGATCACATAGGCAGACTGTTAGGAACACTTTGTCGGGCCTTATGACCCCTTATAGAGTTCTGGCAAATTTTTATAGCCTGGTCGTGGCGAGAGCTACTATAGTATTCTAATGAGTCGATTCTTTTGACTAAAGACTATTTGCCTAAGATGGCACAGTTTCAGATTAACTTTGATTTGTGTTACTACGACCTTCGTAAATGGGGTCAAATGGGCATATTTTGGGTTATGATGGTTGTGGCTAGTCGAAGGGAATGAGTGCGATAGGAATTATCCACCCCTAGTCAGGGTTATAACAATATCTCAGGGCCATTCGAGGACTAATGAACTGGAAATGCGTGGCCACGCTCGGAAGATATATATGGTAGATAAATCCGGTCAATCAGTTATTCTCCAGATCGAGGAAACCACTCTCGTTATGATCACTTGCAAGTACGACCTGAAAGACACCTTGGATTGAGTGGGAGATAGTAATAGGACAAGAGAATTGGTGACGCACACTTGTCGAGGACAAGTGGGAGATTGTTGGAATATGTGTCATCCGACAATAATGCGATCACCACTGTCGATCATGATGATCACATGTTTAAGTCTCATTTTAAAGAATACAATTGGGAAGTAATATTTTACTGTCAACTGGTCCACATATATCGGTAATGATTGGTGACTAGAGTTTGACATTACTGTCATGCGACGGTGGTGATCAGTTGATCCCCTTAGGTCATACCTAAAGGGTAACACTCTTAATTGAATATTTAATTGATCGTATGACGATACGGGTTAATTAAGTTACTTAAAATTGACGGACGATTTTGGAAGTTATATTTACGTATCTCATTATAAGTTGATTAAATAAGATACGGTCTAAGCGATCGAATTTTTTTATTACTTAGATAAAATTATTGTTTAAGGAAACAATTGCATTTGAATGAATCATTTATTATAAATACAAGATGTTGTGATTTATAATTGGTAAATTATTTTGGTACAAGTAATTATGAATTACTAAGTCAATTTTGTATATGACGTATTTTTATTAATGCGTTGATTTTTAATATGTTAAAAATACATAACAATTTTATGTGACATGTGACATGTGACAAATTGACAAAAATAAAATGGAATCCATTTTATCTTTAAATGGACCGAAATAATGGGGTGTATTAGGAAATTATTATGTTAATTACCTTAGTGGTAAACATAATCATATTTGCCTAAAACTAGCCATGCAAACCTACTTGTTCTTGTGAAGACAACCTAGCTCATGCATTGGCCCTTTGACCCCCTCCCTCTACCCGGTTTTGTGAAGGAGAAAACCATGTTTTTTTTTTCCTCTAATTTTACCCTATACACTACATCAAATGTTACTTTATTCATTCATTCATTTTAACAATCAAAAACTGAGTTTTTAGACAGATAAAAACTTCTTCTTCCATCTCCTTCTCTTAGCCGAAATTAAGAGAACCAAATAAATATTTTGGGTCATTTTTATTTAAATTAATATTGTTCTAGTAATAATAATATTAATTTTGTTAAGAGATTACCTTGGGTATTAATCCTTGGGAGGGATTCTACACTTGAATCCTTGTTCTTCCATTTTAGGAGTGCTCAAGAACAGGTAAGAAGGAGATCTTACTTGTGCCCAATAATCCGAAATATCAATGTAAGGGTTGATGATTTCTTCCTCTTTTTATTATTGTTTGCATGCATAAGATCAATGTTTAATATTATGACTAAATTAAATCATCACATATATGAATATGTTTAGTAATGAGATATCGATTTCTAACAGATATGGGTATGACTACTTAATGAAGAACAAGAGTGAAGCCTTAGACAAGCTCAAACAAATTTCAAAATGAAGTAGATAACCAATTGGATAAAAAGATTAAGACCCTACGATCCGATCGTGGTGGTGAATATCTAAAGACTGAATTTGATTCACACATGAAAGATTGTGGTATAGTATCACAATGGACTCCTCCTGGCACACCACAATTAAATGGTGTGGCCGAAAGGAGAAACCGAACTTTATTAGACATGGTTCGGTCTATGATGAGTCTAACTGAGGTCTGACAAATGTCTTTTTGTAGGATATCCAAGGTAAACACGTGGCTATTACTTCTACAATAAACACGAGAACAAAGTGTTTGTGGCTCGTGATGTTGTGTTCCTAGAAAACGAGTTTATTATTAGGAGACAGAGTGGGAGAAAATTTGAACTTGACGAAGTTCGAGAGCCACAAACCAAGAATGAGGTAGAGGAGAACGTGGAGGATAGCATTCCCTCTTCCTCTCAAACAGTAATTGTTCCTAGAAAGTCAAGTAGGATTTCTCATCCACCTGACCGCTACCTTGGTAACATCGAAGAGGAAGGTATTTTGTTACTTTTGGAAAGTGATGAACCCACTACCTACAAATCGGCCATGTCTAGTCCCGACTCCTCGCATTAGTTAGAAGCCATGCGGTCCGAAATGGATTCCATGTACGAGAACCTAGTATGGGACTTGGTGGATTTACCTGAGGGAGTGCGACCCCTTCAGTGTAAATGGATATATAAAATTAAGCTCGGCATGGATAAACATATAGATGTTTACAAAGCAAGATTGGTGGCAAAAGGTTTCACCCAAGTTCATGGTTTACACTATGACGAAACCTTCGCTCCAGTCGCTATGCTTTGGTCCATTAGGATAATCTTAGCGGTTGCCGCGTTTCATGATTATGAGATATGGCAAATGGATGTCAAAACCGCCTTCTTGAATGAGATTCTAGAAGAAGAGGTGTACATGATACAACCTGAAGGTTTTGTGGATACATATAACCCTAAGAAGGTGTGTAAGCTCAAGAAGTCCATCGATGGCCTTAAGCAAGCATCTCGGAGTTGGAACCATCGCTTTGATCATGTTTTTAAATAATACGGTTTCACTAGAAGTGTTGAAGAACTGTGTTTATATATGTAGTTTAGTGGGAGTAAGTTTGCATTCCTTGTCCTATATGTGGATGACATATTGCTCATCGGGAATGATATTCCATCACTCACTTCCATTAAGGACTCGCTAGGGAAACACTTCAAGATGAAGGACTTGGGAGAGGCACAACGAATCTTGTGCATCCGGATCTATAGGGATAGGTCCAAGAGGATACTAGCATTGAGTCAAGAAGCTTATATTGACAAAGTTCTTGACCGGTTTAATATGAAAGAATCTAAAAGAGGATTTCTACCTATGGGCCAAGGGATTAATTTAAGCAAGTCACAGTCTCCCTCGACCCTAAGGAGATTGAACACATGAAGACCGTCCCTTATGCTTCCGTTGTTGGGTCTATCATGTATGCTATGATTTGGACTCGTCCCGACGTTGCGTATGCCTTGAGTATGACAAGTCGTTATCAAGCCAAGCCTGGTGAGAGTCACTGGATAGCCGTAAATAACATCCTTAATTACTTGAGAAGGACTAAGGATTCGTTCTTAATGATTGGAGGAGAAACTGAGTTGCGTGTAAGAGGTTACACGGACGCAAGTTTCTAAACCGATCGGGATGATATGAAATCCCAATCCGGCTATATGTTTATGCTAAATGAAGGAGCTGTTTACTGGAAGAGCTTCAAGCAAAGCGTTACCGCGGATTCTACAACAGAGGCTGAGTACCTTGCAGCGTCTGAGGCCGCAAAGGAAGCTGTTTGGATTAGGAAATTCATGGAGGGACTAGGAGTAGTCCATTCCGCCGAAGATCCGATTCTATATAGTGATAACAGTGGAGCTATTTTTCAAGCCGAAGAGCCGAAGTCCAATAACCAATCTAGACACATTGAAAGGAAATACCATGTAATTAGAGATTATGTGGAAAGGAAGGAAATTGACATTTGTAAGGTTGGGACAGATGATAATATTGCTGATCCTTTAACCAAGCCTTTATCAAAGGCTAAGCATGATGGTCATGTCGTCGCAATTGGATTGAGACAAATACAAGATTTTCTTTAGATTATGGATATGTAATAATTGGATAGTGTATCTCTTATTATATATATGATAATCACATTCATTGTTTTTACATTCATTCTTTTATGAATCTTTTATCTAGTGTGACACAATTTTTAATACCTTGTTTATTTAAATAAGTTGTGGAGACAATGTTGAACACTATTCAAGTGAATAAGATGAACATTGTATTTTGTCCCTAGTCACTTAATGAGGTGATGTCTCGGAGTGACTAGATTGGAAGTCGATTGATTGTTGTTCAATACCATGAGGTCATACGTGATGACTAGTCGATTACATAGGCAGAGTGTGCGACTCTTTGCCGGACAGTGACCATTTAGAGAGTCCCTAAGTTCTACAATAAACGCTTGGTCGTGGCAGGGATCTCTAAGATATTCCTATGAGTCGATTCTTTTGACTAGACACTATTATCCAAGTCAATGCAGTTTCTGAGTGACTTTGGTTTTTGTCCTAGGTCGTGCCGTGAAAGGAGGCCAAACGGACATCTTCTGAGTCATGATGAGTTGTATTGGGCAAAGATAGATAGGGCATACAGGAATTGTCCACCCACGTTGGGTAACTATATCTCAAGGCCACTCGAGGAGTTAATGACTACAAATGCATGGCCACGCTCGGAAGTAATCTGTGTGAGATTTTTTCGGTCAGGTAGTCACACTCCCGATCGAGAAAACCACTTGCGATATGTTCATGTGAAAGTGCGACCTGAAAGACACCATGCATTGAGTGGGAGATTAAAACAGACAAGAGAATTGGTAGCGCACACCTTGTGTCGGACAAGTGGGAGATTGTTGGCGTTAGTGTCCTCCACAATAGTGTGTTTACATAATAAATCTCATTAAAGGAATATCATCAGGATATTTAATTATTTGATCCTCGTCAGTTGATTAACGTAAATCGATAACGGTTGGCTGACTAGAGTTTGACGTAATTGTCGTGAGACGGCGGTGATCAACTGATCCCTTTCGGTCACACCTATAGGAACGAACCCCAATTGATAACTAATTAATTGTATGAGACACAATTTATTTAGTCCCTTTATTTATAGACAAAAAGGTTAGTCGATAATTTTTAGAGAGATTTCGAGTTGCGAACTCGAGGTACGTTAGTTATAATTTAATTATGCGATAATTGAATAATAAATTTTGGGAGACGGGTTATAGTTAATTAATTGTAATTCACTAAAATTGTACTAACTGATTAATGTGATTAATATTAGTACGTAAATAATATGTGTAGCGGTAAACGTATATTTACGGTGTGATTTGGACGAAATTAATTAGAAGCACTTAAACATAATACGATATTTAAATAAAA
Organism: Silene latifolia; assembly: GCF_048544455.1. Lineage (NCBI taxonomy): Eukaryota > Viridiplantae > Streptophyta > Magnoliopsida > Caryophyllales > Caryophyllaceae > Silene > Silene latifolia. Next base: position 197,059,109 of record NC_133534.1, read on the forward strand.
TTTACAAGTATTTGTGTGACAAATATAAGAACCAAAATGGACCCGTAAATGGGACATTATACCGTGTAAATGGAGTGTAGTGGATGATCATAATCATTTCACTTTGCTTAATTTTTCTTCCATAAGTTGTCATGTGATCATTATACATGTTATAGTGAATTGGACAAAAAAAATAAGAAAAACCACTCACTCACTCCACCTGACTCCACCCGCCACTTTTCCCCTTTATACACTCCAATTGTTGTTCATTTTTGATACTACACTTTGAACATTTGCATTTGTATATCTTTCATCTCTCTAAAATAATAAAACCTATAATTTACTAAGTTGTTAGTAAAATAAAATAATTACTAAGTTTTCTTTAGTAATATTCACATATTATCAAGGGTAAAATTTTACAAGTAGCTAGTTAATACTTGTAAGATTATTTGGGTATTGTTCTTGGGTGAAACTTGAAGGAGACTTTCTTTTTGAAGGTTTTTCTAGGAGGATCATCCATCTTTATTTAGCTTAAGAACAAACTAGATAGGTGATCAAGTTTGTGCCCATGTTTACCATAAATATCAATGTAAGGAAATTGTTTTTCCTCAACCTTTATTTTTATGCTTTTATATTTGCATGCATATTACATAGATCACTAAATTAACATATTATGAGATAATTTATTTTTAATTAGAGAGTCTAATTAGGATCTATGATCATTCAACCACTGGACTCGTAGGGGTATTGAAGGCGCTAAAGGTGCTCGGAAAGAGGGCCAGATGGCCCAAGAAGCCGTTACCTAGAGAAAACGGCAGGAGGGACGCAAGCAAAAGGTGCCGATGTGATAATGACATCGGGCATAACACGGAGGATTGTGTGGTCCTGCGCAAAGGATATAGCACCTCCATGGAGTGGGTTGCCTTGATTATTTACTTCTAAAAGGAGCCAGGTTTGGAAAGGTAAACAAAGCAGAACAGGTTCTTCCTTTATCACCTCCGTTGTACTCCATGGTTATGAATGTTATCATAGGTGGATCAAAAATATGCGGGCTGACCTATTCAATTGCTAAGCGGCACGCAACAGAGACAAAGGGAAACAAGCCAGAGTCCTCATGCCGAATCAGCAGGAAGGACATACCAGCAGTTACATTTGACGAGGCAGACATCCTAGATGAGGGGGAACAGCATCACGAAGCCTTTATCATAACCCTCTCAATAGGAAACTGCCTAGTACGTAAAATCCTAATTTACACTGGAAGATCTGTCAACCTCATAATGCTGGGAACCCTAAAAAACATGGGGTTCAACGAGAAAGATTTGCTGAGGAAGATGGTGCCTCTAGTAGGATTCAGTGGGGAAACAAAACCCTCCCTGGGAGAAATTGTGATCCCCATGTACGCCGGAGGAGTTAACAAACAGGTGAGGTACTTGGCCATTGATGGCCCGTCCACTTACAAAGTGATTCTTGGCAGCCCATAGATCCATAAGATGAAGACGATACCATCAACGTACTACCAAAGTCTGAACTTCCCAACACCTTGGGGAGTACAGGAAATACGTGGAGATCAAGAGGAGGCTAGGGATTGCTACAAGGATGCCTTAAAACCTACAGCAAATCCCCCAGCATAGTAATTATTGAAGTTGTGCATCCAGAGGGAGTACATTTAGCCCCCACGAGCTGAACTTGATGAAGTCAATCTGGACGCACAACACCTGAAACGAACCGTGTTGATTGGAGTAGACTTTATAGGTAGTATCCGTCAAGAGCTACTTCAGTTTTTGCATCCTAACATGGATTGCTTTGCCTGGACGCATGATGATATGGTAGGTGTCGACCCAAGTGTCATAAAGCACAGGCTGAACGTCGAGGCCAGTTATCAACCAGTACAGTAGAAGGGATGGAAATTTTCTCCAGAAAGGAATGAGGTAATAAATCAGGAGGTAGACAATTTAATGCCAGCAGGGAAGATCAGGGAGGTCAAGTATCCAGAATGGCTTTCCAATGTGGTGGTAGTTTCCAAAAAGAACAACAGATGAAGGGTATGCGTGGAGTTCACGGACCTGAACAAGGCATGCCCAAAAGACCTTTTCCCCTGCCGCATATAGACGCAATGGTAGATGCAACAACAGGGTAGAAAATGCTCACCTTTTTTAACGTATGGAGTAGGTACAATCAGATTAAGATGCACCCGGATGATCAGGAGAAAACAACCTTCGGATCCCAGAGGGCCCTATACTGTTACAAAGTGATGCCAATCAGCCTCAAAAACGTTGACTCGACCTACCAACATTTTGTAAAAAAAATGTTCAAAGATGAAATTGGAAGAACAATGGAAGTTTACATAGACTACATGGTGGTAAAGTCAAAACAAGCAGAACAACACATGGCTCACTTGGAGAACACGTTCAGAATACTGAGGAAGTACCATATGAAGTTGAACACCCTAAAGTGCACCTTTGCGGTATCTTCCGGGAAATTCTTGGGGAACCTCGTAACTCAGCAAGGAATTGAAGCAATTAAGGAGCATATTAGGGCGGTGTTACAGTTGGAATCTCCACAGAAACGAAAAGAGGTGCAAAAGACTCACAGGTAGAGTGGCTACCCTAAACAAGTTCATCTATAGGTCCTCAGACAAGTGTCGGGAGAGCAAATGGTTCGAGTAGACAAAGGAGCATAAGAAGGCATTTGATGACCTCAAGCGTTACCTAAGCACACCTCCGTTACTCTCTAAACCAAAACCGGGAGAGCCCTTGTACCTTTACTTATTAGTAACCGAAGTGACAGTTAGCGTTGTACTAGTACAAGAGCATGAGGGAGCACAAAAGCCATTATACTACATTAGTAAGTCTCTGCTACCTGCAGAGACCAGGTACACTTTGCTCAAAAAACTCATTTTTGCACTTGTTACAGCTTCATATAAGTTACGTCCTTACTTCCAAGTCTCAAACCATCTCAGTAATCACTAAGTACCCCCTGAAAGCTATAACGAGGAAACCAGAACTGTCGTGTAGAATGGCCAAGTGGTTTGTCCACATGAGTGGCCTGTTTATCATATCATATGCTCTAAGTTTAGTTTTCAATATGTGTGAGTAGCTTATTTGTCTAGAGATTATGGGAGCCATGCATAAATAGTACTTGAAAATATTGAACTAGGATGTTATGATATCGATTAATAGCTCTATCACATATTTGAATTGTTTTGTTAGTCTTTGGTTATTGGTTTCAATCTTAGATTAAATTTGTTAATTCACTTTTAGAAGTTGAGAGACAAGAAATTGAATTAGACTAAGCATATTTTAGTAGACCGATCTAGTAATTGCGAGAGCTCGCTAGAACCCGTTCTATGGTTGACAATAAGGCGAAAAGGTGGTTGTCATTAGACCTAAACAATTATCGTTATTATCAATTCCCAGTTTAACATAAGCATTTACATAATTGCATGTGTGACCCAACTCCACTAGACTCTTTTATTATTATTGATTTGACATTATTTTATCACAAGTTTCACCAATAAAACCAAACACAAATAAATCGTAACCGACCTTGATAGAATTCTATTCATAGCATTTCACTATGCAACTCCCGTCTACTTGTGTTCGACCCCTACTTTACTACATTCATTTGTTAGCAAGTATAGGGTATTTTTGCTAGGTGTGCGGTAGCCTATCAAATTTTGGCGTCGTTGCCGGGGAGCACGGTTTTGTTGCATTTTGATTTGTTGATTTCTATCTTGTTTTCTTTTGTCTCGAGGAACACTTATTCCTTGAGACTGTTACTTAGAAGTTTCTTGTAGTTGTTGTCTTATACCCAGGTCCTCTCGCATGGGAGAATTGCTTCCTTTTGATCTGAAGCCCATGACAACCTTCCATAGCCGACTCATTTATTTGAAGGAGCTTGCCCAATCTTCTAGTCCCGGTACTTTGGCTCTAATTCGTGCCAATTATCCACTTCGTGACAAAGAAGAAGTTTCTAGTCCATCGCTTCCACCACCACCACCACCACCAATCAAGAAGATGGTGAAACTTTCCGATCATGCACACTATGCTTCCTTAAGGTATCACTACTACCCAAATTGGAGCCACTACTACCCGAATTGGAGCCACCAATTCATGCCCACTGCGACTATGCTTCCTAAGGCTATCACTACTACCCAAATTGGAGCCACCGATTTCGAGATCAAGCCGGCTTTTAATAACCTTGTGGAGTGGAGGCAATTTGGGGGAAGTCCTTTGGAGGATCCCAATTTGCATGTGCAAAATATTTGTGACTATTGCTCAATGATTAGGCAAACAGGTTTCATACAATCTCAAAAAAAGGAGATACTCTTCCCTTTTTCATTGAAGGACAAGCCTAAGATATGGATCAATAGCGTTAATAGAACAGCCATGGAGATCACGAATTGGGATACTTTGGCTCTTGCTTTTTATCAAAGTATTTTCCACCAGAGAAAACACAAACATTAAGGAGCCAAATCACGTGGTTTCGTCAACAAGGGCTGGAGAGCTTATATGAAGCTTGGGAAAGGTACAAGGAGTTCCAAAGACAATTCCCACATCATGGGTTGGATCCTTGGTTTCTAGCTATTACATTCTACAATTAGTGTTGCGCCGAATCCCGACGTGTTCAAGATTCCGCCAACAATGGGCGGTTTGATCAAATTGACATTGATATATCTCATGCTACAATTGAATCTATGACGATTCATGACTCGCAATATGTCAATTCCCGAATTGTGACATTGAAGCCTAAGGAAGAGTCTTCTGATACATCTGTTTTGAAAGCTCAGATTGCCTTGCTTCAACAACAATTGGAGGCCCAAAATGCAGGTTCATCTCTTCAACAAGTTAATGCTATGTCCACTATTAGCCAAATACTTCTATGTGAAGCTTGTGGAGGTGCGGGACATTGCACTGCTTTGTGTAGGGTAACTATTGAAGAGGTAAATGCTTTTCAAAGTTTTAGACAAAATACACTTCCACCAGGTACTTTCTCAAATACTTACAATCCCAATACGAAGTACTACCCAAATTTGTCTTATAAGAGCACAAATGTGCTAAACCCTCCACAACAAAATACCTTTGTGCCCCAACAACCACAAAACACCTTTGTTCCTCAACAACAAAATACATTTATTCCACAACAACAACAAAGGTACTTCAATCCACCGGGTTTTCAAAATCAAAATAAAACTCAAAGGCCACCTCAAAAATTTTTTTAACAAAACCTCCAACAAGCTCAAGGTCAATCTTCAAATTCACAACAAAATGACCAACGGGGGAGCAAACTTGAAGCCCTGGTCATGCAAATGGCTAAGACTCAATCCATTTTGTTGGCTCAAATTCAAAAGAGTGATCAAGCTCACAATGCCGTCATCAAGATGCTAGAGAATCAAATGGCTCAACTAGCTTCTTCTATCTCTCAAACGAAGACGGCTCAACTACCACCCCAAGGTGAGCCACCACATGATACCATTATTGATATTAATTACCTTGAAAAGTGGTACCAAGTATGATGATCCCCCTATGCCTACTGAAAATGAGAAGGTACTTGTTGAAATAGAGGTTTCTCCCATTTCAAAGAAGGTTGATGCTATTCCCAAGATGGTTGTTGAACCTATTGTTGTGGAGGAAGTGAAAGATATGGAGGATGCTCCTCTAAACAAGGATATTTAAATCAATGTTCCGGAAAAAGTCAAAGTGGTGAGGAAATTTCAAGTAACCATTCCTTTTACGGAATTGATCACTCAAATTCCATCATATACTAAGTTCATGAAAGACATTTTAACTAAGAAGAGGACTTTTGATGATGTTGAAACTATAGCATTCACCGCCGAGTGTAGTGCTCTTTTACAAAATAAGTCCCCTCCCAAGTTAAAAGATCCTTGTAGCTTTTCCATTCCATGCACCATTGACACTTATACTATTGTTAAAGCTTTATGTTATTTAGGTGCTAGTGTGAGTGTAATACCATACACTATTTGTTATAAGTTAAATATGGGAGTCTTGAAATGTACTAGTGCCACTTTGCAAATTGCAGACCGTTCAATCAAATGCCCTTTAGGAGTTTTAGAGGATGTGCCCGTTAAAGTTGGTAAATTTTTCATTCCGGTTGATTTTATCGATCTTGAGATGGCCGAAGATGCACAAATCCAAATCATTTTGGGAAGACCTTTTCTACATGCCGCGAGTGCCGTATCTGATGTCAAGAATGGTAAGTTAACTTTAGAAGTTGGTGACGATAAGGTCACATATAACTTGAATAGTGCTATGAAAGAAGAGTCAAATGCTTGAAGAGTCTTGTTATTCTATTGATGCTTTGGATATTGTTGATGTTGTGATAGAAGACTCTATACCTCGATCTTTGGCTAAAGTTCCCTTGGAGGTACTCTTGTTACTGGAATCATTTGCAGGTGATGATGAGATTGGATGTGAAGAAGTAGATGCTTTGGATGTTGATTTGGATGGAGAAGAGCTACCATTGGAGAAAATCTCACAATTCATAGGTTTGGTATCTACTCCTCAAGGTGTTGAGATACAAAAACCCAAACTTAAACCCCTCCCCTCTAATTTGAAATATGCTTTTCTAGATGAGTCGAAAATGTGTCCGGTCAGTGTTAGTGCTCATTTGTATGAGAGTCAATTGTCTTCATTGCTAAAAGTTTTGAGAACTCACAAGAAAGTTATTAGTTACAAACTTGATGTTTTGAAGGGCATAAGCCCCAATTTTTGCATGCATAGAATTTATCTTGAAGAAGATCTTAAACCATGTGTCCAAGGTCAAAGGCGTTTAAATCCGAACATGCAAGAAGTGGTTAAAAAGGAGGTCATAAAATTGTTGGATGTGGGAATTATTTATTCAATTTCCGACCCAAAATTGGTCAGTCCGGTCCAACTGGTTCCTAAGAAAGGAAGAACCAGCGTAGTCAAAAATGATAAAAATGAAATTATCCTTACTAGAATTGTGATGGGATGAGTCATGTGCATTGACTATAGGAGGTTAAATTTGGCCACCAAGAAAAATCGTTACCCACTACCCTTTATTGACCAAATGTTGGAAAGGTTGGCATGTCACAAGTACTTTTGCTACTTAGATAGTTATTCCTGGTTCTTTCAAATACCTATTCACCCCGATGACCAAGAGAAGACCACATTTACATGTCCCTATGGTATATTTGCTTACCGTAGGATACCGTTTTGTCTTTGTAATTCCCCCGCTACCTTCCAACATTGCATGATAAGCATTTTTTCCGATTTTATTGAATCTATCATGGAAGTGTTTATGGATGACTTTAGTGTTTATGGATCTTCATTTGATGCATGTTTGGCTAACTAAATTAATGTTTTAAAGCCTTGTGAAGGAGTTGACTTGGTGTTAAATTGGGAGAAATGCCCCATCATGGATAATGAAGGAGTGGTGCTTAGTCATATTGTTTCCGAAAGAGGTATTTAAGTGGGACGTGCTAGGGTACAAGTTATTGAACAACTACCCCCACCGATAAATGTCAAAAGTGTAAGGGGTATCTTAGGCCATGCGGGATTCTATCGCCGGTTCATTAAATATTTTTCTAAGATTGCCAAACCCCTTACATAACTTCTTTTAAAGGATGCCCCATGTGTGTTTACTAGCGATTGTCTTGAGTCTTTTAATACGATTAAGAACACTTTGATCTCCACACCTATCATCCAATCACTGGATTGGAACTGGCCATTTAGACTCATGTGTAATGCAAGTGACAATGCGGTAGGTGCCGTGCTAGGATAAAGGAAGGACAAGGTGCTCCATGCTATCTACTATGCAAGTAAAACCTAGGATACGGCTCAAATGAATTATGCTACAACGGAGAAAGAGCTACTTGCAATTTGTCTATGCCTTAGACAAATTCTGCTCTTATTTGATTGGGTCCAAAGTCATTGTTCATACCGATCATGTTGCTTTGAATCTTATCCTAGCCAAGCAAGAGGCCAAGCCAAGGCTTACAAGATGGATCTTGCTTTTGCAAGAATTTGAACTAGAGATTCGTGACAAGAAGGTGGCTGAAAATATTGTTGCCGATCACTTATCCTGATTGAAGTATGATGATGGAGGTATTATATACCTATTGATGATTCTTTCACTGATGACTCCTTAATGATGTTGGATTCTAATACACCATGGTATGCCGATATAACCAACTATCTAGTTGGAAAGGAGTTGCTACCCAACCTTTTATATCAACAAAGGAAGAAGTTCATGCTTGATGCCAAGTTCTTTCTTTGGGATGATCCTTATTTATTCAAACATTGCTCTGATGGGCTATTCCAGAGATGTGTCTCGCAATAAGATGTGAAAGGTGTTCTTGAAGGATGTCATTATTCTCCTTATGGTTGTCATCATGGGCCATCCAGGACTGTTTGTAAGGTGTTACAATCCGGTGTCTATTGGCCTACCATGTTCCAAGATGCCAAGAATTATGTGATGGCATGTGATGCTTGCCAAAGAACAAGCTCGATTTTAAGAAGGCATGAGATGCCTTTGAATGGTATCCTAGAAGTGGAAGGGTTTGATGTATGGGGTATCGATTACCAAGGTCTGTTTCCTGCATCTAAAGGTAATCTTTACATATTGGTCGTTGTTGATTATGTCTCTAAATGGGTAGAGGCAATTGCTACTCCAACCAATGATGCCCGAGTCGTTATTAATTTGTTTAAGAAGATCATTTTCCCAAGATTTGGTGTGCTTAGAGCGGTCATTGGTGATCGTCGTACTCACATTGGTGAGAAACAACTTGATGCATTGCTAGCAAAGTATGGGGTATCCCATAGAAGAGGCTTGGCCTATCATCCACAAACAAGTGGCCAAGTAGAATTTTCAAATCGTGAGCTCAAGTCAATACTTGAGAAAGTTGGTGCCAGGTCAATGAAGGATTGGAGCATGAAGCTTGATGTCACCTTATGGGCCTATCATACCGCGTTTAAAACCCCTATTGCTACCTAACCATATAGGTTGGTTTATGGGAAAGCTTGCCATCTACCGGTTGAGACGGAGCACAAGGCTTATTGGGCGGTCAAGCAAGTCAATATGGATGCCATGTTAAGTGGAGAAAAATGACTATTGCAACTTAATGAGCTTGATGAATTATGCTTACAAGCCTATGAAAGTTATCCTCTTTACAAGGAGAAGACAAAGGTGTGGCATGCCAAGATGATTCTCAAGAAGGATTTCAAAATCAATGATAAGGTATTATTGTTAAATTCCCATTTTAAGCTATTTTCGGAAAAGCTACGATCAAGGTGGTCCGGTCCATTTACCGTTACAAATGTCAACAAATCTGGTTCCGTTGAACTTATGGCCACCAATAGAGAGAAATTCAAAGCTAATGGTCATCGTTTGAAGGTCTACTATGATAATACGATCGTTGGAGTTGTAGAGGAGGCCTCCGTGAACCCTCTACCTATGGAAGCCTAACTCTCTCAACCTTCTTACGTCATGCGGGACGTAAAATCAGCGCTTTTCGGAAGGCAACCCGTGTTTTTGTTTTCAATTTTTGATCAATTAATTATTTTCGTAGAATTAGAGACAATTTCTAGACTAGTTGGAATTTTAAATTGTGATTTGTAGGTGTTTGGAGATGAGAAGAAGGCCATTTGGAGGATTAGCACGATACCCCATCCTGGAACCCCATTCGGGGTCATAAGTTTTAATATTCGAGACAAGAATGAGCATATGAAGCAAGAAAATCAAACACGTGGAATCGGTCAACCCCGATCGGGGTGGGGTGTCCCTGATCGGGGTCATGGGTATCTCATTTTAAGTGTTTTAATTAAAACACGGGAAAATGCAAGTTCATCTCATTTGCTCCTCATTTGCACGACGGTACCACACTCTCCCTTCTTCTCTCTTTACTTCATTTCTCACCCAAAATCACACTCAAAACCTCTTCTAACATCAAGAATCAAAGGTTTGTTCATCCACTATTATCAACAAGTAAGTTTCTACTCTCTTTCTCTTTTATTTCATCCATTTAATCTCTTTAATTCCAATTTCTCAAAATCTAAATCAATTTGGGGGATTTTGATTTTTCACTTGTTTATGCTAGGAATTTGTTTTACAGTGTTCTATTATTAATTTGTAGGATGAATTAGCTCACTCATTTGTTCTATTTTGCTTGATTTGGATGATTATATTCTTGTTTTAAGTTGAAATTCTTGTCTTAGAATTCAGAAATTTAATGGCACCGAAAAAGGCAAGCAAGCAAGGTACTTAAAAAAGAATAAGGAGTGCACCGGAGGCATGCCATGCTCCGGAGGATGTCGAAATGCAAGATGTTCCGGAGTGGCATGACCCTTCATTCCCGGATGTCATATTTGCATCGGAGGTTCAATGGAAAAACTTGAAATCTCTAAGGAAAAAAGCTATGAAAGCTACTAAGTTTATTAATCATACCTCCTTAAAGAGCATTGGTCAAGACAAACATTTGAAATCTTTGTTTAAGGGTGTAGATATGAAATATGCATACACCATGAACTATAAGACCTTTTCCAAACTCACCCTTGAGTTCTTGAGTTCCTTTTTATTTCATAAGTCGAAAAAGAAGGACTTTGTTTATGGTTTTAGTTTCCGGTTATTCAATGTTGATTATAGGATGACTCTAGGTGCATTTGCGGAAAATTTTTAGCTTAATAAATGAGAAATTGCATATATATTGAGTCACCCGAGCATTATACTCTAATGAATACTTGGAATGCCATTTTCCACCGCCCATTTGTAGATTGGAATCATGTGCCTCACCAATACATTCACTACCCCCCCCCCCCATTCGCATATGGCAACGCTTCATTGGTTAGACATTTTTAGGTAGGAATGAGCCTCACTCGGTGACGATGTTGGAGGTGGAAATTTTTAGTGCTTACCTTAATGTTGATGGTTATGAGACATGGGGAATTAATCTCCCCTACCACTTTGCGGTCCACTTGACCAAATAATGCAACCAATCCACTAGCTCCATTGTGTTGGATGGGTTGATAACTAGGATAGCTACAAAGGTTTGCCATTTCAATCAAGACACTACCCATTTGCGACCTTTTCTTTCAACATAGAGGTGGGTGATGGACTTGATTATGATTATTTTCTTTCATTGAATCGGTTTAGAAATGCTCACCCCAACATAATTTGGAAAATTGGTAAGAACGACTCTATTAGTCTTCCAGGTGTTGTTTCTAAACTTAAAGATATTGTCCACACCAAACCCCGCCGCGAGGGTACCTCTTTTGTAAGACCTACCTATCTCTTGACTCTAGAAGCGGAGACACCCAATGCCCCTAATCTAGAGTGTCATGAAAGAGGTCAATCCTCTAATGCTCCTCCTCCCATCTAAACAATGAACTGATGGACATGATGCGTAATTTGAGCCTTACCATGGACACTATGAAGAATGACCAAAGACTGGCCTTGACCCCAATTTATGATCATTTTTCTACGCAGGGACTTATTCTGTAATACTACGGTTTTCTATGTCTATGGGTACTCTATCGAGTGGGGCTTACTCTGTCGAGTAAGTATGTTTTTATACGAAACAGTAGTCTGCCTGATGGGTACTCGATCGAGTACGTATGACACTCGATCGAGTAAGGGGCACTCGATCGAGTAAGTCACTTACTCGATCGAGTAAGTTGGTATTACGGGTTGTTTTAGCAGGGTTTTGTTAATAACGCGTGATTAGTATTTAAGGGTTCCGTCATATTTCTTAATCATTTTTACTTTTCTAAAAACCTTTCAAAGAGAGAACAGAGTTACGTTGCATTGTTCTTCGTGTTATTATCAAATCCCAAAGGCTAAGGTTGTCGGATCGTCGTGTTCTTTACGCCGTTGAGTTCGTCGTGTCAAGGGTACGATCCTTGTATAGTTTTTATATTGTTTTGTTGATTTTGTTTAATACCCTAATTGGGTAGAATTGGGGGTTTTGGGGGTGTTATGTTGATTAGATGATAATTGTATGAATATGTGTTTATAGGAGGAGGTTTCCTAGAGGAGCATTACTGATTAGCTGCTTGGGATGGTCTCGTGGTTGGTTATTTCAGGTAGGGTTTCCCTACTCAGTTATTGATTACATAATGTTGTTGATGGTTTTTATTATTGTTGATTCATATCGTATTGGAATTGGTACTTGGTGTTTGATGTTGTATATTATGGTTGGTTGTGATTGTTTGTCTGTGGTCCGCAAGGTGCGTCCTCGGCTGAGTGGAGTCACTTGCGGAAGTGGATTCACGCCCTTCATTCGTCCTCTGTGGGACCCGCCACAGAGGGTATGTGCACATTAAGGAACATGGATTATCGCTCGGATGAGATGAGCGGGGCTTAGGTAAGAACGGCTACGGTCCCCCACTGGCGGTGTGGAAAACTTGTTCAGATGGGTATTCTGGCAGGACTACACACTTTAGTGTGTAGTCAGGTGTGTGGAGTTCTGATTGAGATTGGGTGATTGTTGTATTGTTTCTGATGTATTGTTTTTGTGTAATCAGTAATTGACCCCATTTAATTGTTTTAAACACTGTGGTGATCCATTCGGGGATGGTGAGCAGTTATTTAGCAGGTATGAGATGGATGCGCATGGGATAGCTGGGTTGAGTCACCACGAGATGTCTAGAAAATTTCCGCTGTGTCATGAACCTCTGTTTACTTTATTTGAGTTAGCGTTTTGGGACAGTTGTATTTCCTTTTGACAGTTTTTGTTTGGAGTTGTATCGCTTTAAATTTATTTAATAAAGTACGTTTCGTTATTATGTATTTGATATACATTGCCTCGCGTAACCGAGATGGTAGTATTCTCATGCCTTAAGTGGTCCTGGTAAGGCACTTGGAGGATGAGTGACAGGGTTGTCGTATACCTATCAAAAATAACTAACTAAACTAACTATATAGCTAGGGAAGTCAGGTCGATCTCCTCAGGGAGGCAAGATATCTGCAAAGAGTCCGTCTATTTGGTCACAAAATGGGGGTTTTTATATTTGATTTTCTAAACTAAAATGTGTAAAAGAAAGAGAAGCAAGGAAAGAGAAGGGAAGGCGGAAAATAGAGATAAACTATCAATAAAGAAGGGACATGTCAGGATTTCAGTTCACTACGGTAGTCCAGTGACTCAATTGCAAATAGTCTAGATAAATTACTGTGAGACGGATATGGAATGGTCCTTCCGATCCACTTTCTACCCTAGATTCCCACTAACTTAACTTCCGTCCTCGTCAGGGTAGTCTACTGTTCATAGCAGGTCTATTTAGTCCAATCTTCTGATCCAGGATTAAATTTAACCAGATTAAAGGGTGACTCAGAAGCGTGCACTCAACAAAGTCAGCTAATACAGTTATATTGCCATGGGGACAGAATGTCACAAATAATTCATCTAACCTACTCACTACATCGTCACATTTCTACCGTAGATCCCCAAAACCTAACATGAAATAAATTAGCTACTCATATTATCAATATTGTCAAGACTAATAATAATGAATGAACTAATAATAAACATATTGAAATGATAATTAAATCGCATAAAACAAATTAGGGCAGAAATTAAGATAACTAAACAAGAGAATCAAAGCAAACGGATAATAGATTAAGAATAAAAGAGAGTAAGAGATTACAATCGCGAGAATTCCGGCGTAAAGAACACAAGATCCAAGCTAAATATCCGCGAAAGTAAAAGTTACAGTGAAAGGAGAAAAGCAGCGTTCAAGAGTAGTGTAAAAATGATAGATGAAAAGATGCCCAATGACCTAATTATCGAGAGTTTAAATAGAATTAAGCTAAGTCCATAAGCTAATTATAAGTTCACGGACTAATTAAAGCCCATTAAAGACCAAACCACTCGATCGAGCTGTTTAAAACAGCTCGATCGAGTACTTCCCCAAGAAATATACTCGATCGAGTAGAAATACTACTCGAACGAGTAACCTCAAATTCCAGCTCTGTCGATCGAGTAAAACAACCCACTCGATCGACCAACTCAGCCACAAAAACCACTCGATCTACCAATAAAAGGGCTCGATCGAGTGTTCTTCCTCTGAAACAGCTTCAACTTGTAGCCGACTGCTTCGTAGACTGTTTCTTCACGCATCCCAATGCAAGATCTCGCTCTGAAAAATCCCGTCTCCTCAAAATGCATGCAAAGTAGGACGAAAATGGTATGATTCACTACTTTCACATTCATTTCTACAAAACGGACAAAACGAACCAAAGTAGCCAATTCGGGGCATAATGTGATATAAACAGTATAAAAGTACATGGAAATACGTGCTAAAATAGGCTAAAAAGACTATACAAAATGCACGTATCAAATCTCCCGAAACCGAACCTTTACTCGTCCTCGAGTAAAATAAAATGCAACTAATGGAACGGAAATGAAAACTCAGAGCTAGCTTAACTTGTCTACCTGAACCAGTTTAATGCAACAAAAATTAACAGTTACAACTATGCAGTCAATACGCAAACAAGTTATAAGTTGTTCAGAAATATAGCCCACCTATCGACCTTGCAAGACCAACAAAATCGGACTCAAACGTGGCCACGCTTCTCTCATGAAGCAAAGGGTGAATAATGTATGTGAAAGAGAGAAAGAGAAACAGTCACTTACCTAAGTGCAACCTACATAGCATGCATGCAACAAAAATGAAAGTTAATTCATGTACTAATGCACACACTCCAACCAACAATGTCCGTCACAGCCGAGGGCTTACAAATGATATGGGAATAGTGAGGTTCAGGTGAGAAAAGGCAAAACAAGTTATGGAAATGTGGAGGTAAAAGCGCCAAGCTATTTCCTAAACATGACCATATTAGACCGTCCGAATCTCAACTGACTGAAAAATAAAGTACAAGTGCCCTTCATTTGGCACACAACTCACTAATCACATACACTATCTCCTCAATAATATGGAATAAGAATGGAGGAGTTAGACGGTCACAAACTTCCCTTTTTTAATACCGTCTTAATGAATCAACTGATACAAATCAAATATTATTTTCAACTTTTTTTTTTCTTTTTCTGACTTACGTGAATCATACATTTTTCATATTTTTTCTTTTTTCCTTTTTTTTCTTCACGTTTTTCCTTTCTTTTTTTTTTCTTTTCAATTCTCTTTTTTTTTCTTTTCTCCTTCCTTTATTTACACCAACTCCAATCAAAATGATACGGGCCAAATTGTAGACGGAAAATCATACCACAAAAGACATACTAAACTAGCTCGACTAGGCAGGTTCAGTTTGAGATGTAGCTAATGGGTCAAAAAGGCAAGTTTTGGCTTAAGTGGAGCTAAATGGGTGAAAAATGTAAGAAAAGGGGAAAATTTGCAAGCACCTCCCTGCATGTGACACCAACCACAAACCCGAATGTGTGCATTTGACAAGAAATCGAATGTCATAAAAGTGCAAAAATGATGAACATGATATGCAAGGAGTACTACTCTCAATTCCTAATGAACTGGTCATGAATGTCACCAGTTATGGGCTCTAAATCTCAGAAATTGTAAAGTAGGTTGCCAATTTATCAGGTCAAGTCTAAACAGTCAGCTATATTTGAACAAAAACTCAAAGACTATGTGTGTGACAAAGCTAATAACAGTCAATGAAAGTGCAAGGCTCAAGTAAAATGACAAGTTAAAGTGCAATATCATCACTGAAATCAACCGTTCCGACTCGACCTATATGCTAAAAATATATATGAATATTTTTGATTTTTTGAAGTTTTTCTAATTTTTTTGGTTTCAACTTTTTTTGAATTTTATGAAATGAATAAACAATGCAAGCTGAAAATATAAACGTGAATGCAAAACAAATGCAAATGCAGACTCAAAAGGATGCAATGCCCTCCCCAAACCAAAACGGACAACGCCCTCGTTGTCCTCCAGCATACACCAGCAGATATATACAAGGGAACGGGAATATACAACCAATAAAGAATGAAAAACAATAAAATAAAAAAGGAAACAAAAGAAATAAAAGAGTAAGAATAGACATACAAAACACGAACATCCCCAAACCAGTCTGAAAACTAGGGAAGTGAGTAGACCAGCAGCTACTCGTCAGCCTCCTCCGTCGTGTCCTCCACCGTCACAAAGTAGTCCGGGTCCACCTCCTGCTCTCTCCTCCTCCTCTGCTCAGCACGAGCTCTCTCCGCCGCCGCCGCCGAGTCCTCGTCCTCCTCCTCCTCCTCACTAGCAGGCTCCGGGTACCCCTCAGCTGGGTACCGGTAAAAGGAAGGTTGTGGCCAGTCCTCTGGGATCGGTGTCGCCTCATGTGATACTCGTACAGAGGGAACAAAGTCAAAGCTATGTCCCTCTCCATACGAGACTGTCTCTCTACAATCTCAATCAACAAACCGTCACGGCGCCCTTTTGTCCATGACCGAGGACGCCTCAAAGGCTATGTGTGTGTCTGGTCAGCAGGCGCGGGAGTAGGAGTAGGAGTAGGGATCAGGGTAGGTGTGGCCGTGGAAGTCTGGCCACCCGTGGAAGGTGCGGATCCCTCTCCGATCTCAAGTCTACGCCGCTTCTTAGAAGCGGGTAATGTAGTAGGTGGTCGGATCAGTAGGTGGTACTCAGATAAAGGTGGTGGGCGGGTGCCCTGTGCAACAGTGGGCAGAGGGGCTAAACGAGGGAGAGTGGTGCAAGGTAGGTCTACAGACAAGGAACCATCTATCTTCCAGGTCCGGTAATCAGAAGTCAGCCAGGTCTGAGAGTGCATAGACGCTAGGCTGAGGTACCTATCTCCCTCAATGTACGATAGGTAACGAGGCAAGTCACCACAGACGATAGTGCCCGTGATCTTCCCCCCCTGATCCTGGAAGTATTGGGCGGTCAAGTATGCGATGTTGAGGGTAAAGGGACCCTCGTAGTCGACGTTCAGGTAACCGCCTAAAATAGAGAGCTCGTTGTTGTTGATGATGTTTGGATCATTTCGGCCAAAAATAGTACTCCCCATCAGTCTGAGGAAGTAACGGGCAGGGGGGAGGCTGACCTGAGCGAGCTTTCGCTCCGGAAAGGTGGGCTGGGCCAAGGTCCGCCAAAGCTGACGGAGGACCTTCCTAGGGGCAACAATGGTGCCCGTAAAGGAAAGTCCAAGTCGAGTACCAAACTCCTCCAATGTCATCGAAAAAGTTCGGTTGAACAACCGGAAGGACACAGAAAGACTAGTGGGGGCAGCATCGTGTGCCCCGGAGGAGAAGGTGAAGGAGCTGAAGAACTCAAGACTCAGCTCCCGAAAGGTATGGTTACTCATAGTGATTAGTCTGGCCATCCCCGTGCCCCGCAAAATCTCACAAACAGGCTCATAGAAACCGAGCCTCTCAAGTGACGTTCGGCAAAAAAAATGTGTAGGGAGAAACTCGCAGTCAACTAAGTTATAAAATCTAGCACGATGTACACCATTAACAAAAATTACCTGCGGGTACTCAGGGTGGGAGTCGAGGGTGTACACCATTAGCAAAAAGTAATAGTCTATAGTCTTCTAAACTACGCTAAAAATGTCTAAATTCTAATTGTCCTAATTAAATGCAATAAATAAAATTCGACGGAAATTAAAAATTGTTTTTACAATTTGTTACACGGGGCATTTCCCCGCTCACTTCTCAAAGCAATTCAGCAGCCCCTTGGAGGGCTACTGACTGGAGGACATCACCTCAGCAACATTAACCTTCCTATTCATTCTCCACGAGCTTGTATTTGAATCATTAGGAGGAGAATAGTTGACGTCGACATACGCGCAAACTTTCCTTGTCCTTACTCCTTTCTTACGAGCTTTAGCGTCATCACTCCCACTTTGACTGACATTAATTGCATAATAACCTTTGACATATCCTGCATTATTTTCATCTGTACCTGCAGCAAGGAAAACAGACGAACTTTCCTCCTTTTTGCTCTCAATCTGAGGCGGAGGGGTCACGATAGTAGCACAATATTCCAAATTTTCATTTGGAGTGTCAATAGGAGGGTCAGGAGAAGAGAGGGCATTGCAAGGCTGAGCTTGCATGGGAGCCCTTCGGAACTTAGGCTGATGGAATATCAATTCCTCGTCCCCAACCTGAAAAATCAATGTCTTGCCCCCGACGTCTATCACTACGCGAGCAGTGAATAAAAGTGGTCTCCCTAAAATGATAAAGGTATGTGTGTCCTCGGGGATGTCAAGTACAAAAAAGTCAACGGGAATAAAGAATCTCCCGATCTTAACAGGTATGTCTTCT
Source organism: Silene latifolia (assembly GCF_048544455.1). Classification (NCBI taxonomy): domain Eukaryota; kingdom Viridiplantae; phylum Streptophyta; class Magnoliopsida; order Caryophyllales; family Caryophyllaceae; genus Silene; species Silene latifolia. Next base: position 197,077,299 of record NC_133534.1, read on the forward strand.
ATTACACCTAACGGCCGTGATATACTATGGTCGGCCATCTGAACAGTCATATTTGTGCAATTAAACTTTGTCAAACCAAGTCTCTTATTAAGAGACAGCGGTAAGACACTCACGCTAGCACCAAGATCGCATAACGCGTTATCAATTAAGTGGGTACCAATGTGACACGGAATCGAGAAACTACCCTGGTCTGACTGTTTGGGAGGTAACTTATTCTGAACTACGGCCGTCCCTACCTCGGTCAAAGCTACCATGTCATAGTCGTTAATGTGCCTCTTACGTGATAAAATTTCTTTCATAAATTTAAGGTAAGAGGGTAACTGTGTCAGCAATTCGGCGAACAGAACGGTGACTTGTAAGCTTTTCAGGAGTTCGGCAAATTTACCGAACTGTTGATTAGCCTTTGTGTTCTGCAGACGCCTCGGAAAGGGCACCGTAATGGGTATTTCATTCCCCTTGTTCCTCTCTTCCAACGTTTTAGCTGGATCAAGCTCTACATCCTTCGATCGAGACTTCTTTCCTATTGAACGGGTTCTTTCAGGAGATATTTCACTCGATCGAGCACTAGCAGGCTCTCGATCGAGGTCTTCGTTATCATCATCACTCGATCGAGAAAAAATATCACTCGATTGAGCAGAATCCTCAATAAAATCACTCGATCGAGCTGTTTGTTTTACTCAATCGAGCTGTTATTTTTCCTGGTCACTCGATCGAGCAGCAATTCTACTCGATCGAGTCCTTTCTTCAGCTTTTTCACTCGATCGACCACCTGAAACCAGTCCATCGAGTATCTTCTTTTTCGTCAGCTCTTTTTCATCAACAGTACACTGTTCATCAGCAATAATTACCTTCCTCGGATCTGATTTCAATAATTCCGGTCCCTTATATGAATGACCGCTTCTCAGATTTATTAAATTCACCGTCTCATTTGGATTCTTATCAGTTTCTGACGGTAAATGACCCTGCTTCCTCGTTGATTGGTTCGCGGCTAACTGGGCAACTTGAGTTTCAAGTTACTTGATGGATGCATCTTTCTGTTGGTCACTTAGTTACCATTTCTTTGTCAGAGACTGCAGCATCGTCTTCAACTCAGATAACTCGCTCACCCCACCTGATGATGATGCACCGTGATTAGGTGTAGGAAAGGAAGGAGGCTTCTGAAAGCCTTGTTGAGCCTTATGAGGAGGGACATATGGCTCTGCTGCAGAGGAGAAGGGGTAGGATTGAGCACATTTTGACTTGTCCACCTCAAATTAGGATGGACCGCCCCTTGGTTATTAAAATAGGAACCCCCTTCTTGCCTGTATTGTTGAAAAGCAAGGACATGTTCCTTCTCTGTAAGACAATCAATAGCAGTATGACCGTCATTGCTCCTACATATCCCACATGTGACGGTCTCCCCTCTAGTAAGCAAATGGACCGTCTGAGGCTCCCCAGCAAAATGCATCTCCAATTTATCAAAACGAGCATTCATGGCTTCCAGCTGAGCCACAACTGCCTTATCAACTGCGTGAACTGTTCGAATACCATCCCTCGGGTTCCCATACTCAGCACAATGGGTCGCCATCTCCTCAATAATCGCCCATCCCTTATAATCATCAGTATTTTTTGGAATCTTCCGTTGGATGAGGCATCAAGTATGGCTCTGTGGTCATCGTACAACCCATTGTAGAACTGATTGGACAGAAACCACGGATCAAAACCATGGGGAGGAAGAGACCTCACCAATGTCTTGAACCGACACCAAGCTTCATAGAAAGTCTCATCAGGTGCCTGCTTGAAACTAGTGATCTTTGCCCTCAGCTGATTAGTGCGCTGCGGAGGGAAATATCTCTTATAAGAAGTAAGAGCAAGGGTCTCCCAGTCTGTAAGTCCCTGCGCCCGTACGGTCCAAGTCAGTCAGCCACTCCTTGGCTAAGTCAGTCAAAGAGAAAGGAAACAGCACCTCCTTAAACTTGTCTTGAGTTACCCCCTATGTGGCGGGGATAGTAGAACAATAGTCCGTAAAGACCTCCATATGCTTCCTCGGGTCTTCACCTGCCACACCACCAAAAAGATTTCTCTCCACCATATTGACATAGGACAGACGGATGTCAAAAGTATTCCCATCCTCAGTCTGGAGATTGAAACCCTTAGGAATAGATGTTGTTTTAGGCTCCGAATGACTTGCAATATTCGACATCTTTACTGGTTGGTTTACAGAACTGAGATTATCTTCTAATAAAGATTTATCTTCTGTAAATAGGAAATGCTGAAGTTTGGGTTTGAAAGTACTAAAGTCTTCCTTTCGTGATTCTCTTTGCAGACGGAGTCTATGCCTGAACAGTCTCTCTGGCTCAGAGTCAGCTGAAACTAACTCCAACCTATTTGACCTGGGCATACACTACACTGAAAGAAAATAAGTAAGAACTTTCTCAAGGAATAAGAATTCCCTGAGACGGATAAAATAAACGAAACAAAAAACAGATAGGGCAATTGCCTCCCCGGCAACGACGCCAAAATTTGACAGGGCAGGCTCAGTTTGGGATGTAGCTAATGGGTCAAAAAGGCAAGTTTTGGCTTAAGTGGAGCTAAATGGGTGAAAAATATAAGAAAAGGCGAAAATTTGCAAGCACCTCCCTACATGTGACACCAACCACAAACCCGAATGTGTGCATTTGACAAGAAATCGAATGTCATAAAAGTGCAAAAATGATGAACATGATATGCAAGGAGTACTACTCTCAATTCCTAAGGAACTGGTCATGAATGTCACCAGTTATGGGCTCGAAATCTCAGAACTTGTAAAGTAGGTTGCCAATTTATCAGGTCAAGTCTAAACAGTCAGCTATATTTGAACAATAACTCGTAGACTATGCGTGTGACAAAGCTAATAACCGTCAATGAAAGTGCAAGGCTCAAGTAAAATGACAAGTTAAAGTGCAATATCATCACTGAAATCAACCGTTCCGACTCGACCTATATGCTAAAAATAAACATGAATATTTTTGATTTTTTGATGTTTTTCTAATTTTTATGGTTTGAATGTTTTTTGAATTTTATGAAATGAATAAACAATACAAGTTGAAAATATAAACGTGAATGCAAAACAAATGCAAATGCAGACTCAAAAGGGCAATGCCCTCCCGAAACCAAAACGGACAACGCCCTCGTTGTCCTCCAGCATACACCAGCAGATATATACAGGGGAACGGGAATATACAACCAATAAAGAATGAAAAACAATAAAATAAAAAAGGAGACAAAAGAATGAAAACTGGGGAAGTGAGTAGACCAGCAACTACTCGTCAGCCTCCTCCGTCACGTTGTCTACCGTCACAGTGTAGTCCGGGTCCACCTCCTGCTCTCTCCTCGTCCTCTGCTCAGCACGAGATCTCTCCGCCGCCGCCGCCGGGTCCTCGTCCTCCTCCTCCTCCTCACTAGCAGGCTCCGGATACCCCTCAGCTGGGTACCGGTAAATGGAAGGGTGTGGCCAATCCTTTGGGATCGGACGGTGTCGCCTCATGTGATACTCGTACAGAGGGAACTGTTGAAAATCATTATCTCTTTACTATACATATTCATATATGTGATGATATAATTTAGTCATAAAATTAAATGTTGATCTTATGCATGCAAACAATAATAAAATAAAGGAAGAAATCATCATCTTACATTGAAGATTTCGGATTATTTGGGCACAAGTGAGTTCTCCTACTCACTTGTTCTTGAGCTTCCTTAAATGGATGAACAAGGATTCAAGTAGAGAATCCCTCCCAAGGATTAATACCCAAAGTAACAACTTAATAAAATTAATATTATTATTACTCGAACAATATTAATTTTGTATAAAATTGACGAAAAATATTTTGTTCTCTCAATAATTTCGGTTAAGAGAGAAGGAGAAGGATGAAGATTTTATCTCACTAAAAACTCAAATTTTTAGATGATGAATGAATAATAATGCACTAGTGTTTTGATAGTGTATATTAGGTAAAATAAGAAGAAAAACCCATGGTTTTTCTCTTCTCAAAACCGGGTGGAAGGGGGGAGGTTTTTATGCCCAATGCATGATCAAAGTGCTCTTCACAATAACCACTAGGTTTGCATGGCTAGGTTTAGGTAAAATGATTATGCTTACCACTCACATAATTAACATAATATTTTCCTAATCCTCCCCATTATTTCAGTTATTATAGATAAAATGGACTCCATTTTATCTTTGTCAAATTGTCAATTTGTCACATGTCACATGTCATGTAAAATTGTTATCTATTTTTAACATATTAAAAATCAACGCATTAATAAAAATACGTCATATACAAAATCGACTTAGTAATTCATAATTACTTGTACCAAAATAATTTACCAATTATAAATAACAACATCTTGTATTTATAATAATTTATTCATTCAAATGTAATTGTTTCCTTAAACAATAATTTCATCTCAGCAGTAAAACAATTCGTTTACTTAGACCGTAGCTTATTTATTCAAATTACAATGAGACACGTAAATATTACTTCCAAAATCGTCCGTCAATTTTATGTAATTTAATTAACCCGTATCGTCATACGATCAAGTAAATGATCAATTAAGAGTGTTTCCCTATAGGTATGACCTAGGGGATCAACTGATCACCACCGTTGCACGACAGTAATGTCAAACTCTAGTCAGCCAATCATTACCGATATGTGCGGACCAGTTGACAGTAAAATATTACTTCCCAATTGTATTCTTTAAAATGAGACGTAAACATGTGATCATCATGATCGACAGTTGTGATCGTATTATTGTCGGAGGACACATATTCCAACAATCTCCCACTTGTCCTCGACAAGTGTGCGTCACCAATTATCTTGTCCTATTACTATCTCCCACTCAATGCAAGGTGTCTTTCAGGTCGTACTTGCAAGTGATCATATCGAGAGTGGTTTCCTCGATCTGGAGAATAACTGATTGACCGGATTTATCTACCATAGATATCTTCCGAGCGTGGCCACGCATTTCCAGTTCATTACTCCTCGAGTGGCCCTGAGATATTATTATAACCCTGACTAGAGGTGGACAACTCATATCGCACTCATTCCCTTCGACTAGCCACAACAATCATAACCCAAAATATGCCCATTTGACCCCATTTACGAAGGTCGTAGTAACACAAATCAAAGTTAATCTGAAACTGTGCCATCTTAGGCGAATAGACTTTAGTCAAAAGAATCGACTCATTAGAATACTATAGTAGCTCTCACCACGACCAGGCTATATAAGTTTGCCAAAACTCTAAAAGCGGTGATAAGGCCCGACAAAATGTTCCTAACAGTCTGCCTATGTGATCGACTAGTCATTCTCATATGACTCTATGGCACTTGAACTTGCCATCAATCGCATCACACTCTAGTCACTTCGAGACCTCACCTCATACAAGTATCTATGGGCGAATACAATGCTAATCCGTGTTCACTTTAACGGGGTTCAATTGTCTCTACAACCCATTTGGATGTAACAAGGTATAAGGTGAGTTAATAAGAACTCAAATGACAAATGTCGACATAACATTTGGGTAGTCAATACCATATTACAACCTTGTGATGCATATCGTAAGTGTATTAACACTAGTTGATTGCAATAGAAGTTTAACATACCATGTGTCCATGTGCTCAAACTTCTTTTATCGCATTTTCCTTTACATTCATGTTATCTCTCATAGCATGAACCTTACCAATTACACATATAGGTTCCCAACCTCGGTTTGGGTTCTTTATCTTGAAAGAACTTCCTTGTCGATTATCACATAATCAATGAATTTGTGGTGAATGATATAACTTGCACTGATCAAGTACTCCACTCACTCACAATACACTAGGTAAATGTTTTGTAGAGTCTTGCAACAATTGATAAGATGATTAGCCTAGCACTTCTCACAAGTCCTAGCATATTAGAAAATATTAGTTTTGACTAACTTCTTACTTCAACTAAGTACTTTTCCAAACTTCTTATTTCTCCTTTTAGCTTGAAAAGCTTAGGATTTTCATAAATCTTTACATGTGTTCGAACTTTAATATGTGAAACCTCTTGACACATAACAGAGTCTCTTGTCCAACACTGAAATCGCTCATCGGTTCTCCTCGAGAATTCATGACGATTCTTCTATGGCTTGCCAATGATTCATCATGCCCTTATGCATATGATTCATTATTGGACATGTGCATGATTATTATAATGGCGGAAACATTAGTAACTAATAATCATGTGATCAACCATTCTTAGGTTTCTCGTTGATTCGATGTGTATATCTCAATACTTATCCAACATCTCATGATGTGATTGGATTCATCATAGTCCATTTTCATCCAGAATTGAAAACTCAAATACTTCTTTGCGAAAGAAAGTATTAGCTCGTCATTCTCAATGAGTAATGAGTTATAAACTTTTACAAGATGATTGCTCCCACTAAATTCCATGTCTTCACATGATAATTTCCAACTCCCACTTAATTCCACATGTTTCGTAATTGACTACTCAATTGGAACATTTCAAGAATTGAAATATATTTTGCTTTTTATTAAGATAAAACCATATATGTTCCCATCATATCCTTTCAAAATACCTATTTTGAAGAGGTCTCATCTTAACCTTATGGAAAGAGATTTTAATCTCTAACTCTTTCATTTTATAATGATGCGTAGCAATGTCATTATTTAAATATGAATAATATCAAATACACGTCCTTCAAAATACCCTTTTCGGAAGGAGGTTTAACCATTTCATTTTCATAATGAGGTTAAGTAATGACATTAGCGTGGTTAATACTTAACTTAGCTATTGTGGATATCGGTATATCAATCCTTGCAACTTCTAGTCATAAATCTCATTTATTTTCTAGGATGTAACTTTGATTTATTTAGGCTCTTAAGTAAATATCAATTTATTGAAACTATTGGTCAAATAATGTTCATAAACTAGTCAAAACTCTTGTTAAGACTTTATATTAGTCATTCTTATTCGAAAACTTTCTTTTGGTCTCCTCGTGTAGTTATCTTGAGAACATATTATTTTGATTACTTCACTTGGTCTCTTTTGTCATGTAGATCTATTCGAGACCATAGATCTCATCTATTCGTGTATACTATATAAATAGATATACCTTTATTCAAATCATTCTTCCTTGCGTAGATCTCATTTACACAATTTTTTCTTGGTGTTCTTTGTGTCTTCATTTTTCTCCCACTCTATCTTTAGAATGAATACACTAGAGATTCAAAGATAGCTTATGAGACACAAATAATGATTTTGAAGTTTAAGGAGGACTATCTGATAGGTTGACTAATTGTTTTAAATTTAGTGATTGACATTCCTTTAGGAGAGTTCATCAACTCAATCATTACTTTATAATTGATCATATACAAGCCTTAAGCTTGAGGACATATAATGAATCCCATCATTATAGTTGTATATTAGATCACTTTTAAATGAATGATCATATGTTTCTATGAGCAAGCGGATAAAGACGAATTTTAGAACAAGGATAAAATACGATAAAACGGGTGGCTTGGGTTGCAAACCAAGCCACCATTAACCATTATCCAAAATACATTTCCATGTCGAACACGGAAATCAAAAGGTTCTAAAATCCGAAACATAAATTAAAATCAGACAATTAAAATCAGACAATTAAAATCAGACAATAAAAAGCTTCTCGACGGTTTCTCAATCTTGCTCTTCTTTTCCTTTGTCCTTGCTTGGTGGAGGCCCTATTTACAATAAAAAGGGGATACATTATCATAACTTTGTATCACAATACCATAGTTGAATTAGAAACATAAAAGAAAGGATAGTCATTTACCTACTGGAGTGATCTTTCCAGCTTTAATGTCACCAAGGTATTTGGAACAATTTCTTTTCCAATGTCCAACACCATTACAATAATGGCATTTATCAAGAGGACCCTTCTTGATCTTGGAGGTGCTAGCTTCATAAGTCTTAGCTTTGGTGAAAGTGGGAGCTTGCTTCTTACCCTTCTTCCCATTCTTCTTGAACATCCCCTTGCTTTTGGTGCTAATGTTAAGCACATCCTTAGGTGGGTTAACATATAACCCCATGTCTTTTTCGGCTTACACAAGTAACTTGTGCAACTCTTCAAGAGACACGTCCTTGTCTTGCATGTTAAAATTCACCCGGAATTGGACATACGCTTTGACGTTGGATAAGGAGTGTAGAATCCTATCTACAATGAGTTCTTTGGGGATTTCAACCTTTTGAATCTTCAAGGTCTCGACTAGCTCCATCAATTTGAGCACGTGAGGGCTAACCTTTTGGCCCTCCTTAAAGTCAAGATCAAAGAATGTCGGGGCCGCCTCATATTGGACGATCCGCAGAGTTTGTGAAAACATTGTCACAAGCTTGGAGTATATTTCATTAGCGGTGCCCATCTTAAAGGCTCTCCGTTAGAGATCCGCCTCCATCGCAAAGATCAACACATTTTTCATTGCGGCGGACTCCTTATGGTAAGCCTCATATGCTTCCCTAGTAGCGGCACTCGACCTAGCATTAGGTTCGGGTGGAGAGGCCTCGGTGAGGTAACGAAGCTTGTCGTCACCTTGGGCGGCTAATTTGAGTTGGGCATCCCAATCGGAGAAATTTGACCCATTGTTTTCAAGTTTACATCAATCAATGAAGGATCAGAGCCATGAAGTATTAGTGAGAGGTGTGGCGTTGGTGTTTGGAGTGTTGGAATATATGTCCTCCGACAATAATGCGATCACAACCGTCGATCATGATGATCACATGTTTAAATCTCATTTTAAGAATACATGTGGGATGTAATATTTTACAGTCAACTGGTTCACACATATCGGTAATGATTGGCTGACTAGAGTTTGACATTACTGTCGTGCGACGGTGGTGATCAGTTGATCCCCTTAGTTCATACCTATAGGGAAATACACTTAACTGATTATTTAATTAATCGTATGCCGATACGAGTTAATTAAATTGCTTAAAATTGACGGATGATTTTCTGAGTAAAATTAACGTGTCTTATTGTAATTCGATTATATTAGATACGGTCTAAGTAATTGAATTGTTTTATTACATAGATAAAATTATTGTTTACGAAACAATTTATTTGGAATTGAAATTGAATGAATAATTTATTATAAATACAAGACGTTGTAATTTATAATTTGATAAACCGTTTTGGTACAAGTAATTACGAATTACTAGTCGATTTTGTAAATGACATATTTTATGAGTATGTTGATTTTTAATATGTTCAAATTACATTACAAATTCACATGTCTAGTAACATGTCACATATGTCACAATTGACAAATGACAAAATAAAATGGTCCATCCATTTTATGTTATAAGTATCGAAATGGTGGAGGAAGTATTATGTTTTAAATTGTGTTAATTGTTTAAGTGGAAAACAAAATGATTGCACACCTATTTGTAGCCATGCAAGTCTATTTTTCTTGGGAAGAAAATGAGCCCATGCATTGGCTCTCCTCCACCCTCCCAACCGGTTTTCAAAGAGCATCTTAGAGGGTTTTTCCTCTAATTAATTCATTCAAAAAAATTTGACAATATTTTCTAGTGTAAGAAAATAGAAAATACTCTCTACATCTTATGTAAAATTAGAGAGTTAAGATCTCCAAAATCCTCCCTCTTGAACCAAAATTTCAAGAGCCAAAATAACATTTTTGTGTCAAATTTAAGTATGATTAGTATTATTACTAGATCTTGTTGGTGCCCATAAAACCGAAATTATCATAGTAAGGGTTGATGATTTCTTCTCTTTTAATTTAAATTTGCATGCATAAGATTTGTATTTAATTTTATGACTAAATTAAATGTAACATATATGAATATGTAAAGTAATGAGATATAGATTTCTAACAAGTGTTATCAGAGCCTTAGGTTGTTTGCATGCAAATCGGTTATAGTTTTTCCGAGTTATACGATTAACATATAAAACTTATAAATTTGTGTTTATTAAGATATATCACGAAATTTATTATACATGTTAAAGTTTCTGGTCCTAAAATGTATTTAGGAAATTTTGGTTAATTTATGGATTTTTATTGTTCATTTTATATGATAATGGCATTAAAATGTGATTTTTATGATTAAAATGTCAATTTTGGACGAAAATAGCTAAACTTCGATTTTTCAGGTGGTTTTTGGATATGTTTTCACATATATTATATTTAGATGACCTGTAAAGTATCATAATTTTATGAGTTCTTATGCTCGAAATATGGATTTTTATTGATAAAATCGAATTTAAATTGATAAATAGGTTAATATAAGTTATATTTCGAATATGGTCATAGAAATTTAGTATGTTGTCACATGAAATTTTACAAGATTTTTTTAAAATAATAGGCTATAATGAAGTCTTTATGCATGATTTATGAATTTTTGATGAAAAATAGCATAAATAGTGATTTAATTAGTAGAAATTGCTAAAACATACTTCATGACTAAGGAAAAACGTCACATGTTGCATTTTATCTCTTATTTCAGATCTAAACTTGAAAAGTTGATATATATAATTTTCTCATGTTTTTATGATTATATTTGATAAATCCGATAAACCGCAACATTGTTTTTCTCGACAAATTTCGAAATTTTTAACCTAAGGTTTTGAACATTATGAGTGTCATGGTATTTTTCCAGAATGTTCATGAGTTAAAAATTTCAAATTTCAAATTTATTTGAAATTTTTATGATTTATTTGAAGTTTTTTTTTGGGGAAATGTAAGTTTATCATTAGAATTATAAAAGTCCCAAACACCATACATCATTGATCATCCAACCATTCTCTCTACTTCTCTAAGACGAAGTTAAGTAGTTAACCCAGCCAATTACTCTACTATTTCTAGACTTAATGACACATTGTCCAATTCTCATTGCAACATCATGTTTAACCTTACTACATAAAACATTAGGATGCCAAATCAGTCCATCCAATCTGCTGATATTGCGGCAATGCCATATCTGAGCCATCAAACTTGCCATAATAACTGCCACGATTTTCTTCCTGCAAGCTGAACAGTGTCTCCATTCAATCCACCAATTGATACAGCCTGCATCAGGTAAGGGGCATAGGCACCAATCTTTCACCAACTGCAGACAACTTTTACTATAAATGCATCCAAAGAAGAGATGCTCATGAGATTCTTCCTCAAGTCCACATAAAAAGCAACAGTTGATCTGAATAATACCCATTCTAAGCAGCCTATCCTGAGTAAGCAGCCGTTGTTGAGCCACCAGCCAACACAAGAAAGTATGCCTAGGTATGATCCAACTCTTTAGCATCCAAGGATCCCATCTGACTTTATCACCATCTGGTTTAAGCCACTGATATCCTTGCATGAGAGTGTAATGCTCTACCTGTGAAGACCCAAAGAAATAAGCTTTATAAGTATTCTTGACTTGGCATATCTTCCTCCAAGCCCAACTGCTCCCAACACATAGTTCATAATCATGCCATTCATTCTGCTTTATATATACAGAATGAACCCATTTGACCAAGAGATGGTCAGTCTTCATTGCCACCCACCACACATATTTGCCAATAGCAGCAATATTCCAACTATGCAGATCTCTCAAACCCAAACCACCTTGTTTCAGAGGCTTGCAGACCTGAGACCACAACACTAGAGCAGGACTCTCCTTTTGATCACTCACATGCCAAAGATAAGCTCTGCAGATAGATTCAATCTTACCAATGATAGTTTTAGGGAGGATAAAGATCCTAGCCCAATAACTATGTAACGTGCTTAAAACAGACTGTATGAGCACCAGTCTGCCAGCATAAGACAATTTCGTAGACCCCAAACTTCTTAATCTGGCAACAATCTTTTCAGTTAAGTAATGACAGTCCAAAACTGATAAACGTTTAGAGGAAACATTAACTCCCAAATATTTGAAGGTAACAGAGCCTTGTTGCATTCCAGTAAGGTCCTCTATTTCCTTAATCAAGCTGCCATCCACCCCATTGCAATAGAAAATAGATTTTCCTCTATTCATAGAGAGGCCAGTAGCTTTGGAAAAGTAGGAAAAAGCTTTCATGAGCAAGGCAATAGAAGCTATATTTCCATGACAAAACAGCATGAGATCATCAGCAAAACATAGATGTGATAATTGAATCCTATTGCATAGAGAATGATATTTAAAGTCAGGGTGATTCTGAACAACCTTCAACACTCTGCTCAGGTATTCTAGGCACAAAGTGAACAATAAAGGAGATAATGGGTCTCCTTGCCTGAGCCCTCGTTTGCCCTTAAAGAAATCAAAGATGTCTCCATTTAGAGATAAAGAGTAAGAAGGGGAAAAGATGCATTGCATAGTAAGTTGACAGAAGTGGTCAGGGAACCCAGTAGCAAGCATCATGTCATTCATGAAGGCCCATTCAACTGAATCATAGGCTTTCTGTAAGTCTATTTTCATGAGCGTTCTAGGAGTTCAACTTTTTCTATTATATAGCTTGACCAGATCTTGGCAAATAAGAATGTTGCCAACAATATCCCTACCCTTCAGGAAAGCACTTTGAGAGGGATTAATGATATCTGGCAGCACTTGATTTAATCTTCCACAAATCACCTTAGATAGACATTTGTAAACAGTATTGCAACAAGCAATTGGCCTGAACTGCATTACTGTTTCAGGCACCTCTACTTTTGGAATAAGAGTAATAATCGTGTTGTTGCTTTGTTTCAGGATTTTCCCAGAATGGTAAGCATCCTGCACAGCTGCTATCACATCCAAACCCACAATTTCCCAGTTATCTTTAAAGAACTGGCTACTATAGCCATCAGGACCAGGAGCCTTAGTCCCGGTATAGCATACATAGCATTTTTTACCTCCTCAGCAGTCACTAGAGCATTTAAAATAGCATGGTGTCTCTCAGTTAGACATGCTCCTTTTTGTACCAACTTTTTGTTGACAGGAATCGCTGCAGTTGAGGTACCCAGCAGCTTTTGATAATACTTTGTAAAAGCTTCCTGAATAGACAGAGGATCAGAACACAGCTTATTGTCCATATCCTTAATCTGAAACACCCTATTTTTCGACCTTCTTCTTCTTATGGCAGCATGAAAATACGAAGTATTCTCATCACCAAGTTTCATCCAGTCACACTTGGCCTTCTGGCTAAGAAACTGCAATCTTGCTTTCTTTAATTCAGTTACTTCCTTGGCACATTCCTTCTCATTATGACATAACTGTTCATTTAAAGGATCATCTCTTAATAATTTCTGGAAATTACCCAAAGCTATTTCAGCTACTTGAGTAAGATTTTCAATGTTATCAAACTGCTCTTTACTGAGATCGTTCAAGCGTTTTATCAAACCCTTCAATTTAGTGACCACCTTGAACATAGGTGTCCCCTGACAATCCTTTTGCCACTCATTCCCGACAATGTCAGAGTAGCCAGGTGCCAATGACCACATATTAAAGTACTTGAAATAATTCCCTCTCCTTTGTTTCTCAACCTCCGAGTGAATCAGGCAAGGGCAATGATCAAAAGTGCCCTCTGGGAGAAAATGAACATACCCATCAGGGAATAAATCATTCCAATCAGCATTACTAAACACCCTGTATATTCTGCTATAAACTCTTGTATCACTCTCATGCTTATTAGACCAAGTGAAGAAAGATCCCCTGGCACTCAAATCAGCAAGATTACAAGCATGTATAGCCTGTAACATTGGTTGAAGCTCAGCATTGGTAATAGGTGCACCACCTATTCTTTCATCCCTAGCCATGATTGCATTAAAATCACCACCCACCAGCCAAGGGCCAGAGATCATACTATGGTAACTCCTCAAACTATCCCATAACATAGTTCTCTCATGAGCTTGGTTCAACCCATAAACCACAGTCATCCAGAAAACTTTCTTCCTACTTATATCATGAATTTTTGCATGTATGCACTGAACTGTAACATCACAAATGTCTACATCAAAAGAGTTTGGGTCCCAAATGAGCCATATCTTCCCTCCTTTATGCAAACTAGAATTTGTGCAAATAGCCCAATCTGCACACAAGTTTATTCTGACTTTATTCCAGTTTTTGGTTTTTATTTTTGTTTCTAATAAGCCAAACAAACCTACTTTATTTTGAAGCAAGAATCTCTTTATTTCATGTTGCTTAGTAGGGAGATTCATGCCTCTAATGTTCCACATTCCTATCTTATCCATAATCAGAAGTAGCCTTGCTAGACTCCCCCTTCTCATGCCTCACACTTCCAGCTATTCCCAACCGAGACTTATGTAAGGATTGTGACAGGGATTCCATAACAGAAAGCCCATTATAAGAGAAGGACCTCCTATTTCCAGTGTCATTCCTCATAATTTCTGTTATGATACGCCTAGGGAAAGAACTTTCCACCAGGGGTGTTTTCTGAACCAGAACAGGAGTCAGCATAGTCTTAGGTGCAGAGATAGGTTGAACTACCTGCACCACCAGTTCCTTCTGAGTAGCCTTAGCCTGAACCTGCGGTTTCTGAACAGCAACAGGCTTAGATTTCTGTTGCTGAACCACCACTGGCTTGGCCTTCCAGACTCTTTTCACCACCTGCTTCTCATTCCCCTTTCTACACTGCTCAGCAAGGTGACCCATCCCTTTGGGCGTGCAAAGATAACCGAGAGGTAACCAGTCGTACCCCACCCTTAGGGTTTGAGTCTTACAATTTTCATCCAAAAATTTGATAGAATCAGGGAATTTCTGTCCTATTTCAACTTCAACCATAATGCGGGAAAACCCTAAGAAGTTCTTATGAAGCGTGGAATCATCACACTTAATGTAATTTCCAACAATCCCAGACATCTTCTTCAGACTTTCAAGCCCCCAATATTTAACATCCAACCCAAACAATTTCATCCAAATCGGAATTTTCTTAACATCATGCTTAATTAATTCCGTCTCTAGTTTCCATTCATTGACAATTATCGGTTTGTTATCAAACATCAAGTGACCATTATTCAGTACAAATTGTTGTTGAGCCTTAGTTTTAAATCGCACAAGAAAGACGCCATTAGGTAAAAACGAAATCTTATGCATCCCCTGTCCTTGCCAAACCCTCTTCGCAAACCCCGTAAGAACAGAGCTCGGAGGTTTTGCTCCAAGAACAAAACAATAGACAGAGGTAGACCAGAAATTAACCTCACCAGCAACATCGGCCTGCGTACTTTGAACGAGCGTAGCATCCTCAACAGTTTTTTCAACGACGTCGTCAACTGGAATCTCCTCTTCCTCCAAAATCTCCTCCAAGACAGATTCATACTCCTGAGAAGAGAATTGAAGTTGACGTTGATGAGATTTCCCGTTATTGATGGATTTTAATCCATTAGGATCGTGTTTTTGATTTTTTTGAAATGAAATCTGCGTATTTTTGTAATGATTTTTTGGGTTTTTTTGGATCTAGCTATTGCTTGATCAAAAAGCTACCTAATTTAGAGGGAATTTTATCTCTCTAACTTTCTCTCTCATTAGTCTTGAACTTGACGATATTTCCCTGGATCCCCGTGATGATTTATTTGAAGTTTATGGCTTTATATTGTAATTTTGAGTCCATTTATGAACAATTTTAAGAAATATAAGTTAATTATTGTCAAATAGTTAGTGGAGACTAATTTTGAGTCCTAAGTTGGTTAGGGTAATTAACTTGTACATAAATATGAATTTATGTAATTATAGTGATTATAAAGGGTTAAATCACGCAAATCCGTAAAAACCGATTAATATACGATATTGGCTCCTTAAAGGCGATTTAGCATATAATTGGGCATGTTCATACATATTATAATGCTGCATTTTATTTATGATTGTCATAATTTTATTTTATGTAATTTTTGAATTATGTAATTTTACTTAGTATGGCCTTAGTTTTTAATTGATATTACCCGAAATGTCTGGGAATATCGATTCGGTTGTAATTTATTGTGATCTCGTATCACCGTTTTGTAATTTAATAGATTTTTTTTAATTACAAATGTATAATAGGAAATTATGTAATTTGTTATGTAATTTATTTATCCCGGAGTTCCATGAAGACGGTGTCACTCAAGAAGGCGATACATAAAGACGGTGTTACCTCGAGATGCGTGCCATAACCGAAGTTCAAGGGACCAATGGAGTTGGTTTCCGAATATGTAATAGTTAATTAGTTTTTCTATTTTAGGAAGGCCATACTAGGATTTATTTTATGTTTTGCATTTTATTTATATGTTGCATGCATCGCTAAATCGCCATAACTAAAACATGCATTGTCATTTTAATCGAGTTTATCGACCGTGTCAATTAGAATTATCGTAGTTCACCGCTTTAGTTCACTTAAAACGTGATAGATAATAAATTGACATGACGTCTCGCTAAAATAAACAATTCAGACTTAGCCTTACCAAAAACTAGAAACCATGAAAACCTATTTCGTGAGGGAGTGCACTCGGCTTTACCGGGGTACAAACCATGTTACGTAGGGGAAGTGGGTGATAAATGTCTACCCACCGAATTTATAATGATAAGGGTTGTATTCGGCTTTACCGATGCCCAAGGTGATGTAAATTTGGATCATGGACACATTTATTCGAAATTTGGGTTGAACTCAACGAAAGTATTCTCGACGGTTGCCGGATGTGTTTCGGGCTAAAGATAAATATTAATGGAATGTTATCGACTAAGAGTCCTAAAAGTAGAGTCGATTAAAAAGTTAATCCACCGAGTTATATTGATGAGGGTTGTATTCCGCTTTACCGATGCCCAAGTTAATATGAATTTGGATCTTGGAATCATTTATCATAGTTGGGTAGAGGTCACTATGTAAATGCTTTATTTGTTATACAAGTATTAATAAAACGATAAATGTTAAGTTTTCCACTATTCCGTTATCATATTGTTCTATTTCTTTACCTCAATTATATACGATATCATTTCGATTTTAGTTCAAATCTCCATTAAAACAACGTAACTAAAGACAAATATGATTTTTTCTTCTAAAACCTCGTGTTATCCATTAAAAGGATCTCTTGTGAAGAGTATAGATTAAAGTTATTCATTATCAAACAGGTTTTTGATTTTTGACTAAACACATCTACTTACAATAGGATTGTTTCTCACATGCTTAATTGAGTTAAGTACCTTGAAACGATAAATTGTTTTGGTAATTAGATTTTTTAGAAATCGTAATTGACCGAGATACCTCAACCACTTCAATGAAAGTTTTAAGACTAAACGAACGAATGAAGAGTAGTCTTCATGAAATTAAATTTTGCTTCTCTAGAAAAGGCTCATTGAAATGAGTGGGAGCATTCTCTTAAACCGTTAAGAAAGGGATGAGGTTCAAAGAAGTAAAATTAGAATGGAATTGATACAAGGTAATGTTAAAAGTAAATTTATTGAGAATAACGATACTAAACCTATCAATCCCAACCGATAAAGTTTCCATTGTCTTAATTGTTGGACGCTATAAAGGAAACTACCCCAAATTATTAAAGAATCAGCAAGTTAGTTGTGGGACATCTAATGGGACCTTCTTCTTTAAATGTTTATTTTATTGACATAAATTTTGCTAGTACTAATTCGTCAATATTCGAAACCGGTGGTGGTTTTCATCATTATGTTTGATACATAGGATGATTAGAGTATGACGACTAGCAACAATGATGTCGAGAGATAGAGTCATTGTCTACTCAATCTAGTTTTTGGGTTTAGAGTTGTACTTAATTATGACTATTAAGTACATAAACTCTAAATAAGAATATAAACTTGTTAAGATACAAAAGAGGTTCCACTTTGTGACCCTATACACCATGACTTGATGCATGGATAGCCCATTATCAAGGTGATTATATTCTAAACGAAACTAGAATAATATATCATGTAGATGATGCAAGACTCAAATTGGTAACCCAAGATTAAACCTTAGATTCTGGAATGATGAACGCAAAGAGTTATCGAGTACTCTTGAAACCATTAGATCTTATGGTATATGCGTATCTTGTATTCAAAGCAAGATGTCTCGTGCCTTTTTGGTTGAAAAGGAGATCGAGGTTGTAAATCATTGATCCAAAATAGGTTGATAATTTTCTTTTACCAACGATTTAAGTTGACACTAATGTGTTCACTTAATAAGGTAAATCAAGAAATCTTTGAACAAGTTCAAAGTGTTCAAAGAATCACGATTTAGTCGTGATGGGATTATCAAAGTAAAGACTTTGATATAAGCCAAATGAAATGTGATATAGTATCACAAATTAATCTCTCTTAGCACCCTTTATGGGATAATGTGTGGTTGGATAAGAAATCAAACGCTATTCGATATGGTTTGTACTTTAATCAAGTTACTTTGAGTTACTTGATCCTTTAGGGGATTTTATCATTTTGTCTAAATTATTTTTCCACTAAATCTAAAACGAATCATATGAGATATGAAATGGTAGGGTACCATGTTTGTAAGTTTTTCAACTAGTGCAAATGTTCATTTTTCCTTACTATAATCACGAGTACAACGGGATTGTGGCTCGTGAAGCTGTCTTTCAAAAATACAAGTTTATTTATAGAAGACAGAGTGGGAGAAATTATTCAAGAGCCACAAAGAATGTTATGTCGCGAGAAACTGGTCTTTCTTGGCTACATGAGACATTTTGTGTAAGACAAAACCTAGGAGGTTAAAGTCATCACTTGTTGAAGATGATGAATTAGGGTTACTTTTAGAAAGTAAAGAGCTTGCAACTTACGAAGAAATTGTTTGATACAATTTGATTACTTCTAGAAAGTAATGAACATATGACTTACATGAGAGTGTTTAAGTCACAATTCAATACAAGGCTTGGAGCCATGAAAATCCGAAATTAATTCCAAGTGAATTATTAGATATCAAAGCTTGATTAGTGGCAAAGTGTTTTGCACTATTCGGATCTTCTTAGGGATTGTATTTCATTATGATGATATACATATAACGAGTGAATCTAAAACCCATTTCTTAAATTAGAAGGAATGTATTCAATACATGTCATGAGTTTTATAGATTCTTACAATCCTAAGATAATGTGAAACTTAAGAGAGGGTTTAAGTAGGACATGAATGAGTTGGAATCAATGATTTGATCATGGTATAAAACGTTTCTCGATAAGTCGAGAAGTTGTGTTTATACATAGAGTTTAGTGGGAGTTACGGTAATTTTAATTAGTCTAATATGTGGATTACATATTGATGATTGGGAATGATTTAAGACTTGGAGATATATATAATACATCTTTAATATCCATATTTATGTAGATAAATCCACATGATATTAGCGTCAAATAAGAAGTCTTATGTTGATAAGATTCATGACTAGTTCAATCAAGTTGAACATATTTGATTGATTCCATTTGCTTCCGCTGCCGAATCAATTAAATAGGAAATGATGTATAACACTTCATATACTTTAAGTATGATGAATTGTTTCATATCGAATTTAAGTAATAGTTACCAAGTATGCCATAAAGATAACCCTTAGTGCTTGCAGAAGCGTTAAGGGTGTAAAGCAAAGTGTCTTTGATGCAATTTTGTGTAAGGGTGTTACACAAATGACAATTGACAATTGAGATTGCGCATGGTTTCCGACAAAACCATAATCAAAACACATTAGGATGGTTAAGATACCATTGTGGCTATGTTATTTAAGAAATAGATTTGTTAGAATCGTTCTAAGAA
The DNA here is from genome assembly GCF_048544455.1 of Silene latifolia. Taxonomy (NCBI): domain Eukaryota; kingdom Viridiplantae; phylum Streptophyta; class Magnoliopsida; order Caryophyllales; family Caryophyllaceae; genus Silene; species Silene latifolia. The sequence goes on from NC_133534.1 coordinate 197,096,985, forward strand.
ATAAAGAACAATGAGAAATATTTACAACGAAAATTGAGTACACTTGCAATCATGGGATGTTCAAGAGGGATGAGTCCCGCACACTGTGAAAAAAGTGGGAGCTATTCTAAGGCTAGAGGGCCTATGTCTTGATTGGATCTCGACACGTACTCAGAAAGTTTTGTAATGCAAATGTATACATTACAAAGGAAAACGAGTATGTAGTAAGGTTGAGTAAGGTACAAGAAGTTGATAAAACCTATTAACCAAAGCCTTCTCATAGGCATAACATGATGAGTCATGTCATTTCAATTGAATTGAGATGAACAACTACATTCAAGATCTAAATTGGATTATAGAATATGAAGTAGTAATCAAGTATTGACTACTCATATAATAATCACATTTGTCGTTTGAGTTTTTAAATCAAGAACTCCTTTTATACCTTGTTACTCCTTTTATACCTTGTTACATCCAAACGGGTTGTGGAGACAATATTGAACCCCGTTAAAGTGAACTTTGATTAACATGGTATTGACCCATAGTCACTTACATGAGGTGACGTCTCGAAGTGACTAGAGTGTGATGCGATTGATGGCAAGTTCAAGTGCCATAGAGTCATGTGAGATGACTAGTCGATCACATAGGCAGACTGTTAGGAACACTTTGTCGGGCCTTATGACCGCTTATAGAGTTATGGCAAATTTATATAGCCTGGTCGTGATGAGAGCTACTATAGTATTCTAATGAGTCGATTCTTTTGACTATAGATTGTTCGCCTAAGATGACACAGTTTCAGATTAACTTTGATTTATGTTACTACGACCTTCGTAAATGGGGTCAAATGGGCATATTTTCGGTTATGATGGCTGTGGCTAGTCGAAGGGAATAAGTGCGATAGGAATTGTCCACCCCTTGTCAGGGTTATAACAATATCTCAGGGCCACTCGAGGAGTAATGAACTGGAAATGCGTGGCCACGCTCGGAAGGTATCCATGGTGGATAATTCCGGTCAATCAGTTATTCTCCAGATCGAGGAAACCACTCTCGATATGATCACTTCTAAGTACGACCCGAAAGACACCTTCCATTGAGTGGGAGATAGTAATAGGACAAGAGAATTGGTGACGCACACTTGTCGAGGACAAGTGGGAGATTGTTGGAATATATGTCCTCCGGTAATAATGCGATCACAACTGTCGATCATGATGATCACATGTTTAAATCTCATTTTAAGAATACATGTGGGATGTAATATTCTACAGTCAACTGGTCCACACATATCGGTAATGATTGGCTGACTAGAGTTTGACATTACTGTCGTGCGACGGTGGTGATCAGTTGATCCCCTTAGGTCATACCTATAGGGAAATACTCTTAACTGATTATTTAATTAATCGTATGCCGATACGAGTTAATTAAATTGCTTAAAATTGACGGATGATTTTGTGAGTAAAATTAACGTGTCTTATTGTAATTCGATTATATTAGATACGGTCTAAGTAATTGAATTGTTTTATTACTTAGATAAAATTATTGTTTACGAAACAATTTGGAATTGAAATTGAATGAATAATTTATTATAAATACAAGACGTTGTAATTTATAATTTGATAAACCGTTTTGGTACAAGTAATTAGGAATTACTAGTCGATTTTGTAAATGAGATATTTTATGAGTATGTTGATTTTTAATATGTTAAAAATACATTACAAATTCACATGTCTAGTAACATGTCACATATGTCACAATTGACAAATGACAAAATAAAATGGTCCATCCATTTTATGTTATAAGTACCGAAATGGTGGAGGGAGTATTATGTTTTAAATTGTGTTAATTGTTTGAGTGGAAAACAAAATGATTGCACACCTATTTGTAGCCATGCAAGTCTATTTTTCTTGGAAAGAAAATGAGCCCATGCATTGGCTCTCCTCCACCCCCCCAACCGGTTTTCAAAGAGCATCTTAGAGGGTTTTTTCTCTAATTAATTCATTCAAAAAAATTTGACAATATTTTCTAGTGTAAGAAAATAGAAAATACTCTCTACATCTTATGTAAAATTAGAGAGTTAAGATCTCCAAAATCCTCCCTCTTGAACCGAAATTTCAAGAGCCAAAATAACATTTTTGTGTCAAATTTAAGTATGATTAATATTATTACTAGGTCTAAATAATATTAGTTATTATGAGTTTTCCTTGGGTATATGCTTTTGGGAGAGATTCTATACTTGAATCTTGTTCATCCATTATTGGAAAGCTCAAGAACTAACAAGAAGGGTTGATGATTTGCATGCATAAGATTTGTATTTAATTTTATGACTAAATTAAATGTAACATATATGAATATTTAAAGTAATGAGATATAGATTTCTAACATGGAGTAGCCATTTGTTATGAGAAATAGAAGCGGTCTACAAAACAAAATATAGAAGGAATAAAACATATGTCATTTTCATAATAATAATACTCGTAAAAAAATGTTAATTTAAACAAGTTTTATTGCATTTATCTAGTGACCTCTACCCAACTTAGATAAATGATTCCAAGACCCAAATTCATATTAACTTAGGCACGGGGTAGCCGATGAAACCCTTATTAATATAACTCGGTGGATTAGCTTTTAATCGATGCTACTTTTAGAACTCCTGATCGATAAAATTACTCTAATGTTTATCTATAGCCCGGAACACATGCGACTACGGTCATGAATACTTCCGTTGAGGTCAATCCAAATTTCGAATAAATGTGTCCATGATCCAAATTCACATTAACTTGGGCACGGGGTAGCCGATGAAACCCTCATCAACATGAATTCGGTGGATAGACATTTATTACCCACTTACCCTACGTAACAAGGTTTGTACCCCGGGGTGGCCGAGTTCACTCCCTCACGAAATAGGTTTTCATGGTTTCTACTTTTTGGCCGGTAAGGCTATGTCTCAATTATTTATTTTAGCGAGAGGTCATGTCAATTTATTATCTATCACATTTTAAGTGAACTAAAGCGGTGAACTACGATAATTCTAATTGACACGGTCGATAAACTCGATTAAAAAGACAATGCATGTTTTAGTTATGGCGATTTAGCAATGCATGCAACATGTAAATAAAATGCAAAGAATAAATTAAATCCTAGTATGGCCTTCCTAAAATAGAAAATCTAATTAACTATTACATATTCGGAAACCAACTCCATTTGTCCCTTGAACTTCGGTTTTGGCACGCATCTCGAGGTAACACCGTCTTTATGTATCGCCTTCTTGAGTGACACCGTCATCAAGGAATTCCGGAATAAATAAATTACATAAGAAATTACATAATTTCCTATTATACATTTATAATTGAAATAAAATAAATCTATTAAAATACAAAGCGGTGATACGAGATCACAATAAATTACAACCGAATCGATATTCCCATACATTTCGGGTAATACCAATTAAAAACTAAGGCCATACTAAGTAAAATTACATAATTCAAAATTACATAAAATAAAATTATGACAATCATAAATAAAATGCAGAATTGTAATACGTATGAACATGCCCAATTTTATGCTAAATCGCCTTTAAGGAGCCAATATCGTATATATTAAACGGTTTTTACGGATTCGCGTGATTTAACGTTTTATAATCACAATAGTTACATAAATTCATATTTATGCACAAGTTAATTACCCTAACCAACTTAGGACTCAAAATTAGTCTCCACTAACCATTTGACTATAATTAACTCATATTTCTTAAAATTGTTCATTAGTGGACTCAAAATTACTATAAAAAACTATAAACTTCAAATAAATCACAAAAATTTCAAATAAATTAAAAATTTGAAATTTAAACTAATGAACATTCTGGAAAAATACCATGACACTCATAATATTCAAAAACTTAGGTTAAAATTTCGAAATATTTATCGGAAAAACTATGTTGCGGTTTATCGGATTTATCAATTATAATCATAAAAACATGAGAAAAATTATATTCATCAACTTTTCAATTAAAGATCTGAAAAATATAATAAAATTCAACATGTGACGTTTTTCCTTAGTCATGAAGTATGTTTTAGCTATTATTCACTAATTAAGTCACTATTTATGCTATTTTTCATCAAAAATTCATAAATCATGCATGAGGACTTCATTATAGCCTATTATTTTACACAAATCTTGTAAAATTTCATGTGATATCATACTAAATTTATATGACCAGATTCAAAATTTTTCTCATATTAACCCATTTTACATTTAAAATCGATTTTTATCATGAAAAATCCATATTTCGAGCATAAGAACTCTAGAAATTATGAACATTTACAGGTCATCTAAAAATAATATATGTGAAAAACCACTGTAAAATTCAAAGTTTAGCTAATTTTCGTCCGAAAACGACATTTTAATCATAAAATCACATTTTTAATGCCATTATTATATAAGATGAACAATAAAATCCATAAATTAACCAAAATATCCTAAATACATTTTAGGATCAGAAAATTTAACATGCATAAATTATTTCGTGATATATCATAATAACACAAATTTACAAGTTTTATATGTTAATCGTATAGCTCGGAAAAGCTATAACCGATTTGCAAGCAAACAACCAAGGCTCTTGATACCGCTTGTTGAAAATCATTATCTCTTTACTATACATATTCATATATGTGATGATATAATTTAGTCATAAAATTAAATGTTGATCTTATGCATGCAAACAATAATAAAATAAAGGAAGAAATCATCATCTTACATTGAAGATTTCGGATTATTTGGGCACAAGTGAGTTCTCCTACTCACTTGTTCTTGAGCTTCCTTAAATGGATGAACAAGGATTCAAGTAGAGAATCCCTCCCAAGCAGTAATACCCAAAGTAACAACTTAATAAAATTAATATTATTATTACTAGAACAATATTAATTTTGTATAAAATTGACCAAAAATATTTTGTTCTCTCAATAATTTCGGTTAAGAGAGAAGGAGAAGGAGGAAGATTTTATCTCACTAAAAACTCTTATTTTTAGATGATGAATGAATAATAATGCACTAGTGTTTTGATACTGTATATTAGGTAAAATAAGAAGAAAAACCCATGGTTTTTCTCTTCTCAAAACCGGGTGGAAGGAGGGAGGTTTTTATGCCCAATGCATGATCAAAGTGCTCTTCACAATAACCACTGGGTTTACATGCCTAGGTTTAGGTAAAATGATTATGCTTACCACTCACATAATTAACATAATATTTTCCTAATCCTCCCCATTATTTCGGTTATTATAGATAAAATGGACTCCATTTTATCTTTGTCAATTTGTCAATTTGTCACATGTCACATGTCATGTAAAATTGTTATGTATTTTTAACATATTAAAAATCAACGCATTAATAAAAATACGTCATATACAAAATCGTCTTAGTAATTCATAATTACTTGTACCAAAATAATTTACCAATTATAAATAACAACATCTTGTATTTATAATAATTTATTCATTCAAATGTAATTGTTTCCTTAAACAATAATTTCATCTAAGCAATAAAACAATTCGATTACTTAGACCGTATCTTATTTAATCAAATTACAATGAGACACGTAAATATTACTTCCAAAATCATCCGTCAATTTTAAGTAATTTAATTAACCCGTATCGTCATACGATCAATTAAATGATCAGTTAAGAGTGTTACCCTTTAGGTATGACCTAAGGGGATCAACTAATCACCACCGTCGCCCGACAGTAATGTCAAACTCTAGTCAGCCAATCATTACCGATATGTGTGGACTAGTTGACAGTAAAATATTACTTCCCAATTGTATTCTTTAAAATGAGACTTAAACATGTGATCATCATGATCGACAGTTGTGATCGCATTATTGTCGGAGGACACATATTCCAACAGGAACAAAGTCAAAGCTATGTCCCACTCCATACGAGCATGTCTCTCTGCAATCTCAATCAACAAACCGTCACGGCGCCCTTGGTCCATGACTGAGGACGCCTCAAAGGGTGGAGGAGGTACAAAATTAGTGTAACACCCCGTATTTTATTAAGTTGGATAAAATCCTTTTAATTGCTATTTTGAATTTAATTACATCATTTAACGATTTATATATATATGCTTAGCTAATTAATTAATTTCATCATAATTCGATACGTTAATTTTAATAATCATTAATAAGTTTATTTAAAGTTAGTTCGAGTTTATTGAAGTTAGTTCGAGTTTATTTATTTAATAATTTCCGTTTCTTTACGAGTCCTTATGAAAGTTGTTTTAAGTGAACCCGAGATGGATTTTGGGAATAAAACCGTCCAATTAGCAATTTTGAGGTTATTTCACTAAATTAGCAATTTTTATTAATATCCGTTAGTTTCGTAAAAATCGCTAATAATTCCGATTCAAGCTGATATTGTATTATTTACGTTAACTAGCTGAGTTTATTTTATTTTCACTCACTAAATTCATTTATTTTGATTACGTGTCGTTTATGAAATTGTTACTAAAACCAGTTTAATTTAACTTGAACCGATTTGTAGAAACTAGCTAGAATTCTTAACGATGAAGAAACGTACGTATAATAAATAGCAGGCAGGCAGGCTGCTCCCTCATTTCTCACGCAACATTTCTTCTTCTCCCTTCCTTTTTCTTCTTTTTCGTTCTGTTTCATTTTTTTTTTAATTTTAAATTGGTTCTGCCACTCCGTTTGTCATCCGTTATCAATAATTTTCGTTCCATAGTGCTCCTTTCATCGTTCCTGTCAATCCGATGTAAGTAACATTCATTTTTGTCATGTATTTTTACAAACCCATTTACACTTTAAGCTTTATTTATTATAAGACGGTTGTATGTACTAAAAAAGACGGTCTGGTAGAAGATTTGTTAGTCATAAATGATTAGTTCAATCGGAAAAAGGTAACAATGATAGGTTACTCGATATTACTTGTAAAATAGGTTTATTTCGAATGCTGGTTAGTCTGTTTTATAATTGAGACGGTGTATAATTATATATAGGGATCCTTATGGATGTTAATTAGTCAGTTGTATAGTTGAGACGGTGTATACTGATATGTGGAGATGATTGAGACGGTGTATACTGACCTCTAGGGATCATTTGGGATGCTAGCTAGTAAGTGGTATATTTAAGACGGTGTATGCTGACATGTATGGATTGTTTTGGGTGCTAATCGGTATCTTTGATAGTTGAGACGGTGTATACTGACATGTAGGGATTGTTTTGGGATGCTATTTGGGATAAAGATGATTGTGTTAGAATAATAAAAGGAATTACGGATGGTTGCCATGTTAGGTGTAACTAATTTATAAATGGAAGAGGAGGTGGTATATGTGAGACGAAAGAGATCATGATGGATATATAATGCTTTATACGTCGAATTGCAGAGAGATATTCATAGCCCTTGTACCATCAGTTGATTAATGGCTTTGAGGTTCAGTTTTGGACTATGGATTTGGGGTATTGTATATTAATTTGTGTTCTGGTCGTAGCTTGGCGGTGGCTTTGGCCGTGGCCTAGCTAAGTCACGAGTTTGAGGCCATGTGTAGTTGGTGGTTAGGCCGAGTTTGAGGTTGTCATAATAACTTTTGGGCCGTGTCTATAAATTGTTTTGACGCTAGTTTGGTTTATTTAAAATATAATTAAATTAATTTCTGTCTCATATTTTATATAACGATAATTCGTTAATATCGTCCCTTCACATAATTATTTTAGGTGGCTCATGTGTGGTTGAAGATGAAGAGTAATTTTGGGTTTTAGAAGCTTTCTCAAGTTTATTGCTTGTCTCTTTGCTAGCTTAAGGTAACTATTCCGAGTTACTCGACGAATTAATGTCACATTAGTAGTTGATGTTGTGCTTGTTGTTTGTTAAGTGTTTAGGTGATTGATAATGTGTTACTTTCGTTTTTCACATGATAGAAATTTTGTAATTTTGGCCAAAGTAGGCCAAGACTCTGAGCTGGGCCAGATTGACCGAACGAGTTTGGTCAAACTAGGTTTAAACCGGTCAGCCTCGATTTGACCGATGACCCGTCGCGGGACTCGGGTCGAGGGTTTGTCTTTGAGGTGAGATTGGTTGTTATTGGATGTTTTACGTTGATGCCTTAATATTTGTGACTATCATTTCACATGTTGGTTGTTGGATGAATTGGTTGCCTTATACTTCAGTCTTCTTGTCTTGTTACCATTTTAGCTTGTTCTCATGAATTATGAGATTAACGGTTAGCTGGAATTTGGATTATTATTGATATTGGAGATATTGTTGGATTGTCAACTGAATATGCTCTTGCGTAACCTTTCATATGCTAGGGTGTGTATGATCATTTGAGTGTACAAGTTTGGACTCTTTGCCTCTCTTATGGTTAATTGGGTGTCCTACTTGTCTTGTATGGTGTGGGCTAAAGTATTCAAGCTGGGACCTAGATTGGTTTTATTTAGGTCCTAGGTGAATATTTCGGCCTTCATCATAGATAGGCCATTATAGTCCTTGACGAGTATATGTTCACTGCTTAATAGCCTTTGTGTCCTGACTTGGTGGGTTTATATCCAAGTTGGGGCATGACCTCGTTACTTATTTTGAGAGTAAGTGGTCAGCTTAAGTACTAGCCAACCCTTTGGTGGACTCCTTAGGGTACTCACTTGGTTTTATAAAATAGTGGGTCTTGGATGCGGTGGTGTGTATCCGCATGTCTAGGTCTGCGCAGATTTAAGACTAGGGTTGTGTTGTGTCTTGGCCATGTTTTGATAGAACCTCTGAGCCAGGATACCGGTTCGATTACCTTCCCTACCTCGTGGTATAGACTCGAGTTACAGAGTGACTATTGACCGTGCTAAGAACTTATGCCTGTCTTTGATATATTGCCCTTTCTTGTTTGATGATTCTATGAATCATAGAAGGTGAGATGCAAGCCGGCTATGGTTGATAGAGTTTGGATTCCTGGATGATATGTGATTCACATGATAGTGTAGTATGAGTCGGTCTAGTATTCGCATGCTAGGACTATGTGTTGTTATATTGTTGTTCACATGATAAGCACTATTGTCTAGCATCTATATGCTAAGGCTATGTGTGATTCGTATTCATATTCTTATGTTTACATGTTATATTAATTACGACATTTCGTGGCTGGGAGAACTCGGAGTTACTCCCCACTGACTGTGGCTTTCGTATTTGTATAAAATGTGATTGACAGGTAGGTGATACATATATGGGGTACACGGACGAGCTAGCGAGTAAAGTAGCCCTGGAACCTAGATTGGTTTTATTTTATTGTGACCCTTAAACACTTTTTATGTCACATACATTTTAGGGACATATGTCTCCCTTTCTCATATTTGGGTTGTATAACTTTGTTTCGCGACTTTAGCGATGTTTCATTCATGAGATTTATTTTGGACCTTGTATGTTTGACACCTTCCCATTTGGATATTTTTATAACAGGTTCAGGTTTCGTTTTCGGTTTTAAAAATTACAGGTTTTTACCCAACTGAACCTATTACAAACATATCCATGCAGTTTTATTTAGGAATTACGTGTTTAATTTTTCCGCGATTTTTGAGGGTGTCACAGTAGCCGGTAGGACCGGTGTGTCTGTGTCTGGTCAGCAGGCGCGGGAGTAGGAGTAGAAGTAGGGATCGGGGTAGGTGTGGCCGTGGAAGTCTGGCCACCCGTGGAAGGTGTGGATCCCTCTCCGATCTTAAGTCTACGCCGCATCTTAGAAGCGGGTAAGGTAGTAGGTGGTCGGATCAGTAGGTGGTACTGAGGTAAAGGTGGTGGGCGGGCGCCTCGTGCAACAGTGGGCAGAGGGGCTAAACGAGGGAGAGTGGTGCAAGGTAGGTCTACAGACAAGGAACCATCTATCTTCCAGGTCCGGTAATCAGAAGTCAGCCAGGTCTGAGAGTGCATAGACGCTAGGCTCAGGTACCTATCTCCCTCAATGTATGATAGGTCACGAGGCAAGTCACGAAGGAGAGAGCGGGCAAGAATGGTGGCTATGCCACCGCAGACGATAGTGCCCGTGATCTTCTCCCCCTGAGCCTGGAAGTACTGGGCGGTCAAGTATGCGATGTTGAGGGTAAAGGGACCCTCGCAGTCGACGTTCTGGTAACCGCCTAAAATAGATAGCTCGTTGTTGTTGATGTTGTTTTGCTCCTTTCGGCCAAAAATAGTACTCCCCATCAGTCTGAGGAAGTAACGGGCAAGGGAGAGGTGGACCTGAGCGAGCTTTCGCTCGGGAAAGGTGGTCTGGGCCAAGGTCCGCCAAAGCTGACGGAGGACCTTCCTAGGGGCAACAGTGGCGCCCGTAAAGGAAAGTCCAAGTCGAGTACCAAACTCCTCCAATGTCATCGAAAAAGTCCGGTTGAACAACCGGAAGGACACAGAAAGACTAGTGGGGGCAGCATCGTTTGCCCCGGAGGAGAAGGTGAAGGAGCTGAAGAACTCAAGACTCAGCTCCCGAAAGGTATGGCCACTCAAAGTGATAAGTCTGGCCATCCCCGTGCCCCGTAAAAGCTTACAAACAGGCTCATAAAAACCGAGCCTCTCATGTGACGTACGGCAAAAAAAAACGTGTAGGGAGAAACTCGTAGTCAACTAAGTTATAAAATCTAGCACAATGTACACCATTAACAAAAATTACCTGCGGGTACTCAGGGTGGGAGTCGAGGGTGTCGTCCACTCGAATCGTGACCGTGCCAGCAGAGATGCTAGGAGCAGGTGTAGCACGACCACGACTACGACCCCGACCTCTAGAACCTGAAGTAGAAGACCGTCAACTGACGGTACGAGGTACTAGACCCGCTCAGAAAGCATCTGCGGCTGCAGGTGAGTACGCAGCAGAGGTGCTCACCTGTCCTGAGGTAGAAAGTGAAGCTGCGGCAGTGGATGCAGCAGAGACCGTCGTGGAGGAAGAAAGGCTAGCAGCAGTGCTAGCAGCTGTGGCTGAAACGGGACTAGCAGCAGTGCCAGCAGGAGTAAAAACAATACCGACATCACCAACGAGGAAAACTGAGGCAGTGGTTGTGGTACCAGCAGGTGCGGAGACGGTGGTGGCAGCAGGGACCACCGTCTCAGACAAAGACAAGGACGGACTGGCGGTCGAGCTAGTAGAAGGCATAGAGCTAGAATCCATCCTAGTCAAATAGGGCAGGGAAAACGATAAGCAATTAACGAATTAGCAGCACTAAAACAGTAAGAATTTCCCAAAACAGTCGAACGTTTCGACGGGCAGCCCTTAATTCCCAAATTTTTTCCTCAAAAATTCGAACTTAGCTGATAGACAGCGACAGGGTGAAGGGTAACAGACAACAATAACATCAAAACAGCATGAAAAACCCAATGTCAGTCGAAAATTTCGACTAAAATGAACACTAATCACAAATTTCTCAAAAAAATTTGCATTAAACATGTGAACATCAAAGAGCTAAGGGAATTAATCATCAAGTAGGGCAAATGAAGCATTGAATCACAATAATAGTCGAAAAATTCGACCCAAAATGAATACCCGAAACCGGAAACCCTAATTCCTAATTTACTTCAAGAAAGGCAAGATTAAGACAATTAAAATGTAAAGGAGTAAAGGAATTACTTACTTGATGATAAGGAACCTACAAAGAGCAATTAATCGACACAAACAAGCAAATTTGGGCGATATTCGATCGAAATATCGCAAACCCTAAAGCCCCTAATTGACCGTGTAAAACAGCGAAAATCAAAGGGAAAATAGAGGGCAAATGTCGAGTAATTAGCAATGAACAAAATGTAGGTGTTGGATTTTGTATAAGGGCAATAAAAATGGAGTTTTTGGGGGGTTTTGTCGCAAATAATGGTGAAGGGTGAATAATGAAAGGAAAAGAATGAAAAAGAAGGGAGTTAAGAGGACAGTTCATGCGCGTCATAATAAGTTTCACTCGATCGAGTGATTTTAAAACACTCGATCGAGACCTTTCAGCTTCAGACAACTCGATCTAGTAAAAATCTACTCGATCGAGTACTCCCTTATTTAGCCTTTCTCGATCGAGCACTCTAGAACCATTCGATCGAGCATAATTCACGCGATCGAGTACAAAAAGTACTCGATCGATCACTTTTCCTCGTGTAAGCCTTTGAATTTGCGTATAATCTCCCCAAACCTGCATAGAAACACTCGCAAAAATATCCCAAAATACCAAATATTAAAAGTAACAGTCTATAGTCTTCTAAACTACGCTAAAAATGTCTAAATTCTAATTGTCCTAATTAAATGCAATAAATAAAATTCGACGGAAATTAAAAATTGTTTATACAATTTGTTACACGGGGCATTTCCCCGCTCACTTCTCAAAGTAATTCAGCAGCCCCTCGGAGGGCTCCTGACTGGAGGACGTCACCTCAGCAACATTAACCACCATCTTCATTCTCCACGAGCTTGTATCTGAATCATTAGGAGGAGAATAGTTGACGTCCACATACGCAAACTTTCCTCGTCCTTACTCCTTTCTTACCAGCTTTAGCGTCATCACTCCCACTTTGACTGACATTAATTGCACAATAACCTTTGACAGCTCCTGCATTATTTTCATCTGTACCTGCAACAAGAAAAACAGACGAACTTTCCTCCTTTTTGCTCTCAATCTGAGGCGGAGGGGTCACGATAGCAGCACAATATTCCAAAATTTCATTTGGAGTGTCAATAGGAGGGTCAGGAGAAGAGAGGGCATTGCAAGGCTGAGCTTACATGGGAGCCATTCGGAACTTAGGCTGATGGAATATCAATTCCTCGTCCCCAACCTGAAAAATCGATGTCTTGCCCTCGACGTCTATCACTGCGCGAGTAGTGAATAAAAGTGGTCTCCCTAAAATGATAGGGGTATGTGTGTCTTCGGGGATGTCAAGTACAACGAAGTCAACGGGAATAAAGAATCTCCCGATCTTAACAGTTATGTCTTCTATGACACCTAACGGCCGTGATATAATATGGTCGGCCATCTGAACAGTCATATTTTGCAATTAAAATTGGTCAAACCAAGTCTCTTAGCAAGAGACAGCGGTAAGACACTCACGCTAGCGCCAAGATCACATAACGCGTTATCAATTAAGTGGGTACCAATGTGACACAGAATAATTGTTAACGATGGGCTAGAGGATGAGAGAGAAAACTTAGTGAGAGAAACCTCTTTTTGCTTTTCTGGTAGTTTAGCTTAATCTTCAAGCAATGGCTAGATCTAAGAAAAACAACAAAAATCCTCAAAATTCAACGATTTCACATCAAAAAAACACAAAAAATTCCCAAAAAACAGTTGATTTCAGTCTGAATTCATCATCTAAGAAAAGAAAATCACATCACAGACAGCTGCAATTTTCTTCGCATGAACTTGAATATGACTTAGAGATGATACTAGAGGAGGAAGAAATTGATCAAGATGAACCAGTCCCGCAAATTCCAGCAACAACGAGCGTCCAACTAATGATTCAAATTACTAAGGACGATGTTACCGGGGAGATACAGTTCTGGTCATCCTCTGTTTTCTGTTATGTGCTTGGTGCGAATCCTCCGAGTTCAGTACTCACTGGGTTTATCAACCGCATATGGAAAGCTTAGGGTATTGATAAAATTTCTTTTATGCCTAATGGTATTTTCCTAGTCATATTTAAGACTAAAGAGCAACAACAATTTGTTTTAAATAATGGTCATTTACTTTTCGATAACAAGCCTGTTATTGTTAAGGAATGGACACAGGATACTGAGTTAATCAAGCATGATGTTAAAGGAATTCCAATTTGGATGAAATTATATGGCTTGGATGTCAAGTATTGGGGATTAGAGTGCCTGAAGAAATTAAGTGGAGTGGTAGGCAGGTTCATTAAGTGAGATGATGCTACCTTTCACAGGAATTTCTTAGGGTTTGCTAGAATAATGATTGAGGTGGATATTGGTCAAGAGTTCCCTGATGTTATTACCTTTCTTAATGACCATGGAATGTTTAAGCAGCTTAAGGTAGTGTATGAATGGCTCCCTTTGCAGTGCACTGCTTGTAAGGGTTTAGGACATCTGACTGAAAACTGTAGGAAGGGGATGGCTAAACCTGTGAGTAGGAAAATCTGGAAACCTAAGGTAATACCTGCGCAAAAGCAGCAGAAATCTGCTCCTAAACCAGTACAGAAAGCACCTGTACAGGTTCATGTGCAGGACCCTATCCCTAGGACTCCCAAGGCCACTGAGGTGGTTATGACTCGAGTTGTTGTGCCTACAATCCCACTGGTGGAGAGCTCCCTCCTTAGGAGATTCTTAACCAGGCTGATGAGGAATGATATGGGTGAAAAGAGGACGTTTACACCAGGTGTCCTCTCACCAGGAGGAGTGTCTTTTATGGAATCATTATCTCAATCGTTGCAGAAAACAAGATTGGGGAGAACTGAGAATAGATTAGTTGAAAAAGGTGGCTCTACCAAGTCTTATGTGGACAATGGATAGGTGTTGCATATGGAATTTTAGAGGAATGAATAACCCAACAAAGCAACAAGAAATAAAGAGAAGCTTATTATTAAATAAAGTGGGGTTATGTGGTTTGTTAGAAACAAAAATAAAGTGTAGCAATGGAAATAAAGTAAGGAATAACTTAGGTGATCATTGGGCTATTTGCACTAATAATAATTTACATAGAGGGGGACGCATTTGGCTTTTGTGGGAACCTACTACTTATGATATTGATATTCTGGATGTCCAGATTCAGAGTATTCATTTTCAGGTGATTGATAAAATCAGAAGGCAAAAATTCTGGATGATTGTTGTGTATGGTTTGAACAAAGCTGCTGAAAGGATTCCTTTATGGGATAGCTTAAGGAATTATCATAGTCTGATTAAGGGTCCATGGATTGTTGCTGGGGACTTTAACTCTGTTATAGCAATTAATGAAAGGATAGGTGGGGCTCCTATTTCTCATCCTGAGATTAGGCCTATGCTGCAGACTATTCAGGACTGTCAACTGTCTGATCTCAGTGCAAAGGGGGCTTTTTTCACCTGGAACAACAAACATGAGCATCAGTCCAAAGTTTATAGCAGATTGGATAGGGTGTTCATCAATGCTGACTGGATAGACATCTTTTCTGATAGCTATGTTCACTTTTTACCTGAGGGAATGTTTGACCATTGCCCAGGCCTCATTTACCTTGAAGAAGAAAGACAAAAGAAAGGGAGTTTATTTAAGTATTACAATATGTGGTCGTTCGCCCCTAATTACAATGATATTATTAGGACTGGTTGGCAACAGCCAGTGCAGGGCACTCTTATATTTAGAGTAGTCCATATGTTGAGAGGGTTAAAAGCTAGGTTAAGAACGTTGAATAGAGACCATTTTGCTGACATTGAAAACCTCACCCATGTAGCTGAATTGTCTCTGAATCGTTTTCAACAATTGTTGGTTGATGACCCACTGAATGAGGATTTTTGTCACTCTGAGAGAGACTGTGCAAGGAATTTAGAGGAATTATTGAAGGCCAGAGATCAGTTTCTGAGACAGAAAGCTAAGGGAGATTGGATGCAGTATGGAGATGATAACACGGCCTTTTTCCATGCTAGCATTAAACATAGAAGGGCTAAAAATAGAGTGTATCAGGAGAAGGATGTTAATAACCACTTATGTTCTACCCCTGAGACCATCCAGAAAGCCTTTGAGGATTATTATAAGATTATGTTAGGCTCCTCTAAAAGTGTGAAGCCTCTCAACAAGAGGATTGTCAAGTTTGGGAATTGTTTAACTCCTAAACACTGTTCTCTATTGACTGCTCCTGTCACTGGGGAAGAAGTCAGGCTTGCTATGTTTAGCATCCCAGGAACAAAAGCCCCAGGGCCTGATGGGTATAGTAGTCAGTTCTTCAAGGACAACTGGAGTGTTGTTGGAGCTGATGTCATTTCTGCTGTTCAGAGTGCTTTCCAATCTGGGAAAGTTTTGAAACAGTGCAATGCCACTTGTAGGGTAATATCCGTATAAGACCCTTTAATTATAGGATTATAACGCATATTTTATATGCAAATTATTGTCATAAACGAAATACAATGATGAAACGATAAAGTTTAAGGATTAACCTTCGGTCCTAGTGCAAAATGGCAATGAGAGATCAAAGTAGATCTCCTCCTAAATGATGCACCCAAGATTGTCCGAGAAATGCCCTTGTGCTAGAATGAATCCTCTAATTGCCTTGCAATATTGAGAGGATTGTTTTGTGAGTTTTCGTTGGATGAGAGATCCGAATTTTGAGAGGCAATTTTCTCAAAACCCTAAAATTTTCTCAAATGAATTGATTAGGTTAAGCAAGAGGAGAGGCTCTCCTTTTGTTCTCCTAATTTCGGCCAAACCGAGAGGGGCCTTGGGAAGTGGGCTTCCACTTCCTTTTAGAATTAGCTCATGGTCCGGTTCGTAAATCGCTAAAATGTATATGACGCGGTTTAGTTATAAATCGTCATCGGTTATCGGTTATTAAAGCGTCAACTAATAATACGGATTAGTTGAAACATTAATACATGTCCGACAAAGACGATATTGTATAATTATATTCAATATACATTTAATTAAATATAAAACGCTTATATTCAATTTACGAATTAACTGCTTAATTCGCCTTAGCCATTACTATTTAATCCGTATTAAATAAAATATCTCAATATCACATTTTGACTAATTATTAGTCAAATAACTCAGACTAACTGGTTAGTCAAATTTGGCATCTACATGACTGTATTTTTATACTGTCACATCTCTCAAACGTATCCTATAGGTGTGACTTTTAGGGACCAGTTGATCACCGCCATCTGTATGACAATAACGTCAAACTTATCTAGCAAACCAACCGTTATTGATAAACGTGGACCAACTGATTATGATACAAAAGTATACCCTTTGATCCTTTTAGAGATTTATAAGTCCTTGCACTAACTGTAAAGGACACCAGCCCCAACAAGCTCCCACTTGTCCGTACAAGTGTATGTGCAATGACGTTATCCGCACTAACTGGAGGACAAAGCTCCAACAAACTCCCACTTGTCCGTACAAGTGTATGTGCGATAACCGATTCTCATATTCATTTAAAATTTCTCCCACTCAATGTAAAACAATTTGCAGATCTGGATCCGCAAAGGTCGTATTTTACAATCGATCTGGATCAAGAGTGGTTTCCCCGACTAGAGAGTAACTTAACTGATAAAACGAATCCGTATCCGAGCATGGCCATGCATTTCGATTCTGACTCCTCGAGTGGCCCCGAGAAATATCGAGTACCGGATAAAGGCTGAATATTTCCTTCAACTCGACTCCTTCCGATCTAAGCACAGCATGAAATGACCCAGAAAAAATCTACTTGGCCCCCTGTTACGGATGACCGTGAGAAAGAAACCAAAGTCACCCAAAATCTGCCTTAGTCTCAAGAGACAGTCGATAGTCAAAAGAATCGACTCTTAGGATCACCATGGAAGTCCTATCCACGACCGGGCACCGAATGTTATAAAACATTTAGGACTCCACGTCGATGTCACAATTGTGTCCTACGAAATATCCGTATAAATCGCCTCTGTGATTGGTCAGTCAACCGGTTGACTTATGGCTCGTTGAACCCACCATCAACCAACGTCACAAAATAATTGCCAGAGTTATCAGCTCATGTGGGCAATTAAGGACTGAAAAATATATTGTTCGTTCAGTTCACTTTGTGGTGTTCAAAAATTGTCGTACAATTCCACATGAAAAACAAAATATATAAATATCAAAACGATGATGTCGTATAGAGTACAAAAGGGAATGAATCTAATCCATAAACGAATACTACAACTTAGGAACACGTTTAATTCCCATGGAATTAACGTGCCCTTCATGCTTATCTTGTCGTAATGGTTTAGTGAGAGGATCTGCTATGTTATCATCTGTAGCAATCTTTTCTATCACTACTTCCTTTTGCTCCACGTAATCTCGGATTAGATGAGCTTTCCGTTGTACATGTCTAGATTTGTTGCTAGACTTTGGCTCCTTAGCTTGGAAGATGGCACCACTATTGTCGCAATAGATGGTGATCGGGTCATTCGAACTAGGCACTACAGATAGCCCATGTAAGAATTGACGCATCCATATCGCTTCCTTTGTAGCTTCAGACGCGGCATAGTACTCGGACTCAGTCGTAGAATCTGCTGTAACAGTTTGTTTGGAACTCTTCCGGTGATGCAGCGCCATTAAGAGTAAAAACGAATCCAGACCGAGATTTCGAGTCATCTCGATCCGTTTGGAAGCTAGCATCACAGAATCGGTTGCGCATAGCTTTTGAGGGCCTCCATAAGTCAATGCCCAATCTTTAGTCCTCCGTAGGTACTTAAGAATGTTCTTGACAGCCAGCCAATGTGATTCACCTGGATGCTGTTGGAATTGACTTGTCATACTCAATGCATATGCCACGTCGGGACGTGTGCATATCATGGCATACATGATTGATCCTATAGCCGAGGCATAAGGAATCCGTGTCATGCGCTCTTTCTCTTCCGGTGTCTCTGGTGCCTGAGACTTGCTCAAATGCACCCCTGGAGCCATAGGAAGAAACCCCTTCTTGGAGTTAGTCATGCTGAATCTCTCTAGGATTTTGTCTATGTAAGACTCCTGACTGAGAGATAACATCCGTCGTGATCTATCTCGATAGATACGGATGCCCAGAATTCTTTGTGCCTCACCTAGATCTTTCATCTGGAAATGGTTTTTCAACCATACTTTCACCGAAGTTAAGAGAGGTATGTCATTCCCAATCAGGAGTATGTCGTCAACATACAATATTAGGAAGACAATCTTGCTCCCACTCGACTTGATATATAGACATGGTTCCTTGACCGATCGAGTAAATCCATTTTCTTTTATCACTTGGTCGAAGCGATGACTCCAACTCCTTGATGCTTGCTTAAGTTCATAAATGGAACGCTTAAGCTTGCACACTTTCTTAGGATGTTCTGGATCGATGAAACCTTCGGGTTGTACCAAGTACAACTCTTCCTCCAAAAAGCCGTTTAAGAAGGCGGTTTTCACGTCCATTTGCCAGATTTCATAGTCATGAAAAGCGGCAATCGCTAAGATAATCCAAATGGAACGCAGCATGACTACGGGTGCAAAAATTTCATCGTAGTGCAAACCTGGCACTTGGTGAAACCTTTAGCAACTAGTCGTGCTTTGTAGATATCTTGTTGACCTTCCACAGAATGCTTTATCTTGTAAAGCCATTTGCATTGAAGGGGACGAACCTTAGCAGGTAAGTCAACAAGATCCCACACGTTGTTCTCATACATGGAGTCCATCTCGGATTGCATGGCCTCAAGCCATAGCTTTGAGTCAGAACTAGTCATGGCACCTTTATAGGTTGCGGGTTCACTACTCGTTAAGAGTAGAATGTCATCTATGTCATGTTCCTCGACCATACCAATGTATCTGTCTGGAGGAATAGAGACTCTTCCCGACCTCCTAGGTTCCTCAGGAATATTCACCGTGGCCGGGATTGTAGGAATTGATTCCTCCAATGGTTGCTCGGTATTTGGTTCTGGAACCTCCGACAGATCGAAGGTTCTATCACTCTTTGCATTCTCGAGAAATTCCTTCTCTAAGAATGTCGCAATAGCCGCAACAAAAACACGTTGTTCGGTTGGCGAATAGAAGTAATGACCAAGTGTTCCTTTAGGATAACCTATAAAGTATGTCTTGACTGATCGCGGGCCGAGCTTATCCTCGTGTCTCCACTTGACATAAGCCTCGCAGCCCCAAACCCGTATAAAGGACAAGTTAGGGACCGTTCCCTTCCATAGTTCATATGGAGTCTTGTCAACAGCTTTTGACAGACTTCGGTTAAGTATTAGAGCAGCTGACAGAAGAGCATAACCCCACAATGAGTCAGGAAACACGGTGTGACTCATCATGGATCGAACCATATCAAGTAGTGTTCGATTTCTCCTTTCGGACACACCATTCAACTGAGGTATTCCAGGTGGAGTTAACTGTAAGGCAATCCCACAGTCTTTAAGGTGTTGATCAAACTCGTGAGAAAGATACTCGCCACCACGATCTGAATGTAGTGTTTTAATCTTTCTACCCAATAGGTTCTGTACCCTATTCTGGTATTCTTTGAATTTCTCAAAGGATTCACTTTTGTGCTTCATTAAGTAGACATAGCCATATCTACTTAAATCGTCCGTGAAAGTGATGAAATACCTATAGCCTTCTCGTGCGGTGATTGACATAGGTCCACATACATCCGTGTGTATGAGTCCTAATAGGTCAGCAGCGCGCATTCCAACACCTTTGAAGGAAATACGAGTCATCTTACCGATGAGACATGATTCACACGTGCCAAATGATTGAAAATCAAAGGCCGAGATAGCTCCATTCTTGATGAGCTGTTTTACGCGTTTCTCATTAATGTGTCCCATACGGCAGTGCCATAGATACGTTTATTCTTTGTCCCCAACCTTTAACCTTTTATTCATTACGTGTAATATTTCGGTGGTCTGATCTAAAACATAAATTCCGTTCATGGAGACTGCCTTGCCATAAATCATATCGTGTAATGAGAAAATGCAAGTATTATTCTTTATTACAAATGAAAAACCAAGTTTGTCAAGTGCAGAAACTGAAATAATGTTTTTGGAAAGACTAGGTACATAATAGCAGTTATATAAAAATAACTCAAATCCGCTAGGAAGCTGGATCACGTATGTTCCCCTCGAGACGGCAGCCACTCATGCTCCATTCCCGACACGCAGGTCCACCTCACCCTTTACGAGGGGTTCGATGTTTCTGAGCCCCTGCACATGATTACACAGATGAGAACCACAACCAGTATCAAGTACCCAAGTTCCGTAACTTGCGTGGTTAATCTCAATCATATGAATAAAAGTAGAAGAAGATGAAGACATACCAACAGGTTTAACACGACCTGCCTTTAAGTCCTCATGATAAACAGGACATGTACGTCTCCAATGCCCAGTCTTGTGGCAATGATGGCATTCCATGTTTTCATTCTTGCTCTTTGTCGCGCCTGATGAGGTGCTCGACTCACCAGGCCCACTCTTACCTGGACCCGACTTCTTAAACTTCGGTTTAGCTACTGTTAGGTTTGCCTGAGCTTTGCCCTTACCTTTCCCCTTGTTTGTCACAACGAGAACATCCTGTTTCATGCTCCCACTGAACTTCATGTCCTTCTCGGTCTGTACGAGAAGGGAGTGCAGTTCATGGGGAGTTTTCTTCAAATCATTCATATAGTAATTCGCTCTAAAGAGCGCAAAACCATCGTGGAGTGAATGAAGCATGCGGTCAATCACGATGTTCTCGCTGATTTTACAATCAAAGGTCTCCAGCTTCTCGACATTCTCAATCATGCTGAGAATGTGTGGACTAACTGGTTGGCCCTTCTGGAGTCTCGCATCAAAGAAACGAGTGGTATGCTCATAGGTCACGATTCTCGGTGCTTTCGAGAATTCCTTAGTGAGCGTGGTGAAAATCTTGTTTGCACCATGGGCTATGAAGCGTTTCTGCAAATTGGATTCCATTGCAAAAATGAGTACGTTTTTAATCAAACCCGCTTCCATACAGAAATCGTTAAACTTGGCGATTTCATTAGCTCTAGCCGTGGGACCTGGGTTTGCCGGGAGGGGCTCTAATAGATATTTGAGCTTCCGTCGCAGCGGCAAAGCATTCCGTAATCCGCCTCCCGGTCCGCGAAGTTTGATCCATCATTCTTCAGTCGAGTAGACTGATTCATCTGATTCATGAAGATCCGAAGCCAGGACTCACGGTCCAATGTGGCACTTGGCATTGGGTTGTCAGTAGAACCAGCCATTTGTTATTAGCAGTTTAAAAGTTCGTGATCTACACTGAAAAAGAAAGAAAAACAAGAACGAAATAAGCAACTCATCGAGGTGATTTAAGTCTATTTTAAAACTCATTTTAACGTGTAGATTCTCGCACTTGCATAATTGATCTCCCTCAAGAATGATACAAGTGATCCCAAGACTCAATTTCTGTAAATTGATAAGCCAACTGTTTAGCTAATTCTTCCGTAAGAACTCTTGGTCGATAGATTTCCGTAAATCCTATCTATAGTCCACCATAATCACAGGATCGTACGAGTGACCATAGTGTTGAGATAAAATAGGTCAATCAGTTCCAACTTACCCGACGTAGAAGGGGTCATATTATGCCTACCGACGAAGAAGGGACTCATTGGAGTTTGACCTATAAAGACTATTCTCAATTTTTGTTTATACGAGGAAGATCCCATCAACTAAATTATAATTCATATTAAGTGAACGAATAACTAGCGTCTGCGTGAATGAATTAATTTGGGTGATGGCTTAAAATCATGTGACATAAGAATGTCAAAGAAAACTAACTCGTGACCTCTATATGTGTCAGTTTTCATGCAATAATTAGGTGGTTTGGTTTTTAGGCGGAATATGATGCATATTATCGTTACGAAAATAAATAAAAAGAATGCAATACGTAAATAAAAATTTCCTAGTGTGGCCTATCCTAATAAAAAGAACATAAAACAACTTTGGAATCCACCGTTGGACCCGAGAAGCTTGTCTTGATGTTCCATCTTGATCCATGTAGCGGGAGTGAGCATCCGGTCTCCATCTTTGGTCTTCTCAAAAATTACAATTTAAAATTTACAAATATAAACCTATTTACATTCTAAATAAAAACTGTAATTAAAAGAAATAAAAATGGAGATACGAGATCTCAAAATACAACCAAGACCGTGTTCCATCATTACGGTAACACGTTCTACTAAGGCCACACTAAGTTACAACCGTTTGTAAAACTAAATAAATACGTAATTAAAAGCATTCAAAATAATCAAAAACGATAAATAAAATGCATCAACTAAATGAAATTTATTCGTGACATAATTCCGTAATTATGTTAAATTTATCCAAACCACCAAAGATAATTAAAATTATGTGACAAAATCGCTTCATCAACTTAATTTTAATTCATGATCATCCGTTACTTTAAATCGTTTTAAAGTAATTTAATTGTTCGTGGGTGAACCGTTTCACTATCAAGCGAGTGCATAAATCCGTATTATACACATGTTTTGGCCAAAAAGTAAAGAATTTAGAACAAAAAAAATTCAGCCGTGGCCAAAAGAAGGAAAAACCAAAAAAAATCGATTTGACAAAGGTAAAACAATTGCAATTTAAACCTAATCCGTATAGAAGTAAATCTAAAATTGTCAAAACTTTAACATATTGCAATAATAACCGTTTATAATAACAATATGCAAAAAAATAAATCGAAAAAAAACCAATCAATCGAGACACTAACAGTTCTCGATCGACTGATCAGACCTGAACAGTCCGGCTGACTGTTTACAACAGCACAAAAAAAACTGCAGCCGTGTGAAACAGGTCACGGTTTTCAAGGCTAAAAAAAATTGTAGCAGCCGTGTAAAAAAAAATCAGCCGCATTATTTTCTTTTAAGCAACCAAATTATAATTGTCATGATCTTAACATATTGTTATAATTATCGTTTAAAACAACAATACGCAAAGAACAAAACGAGAACAAGATAAAAGATCGTCACAAGGCACGATTTTCAATGCAAATCAGCCGTGTAAAAATTATGCCGCACGAAATTTTATGTCAACAATATGATAGATCTTTAACATATTGCAATGAATATCGATTACAAAACAATATGCAAAGATCAAATCGAAAACAAGGCAAAACAACAACCATCACCGTGTATACTTGACACGGTTCCCAAGACAGAAAAAGACGCACAAAAAAAATTCTGCCGAGATGAAAAAATGGCTGCCTCACGGTTTTCCAAGCAAAAAAAAGATCGTTTCAAATTCGTTTGATGAAAAAACACATAGAAAAATTTACGTAACCTGGCTCTGATACCACTTGTAGGGTAATATCCGTATAAGACCCTTTAATTATAGGATTATAACGCAAATTTTATATGCAAATTATTGTCATAAACGAAATACAATGATGAAACGATAAAGTTTAAGGATTAACCTTCGGTCCTAGTGCAAAATGGCAATGAGAGATCAAAGTAGATCTCCTCCTAAATGGTGCACCCAAGATTGTCCGAGAAATGCCCTTGTGCTAGAATGAATCCTCTAATTGCCTTGCAATATTGAGAGGATTGTTTTGTGAGTTTTCGTTGGATGAGAGATCCGAATTTTGAGAGGCAATTTTCTCAAAACCCTAAAATTTTCTCAAATGAATTGATTAGGTTAAGCAAGAGGAGAGGCTCTCCTTTTGTTCTCCTAATTTCGGCCAAACCGAGAGGGGCCTTGGGAAGTGGGCTTCCACTTCCTTTTAGAATTAGCTCATGGTCTGGTTCGTAAATCGCTAAAATGTATATGACGCGGTTTAGTTATAAATCGTCATCGGTTATCGGTTATTAAAGCGTCAACTAATAATACGGATTAGTTGAAAGATTAATACATGTCCGACAAAGACGATATTGTATAATTATATTCAATATACATTTAATTAAATATAAAACGCTTATATTCAATTTACGAATTAACTGCTTAATTCGCCTTAGCCATTACTATTTAATCCGTATTAAATAAAATATCTCAACATCACATTTTGACTAATTATTAGTCAAATAACTCAGACTAACTGGTTAGTCAAATTTGGCATCTACATGACTGTATTTTCATACCGTCACATCTCTCAAACGTATCCTATAGGTGTGACTTTTAGGGACCAGTTGATCACCGCCATCTGTATGACAATAACGTCAAACTTATCTAGCAAGCCAACCGTTATTGATAAATGTGGACCAACTGATTATGATACAAAAGTATACCCTTTGATCCTTTTAGAGATTTATAAGTCCTTGCACTAACTGTAAAGGACACTAGCCCCAACAAGCTCCCACTTGTCCGTACAAGTGTATGTGCAATGACGTTATCCGCACTAACTGGAGGACACAACTCCAACACCACTATCATTCCTTTAATCCCAAAGGTCCCCATACCTGAGGATGTTATGCAATTCAGGCCAATAGCATGTTGCAACACAATGTATAAATGCCTCTCTAAAGTGATATGTAACAGACTGAGAAAGGTGCTACCTCAAATTATCAACCCCTCTCAAAGTGCTTTTGTGAAGGGAAGGGATATTGTAGGGAACATTCTGATTTGTCAGGATCTGGTTAGATTGTACAAGAGAAAGAGTTGCTCTCCCAGAATTTTGATGAAACTGGACTTACAAAAGGCTTATGACTCTGTAGAATGGGCTTTTGTAGAATATATATTGAGAGCCACTGGTTTCCCTAATCAGTTTACCCAGCTCCTGGTTCAATGCTTCACCACACCCTCTTTCTCTTTGTCTGTTAATGGCGAAAGTTTTGGATATTTCAAAGGCAAAAGAGGACTTAGACAGGGGGATCCCCTCTCCCCCCTGTTTTTCACTCTTTGTCTAGAATATCTCTGTAGAATACTATTAGTGACTCAAAAGCACAGCAAATTCAAATTTCATCCACTTTGCAACAGAATTAAATTGTCCCATTTGTGCTTTGCTGATGATCTCATCCTCTTGTGCAAAGGGGATAGAGCCTCTGTAGGGTTGATGCTACAAGCTTTTAAGCTGTTCTCAAAATCTTCTGGTCTATCCATGAACTGTAGCAAATCAAACTTCTACTATAATGGTATTGATGCTCAGTTGGTATCTGAAATTGAGAGAGCCACTGGTATGAAAAGAGGAACTGTTCCTTTCAAATACTTGGGGGTGACAGTCTCCCAAAAACGTTTGTCTGTAATAGATTGAAATATCCTGGTGGATAAGATTGTTGACAGGATCAGGAGTTTAGGGTCTAGGAAGCTTTCTTATGCTGGACGACTGGTTTTGATAAAAGCTGTGCTCAGTTCCCTGCACAGTTATTGGTCTAAGATTTTTATCCTTCCCAAAATTGTCATTGCCAAACTGGAGGCTATTTGTAGATCTTTCTTATGGTATGGTAATGACAACAAGTAGAGTCCAATGCTGGTTTCTTGGGAGACAGTTTGCAGAGTAATGAATCAGGGGGGCCTAGGGCTAAGGGACTTTCATGCCTGGAATCTTGCTGCCATAGGAAAATATGCTTGGTGGGTGGCCAAAAAGACTGACCATCTTTGGGTCAAATGGGTGCATGCCATCTACATCAAAAATACCAGTTGGAATGAGTATGCACCAGGAGTTGGCAGTAGCTGAGCTTAGCGTAAAATATGCCAGGTTAAACACTTAATTAAAGATCACATATTCAGAGCAGATGTAGAGCATGACAACAGTTAGATAGGGTATCAGTTGCTGAAACCAGATATGGACAAGGTGACATGGTATCCATGGGTGCTAAATCAGTGGCTCATTCCTAAACAGTCTTTCTTGTGTTGGTTGATTGCTCATCAGAGATTAACAACTCAGGATAGGTTGGTTAGGATGCACATTATTCAGAGTAACAGGTGTTTTCTTTGTGGATTACAGGAAGAGTCTCATGAGCATCTCTTCTTTTCCTGTGTTTTCAGTCAAAGATGCAGAGGTTTGATTGCTAATTGGTGTTTGATCGAGCTTCCATGTTTAGAGGTGATTCAGTGGTGGGTTCATTTACGGGATCATAGTGCCTGCAGGAAGAAGATCATAGCAGTGATATTAACCAGCTTAATGTATAACATTTGGAATGCACGAAATGTCAGCAGGGTGGATGGTTATGTCAGCTGACCTGATTGCATTCTGCAACGGGTCAAAAATGAGGTGAAATTGAGAGTAGGGCAGTTACAGATCAAAAGTAGAAATGCTAGTGCTTGAGCTTGGATTGACTACATTAGACAGCATTAATGTTGATGAGTATGTATGAAATGAGTACTATTTAATTGTATGGGAAACTTTTGATTTAAATGAGAAGCTTACCTTTACCCAAAAAAAAAAAAATGTGACACGAAATCGAGAAACTACCCGGGTCTGACTGTTTGGGAGGTAACTTATTCTGAATTAGGGCCGTCCCTACCTCGGTCAAAGCTACCATCTCATGGTCGTTAATGTGCCTCTTACGTGATAAAATTTCTTTCATAAATTTAAGGTAAGAGGGTAACTGTGTCAGCAATTCGGCGAATGGAACGGTGACTTGCAAGCTTTTCAGGAGTTCGACAAATTTACCGAACTGTTGATTAGCCTTTGTGTGCTGCAGACGCCTCGGGAAGGGCACCGTAATGGGTATTTCATGCCCCTTGTTCCTCTCTTCCAACGTTTCAGCTGGATCAAGCTCTACATCCTTCGATCGAGACTTCTTTCCTCTCGAACAGGGTCTTTCAGGCGATATTTCACTCGATCGAGCACTAGCAGGCTCTCGATCAAGGTCTTCTTTATCAGCATCACTCGATCGAGCAAAAATATTACTCGATCGAGCAGAATCCTCAATAAAATCACTCGATCGAGGTGTTTGTTTTACTCGATCGAGCTGTTCTTTTTCCTGGTCACTCGATCGAGCAGCAATTCAACTTGATCGAGTCCTTTCTTCAGCTTTTTCACTCGATCGACCACCTGAAACTAGTCAATCAAGTATCTTCTTTATCGTCAGCTCTTTTTCATCAACAGTACACTGTTCATCAGCAATAATTACCTTCCTCGGATCTAATTTCAACAATTCTGGTCCCTCATATGAACGACCGCTTCTCAGATTTATTAAATTCACCATCTCGTGTGGATTCTTATCAGCTTGTGACGGTAAATGACCCTGCTTCCTCGTGGATTGGTTCACGGCTAACTGGGCAACTTGAGTTTCAAGTGACTTGATGGATGCATCTTTCTGTTGGTCACTTAGTTGCCATTTCTTTGTCAGAGACTGCAGCATCGTCTTCAACTCAGATAACTCGCTCACCCCACCTGAGGATGATGTACCGTGATTAGGTGTAGGAAAGGAAGGAGGCTTCTGAAAGACTTGTTGAGCCTTATGAGGAGGGACATATGGTTGCTGCTGCTGCGGAGGAGGGGAAGGATTGAGCACATTTTGACTTGTCCACCTCAAATTGGGATGGACCGCCCCTTGGTTATTATAATAGGAACCCCCTCCTTGCCTATATTGTTGAAAAGCAAGGACCTGTTCCTTCTCTGTAAGACAGTCAATAGCAGTATGACCGTCATTGCTCCTACATCTCCCACATGTGACGGTCTCCCCTCTAGTAAGCAAATGGACCGCCTTAGGCTCCCCAGCAGAATGCAGCTCCAATTTATCAAAACGAGCATTCATGGTTTCCAGCTGAGCCACGACTGCCTTATCAACTGCGTGAATTGTTCGAATACCATCCCTCGGGTTCCCATACTCAGCACAATGGGTCGCCATCTCCTCAATAATCACCCATCCCTTATCATCATCAGTATTCTTTTGGAATCATCCGTTGGATGAGGCATCAAGTATGGCTATGTGGTCATCGTACAACCCATTGTAGAACTAATTGGACAGAAAGCACGGATCAAAACCATGGTGAGGAAGATACCTCACCAACCTCTTGAACCGACACCAAGCTTCATAGAAAGTCTCATCAGGTGCCTGCTTGAAACTAGTGATCTTTGCCCTCAGCTGATTAGTGCGCTGCGGAGGGAAATATCTCTTATAAAAAGTAAGAGCAAGGGTCTCCCAGTCTGTGATCCCTACGGCCGTACGGTCCAAGTCAGTCAGCCACTCCCTGGCTGAGTCAGTCAAAGAAAAAAGGAAACAGCACCTCCTTAATCTTGTCTTGAGTTACCCCCTTTGTGGCGGGGATAGTAGAACAATAGTCCGTAAAGACCTCCATATGCTTCCTCGGGTCTTCACCTGCCACACCACTAAAGAGATTTCTCTCCACCAGATTGACATAGGACAGACGGATGTCAAAAGTATTCCCATCCTCAGTCTGGAGATTGAAACCCTTAGGAATAGATGATGCTTTAGGCTCCGAATGACTTGCAATATTCGCCATCTTTACTGCTTGGTTTACAGAACTGAGATTATCTTCTACTAAAGATTGATCTTTTGTAAATAGGAAATGCTGAAGTTCGGGTTCGAAAGTACTAAAGTCTTCCTTTCGTGATTCTCTTTGCAGACGGAGTCTGTGCCTGAACAGTCTCTCTGGCTCAGAATCAGCTGAAACTAACTCCAACCTATTTGACCTGGGCATACACAACACTGAAAGAAAATAAATAAGAACTGTCTCAAGGAATAATAATTCCCTGAGACGGATAAAATAAACGAAACAAAAAACAGATAGGGCAATTGCCTCCCCGGCAACGGCGCCAAAATTTGACAGGGCTGTCGTATACTATCAAAAATAACTAACTAAACTAACTATATAATTAGGGAAGTCAGGTCGATCTCATCAGGGAGGCAAGATATATGTAAAGAGTCTGTCTATTTGGTCACAAAATAGGGGTTTTATGTTTGATTTTCTAAACTAAAAGGTGTAAAAGAAAGAGAAGCAAGGAAAGAGAAGTGAAGGAAGAAAATAGAGATAAACTATCAATAAATAAGGGACATGT
Source organism: Silene latifolia (assembly GCF_048544455.1). Taxonomy (NCBI): domain Eukaryota; kingdom Viridiplantae; phylum Streptophyta; class Magnoliopsida; order Caryophyllales; family Caryophyllaceae; genus Silene; species Silene latifolia. The sequence continues at coordinate 197,126,479 of NC_133534.1, forward strand.
CAGGATTTCGGTTCACTACGGTAGTCTAGTGACTCAATTGCAAATAGTCTAAATAAATTACTGTGAGACGGATATGGAAAGGTCCTTCCGGTCCACTTTCTACCCTAGATTACCACTAACTTAACTTCCATCCTCGTCAGGGTAGTCTACTGTTCATAGCAGGCCTATTTAGTCCAATCTTCCGATCCAGGATTAAATTTAACCAGATTAAAGGGTGACTCAGAAGCGTGCACTCAACTAAGTCGGCAAATACAGTCATATTGCCATGGGGACAGAATGTCACAGATAATTCATCTAACCTACTCACTACATCGTCACATTTCTACCGTAGATCCCCTAATCCTAACATGAAATAAATTAGCTACTCATATTATCAATATTGTCAAGACTAATAATAATGAATGAACTAATAATAAACATATTGAAATAATAATTAAATCTCATAAATGAAATTAGGGCAGAAATTAAGATAACTAAACAAGAGAATCAAAGCAAACGGATATAGATTAAGAATAAAAGAGAGTAAGAGATTACAATCGCGAGAATTCCGGCGTAAAGAACACAAGATCCAAGCTAAATAACCCCGAAATTAAAAGTTACACTGAAAGGAGAAAACCAGCGTTAAAGAGTAGTGTAAAAATGATAGATGAAAAGATGACCAATGACCTAATTATCGAGCGTTTAAATAGAATTAAGCTAAGTCCATAAGCTAATTATAAGTTCACGGACTAATTAAAGCCCATTAAAGACCAAACCACTCGATCGAGCAGTTTGAAACAACTTGATCGAGTACTTCTCCAAGAAATCTACTCGATCGAGTAGAAATACTACTCGAACGAGTAACCTCCAATTCCAGCTCTGTCGATCGAGTAAAACAACCCACTCGATCGACCAACTCAGCCACAAAAACCACTCGATCTACCAATAAAAGGGCTCGATCGAGTGTTCTTCCTCTGAAACAGCTTCAACTCGTAGCCGACTGCTTCGTAGACCGTTCCTTCACGCATCCCAATGCAAGATCTCGCTCTGAAAAATCCCGTCTCCTCAAAATGCATCCAAAGTAGGACGAAAATGGTACGATTCACTACTTTCACGTTCATTTCTACAAAACGGACAAAACGAACCAAAGTAGCCAATTCGGGGCATAATACGATATGAACACTACAAAAGTACATGGAAATACGTGCTAAAATAGGCTAAAAAGACTATACAAAAAGCACGCATCAATGGGGGTGTTACAAAGTGGTATCAGAGCGACGATTTTGGAACCTGTAACTAATGAACCCAATGAATCTAGGGACTCAAAATAAAATGAACCCGGGTAGGAGTTGTTAGGAGCTAATGCAAAGACTTGGGAGACGTCCTAAAGTTGTGAACTCGCCCTACAACTTTAAACCGGTCACGATAGGGTGTCATGGGATTGCTACGTGCTTGTTAATGTCCTATTACGTACATATTGAATGATGTGTTGTATGAATATGCTGGATGGATGGTGATGTGACTCATATTTGAGCACATTTAGTGTGACACCCTCATTTATTGCGGAAAAGTAAACACATAATTCTAGATAAAAACTACATGGATATGTTTGTAATAGGTTCATTTGGGAAAAAACCTGTGATTTTTAAAACCTGAACCTGTTATAAAAATATCCAAATGGGAAGGTGTCAAACATGCAAGGTCTAAAATAAATCTCACAAATAAAACATCGCTAAAGTCGCGAAACAAAGTTATACAACCCAAATATGAAAAAAGGAGACATATATCCCTAAAAAGTATATGACATAAAAAGTGTTCAAGGGTCACAATAAAATAAAGAAAATCTAGGGCCCAAGGTTACTTTGCTCGCTAGCTCGTCCATGTACCCCATATATGCATCACCTACCTGTCAATCGCATTATATACAAATACGAAAGCCACAGTCAGTGGGGTGTAACTCCGAGTTCTCCCAGCCACGAAATGTCATAATTAATATAACATGTAAACATAAGAATATGAATATGAACAACACATAGCCTTAGCATACAAATGCAAGACAATCATGCTTATCATGTGAACAAGAATATAACAACACATAGTCCTAGCATGGGAATACTAGACTGACTCATACTACACTATCATGTGAATCACATAACATCCAGGAATCCAAACTCTATCAACCATAGCCGGCTTGCATCTCACCTTCTATGATTCATAGAATCATCAAACAAGAAAGGACAATATATCTAGAGACAGACATAAGTTCTTAGGACGGTCAATAGTCACTCTTTAACTTGGGTCTATACCACGAGGTAAGGTAAACACCCTAGTCCTAAACCTGCGCAGACCTAGCGACATGCGGAAAACTACCGCATCCAAGACCCATGATAACAACACATGAGTACCCCTAAGGAGTCCACCAAAGGGTTGGCTAGTACTTAAGCTTACTACATACTTCTAAGAGTACGTCAGGAAGTCATACCCTAACTTGGATATAAACCCACCAAGCTAAGGCACAAAGGCTGTTAAGCCGCAAACATACACTCGTCAAAGACTATAAGGGCCTATCTATGACGATGGTCTAAGATACCAACACCACACAAGACAAGTAGGACACCCACTTAACCATAAGAGGGGCAAAGAGTCCAAACTTGCACACACACAAATGATCATACACACCCTAGCATATGAAAGGTTACGCAAGAGCATATTCAGCTGACAATCCAACAATATCTCCAATATCAATAATAATCCAAATTCCAGCTAACCAATAGTACCATAATCCATGAGAACAAGCTAAAATGGCAAAGAGGCAACAAGACTCAAGCATAAGGCATCCAAAGCATCCAACAACCAACATGTGAAATGATAATTACAAATATCAAGTCATAACATAAAACCTCCAATAACAACCAATCTCACCTCAAAGACAAAACCTCGACCCGACTGCCGCGACGGGTCATCGGTCAAATCGAGGCTGACCGGTTTAAACCTAGTTTAACGAAACTCGTTCGGTCAATCTGGCCCAACTCAGAGTCTTGGCCTACTTTGGCCCAAATCACAAAATTCATCACAACATCATTCTCATGCCACTTCCAATTTCTATCATGTGAAAAACTATCAACATAAGGAAATATATTCCAACTTACAAAATATCCAATTCAATTAAATTCTCGCATAATCATGATTATCCACATGCCAAAAATACCAAAATACATCAATAGGCAAACAAAAGACCCAAAACATCAAACAATAGACCCAAGACCCGACCCAAAGTGACGGGTCAAAGTCCGGGCCAGACCCACCGGGCCTGCCGGTCCCGCCGCGTGCCATCACGGGCTGTTTTGGGCGGGTTTTTCCGCCCCTTTTCCCTTTTTCCTACCAAAATCCGTTTCAAGCTCAATTTAATACCGTCTCAAGCAACAATCAACAATACCCATTTTGTTTCAATACTTAAACATGTGAAAAACAACATATTTAACAAACTTTAACAATAACAATTCATGTGAAAATTAAAGTTAACATGTTATTAATCACATAAGCATCCAACACATCATAAACAACACTAATGTGACATTAAATCGTCGAGTAACTCGGAATAGTTACCTTAAGCTAGCAAAGAGACAAGTAATAACTTGAGAAAGCTTCTAAAACCCAAAATTACTCTTCATCTTCAACAACATATGAGTCACCTAACTCATCTTCAAATTCTTCACCTATAAGAACAACAAAAACACAATTATTAAGCTTAAATTCGAAACCCTAAAAGATGAGCCTTAAAACAAAATTACGGGAAATGAAAATAAAGCTTACTAGGAGATGAGGATTGAAGAGAGGATTCTAAATATATATAAGTTTTATGCAAATTGGTGGAGAAATGAAGGATTTATGAAGGATTTAGGGATTGTAAGGAGGATTTTTGAGAGAAATTTGGTGCTTGATGAAAGGAAGAGAGAGAGTGAATTATGGAGGAAATGAAAATTGAAAGAGGGGACAATGGAGGGAGGGGTGGCCGGTCAAAGGGTATGGGGAGGTTGTCAATTGTTTACGTTTTAGGTTTGCTTCGACGGTAATTAGATATATTCGTCGAACGCGATTTCCGAGAATATTAAAGTTCTTATACACGATTTTACTAAACGATTAAGTACTCATATGCCCAATATCCAAACTCGTTTACCCAACGACCGTAAGAAATGGGAAAATCCTAATTTTACGACTTTTATCCGAAATCTATTTTATCAAAGGAAAAGGTTTAAGTATAGTTTAAATCACTTTTAAACATTTCTAAACTATCAAAAATAATTACATTTCTTCAAAATAAAATAAGATTATATTTTATCAAATAAAATTTATTTCAAATAAATTAATATAAAATTAAAATAGATTAAAATATTACTTTTAAAATATAATAAAGGTCTTCAAATTTACGGGGTGTTACAATCATCCCTCCTTTTAAGAAGTTTCGTCCCCGAAACTTAGAAGAAGGAACATTGTATATATGTAGGTCTATCTCTTTAAAATCAAGTAAACAAAATCTTCAAAATATGAACGTATGAAATATAAGTGTCTTTTCAATGTAACGGAATATCCTCGTCGGCCGTTCAAGAACATCAACATTCCAAATCAAAGACTAAAAAAATATATATTTTTACACCAACAAATGAGAAAACCAATTATCGGACGTCTCCAATAACGAGCTTTACCACTCATTGATGTTAAAACCAGTGGAAAACATTAAAACATTTTCAAAAATCTTTAATTCGAAACTCTATAATAAGGATAATAACTCCACTAGCTATGACCAAACTCTAACTACGACTTTTAAACAACTAAGCAAGGACTACTAACGCGGAGAGTATTTAAGAGAAGGAGAGGAACACTCGAAAGGATAGCTAAAACTCACAAGAATTAGATAAAGGAAAGAGAATTACCTCACGAGAAAAGTTCAGGATATTTAGCTAACATAGAAGATTCAGGCTCCCAAGTTTCTTCTTCGACATTTCCACAACGCCAAAGGATACGAACTAGGGGCACAACTTTGTTTCTAAGTTGCTTGTTTGCTCTTTCGAGGATTCGGATTGGCCTTTCTTCCAAAGTAAAGTTAGGCTCCAAATCTGGGATTTCTTCTTGAATGACATGGCTCGGATCACTAATGTACTTCCTCAACTGAGATACATGGAAGACATCATGAACCTTGCTCAAATTCGGGGCCAACTCCAAACGGTAAGCAACGGGACCAATCTTCTCAAGCACACGGAAAGGTCCAGTGTATTTGGGACTCGACTTTCCTTTCACACCAAACCGTTTCACCCCTTTCATAGGTGATACCTTAAGGAACACTTGATCATCAACCTCAAAGGCAAGTGGTCGACGACGGACATCGGCATAAGATTTCTGTCGGTCTTGAGCGGTTTTCATACGCTCTCGAATGATCTGAACCTGATTGATTGTCTCTGTCACCAAATCGGGTCCTAACACATGAGCATCTTGGACTTGATTCCAACAAACAGGACTACGACACTTCCGACCGTACAAACCTTCATAAGGTGACATCTTGATAGAGGAATGATATCTATTGTTGTAGGAGAATTCGACAAGAGGTAAACATTTCTCCCAAGAAGTGTGGAAGTCTAAAGCACAAGCACGGAGGAGGTCCTCTAAAGTCTGGATAGTCCTCTCAGTCTGCCCATCTGTAGCGGCATGAAAAGCGGTACTCATCAGTAGCTTACTACCCATGGCTTTTTGCAAAGCAGTCCAGAAACGGGAACAGAATCTAGGGGTACGATCTGAAACTATATTCTTAGGCACTCCATGGTAGCGTACTATCTCCCTCACATAGGCCTCAACTAGGACAACTAAGTTCCATGTCTCCTTGATAGGTATAAATCTAGCACACTTGGTCAATCGATCTACAACCACCCAAACAACATTTTTTCCACTCGCAGTCTTAGGTAAAGCCATCACAAAGTCCATGGAAATGGACTCCCACTTCCAAAGAGGAACATCCAAAGGTTGTACCAAACCCCTTGGTTTCTGATGCTCAATCTTCACTTTCTGACAGGTAAGACACTTGCTAATATACTCTAGGACATCAATCTTCATCCTAGGCCACCAAAACTGTAATCTCAAGTCTTTATACATCTTGTCACCACCAGGATGAATAGAGTAAGGAGAAAGGTGAGCTTCACCAGAGATCTTCTTCCTCAACTCGGCTACTCTTGGAACATACATCCTACCTTGGTAACGAAGGTACACATCACTATCCACCACACAATCCTTAGCTTGTCCAAGTTGGATTTTTGCTTGAATGGACTTGAAAGTAGCATCCTCAGGTAGGCACGTACGGATCTCACGCTAAAAGTCAGGTTCTGCACTCAAGGCACTAAGATAGTCAAAGCCCTTCCCAAAAAGGCTTATCCCTAGCTTTTGAAATTCCGTGGTAAGTTCATCAGGTAACACACGGATAGTGCTCATAGAGTGACTAGTCTTCCTACTCAAAGCATCGGCCACCACATTTGCTTTCCCTTCATGATAAATCAACTCGGCATCATAATCATTCACCAACTCTAGCCATCTTCTTTGCCTCATATTCAATTCTTTCTGGGTAAAGATACACCTCAAACTCTTATGATCGGTATAAATGCGGAAATGAACTCCAATAAGGTAATGCCTCCATGTCTTCAAGGCATGTACCACGGCGGCTAATTCAAGATCATGAGTCGGATAGTTCACCTCGTGAACCCTCAGTTGTCGAGAAGCATAAGCAATAACCCTTCGGTTTTGCATCAAGACACAACCTAGGCCATGCTTTGAAGCATCACAATAAACATCGTAGTCAACACCATCCTCAGGTAAGGTCAACACCGAAGCGGTAGTCAACCTAGTCTTCAACTCTAAGAAGGCATTCTCACACTCATCGGTCCACACATACTTAAACTCCTTCTTCAACAATTGAGTCATCGATCTAGCTAACTTAAAGAAATCTTTCACGAATCGATGGCAATAACCCGCCAAACCGAGAAAGCTTCGAATCTCAGTCACATTTTTCGGACTCTTCCAATCAACAACGGCCTCAATCTTAGAAGGATCTACCATAACACCATCTTTGGATATGACATGTCCAAGAAAAGTGACTTGATGCAACCAAAATTCACATTTCGAGAACTTAGCATACCACTTTTGACGATGTAGAATGTCTAAGATGATACAGAGGTGTAGGGCGTGTTCTTCATCATTCTTTGAGAAAATCAAGAAATCATCAATGAACACCACTACACACTTATCGAGGTACTCACTAAAGGTACGATTTATTTGATCCATGAAGATAGCCGGAGCACTAGTCAATCCGAAAGGCATCACTTTATATTCTAAATGACCATATCTCGTGCTGAAAGCTGTCTTAGAAATATCGGACTCACGCACCGGAATTTGATGATAGCCCGATCAGAGGTCAATCTTGGAAAAAGTAGAAGCACCACGTAATTGGTCAAAGAGATCATCAATTCGTGGAAGAGGATACTTGTTCTTGATTGTCACAAGACTGAGTTCACGATAATCAATGCAAAGTCACATAGATCCATCCTTTTTCTTCACAAAGAGGACGGGGGAACCCCAAGGAGAAGCACTAGGCCTAATAAAGCCTTTCTCAATCAAGTCATCAAGTTGAACTCTCAACTCCTTCAATTCGGAAGGTGCCATACGATAAGGAGTTTTAGCAATAGGACCGGTTCCGAGAACTAGGTCAATAGAAAATTCAACATCTCTTTCGGGAGGAATCCCGGGTAATTCATCGGGAAATACATCCGGAAATTCACAAACAATGGGAACATCCTTCAAGGGAGGAAGAGAAGGAGAATTAGAAGTAGTCACTACACATAGGAATGCTTGATGACCCTTCTTTAAAGCATTCACCATCTTCATAGCTGAGATCAACTTCACACCTGTTTGCTTTCTAACCCCTTGATAAGATACGCGAGTACCCAAAGGGCTTTTAAGAACAACTTTTGATCTCGACATTCAAATCGAGCATGATAGGTAGATAACCAATCCATGCCTAAAATAACATCAAACTCCTCAAGTGGAAATCGAAGGAGATTAGCCGGGAAAATAGATTCTGCTATCGATATAGGGACATCCGAATAAAAATAAGAACAAGAGAAGATGTCGCCGGAGGGTAAAGATATTGATGTACTATCTCCAAGTGAAGGTTCAAGAGGTAACTTGTCGGAGAATTTCATCGATATAAATGACAAAGAAGCACCGGTATCAAATAAAACCAAACAAGGGACATCAAATATTAAGAACGTACCAATGACTATGTCTGGGTGTGCCTCAGCCTCAGCACGGCTCATCACAATGATGCGACCTCTCGGCCTCTCAGGAACAGCAGGAGTAGTAGTAGTCTTCTTCTCAGGACACTCATTAGCCTTGTGTCCAGGCTTGTTGCAGGAGAAACACACAATTTGCTTATCAAAGCAACCAATTCCGGGATGCAAAGGCTTCTTACCATGATAGCACATACGACCCTTAGGATTTTTGTCGTTGCAAGGAGATAGAACACGAGCACCTTGATTTGCTTGTCCACTCGGAACAAACCTCTTCTTGTTAGGATAAGAGGGGAAAGAAGTAGGAACAAAGGGTCTAGAAGGAGCAACATAAGGCCTAGAAATGGAGTAGAGTGGCCTCTTGCCAAGGGAAGTACGAGAAGCACGAGCCTCTTCATCAATAGCCCGAATAGAGCTCTCGGCCCATAATGCATCATCATAGATTGATACAAAGGAAGTAGAATCCCTACGGATCAAGCTCTTAAGCTTTGGAGTAAGCTTGTCAAGGTAAAAGAAAGCCTTTTCTTCTTCATTTTTGACAAGTTTAGAAGCATAGTGAGCAAGTTCATTGAACTTGTCAGTAAAGGCTTGGACAGAAAGACTTCCTTGCTTCAAATTTATAAACTCTTTAAGCCTTTGTTATCTCAGCTATTTTTTATAGAACCTAGTCTCAACTAGATCCTTAAAGCGATCCCAACCAAAACCAGGCTCAAGAGTGGAAGTAGGACTAGTCATGGTCCACCATCTATTAGCTTCTTTCACAAGGAAGTGAGAAGCCAATTTCACCTTGTCCTCTTCACGAACATCATACAAGGCAAAGCTTTTCTCCAATTCACGAAACCATTCGGTGAGTGCCACCGGGTCTACTTCACCACCATAAGTTTGAGTCTTGTTTCGAGTCAATTGACTTGCCACCCAAGTGTAAGAGCCGGGTCTTTCACCTTCTGGAAACTGAGGAGGGGGAGGAGGAGCTGGTTGGTTTTGCTGATTCTGAAGAATCTGAGTAAGAGCTTGCAAGATTGCATTATCAACGTTTCTTGTAGGATCCATCTTGTAAAAGAGAACATTGATTAGCACCTAGTAAATAGCAATCACAAAGAGACTACAACATAAAGTTCTAAGTCTACCCATCCTACGCATCTCTCAAGTTTATTATTTTAAGGTCAAGTTATTTAAATTGGGGTTGCACAAACGTGCGTCGGGAGCAAATATGCTCTGATACCAACTGTGACACCCTCATTTATTGCGGAAAAGTAAACACATAATTCTAGATAAAAACTGCATGGATATAATTGTAATAGGTTCATTTCGGTAAAAACCTGTGATTTTTAAAACCTGAACCTGTTATAAAAATATCCAAATGGGAAGGTGTCAAACATGCAAGGTCTAAAATAAATCTCACAAATAAAACATCGCTAAAGTCGTGAAACAAAGTTATACAACCCAAATATGAAAAAGGGAGACATATGTCCCTAAAAAGTATATGACATAAAAAGTGTTCAAGGGTCACAATAAAATAAAGCCAATCTAGGTCCCACGGTTACTTTGCTCGCTAGCTCGTCCATGTACCCCATATATACATCACCTACCTGTCAATCGCATTTTATACAAATACGAAAGCCACAGTCAGTGGGGAGTAACTCCGAGTTCTCCCAGCCACGAAATGTCATAATTAATATAACATGTAAATATAAGAATATGAATATGAACAACACATAGCCTTAGCATACAAATGCAAGACAATCATGCTTATCATGTGAACAAGAATATAACAACACATAGTCCTAGCATGTGAATACTAGACTGACTCATACTACACTATCATGTGAATCACATAACATCCAGGAATCCAAACTCTATCAACCATAGCCGGCTTGCATCTCACCTTCTATGATTCATAGAATCGTCAAACAATAAAGGACAATATATCTAGAGACAAGCATAAGTTCTTAGGACGGTAAATAGTCACTCTGTAACTCGAGTCTATACCACGAGGTAAGGTAAACACCCTAGTCCTAAACCTGCCCAGACCTAGCGACATGCGGAAAACTACCGCATCCAAGACCCATGATAACAACACATGAGTACCCCTAAGGAGTCCACCAAAGGGTTGGCTAGTACTTAAGCTGACTACATACTTTTAAGAGTACGTCAGGAAGTCATACCCTAACTTGGATATAAACCCACCAAGCTAAGGCACAAAGGCTATTAAGCCACAAACATACACTCGTCAAAGACTATAAGGGCCTATCTACGACGATGGTCTAAGATACCAACACCACACAAGACAAGTAGAACACCCACTTAACCATAAGAGGGGCAAAGAGTCCAAACTTGCACACACACAAATGATCATACACACCCTAGCAAAAGAAAGGCTACGCAAGAGCATATTCAGCTGACAATCCAACAATATTTCCAATATCAATAATAATCCAAATTCCAGCTAACCAATAGTACCATAATCCATGAGAACAAGCTAAAATGGCAAAGAGGCAACAAGACTCAAGCATAAGGCATCCAAAGCATCCAACAACCAACATGTGAAATGATAATTACAAATATCAAGGCATAACATAAAACCTCCAATAACAACCAATCTCACCTCAAAGACAAACCCTCGACCCGAGTCCCGCGATGGGTCATCAGTCAAATCGAGGCTGACCGGTTTAAACCTAGTTTGACCAAACTCGTTCGGTCAATCTGGCCCAACTCAGAGTCCTGGCATACTTTGGCCCAAATCACAAAATTCATCACAACATCATTCTCATGCCACTTCCAATTTCTATCATGTGAAAAACTATCAACATAAGGAAATATATTCCAACTTACAAAATATCCAATTCAATTAAATTCTCGCAAAATCATGATTACCCACATGCCAAAAATACCAAAATACATCAATACGCAAACAAAAGACCCAAAACATCAAACAATAGACCCAAGACCCGACCCAAAGTGACGGGTCAAAGTCCGGGCCAGACCCACCGGGCCTGTCGGGCTTACCGCGAGCCATCACGGGCTGTTTTGGGCGGGTTTTTCCGCCCCTTTTCCCTTTTTCCTACCAAAATCCGTTTCAAGCTCAATTTAATACCGTCTCAAGCAACAATCAACAATACCCATTTTGTTTCAATACTTAAACATGTGAAAAACAACATATTTAAAAAACTTTAACAACAACAATTATTGTGAAAATTAAAGTTAACATGTTATTAATCACATAAGCATCCAACACATCATAAACAATACTAACGTGACATTAAATCGTCGAGTAACTCGGAATAGTTACCTTAAGCTAGCAAGGAGACAAGTAATAACTTGAGAAAGCTTCTAAAACGAAAAATTATTCTTCATCTTCAACAACATATGAGTCACCTAACTCATCTTCAAATTCTTCACCTATAAGAACAACAAAAACACAATTATTAAACATAAATTCGAAACCCTAAAAGATGAGCCTTAAAATAAAATTGGGGGAAATGAAAATAAAGCTTACTAGGTGATGAGGATTGAAGAGAGAATTCCAAATATATAAGTTTTATGCAAATTGGTGGAGAAATGAAGGACTTATGAAGGATTTAGGGATTTAAGGAGGATTTTTGAGAGGAATTTGGTGTTTGATGAAAGGAAGAGAGAGAGAGTGAATATGGAGCAAATGAAAATTGAAAGAGGGGACAATGGAGGGAGGGGTGGCCGGTCAAAGGGTATGGGGAGGTTGTCAATTGTTTACGTTTTGGGTTTGCTTCGACGGTAATTAGAAATATTCGTCGAACGCGATTTCCGAGAATATTAAAGTTCTTAAACACGATTTTACTAAAAGATTAAGTACTCATATGCCAAATATCCAAACTCGTTTACCCAACGACCGTAGGAAATGGGAAAATCCCAATTTTACGCCTTTTATCCGAAATCTATTTAATCAAAGGAAAAGGTTTAAGTATAGTTTAAATCACTTTTAAACATTTCTAAACTATCAAAAATAATTACATTTCTTCAAAATAAAATAAGATTATATTTTATCAAATAAAATTTATTTCAAATAAATTAATATAAAAATAAAATAGATTAAAATATTACTTTTAAAATATAATAAAGGTCTTCAAATTTACGGGGTGTTACATTTAGTCCCCGGATTAACCTCGTTCCTATGGTTTATCACACATAATTGGGTCATTTATTGTCTTTAGTTTCCCCATTTTGCATATTCTTTGAGGTTTTGTCTCCTTGGTAGGAAAGGATTGCTAACCTTGCATTTAGGAGGCGAAATGGAGCTAAATTGACCACATCTAATGACCAAACATCAAAGAGAAGACCAACACTAGAGTCCTAAGTAGATAATAGATTGAAATGGGCAATGACGAAGGGATCCTTGCATCACCAACACGATCCTTGCGGATTGTTGGGGAGCTAAAGAAGAGAAGCAGTCTGTCCACGAATCCGAGCAGATCATGCACGATCCGGGCGTGTCACAACACCAAGATCCGGGCGTCTTGCTCCAAGGTTGAGCGGCTTGAGAAGCAAGAATCCGAGCGTCTTCCCCTGGATCCGAGCGGATCACAAGTCAGAAGAGCCCGTGTCTTACCACGGGACGGGCGGATCGTGGCAATACTAGCAAGGGATCCGCTCATTTCCCTTGAAAGGAGCATTTTCTCAACTTTTCTTAAGGTCTTAATAGTCATTTAAGCCGTTGGTAACCCTAATCTTTGTACCTAATCTTTAGTATAAATACCCCTTGTACTACCTAGATTAGAGTCATCTCTTAATCATCCATTATCAACTCTTAATCACTACTTAACTATCTCTTAATCAAGTTGTAATTCTCTCAAATTAGTCTTAATTTACTTGTAATACAATTTCTCAATATTAGTCACATCTTAATCTTTCCTTAATTTTTCTATTGTTCTTCCTTTATTTTGGGTAATTAGAAGATCATTTGGGTTTATTTGGAGGATTGACAACCTTCCATCAATCATCAGGTACTTCTATTATTCATTGCTTTATTATTTGGAATCATCTTCATAGGTATAATTCTCTCTTAATCTTGTTTAATTATTGATAATCACTTTCATTTATTCATCATGTTTTTCTTTGTTAGTATGATTGACAACCTTATTAGCATGCTAAACTTGATCATGAGTGAGTAGTTTCCTTAGCTAGGGTTAATTGCGATATGGGGAAACAAACATGGGGAATAATTCATGCTTAATCTAATATGTTTTCATAATTAAATTGCTTGCTTGTTGTGATTTCAACTTATGCACATGTTATGTTTGATGAAATGGGAGCCTATGAATCCTTGCATTTTTTTTGACCCATCACCTATCTTTTCAATGAGGCTTGTAAGCATATAAACCAACTCGAGCCTCATTAGACCATGCATATAGTTGGATAGGAAGGATTAAGTCGACTTGTAGGTGTTTTCCAATCTAATCGATTCGACTCCGGGACCCAAACCTTCTTAGGGATTGTAAGCTTATAGACCAACTCGATCCCATCACACCAATAAGTGCATGCTATATAATTGAGCACATGTTTATATGATCAACTCCCATGAATCCCCTATGAACCCATTAGACCCTAGTGCCTTTAATCAACTGTTTACATCTCATTTTAATTACCTTTCTTGTTTTCATTGCTTTACTTTTATCTTGTTAATTAGTTTAGACTGATTTCATCTCAACCCAAATTGTGACACCCTAAGACACAACCTTTTGAAATTGAGAATCATACATCAATACCCGTCCCTTGGGATTCGACCTTTACTAAGAGTAGTTTGTGAAGTTATAAATATTGTTTTGGTTGGTAGCTTTTGACGACGAGTTTTAAACCGAACCAAAAAATGGCGCCGTTGCCGGGGACAGTGTTCAACTGATTTTATTTTCATTAATTGTTTTAGTTGTGTTTTTCTTTACCTTGAGGGAGAGCACTTCCTTAAGGTAATTCTCACCTTTTACTCTTAGTGTATATTGCAAGATGGATATTATATATTGTTGTGTGGAGGACCATATGAGTACTACTCTTATCAAAGACCCTTTGCAAGCATTGGAAGCCTTAGAAGCAAGTGAGGCAAAAAATAAGCATTGGGAATTAGAAGTAGACCTCCTTGAAGCCGCTCTAGCCAACAAAGAGCTCACCTATGAGCAATCCATATTGATAAATGATATGCTCGAGGAAGCATCATAATCCACTAAAGAAGAACAAGTAACCAATGATCATATCATACAAGCCAAAGAGCTAGACGAATATGTCATGGAAATTGAGTATGAGGAGCTTGGGGAATAAGTCAAATATGCCATGAGAATGGAGTGTATAATGGATATGGAGCGTGTCCTTAGTGAAGCTTCAATGGTAGAAAGTGAGGTACATACTCCAAATCTAAAACCCCTTCCCCCAAATTTCAAGTATGCTTACCTTGATGAATCCAAAACCAAACCCGTGATTATTAATGAAAAACTTGATGAGAATCAATTGGGAAGTTTGCTTGATGTGTTAAAACAACATAAAAAGGCTATAGGTTATAGTCTAGATGACCTTAAGGGGATAAGCCTCAATTTTTGCATGCATAGAATTCATCTAGAAGAAAACCATAGACCCTCCATTCAAGCCTAAAGGAGACTAAACCCCCACATGCAAAAAGTTGTAAAAGCGGAGATTATGAAGTTACTTGATGCGGGAATCATTTATCCTATATCGGATTCTTTGTGGGTTAGCCTCGTTCAAGTGGTACCTAAGAAAGGAGGTACCACGGTGGCAACAAATGAAAGGAACGAGCTAATACCCACAAGGAAGATCACTGGTTGGCATATGTGTATTGACTATCGTAAATTGAATTCTGCAACAAGAAAAGATCATTTTCCCCTACCATTCATAGACCAAATGCTTGAGAGGTTAGCCTCTAACAAATTCTTTTGTTACCTTGACGGGTACTCGGGATTCTTCCAAATCCCAATACACCTGGATGACCAACACAACACCATCTTCACATGTCCCTATGGAACTTTTGCATATAGGAGAATGACCTCGGGCTATGTAATGCTCCCACCACTTTTCAAAGATGCATGATGAGTGTCTTCTCCGATTATCTAAAAACCATAATGGAAGTTTTTATGGATGATTTTAGCATTTATGGAAAATACATTGACTCTTGCTTCCATAACCTTTCTCTTGTATTACAAAAATGTGAAAATGTTAGTCTTGTCTTGAATTGGAAAAAGTGTCATTTCATGGTCAATGAAGGTATTCTCTTGGGTCATTTAATCTCGGAAAAGGTCATCGAAGTTGACAAGGCCAAAGTTGAGGTGATAGAGAAACACCCACCTCCCGTGAATGTTAGAGGGGTGAGAAGCTTTCTGGGTCACCTCACGGGGGTTTTTCCAAAATTGCGAAACCCCTTACCCAACTTTTGCTTAAGGATGCTCAATTCCAATTCACTAATGAGTGTGTTGAAGCTTTTAATAGAATCAAGGAAGCATTGATCTCGGCACCGATAATCCAACCACCAAATTGGGAACTACCATTTGAGATCATGTGCGATGCGAATAACTACGCAGTTGGAGCGGTTCTTGGCCAACGGGTAGGAAAGGCCTTGCATGATATATATTACATAAGCAAGACTCTTGATGCCACCCAAGTGATCTATGATACTACTGAGAAGGAACTCCTTGCCATTGTCTATGCTTTAGACAAATTCCGTTCCTATTTGCTTGGATCAAAAGATATTGTTTTCTAGGATCATCGCGCTCTTAGACATCTCTTGATAAAGAAAGAAGCAAAACCAAGATTGTTGAGGTGGACTTTGCTACTCCAAGAATTTGATTTTGTGAAAAGAGATAAAAAGGGAGCCGAGAATGTGGTAGCGGATCACTTGTCAAGAATTCGATTCCACAATGATGAGGGAGAGAAACCAATCAAGGACTCTTTCCCCGATGATATCTTGATGGCCATCCAATCGCAACTTGAAAAGCACACCACACCATGGTTCGCCGACTATGCTAATTACATTGTTAGAGGAGTTCTTCCCCCAAACTTGAACTACAATCAAAGAAAGAGATTCTTGTTTGATGTAAAGAGATACTTTTGGGACGATCCGTATCTTTACAAGGAATGTAGTGATGGACTTTACCGAAGGTGCATACCCCAATGGGAAGTTCAAGGTTTTTTGGAAGGATGCCACTCATCACCATATGGAGGACATCATGGACCACGAAAAACAATTGCTAAAGTCCTTCAATCGGGCTTCTTTTGGCCTACCATGTTTGAAGATGCTAGATAATTTATTCTCCATTGTGATCCGTGCCAAATAACCGGGAACATTTCTTGGAGAAATGAGATGCCGCAACGAGGAATATTGGAGGTAGAAATTTTAGATGTTTGGGGAATTGACTACCAAGGACCATTTGTATCATCTCAAGGAAACAAGTACATTCTTGTAGCCATCGATTATTTATCAAAGTGGGTAGAAGCAATTGCTACCCCAATCGATGATGCCAAAACGGTTTCTAAGCTTCTCAAGAAAGTAATGTTCCCAAGATTTGGAGTCCCTAGATCGATCAGTAGTGATGGATGGACACATTTTCATGAAAATAAGCTCACATCTCTTTTGACAAAATATGGCGTTCAACATAGAACCGGTTTGGGATACAATCCTCAAACAAGCAGTCAAGTTGAAGTTTCGAGTAGAGAAATCAAGCAAATTCTTGAGAAGGTTGTCAACAAGACTCGTAAGGATTGGAGTATGAAGCTTGATGACACTCTATGGGCTTATGGGACCGCCTATAAGACTCCCATGGTAGGTGGCCCATGTCCACAGACCGGTATGTGGCCTATGTCCACAGTTTGGCAACTCCGCTGGGGAAAACTAGGACACTTGTGTCTTTGTGATCCTTAGAGGTGAAACTCGATTGAGGTCGTGGTTAAAGTGCATTAATTGATATTACGGTCATAAGGCGAGTTCCTTGTCCGGGCCCACAAGCGTTTTGAATCCCGATTGCGTCAAGCATACCGTTGACGTTACACATTTCCGTTTCGTCAAAGACCTTTCACTTCCTTCATGCACGAGGCTAGGGCACCCTCCTTACAATTTTTTTTTTGGATTAATACCCCTCTCGAAAATCGGGTTTTGATCGCTTGGTGGATAACCACCCTTATTATGCCAAAACCCGTGTCTGCATTATGCATAATATAATGAACTGCGAGAGCTTATGTGTTATGTGATCATATGTCCTTCCGTTTCATTTCAAACATTCGAAAACACCCTTTCGTGCCGTTATAATGGCCATTTCGAACCTTGGTTTTCCGCTGACCGTTGCGCACCTATTAGGCCGTCGTAATGATGATTTTCAAACCCGGTTTTTTACAACCATTTCAAATCCCGTCAGAAGTCGTCTGTCTAGGCATCACTATGCCAAAGTCGACACTCGAGTCTAAGTTCAAAGTTATGGACCAAGAGTTCAAACAAAATAGGTCATTAACGATCTTTGATGAACTCATAAGCTAGTCGCACTATCGCGTCTCCACGACATAACTGCCTTTTGTACATATGTGTTGTACTTGCCTTTGTTTGTGCGATCCCTTGCCAATACGAGTTATAACGTCTATCATAATGTCAATAAAGAATCCCTTGGGTGCTATCAATCGCCAACCAAAAACTCAAGAAGCCAGTCCTTCCGCATCCACCATGACTTCTGCTGAAACAAACAACATGGTCCTTCGACTCCTGGCTATCGTGGAAAACTTGAGCACTCGTCTCTCCCAAGTTGAGGACAAACTGATAACCGAGAATTTTCCATCTTCTGATATTGAGCAAAGGGTTAATTTTCTTGAAAGCCGACTCCTTGCCAACGACAAAACAAACCCTAGTTGGAAGGCTACCAAAACCACTGAAGCTAATTCCTTAGGTGCTCCACTAAACAAAATCAGACGACCTCATAAGTCCTTTCCTGATTTGGGTATGCCTTATGCCACCGCCTTGGAAAGGCTAATCTCTCATGAAAAGCTCAAACCGATTGGTCTAACTCCAGACCCTCAACCTTACAAGGGAGGATGTAGATGGGACAGAAAACTGTTTTGTCAATATCACCAAGGTCGCGGACATGACACTGGAATGTGTCTCCCCCTAAAAGGTGTCATCCTTGATATGATCGAAAAGGGAAAATTACCATTAGCTCCTTGAACAAACGACAAGAACAACCATCCTAAAAACCTTATTGAACACACTCAAGAATCTTTCCTAGACTGGTCTCACCTCATCTCTCCTAACGATGAGAAAATTCATGCAATTGATGAGGATGGCATACAAAGCACAATAATGATGCTCTCCGTCTCTATCAACAACATATTCTCAAAGCTCTAAGTGGCTATCGATGATTTGAACACTCGTGTAGCTAATTTGGAGAAAAGGTTGGGTAATACCGAAAATGAACCTGGCCATCAAGGAGAAGACCAACTCGCCATTCACCAACCAACAGCTGTTCAAAATGAGGAGTCATCGAATGGTTCGCACACCCATGAACCCAGCAACAAAGAACATTAAATTGCCTCACCAAAATCCCCTTCAAAATACCAAGCAACATCCCAAAAACTTTCCATTGACAACAACTAAATCCTGTTTCCGCTCGGGCTTGACAAAAACAAAACACACAAAAGCGTCCCAAAAAACGCCAATGTTTGAACCATGGGAAAACATCAAAGGGTATTCACAGATCTGGGAATAACATACGACACCGCTCTGGAGATACTTGCTTCAGAAGGAATGGTGCAACCCATTGGTCTGACTCCGGACATACCTGAACACAAAAGAACCCGTTTGTGGAACGAAAATGCTTATTGCCAATACCATCAAGGCAACGACCATGACACCAAAACCTGTTTCAAACTCAAGAATGCCATTCAAGATATGATCGAAGCTGGCAAAATTATAATTGCACCTCTGAGTCATGAAAATCCTCCTGAATGTCTCAAGCCAAACAACAAGGTCGAACGTTCTCAAAGGATATTCGCTAATCTCAACACAAGTTATGCCGCAGCTCTTCAAAAGCTTGTTACTGAAGGGAAGCTATAGCAAATCGGGCCCACTCCAGGCCCGCCTGAATGCAGGAAAACCCGTTTCTAAGAGGACAGTGCTTATTGTTGGAATATGTGTCCTCCGACAATAATGCGATCACGACTGTTGATCATGATGATCACATGTTTAAGTCTCATTATATAGAATACAATTGGGAAGTAATTTTGTTACTGTCAACTGGTCAACATATATCGGTAATGATTGGCTGACGAGAGTTTGACATTACTGTCGTGTGACGGTGGTGATCAGTTGACCCCCTAGGTCATACCTATAGGGCAACACTCTTAATTGATCATTTAATTAATCGTATAATGTTACGAGTTAATTAAATTACTTGGAAAAATTGACGGACGATTTTGGAAGTAAAATTTACGTATCAAATTGAAATGTGATTAAGTGAGATACGGTCTGAGTAATCGAATTGTATCATTACTCGGAAGAAATTATTGTTTAAAGAAACAATTGAATTTGAATGAATTATTATAAATGCGATTTATAAACTGGTGAAATATTTTGGTACGAGTAATTATGAATTACTAAGTTGATTGTTGTATATGACGTATTTTTATTAATATCTTGATTTTTAATATGTTAAAAATACATGACAATTTATGTTACATATGACATGTGACATATTGACATTTGACAAAAATAATATGGAATCCATATTATCATAAGTGCCGAAAAATTGGAGGTGGTTTAGGCTAATTGTGGTTGATTAAATAAGTGGTAAACACAATCATTCTAAAAGAGCCTAGCCATGCAACCCTAGTTTGCATTGTGAAGGCAAACAAAGGCATGCATTGGGTATTGCTCTTACCCCTTTCTACCCTCCTACCCGGTTTCACCCTAGGAAAGACAAAAAGGATTTTTGTCTTATATTTTTGATAAAAACACTACATGCATGAGTGTGTATCAATCTATCATTTTTCATTCTTACTTCTTAAGTTTTTAGAAAGATAAAAATCCTCTAAAAATCCCTCTCCTCTACCCGGTTTTAGGAGCTATAAAACCAAACAATTTTTGGTTCAATTTTTCACAAGATTAACATTATACTAGTTCATATAATATTAATCTTATTAAGAGTTAGCTTTGGGTATAATTCCTAAGGAGAGATCTGAAGGAAATGTAGATCTATTACTAACATATTCATATATGTTCATATTTAATTTGTCATAAAATTAAAGGTTGATCTTATGCATGCAAACATTTAAAACAATATAAAGAA
The DNA here is from genome assembly GCF_048544455.1 of Silene latifolia. Taxonomy (NCBI): domain Eukaryota; kingdom Viridiplantae; phylum Streptophyta; class Magnoliopsida; order Caryophyllales; family Caryophyllaceae; genus Silene; species Silene latifolia. The sequence goes on from NC_133534.1 coordinate 197,147,072, forward strand.
GAAACCATCATCTTACATTGTGATTTTCGGATTCATGGGCACAAGTGAGTTCACCTACTCACTTGTTCTTGAGCTTTCCAAATGGAAGAACAAGGATTCAAGTGTAGAATCCCTCCCAAAAGCATATACCCAAGGAATACATCTTAAAAAACCAATACTATTTAGATCTAGTAATAATAATGGTTTTACAATAAAATTGATACAAATAAATTGTATTTGGGCTCTTGATTATTTCGGTCAAGAGGGATGTTATTGTGTGATTTTATTTCTCTAGATTTCATAATATTTAGAGAGTATTTGTAATTTTCTCACACTAGAAAATTATATTGTTGTATGAATGAATTGATTAGGAAAAAGAAAACTATTTCTTATTCCTTCATTTTGGCCGAAATTTTGGCCTTGGGTAGGTTGCCCAATAGCTTTCATCTTTGCTCTTCACAAGAGACTAGGCATGCAAGCCTACTAGTTAGCTTTTATCATTGTGTCTACCACTAAACAATTAACACAATTTTATTCCACTAACTCCTTATGATTTCGGTATATATACAAAATAAAATGGAAGGTCCATTTTATTTTGTCATTTGTCAATTGTAACATATGTGACATGTTACTTGACATATGAAATTGTAATGTATTTTTAACATATTAAAAATCAACATACTCATAAAATATGTCATATACAAAATCGACTAGTAATTCGTAATTACTTGTACCAAAATGGTTTCCAAATTATAAACTACAACATTCTGTATTTATAATAATTTATTCATTCCGTTTCAATTGTTTATTTAAACAATAATTTCATCCAAGTAATAAAATAATTTGATTACTTAGACCGTGTCTTATTTAATCATATTTACAATAAGATACGTAAATTATACTCACAAAATCATCCGTCAATTTTAAGCAATTTAATTAACTCATATCGGTATACGATTAATTAAATAATCAATTAAGAGTATTTCCCTATAGGTATGACCTAAGGGGATCAACTGATCACCACCGTCGCACGACAGTAATGTCAAACTCTAGTCAACCAATCATTACCGATATGTGTGGAGCAGTTGACTGTAAGATATTACATCCCACATGTATTCTTAAAATGAGATTTTAATAATGATATTTAAATCATGTAATCGCACTATTGTTGAGGACACATTTCCCAACAATCTCCCACTTGTCCTCGACAAGTGTGCGTCACCAATTCTCTTGTCCTATTACTATCTCCCACTCAATGCAAGGTGTCTTTCAGGTCGTACTTGCGAGTGATCATATCGAGAGTGGTTTCCTCGATCTGGAGAATAACTGATTGACCGGATTTATCCACTCTGGATACCTTCCGAGCGTGGCCACGCATTTCCAGTTCCTTACTCCTCGAGTGGCCCTGAGATATTTTTTTAACCCTGACAAGGGGGTGGACAATTCCTATCGCACTCATTCCCTTCGACTAGCCACATCCATCATAACAACCCCATTTACGAAGGTCGTAGTAACACAAATCAAAGTTAATCTGAAACTGAGCCATCTTAGGTGAATAGTCTTTAGTCAAAAGAATCGACTCATTTGAATACTATAGCAGCTCTCGCCACGACTAGGCTACATAAATTGCCAGAACTCTATAAGCGGTCATTAGGCCCGACAAAAAGTTCCTAACAGTCTGCCTATGTGATCGACTAGTCATCTCACATGACTCTATGGCATTTGAACTTGCCATCAATCGCATCACACTCTAGTCACTTCGAGACGTCACCTCATACAAGTGACTATGGGCGAATACAATGTTAATCCGTGTTCACTTTAACGGGGTTCAATTGTCACTACAACCCGTTTGGATGTAACAAAGTATAAAAGGAGTTTTTAAAGAAAAACTCGAACGACAAATGCGATTATCACATATGAATAGTCAATGCCTGATTACTATTTCATATTCTATAATCTAAATTGATCTTGCATGTAGTTGTTAATTTCAATTCAATTGAAATGACATGACTCATCATGTTTAGCCTTTGAGAAGGCTTTGGTTTGTAGGTTTTATCAATTTCTTGTACCTTACTCAACCTTACTACATATTCGTTTTCCTTTGTAATGTATACATTTGCATCACAAAACTTTCTGAGTACGTGTCGAGATCCAATCAAGACATAGGCCCTCTTAGCCTAAGAATAGCTCCCACTGGTTTCACAGTGTGCGGGACTCATCCTCTTGCACATCTCATGATTGCAAGTGTACTCAATTTCCGTTATAAATATCTCTCATTGTTCTTTATTGCCTAGAACGATTCTAGAAAATCCATTTCTTAAATAACATAACCACAATGGTATCTTAACCATCTTAATATGTTTTGATTATGGTTTTGTCGGAAACCATGCGCAATCTCAATTGTCAATTGTCACTTGTATAACACCCTTACACAAAATTGCATCATAAACACTTTGCTTTACTTCCTTAATGCTTCTGCAAGCACTTAAGGGTAATCTTTACATACTAGGTAAAGATTACTTAAATTCGATTTTGAAAACAATTCATCATACTCAAAGTATATGAAGTGTTATACATCATTACTCATTTAATTGATCCGGCAGCGGAAACAAATGGAATCAATCTAGTACGTTCAATTTAATTGAACTAGTCATGAATCTTATCAACATAAGACTTCTTACTGACGCTAATATCATGTGGATTTATCTTCATAAATCCGGATATTCAAGATGTATTATAATACTCCAAAAGTCTTAAATCATTCTCAATGATCAATATGTCATCCACATATCGGACTAATTAAAATTTCCGTAACTCCTACTAAACTCCATGTATAAACACAACTTCTTGACTTATCGAGAAATGTTTTATCACATGATCCAAAATGTTGATCCCAACTCATTGATGTCCTACTTAAGACCCTCTCTTAAGTTTCACATTATCTTAGGATTGCAAGAATCTTCAAAACTCAAGATATGTATTGAATACATTCCTTCTAATTGAAGAAGTGGGTTTTAGATTCACTCGCTATGTATTTCATAATAATGAAACACAATCCCTAAGAAGATCCAAATAGGCTTAAGCATTTCAATTTGTGCAAAACCCTTTGCAACCAATCAAACCTTGAAATCTCTCTTTATTAGTGCAAAACCCTTTGTCACTAATCAAGCCTTTTATTTCGGATTCTCATGGCTCTAAGCCTTGTATTGAGTTGTGACTTAAACACTCTTATGTAAGTCATTTGTTCATTACTTTCTAGAAGTAATTAACTTGAATCAAACAATTTCTTTTGTAAGTTATAAGCTCTTTACTTTCTTAAAAGTAGCATGATTTCATCATTTTCAACAAGTGACGAATTTAACCTCCTAGGTTTTTGAAGAAACAATGTCTTACACAAAACGTCTCATGTAGCCAAGAAAGACCAGTTTCTTGCGACATAACATTCCCTGTGGCATTCTTTGTGGCTCTTGAATAATTTCTCCCACTCTGTCTTCTAAAAATAAACTTGTATTTTAGAAAGACAGCTCCACGAGCCACAAACCCGTCGTACTCGTGATAAGTGAAAAGGAAAAATTGAGCATTTGTTTCTTGTGAAAACTTACAAATATGGCACATTACCATTTCATATCTCATATGATTTAGTGGAAAATAAATTAGACAAAAATAATAAATTCCCCAAAAGTATCAAGTAACTCAAAGTTACTTGATTGAAGTCCAAACCATATCGAATAGCGTTTGAATTCATATCCAACCACACATTATTCCATAATGCGTTGTTAAGAGAGATTAATTTGTGATACTATATCACATTTCCTTTGGCTTATATTAAAGTCTTCACTTTGATAATCCCATCACGACTAAATCGTGATTCCTTGAACTCTTTAAACTTCTTCAAAGATTTCTCTATTTACCTTATTAAGTGAACACATTAGCATCAACTTAAATCGTTGGTAAAAGAAAATGATCAACCTATTTTGGATCAATGATTTATAACCTCGATCTCCTTTTCAACCAAAAGGCACGAGACATCTTGCTTTGAATACAAGATACGCATATACCATTAACAATCTAATGGTTTCAAGAGTACTCGATAACTCTTTGCGTTCATCATTCCAAAATTTAAGGTTTAATCTTGGGTTACCAATTTGAGTCTTGCATCATCTTCATGATATATCGTTCTAGTTTGGTTTAGAATATTATCACCTTGATAATGGGCTAGCCATATATCAAATCGCGGTGTAAAGGGTCACAAAAGTGAAACCTCTTTTGTATCTTAACAAGTATGTATTCTTATTTAGAGTTTATGTACTTAATAGTCACAATGAAGTACAACTCCAAACCCGAAAACTAGATTTAGTACACAATGACTCTATCTCTCGACTTCATTGTTGCTAGTCGTCATATTCTATTCATCCTATGTATCCAACACAATGATGAAAACCTCCACTGGTTTCTAATATTGACGAAGTAGTATTAGCAAAATTTTATGTTTAATCAAATAAACATTTAAAGAAGAAGGTCCTATTAGATGTCCCACAACTAATTTGTTGATTTTTCAATAATTTGGGGTAGTTTCCTTTCTTGTGTCCAACATTTAAGACAATGGAAACTTTATCGGTCGGGATTGATAGGTTTAGTATCGTCATTCTCAACAACTTTACCTTTAACATTACCTCGTATCAATTCCATTATAATCTTTACTTCTTGAACCTCGTCCTCATCTTAACGGTTTAAGAGAATGCTCCCACTCAATTCAATGAATCTTTGCTTTGAGAAGCAAAATTGAGTTCATGAAGATTACTCTTCATTTGTTCGTTTTAGTCTTAGAACTTTCATTGAAGTGGTTGCGTTATTTTGGTCAATTACGAATTCTTACAAATCTAATTACCAAAACAATTTATTTCTTCAAGGTACTTAATTCAATTAAGTATATGAAGAACAATCCATTGTAAGTAGATGTGTTAGTCAAGAATCAAAAACCTGTTTGATAATGAATAACTTTTATCTATACTCTTTACAAGAGATCCTTAGCAATGGTTCATTTGAGGTTTTAGAAGCAAATTCATATTTGTCTTTAGTTACGATGTTTTAAAGGAGATTTGAATCAAAAATCGAAATGATATCGTATATGATTGTGGTAAAGAAATAGAACAATATAATAACGGAATAGTGGAAAACTTAACATTTATCGTTTTATTAATACTAGTATATAACAAGTAAAGCATTTACATAGTGACCTCTACCCAACTATGATAAATGATTCCAAGATCCAAATTCATATTAACTTGGGCACGGTGTGGCCGATGAAACCCTTATCAATATAACTCGGTGGATTAACGCTTTAATCGATTCTACTTTTAGAACTCTTGGTCGATAATATTACATTAACATTTATCTTTAGCCCAAAACACATTCAACAAGGGGATGGTGTGGCCGATAAAACCCTTATCGAAAAACTTTTGCTGAGTTCAATCCAAATTTCGAATAAATGTGTCCATGATCCAAACCCACATTAACTTGGGCACGGTGTGGCCGATGAAACCCTCATCAACATGAATTCGGTGGATAGACATTTATCACCCACTTCCCCTACGTAACAAGGTTTGTACCCCGGTGTGGCCGAGTGCACTCCCTCACGAAATAGGTTTTCATGGTTTCTACTATTTGGTAAGGCTAAGTCTCAATTGTTTATTTTAGCGAGAGGTCATGTCAATTTATTATCTATCACGTTTTAAGTGAACTAAAGCGGTGAACTACGATAATTATAATTGACACGGTCGATATACTCGATTAAAAGATGATGCATGTTTTAGTTATGGCGATTTAGCGATGCATGTGACATAAAATAAAATGCAAGCATAAAAGTAAATAAATCCTAGTATGGCCTTTCCTAAAATAAAAAAACTCTTTAACTATTACATATTCGGAAACCAACTCCATTGGTCCCTTGAACTTCGGTTGTGGCACGCATCTCGAGGTAACACCGTCTTTATGTATCGCCATTCTTGAAGAAATCCGTCTTTGGGAACTCCGGAATGAATAAAATTACATAATAAATTACATAATTTCCTATTATACATTTGTAACTAAAATAAAATAAATCTATTAAATTACAAAACGGTGATACGAGATCACAATAAAATTACAACCGAATCGATATTCCCATACATTTCGGGAAATACCAATTAAAATCTAAGGCCATACTAAGTAAAATTACATAATTCAAAATTACATAAATTAAAAATTATGACAATCATAAAGAAAAATGCAGCATTATAATATGTATGAACATGCTTCATTTTATGCTAAATCGCCTTTAATTAGCCAATATCGTATATTACTCGGTTTTTACGGATTTGCGTGATTTCAACATTTTATAATCACAAACAAATTACATAAATTCATATTTATGCACTACTTAATTACCCTAACTACTTAGGACTCAAAATTTAGTCTTCACTAATAAATTGACCATAATTAAGTTAAAATTCTAAAATTTGTTCATTAATAGTCCAAAATTACAAAAATAAGCTATTAAACTTCAAATAAATCACAAAATTTCAAATAAATTCAAAATTCAAAATTTCAACTCATGAACATTCTGGAAAAATACCATGACACTCATAATGTTCAAAATCTTAGGTTAAAAAGTTCGAAATTTTCCGGAAAAACTATGTTGCGGTTTGTCGATTTTAACTAAAATAATCATAAAACATGAGGAAAAATTATATCCATTAACTTTTCAATTTTAGATCTGAAAATGATAATAAAATGCAACATTTGATGTTTTCCTTAAGTCATAGATTATGTTTTATTAATTTTTCACTAATAATGTCACTATTTATGCTATTTTTCTTCAAAAATCCATAAATCATGAAAAAAGACTTCTTTATAGCCAATTATTTTACACACATCTTGTAAAATTGCATGTGACAACATATTAAATTTCTATGACCAGATTCGAAATTTAACTCATATTAACCTATTTTTCATCTAAATCCGAATTTAATAATGAAAAATCCATTTTTCGAGCATAAAAACTCATAAAATTATGAAAATTTCCAGATCATCTAAAAATAATATATGTGAAAATATATCAAAAAACCACCTGAAAATTCGAAGTATAGCAAATTTTAGACCGAAAATGACATTTTTACTCATAAAATCATATTTAAATGCCATTATAGTAAAAATGAACAATAAAAATCCGTCAAATTAACCAAAATATCCTAAAACATTTTAGGACCAGGAATATTAACATGCATGAATTAATTTCGTGATATATCATAATAACACAAATTTTACAAGTTTTATATGTTATTCTTATAACTCGGAAAAACTTTTAAGCGATTTGCATGCAAACAACCAAGGCTCTAATACCGATTGAAGGAAATGTAGATCTATTACTAACATATTCATATATGTTCATATTTAATTTGTCATAAAATTAAAGGTTGATCTTATGCATGCAAACATTAAAAACAATATAAAGAAGAAACCATCATCTTACATTGTGATTTTCGGATTCATGGGCACAAGTGAGTTCACCTACTCACTTGTTCTTGAGCTTTCCAAATGGAAGAACAAGGATTCAAGTGTAGAATCCCTCCCAAAAGCATATACCCAAGGAATACATCTTAATAAACCAATACTATTTAGATCTAGTAATAATAATGGTTTTACAATAAAATTGATACAAATAAATTGTATTTGGGCTCTTGATTATTTCGGTCAAGAGGGATGTTATTGTGTGATTTTATTTCTCTAGATTTCATAATATTTAGATAGTATTTGTAATTTTCTCACACTAGAAAATTATATTGTTGTATGAATGAATTGATTAGGAAAAAGAAAACTATTTCTTATTCCTTCAGCCAAATTTTGGCCTTGGGTAGGTTGCCCAATAGCTTTCATCTTTGCTCTTCACAAGAGACTAGGCATGCAAGCCTACTAGTTAGCTTTTATCATTGTGTGTACCACTAAACAATTAACACAATTTATTCCACTAACTACTTATGATTTCGGTATATATACAAAATAAAATGGATGGTCCATTTTATTTTGTCATTTGTCAATTGTAACATATGTGACATGTTACTTGACATATGAAATTGTAATGTATTTTTAACATATTAAAAATCAACATACTCATAAAATATGTCATATACAAAATCGACTAGCAATTCGTAATTACTTGTACCAAAAGAGTTTCAAATTATAAACTCAACATTATGTATTTATAATAATTTACGGGACGTTTCAATTGTTTCTTTAAACAATAATTTCATCCAAGTAATAAAATAATTTGATTGTTTATGTCTTATTTAATCATATTTACAATAAGATGTGTTAAATTATACTCACAAAATCATCTTTTATATTTTAAGCAATTTAATGTTTGGTATACGATTAATTAAATAATCAATTAAGAGTATTTCCCTATAGGTATGACCTAAGGGGATCAACTGATCACCACTGTAATACCCCGTATTTTATTATCGTTGGGCGAGTTTTATTATTTAATAGTAACGTAAAAATAAGTGATTAATTCATATAAAAATAAGTGATTAATTCATATCGTACTATATCGTAAGATGAGTCGGGCTTATTATTAAGTGGCATTTTGGGTCGAGGGGTCATAACCCATTTACCCACTTACTACCCATTTACCCACCTACCACTTTACCTCACCAAACCCTAAAAACAAACCCTATTTCACCTTTAAAACCCTACCCCTTTCCCCTACCGTCATTTTGACAACACAAAACAACAACCCTCCTTCCTCTCTCGTTTAAGCTTTATACACGGCCAAAGAGAGCACGCCGGTGAGTGTGGAGGTAGTAGGGTCTGCCAGGAGTCCAGGGGAGTCTTTGCTAGTGGTCGTTGGTGGTTGTTCTGGCCGGAAAAGCGCAGGTCGACGGCCGTCATAGGTATGGGTTCTTGTTTTCATTTCTGTCACACTGTTTTGTATTGGGTATTGCGTCTTTTAGGGACTGTTGTGGTGGTCGTGGGGTTGTGGGATGCGTTGTGGGTGTGGAGTCGAGTCAGATGGTGGTGGTTATAGTGGTGGTCGTGGCTGGTGGTGGTTTCAGTGGTGGTGTTTAGGTGTCGGGTTGGTAGGGGTGTTTTGGGTAGCATTTCGGACATAGGAAAAGGGGTGGCACCACCGTGGACTCGGGGAGGTCGAATCGGTGGTGCCACGTGTGTCAGGGTCGCCATGCGACGGTGGTGGCAATGGTGGTGGTTGGTAGGGTGTGGGGAGTGTCGTGGTGGTTGTCGGGTTAGATAAGGGGGCTGTTCAGGGCGTTTTGTGGCGGCAGGAACGCAGCGGGGGTTTTGTGGTGGTGGCCAGGACCGCCGGCGTGGGTCGACCACGTTGGTGGTGGTGGGTAGTGACCAGGCCAGACACAGTGTCGAGGCCTGGTGGTCGGCGGTGAAGAGTGGTGGTTGAGGGGCGGTTTGTGACGGGTTGGAAAAGGGGGTGCGTGTGTCATTGTTTTCGAATTAATTTTTGTTGCGGGTTTTATTTTAATGAGTCGGGAATGCGTATACTTATAATATTTATATTATTAGTTTTGATTATTAAGTTAATTGTAAGTGGCGGTGACGGAATAATGTATTTAAGCTTTTGAGTCGGGATTTTATTTTGGGAAAGTTACTATTTTTAGTAACTTGCTATTTTGGTAATCGCTACTTTGGGAAACTTCCCATTTTAGGAAAACCTTCTATTTTGAGTAACTTATATTTTTAGTAATTTCTAAATTGGGAAGGTTTCTACTTATAGTAGCTCTTGAGTATGGGAACGGGAATAGTTAATTGAATTAATTATATTATGTATATGTTTAGGTGGCGAGTTTCGGGTGGAGTACTTCGATCCGAGTTAGCCTTTACCGCTATTTGAGGTAGGGAATACACTTGGACTTGATATCGTGTTATGTGATTGGATTGATGAATCGGTGATTTACATGTTATAATATGATTGTCGATTTAATTCCGTTAAGCACTATTGTTGAAATTTGTTTTTTATTATATTATTACCGTGGAGTTGGTGGAGGTGGAGATGATGACGTTGTGATAAGGCCCAGGCGGGTTCTGCAGGACTTGCCCTGGTGTCCTCAGCTGCGAGCTGGCAGATCGGCTACGGTCGATATTTATAGTCTACCGGGGATCGGTATGGCTGGGTTGTCCGGGTTGTGAGTTGTGATGGCGGTGTTGGTGATGGAGGAGTATGTGTTTTGTGTTATTGTTTATCGTATTACCTACTCGGCCGTGGTCGACCCCGTGTATTCGTGTACGCCTTTGTGATGATCCAATTATTGGGGAGCAGATTGTGGTATTCGAGAGACCGATGGGAGCTGGCCGGGAAGAGAGCTTGGATGACCGACTTAGTGCCTAGCTCACCTTAGTCTTTTGAGTAGTTTTATCAGACTTATTATTTGGTCGTATTTGGAGACTTGTTTTATTTGGTTGTAATGACACTATAAACATTATAATAAAATGTTTGTGTTTCTTTCCTTTGTTATCTCTCGCCTCGGGCTTCGAGATGGTAACACCATTATTTATCTGAGGAGTCCTAGTCCAGGCCCTTAAATAAATGGGGGTGTTACAAAGTGGTATCAGAGAGAACGATCCTCAGGCCTAAACCAATGAATCTAATGAATGTAGGAAGAGTCAAATAAAATGAACCCCGGGATAGAACTGTTAGGAGCACACTAAAGGTAAGGGATGAGTTAGGGGCCCCCTCACACCGAACCATTGGCCCTCTCGGTTTGACCGGGAACCCCGAGTGTATATGAGAGGAAGGGTAGAGAAGTTGCATGATCGAGCATAACTCCATATATTATTGCCTAAGTATTAACTGATTGATATGATAATTGTTGCATAAAAGTTGATAGGAGGTTGTGGCATAATACTTTGCATGTTTTAAGGTTGATTTACACTTATACATCTATTAAGTTGTGTCAGAAGGCTATGCCTAGTGATATGCGGTTATGTGATCCCTAAGCCATGCTAGATAGACAAGTAAGATAAGAGTAAAAGAATTGGCTAGAATTACCAAAGTGTTTTGTGTTGCAGCTAATCCCTAAAATTCTCTTGTAGTCATGCCTCCAAGAAGGAACACGGCTGTAAACATCACCCAGGAAGAGTTAGATCAACTACTGGCTGAGAATGAGGCCTTAAAGGCCAAACGATTGGATCCGGGAAAGATGAGTACCATTGTGGCAAGGCATAACCCCACAAAATTCACTGGAGAGGGGGAACCACAGTTGCTGGGGGAATGGTGTAGAGAGTTCACCAATCTGTTTGAACTGTTAGCATGTCCGGAGGAGCTGCAGGTGGACCAAGCTGCCCACTATCTTAGGGCCACAGTAGGTGGAGTGGACCAGGAACAAGGTGGAGATACGGGAGGTTGCTAGGGATCTTGAGACGGGACATGTATCTTGGTTGGAATTCCAAGAGCTTCTGAAGAATGAGTTTATGCCCGAGTTCCAAAAAGCCAAACTTCGGGAGGAGTTTGACACCTTCAAGATGACAGAAGATATGACAGTGGAGACTTATCATCGGAAATTTCGACAGTTATCCTCATACATTGATGACTTTGGGCAGAATGAAGCTATGATGGCTATGAGGTTTGAGCGGGGACTCACTATGGACATCAAGAAGAGGCTCACAGCAGCTCCACCCACTACGATTCGGGACATTTACTTGAGGGGGTCTGCTTTGAAAGACTCGAAGCAGATCAAGGCGATAAGAAAGGCAAGGTGAGAAAAGGAAAGTGGAGACCACAAGTGATAATACTGGGGCAAAGAAGCAGAGTTCGGGCAGATATGGTGGGTACTCCACTAACAGTGCCCCAGGGGGTATGAGAGCTCAGAGTGGAGGTGGCTTCAGGGGCACCGGTGGGGGAGGTAGTTCTGCGGGGCTTACTTGTTTTGGCTGTGGAAAGACAGGACACAAGAGGTTTGAATGCCGATCATCTGGGGCGAATCGGTCCCCGGTGGATACGGGGCACCCGTGTCCGGGTTGATGGCTCTCGTTCGGTGGGGTCAGGTATAACGAGTTATCGCACACCTATGTCCGGCTATGGGGGAGGTGCGAGGTGCGGAGCTAAGTGACTACCAAGGAAGCTACAACAACTACGAACCGTAATCGCAGAGCCAGCAGAGTGGGAGCACCAACTTTCGTAAGAGGCGCAAATGAAGGGAACAAACAACTGGAGCAGCTTCTTCAAACCAGAGTGGGGCTAAGTCCAGTGGCAAGCTCTTCGCCATGGGCAAGGAGGCAGCTAAGAATGACTCTCATGTGGTGACTGGTACATTTCCTGTTAACTCTAAACCCACCTTTGTGTTGTTTGATTCCGGAGCTACACATTCTTTTATATCTGCGGAACATGCCAGAGTCTTAAACCTTAAGTCATATGATAGAATTGTTGATTCGGTAGTGGTACCTTCGGGGGAGTCGGTATCTTGTGATAGAGTCTACACTGGGGTACAAATTCAGATCGGAGAGGTTGTGTTTCATTGTGACCTTATAGAGTTTCCCTTGGGGGGTTTTGAGGTGATTCTGGGGATGGACTGGTTAGGGAAGTACAAAGCTTTTATCGACTGCCATCAGAAGAAGATCTCTTTGAGGGGACCTAAGGGAGTTAGGGTGTCCTATAAGGGGTATGTGGTCAAGCCAAGAGTCAAATTCATATCTGTTAATACCACGAAGTCGAGTCCGAGGAAAGGGGACCGATTAATCTTGTGTCGGATGTGGGATAGTGAGTCGGAGACCCCTAAGGTGTCTGAGATTCCAGTGGTGAGGGAGTTCGAGAATGTATTTCCGGAGGACATTCCAGGGTTACCACCGAAAAGAGAAGTGGACTTTTCCATTGATCTAAAGCCAGGAACAGGGCCGATTTCTAAACCACCTTATCGTATGGGGCCGAAAGAGATGGAGGAATTGAAGAAGCAATTGGATGAGCTAGCAGAGAAAGGTTACATACGGCCTAGTGTTTCACCTTGGGGAGCACCAGTGTTGTTTGTCAAGAAGAAAGATGGAAGCTTGAGACTTTGCGTGGATTACCGTGAGTTGAACAATGTGACCGTCAAGAACCGTTATCCTTTGCCAAGAATCGATGATTTGTTCGATCAATTGAGTGGAGCCGGAGTTTTCTCTAAGATCGATTTGAGGTCAGGTTATCACCAGTTGAGAATTAAGAACGAGGATATACCTAAGACCGCTTTCAGAACAAGATATGGGCACTATGAGTTCGTGGTCATGCCATTTGGGTTGACTAATGCGCCAACCGTGTTTATGGACCTGATGAATCGGGTGTTCAGTCCTTACCTGGACAAGTTCGTGGTTGTATTCATCGATGATATTCTGGTATACTCCAAGAATGAGGAGGAACATGAGGAACATCTGAGGTTAGTCTTGAAAACCTTGGAGAAGAACCAGTTATATGCCAAGCTGAGCAAGTGTGAGTTCTGGTTGAAGAAAGTTGCTTTTCTGGGCCATGTGATTTCCAAGGAAGGGGTGTCGGTTGATCCTAGCAAGATTGAGGCAGTGACGAGATGGCAGAGTCCTAAGAATGTGGGGGAGATCCGAAGCTTCTTGGGGCTAGCAGGTTATTACCGAAGGTTTGTCAAGGACTTCTCAAAGATCGCCAAGCCATTGACGTCCTTGATGCGGAAGGAGAACAGGTTTGTTTGGGATGAGAGCTGTGAGGAGGCGTTTCTAACCCTCAAAGAACGACTCACTACAGCTCCTATCCTTGCACTACCAGATGGGAATGATAATTTCGAGGTGTATACCGATGCTTCCAAGAAGGGTCTGGGGTGCGTATTGATGCAAAACGGGAAGGTAATTGCTTACGCTTCTCGACAGTTGAAGACCTATGAGGAGAATTACCCTACTCATGATCTAGAGTTGAAATTTTGTGGTGTTTGCGCTCAAACTATGGCGACACTATCTTTATGGGGCTACCTTCAAAGTGTTTTCCGACCACAAGAGCTTAAAGTACATTTACACACAGAAGGAGTTGAACATGAGACAGAGGAGATGGATCGAATTGATTGGCGACTATGACATGGAGATACTTTATCATGAAGGGAAAGCGAATGTCGTAGCCGATGCCTTAAGCAGAAATCTCCATGCTTTGAGCAAAGTGCTAGATCTAGAGTGAGGATGCATAATGAGCTGCGAGGGATGGGAATCCACGTGATCCGGCAAGGAGAGACTCTTGGGGACTTGACCGTTGAGCCGGAGTTATATGAGGAGATCAGAGAGCTACAGAAAACCGATGCTAGAATTCAGAAGTGGCGCAGCACAGTAGAACAGGCAGAAGCTGGGGTTGATTCCAGGTTTGTTATCCATGCTGATGGTAGTCTGAGGTTTGGGGGACGGTGGTGTGTTCCGGATAATGATGAGCTGAAGAGGAAGATTCTTACTGAGGCACATGCCACGCCATACTCGGTTCATCCTGGGGGAGATAAATTATACAAGGACCTCAGGAAGACCTTTTGGTGGCCGAATATGAAGAGGGAAGTTGCTGAGTTCGTAGCTCGATGCTTGACATGCCAGAGAGTGAAGGGTGAACATAAGAGGCCGCAAGGGAAGGTTCAACCACTAGAGGTGCCAGAGTGGAAGTGGGAAAGCATTTCCATGGATTTCATTGTCGGGTTGCCTCGAACTCAGAAAGGTAACAATATGATTTGGGTGATTGTGGATAGGCTAACCAAGTCAGCTCACTTTATCCCCATGAAGGATACTTGGAGCAAAGCTGAGTTGGCCAGGGCTTATGTTCAGTATGTGGTGAAGCTACATGGTGTACCCAAGGACATCATTTCCGATAGAGACTCCAGGTTTCTATCCAAATTCTGGCAGGAGTTACTGATCACTAATGGGTACTCGATTAAAGATGAGCACCGCTTTTCATCCAGCTACAGATGGTCGACGAGAGAGGACTATTCGGACTCTCGAGGACATGTTGAGAGCTTGTGTTTTGGAGTTCGGCGGGTCTTGGGAGGATAGACTGGGGTTGATTGAGTTTTCATACAACAACAGTTACCACGCTAGTATTGGGATGGCTCCATTTGAGGCTTTGTATGGCAGGAAGTGTAGGAGTCCTGTGTGTTGGGATGATAGAGCTGATGCGGTAGTTTTGGGACCAGAGATGATTCAGGAGATGGTTGAACAGTGCGAGATCATTCGACGAGAAGATGAGGGCTGCCCGGGGCCGGCGAGAAGAGCTACGCGATGCTAGGAGAAGCGACATTTCTTTCAGGTGGGGAGAAAGTACTTCTTAGAGTGTCTCCGATGAAGGGAGTGATGAGATTCGGGAAGCGGGGAAAGTTGAGCCAGAAGTTTATTGGGCCATATGAGATCTTGGATAGAGTTGGAGAAGTGGCATACCGACTAGCTCTACCACCAGCTTTAGCCAGGGTACATAATGTCTTCCATGTTTCTCAGTTGCGGAGATATTTGAGTGACCCTTCGCATATTTTGAGCCATGATGTGGTCGAGGTGGACGAGCAGTTGACTTACATCGAGACGCCTAAGGAGATCTTAGACAGGAAGGTTAGAAAGACCAGGCACGGAGAGACGACTTTAGTAAAAGTGTTGTGGTCTAATCATAAAGCAGAGGAGGCTACCTGGGAAACCGAGGCCGCGATGAGAGAGAGTTATCCACATCTGTTCACTTGAGGTAAGTTACGGGACGTAACTTTCTTTTTAGGAGGGTAGAATGTAACATTTCGTGTTTATATAGTATAGTCGTGTGTTTGACTGTGTTAGTTATACGAGATGTCTTTTATATTTTCGCATGACATGTTTGGTATGGGAGCGAACTTCGGGACGAAGTTCTCTTTAAGGGGGGAAGACTGTAATACCCCGTATTTTATTATCGTTGGGCGAGTTTTATTATTTAATAGTAACGTAAAAATAAGTGATTAATTCATATAAAAATAAGTGATTAATTCATATCGTACTATATCGTAAGATGAGTCGGGCTTATTATTAAGTGGCATTTTGGGTCGAGGGGTCATAACCCATTTACCCACTTACTACCCATTTACCCACCTACCACTTTACCTCACCAAACCCTAAAAACAAACCCTATTTCACCTTTAAAACCCTACCCCTTTCCCCTACCGTCATTTTGACAACACAAAACAACAACCCTCCTTCCTCTCTCGTTTAAGCTTTATACACGGCCAAAGAGAGCACGCCGGTGAGTGTGGAGGTAGTAGGGTCTGCCAGGAGTCCAGGGGAGTCTTTGCTAGTGGTCGTTGGTGGTTGTTCGCCGGAAAAGCCTTGGTCGACGGCCGTCATAGGTATGGGTTCTTGTTTTCATTTCTGTCACACTGTTTTGTATTGGGTATTGCGTCTTTTAGGGACTGTTGTGGTGGTCGTGGGGTTGTGGGATGCGTTGTGGGTGTGGAGTCGAGTCAGATGGTGGTGGTTATAGTGGTGGTCGTGGCTGGTGGTGGTTTCAGTGGTGGTGTTTAGGTGTCGGGTTGGTAGGGGTGTTTTTGGGTAGCATTTCAGACATAGGAAAAGGGGTGGCACCACCGTGGACTCGGGGGAGGTCGAATCGGTGGTGCCACGTGTGTCAGGGTCGCCATGCGACGGTGGTGGCAATGGTGGTGGTTGGTAGGGTGACAGGGGAGTGTCGTGGTGGTTGTCGGGTTAGATAAGGGGGCTGTTCAGGGCGTTTTGTGGCGGCAGGAACGCAGGCAGGGGGTTTTGTGGTGGTGGCCAGGACCGCCGGCGTGGGTCGACCACGTTGGTGGTGGTGGGTAGTGACCAGACCAGACCTGGTGTCAGGCCTGGTGGTCGGCGGTGAAGAGTGGTGGTTGAGGGGCGGTTTGTGACGGGTTGGAAAAGGGGGGGTGCGTGTGGCATTGTTTTCGAATTAAATTTTGTTGCGGGTTTTATTTTAATGAGTCGGGAATGCGTATACTTATAATATTTATATTATTAGTTTTGATTATTAAGTTAATTGTAAGTGGCGGTGACGGAATAATGTATTTAAGCTTTTGAGTCGGGATTTTATTTTGGGAAAGTTACTATTTTTAGTAACTTGCTA
This sequence comes from Silene latifolia, assembly GCF_048544455.1. Classification (NCBI taxonomy): domain Eukaryota; kingdom Viridiplantae; phylum Streptophyta; class Magnoliopsida; order Caryophyllales; family Caryophyllaceae; genus Silene; species Silene latifolia. The sequence goes on from NC_133534.1 coordinate 197,164,125, forward strand.
TTTTGGTAATCGCTACTTTGGGAAACTTCCCATTTTAGGAAAACCTTCTATTTTGAGTAACTTATATTTTTAGTAATTTCTAAATTGGGAAGGTTTCTACTTATAGTAGCTCTTGAGTATGGGAACGGGAATAGTTAATTGAATTAATTATATTATGTATATGTTTAGGTGGCGAGTTTCGGGTGGAGTACTTCTGATCTGCAGTTAGCCTTTACCGCTATTTGAGGTAGGGGAATACACTGGACTTGATATCGTGTTATGTGACTGGATTGACTGAATCGGTGATTTACATGTTATAATATGATTGTCTGATTTAATTCCGTTAAGCACTATTGTTGAGCTGTTTTATTATATTATTACCGTGGAGTTGGTGGAGGTGGAGATGATGACGTTGTGATAAGGCCCGGGGCGGGTTCGCGCAGACTTGCCCTGGTGTCCTCAGTGTGGTGGCGGATCGGCTACGGTCGATATTTATAGTCTACCGGGGATCGGTATGGCTGGGTTGTCCGGGTTGTGAGTTGTGATGGCGGTGTTGGTGATGGAGGAGTATGTGTTTTGTGTTACTGTTTATCGTATTACCTACTCAGCTTCGTGGCTGACCCCGTGTATTCGTGTACGCCTGTGATGATCCAATTATTGGGGAGCAGATTGTGGTATTCGAGACTGATGGGAGCTGGCCGGGAAGAGAGCTTGGATGACCGACTTAGTGCCTAGCTCACCTTAGTCTTTTGAGTAGTTTTATCAGACTTATTATTTGGTCGTATTTGGAGACTTGTTTTATTTCAGTTGTAATGACACTATAAACATTATAATAAAGTACTGTGTTTCTTTCCTTTGTTATCTACTGCCTCGGGCTTCCGAGATGGTAACACCATTATTTATCTGAGGAGTCCTAGTCCAGGCCCTTAAATAAATGGGGGTGTTACACCGTCGCACGACAGTAATGTCAAACTCTAGTCAGCCAATCATTACCGATATGTGTGGACCAGTTGACTGTAAGATATTACATCCCACATGTATTCTTAAAATGAGATTTTAATAATGATATTTAAATCATGTAATCGCACTATTGTTGAGGACACATTTCCCAACAAGATCCTACACTTGGATCTTGGTTCATCCATAAGGAAAGCTCAAGAACAAAAGAAAAAGAGATTTCTTTTGTGCCCATAAAACCGAAAACAACAATGTAAGAACATGATTTCTTCTCTATTTGTTTTAATGTTTGCATGCATAAAATCCATATTTAATTTTATGACAAATTAATTTTAACATATATGAGTATGTTAGTTTGTATATAGATTTACATTTCCTTCAATCGGTATCTTGAGCCACGGTTTTTGCATGCAAACCGGTTAAAAGTTTTTCCGAGTTATAAGAATAACATATAAAACTTGTAAAATTTGTGTTATTATGATATATCACGAAATAAATTCATGCATGTTGATATTTCTGGTCCTAAAATGTTTTAGGATATTTTGGTTAATTTTCCGGATTTTTGTTGTTCATATTATACAATAATGACATTTAAATATGATTTTATGAGTAAAAATGTCATTTTCGGTCTAAAATTTTCTATACTTCGAATTTTCCAGTGATTTTTGGATATGTTGTCACATATATTTTTTTGAGATAACCTGTAAATTTGCATAATTTTTGGACTTGTTATGCTCGAAAAATGGATTTTTCATTATTAAATTCGGATTTAGGTGAAAAATAGGTTGATATGAGTTAAATTTCGAATATGGTCATAGAAATTTAATATGTTGTCACATGCAATTTTACAAGATGTGTGTAAAATAATTGGCTATAAAGAAGTCTTTTTGCATGATTTATGGATTTTTGAAGAAAAATAGCATAAATAGTGACATTATTAGTGAAAAATTAATAAAACATAATCTATGACTTAGGAAAAACGTCTAATGTTGCTTTTTATTAACTTTTTCAGATCTAAAATTGAAAAGTTAATGAATATAATTTTTCTCATGTTTTATGATTATTTTTAGTTAAAATCGATAAACCGCAACATTGTTTTTCCGGAAAATTTCGAAATTTTTTTTAACCTAAGATTTTGAACATTATGAGTGTCATGGTATTTTTTCCAGAATGTTCATGAGTTTAAATTTTGAATTTTGAATTTATTTGAAATTTTGTGATTTATTTGAAGTTTAATAGCTTATTTTTGTAATTTTGGACTATTAATGAACAATTTTAGAAATTTGAGTTAATTATGGTCAAATTATTAGTGATGACTAAATTTTGAGTCCTAAGTGGTTAGGGTAATTAACTAGTGCATAAATATGAATTTATGTAATTTTTTGTGATTATAAAATGTTGAAATCACGCAAATCCGTAAAAACCGAGTAATATACGATATTGGCTAATTAATGGCGATTTAGCATAAAATTGAGCATGTTCATACATATTATAATGCTGCATTTTTCCTTTATGATTGTCGTAATTTTAATTTATGTAATTTTGATTTATGTAATTTTTACTTAGTATGGCCTTAGTTTTTAATTGGTATTTCCCGAAATGTATGGGAATATCGATTCGGTTGTAATTTTATTGTGATCTCGTATCACCGTTTTGTAATTTAATATATTTATTTTATTTTAGTTACAAATGTATAATAGGAAATTATGTAATTTTTATGTAATTTTATTCATTCCGGAGTTCCCAAAGACGGATTTCTTCAAGAATGGCGATACATAAAGACGGTGTTACCTCGAGATACGTGCAACAGCCGAAGTTCAAGGGACCAATGGAGTTGGTTTCCCAAAAGTAATAGTTAAATAGTTTTTCTATTTTAGGAAAGGCCATACTAGGATTTATTTACTTTTATGCTTGCATTTTATCTTATGTCACATGCATCGCTAAATCGCCATAACTAAACATGCATTGTTATTTTATCGAGTTCATCGACCGTGTCAATTAGAATTATCGTAGTTCACCGCTTTAGTTCACTTAAAACGTGATAGATAATAAATTGACATGACCTCTCGCTAAAACAATTAATTGAGACATAGCCTTACCAAATAGTAGAAACCATGAAAACCTATTTCGCGAGGGAGTGCACTCGGCTACCCCGGGGTACAAACCTTGTTACGTAGGGGAAGTGGGTGATAAATGTCTAATCCACCGAATTCATGTTGATAAGGGTTTCATCGGCTACCCCGTGCCTAAGTTGATGTGGGTTTGGATAATGGACACATTTATTCGAAATTTGGATTGAACTCAACAAAAGTAATTGATAAGGGTTTCATCGGCTACCCCGTGCCCTTGTTGATGTGTTTTGGGCTATAGATAAACATTAGAGTAATTTTATCGACCAAGAGTTCTAAAAGTAGAATCGATTAAAAAGTTAATCCACCGAGTTATATTGATGAAGGTTTCATCGGCTACCCCGTGCCTAAATTGATATGAATTTGGGTCTTGGAATCATTTATTATAGTTGGGTAGAGGTCACTATATAAATGTTCATATCTTGTTAATTTTTTACAAGTATGATTTTAAAAGACAAATGTTAATATTTCCTTTTCCTCCATATTTGTAGTTCTTTACAATGAATCCATCAAATGCTACCACACCAATTACTATTGATTCTTACCACAATGTTCTTGACGACATTTGCTCCAACAATGATTTCGACACCACTAGAGAACTTCATTTCGGGGTAGGTTCGGATGGAAACCTTAACTTCATCACCTCTTCTATACCACCCACTACTACTAGACCTCGTGTGAGTCCGTCTCAGGAAGACTACCTCATGCAATCTATAGGGTCTTTGTCTCTGGAAGATAAAGATGCCAAAGCTAGTGGGAGCTCTAGCAATCAAGTTCTTGCTTCAAAGGGCAAGAGGTTCAAGAAGAAGGGAAAGAAAATCAAAAACTTCAAGCAAGTTAATGATGAGTGCCATTATTGCTATGGCATGGGACATTGGCTTAGAAATTGTCCCGTATATTTGCGAAATATAAGGGAAGGAATCATCACTCCGAAAGGTAAAATTCCTAAAGAAATTTATGTTATTGATATAAATTATACTTCCACTACGACATGGGTACTAGATACCGGTTGTGGTTCTCACTTTTGTGTAATCATTTACGGGGTTTAAGAGATGTGGAGAAGCTTAGCAAGGGAGATGTGGATCTACGCCTTGGAAATGGAGATCGGGTAGCGGCCGAATCCAAAGGAACTTATGTTCTATCTTTGCCAAACGGATTTGAGTTGTATTTACATTATTTCAATCGCCATGCTAGACATGGACGGTTTTTGTTTTGTCATTAAAAACAATCATTGCTCTATTTCTAGGAATGATTTGGTTATTGGCCAAGCTTTTTCCATAAATGGCATTTACATTTTAGAGACCTCAAATCCGACAAATGATATTTATAACATTCAATCAAAGAAACTCAAAACAAGTGACCCAAGTGAAGCGTTCATTTGGCATTGTCGATTAGGTCACATAAACGAGAATCGCATCAAAAGATTAATTTTGACTAATGTGATTACACCATTTGATTATCAATCATATGGTACATGCGAATATTGCCTGCTTGGCAAAATGACTCGTAATCCTTTTAGTGGTAAAGGGACACGAGCTAGTGAGCTATTGGGACTCATACACACCGATGTATGTGGACCAATGACTATCACCGCTCGTGGTAATTATGACTACTTCATAACCTTCACCGATGATTTAAGTAGATATGGGTATATCTATTTAATGAAACATAAGAGTGAAGCGTTTGAGAAATTCAAGGAATTTCAAAACGAAGTAGAGAACCAATTGAACAAAAGGATTAAGGCACTACGATCCGATCGTGGTGGAGAATACCTTAGTCTTGAATTCGATTCACACTTGAAAGGTTGTGGTATTATATCACAACTTTCTCCACCCGGAACACCATAACTCAATGGTGTTGCCGAAAGGAGAAATCGAACCCTACTTGATATGGTTCGATCCATGATGAGTCAAACCGAGTTACCGAACTCGTTTTGGGGATTTGCAATCCAAACTGCAATTCTTTCTTTAAATAATAGTCCCACCAAAGCCACCGAAAAGACTCCATTTGAAACATGGAAAGGAAGAGTTCCTAATCTATCCTACATGAAAATTTGGGGATGTGATGCTTACGTCAAGACTAAACCCGACAATAAGCTTCCCCCAAGATCCGAAAAATGCACCTTTGTAGGCTATCCTTTGACCTCTCGAGGTTACTACTTCTACAAGCCTCAAGATAACAAAGTGTTTGTGTCTTCCGAGGCTGTCTTCTTAAAAAGCCAGTTTATTTCTAAGAGACAGAGTGGGAGAAATTTTGAACTTGATGAAGTTCAAGAGCTACAAACCGAGGTAGAGACGCTAGAAGATGTTCCTTCGTCGTCTAACACGATTGTACCTCCTCCACTAAGAAGGACGGGCCGAGTAATTCGCCATCCCGATCGATATGTGGGACTTATCGAGGAAGATGGAACACTCGATGTGTTGCTTATAGAAAGTGACGAGCCCGCCACCTACAAGACCGCAATCTCTAGTCCTAATTCCTCCTTATGGCTTGAAGCCATGAAGTCCGAAATGGATTCTATGCATGAAAACCAAGTTTGGGACTTGGTAGATTTGTCTAAAGGGGCAAGACCCCTTCAATGCAAATGGATATTCAAAATCAAGAATGGCATAGAAGGACATGACGATGTCTACAAATCTAGGCTAGTGGCAAAAGGATTTACCGAAGTCCAAGGTCTCCATTATGATGAGACTTTCGCCCCGTAGCCATGCTAAGATCCATACGGATTTTGTTAGCGATTGCCGCATTTCATGACTATGAAGTATGGCAAATGGATGTCAAAACCGCTTTTCTGAATGGGCATTTAGAAGAGGAGGTGTACATGATACAACCCGAAGGTTTTGTTGATTCTAAAATCCTAACAAAGTATGCAAGCTTAAGAGGTCCATTTATGGTCTTAAGCAAGCATCTAGAAGTTGGAATCATCGATTCAATCATGTTATAAAGGAAAATGGTTTCACTCGAAGTGTTGATGAACCATGTTTATACATGAAATTCAGTGGGAGCAATGTTGTGTTCCTAATCTTGTATGTCGATGACATACTACTCATTGGAAATGATATTCCAATGTTGTCTTCTGTTAAGAAGTGGTTAGGTAACCACTTCCAAATGAAGGATTTAGGAGAGGCACAACGCATATTAGGTATCCGGATCTATAGAGATAGATCCAAGAGGATATTGGCACTAAGTCAAGAGTCTTATGTTGATAAGATTCTTTGACGGTTCAGCATGGACAAATCCAAAAGGGGTTTGGTACCTATGGTAACCGGGACGATATTGAGCAAGACTCAATCTCCCTCTAAACCCCATGATGTTGAACGCATGAAAGAGATCTCTTACGCTTCATTTGTTGGATCAATCATGTATGCCATGATATGCACACGCATACGATGTCTCGTATGCCTTGAGCATGACGAGTAGATATCAAGGAAATCCGGGTGAGAGTCACTGGATTTCCGTCAAGAACATCCTTAAGTACTTAAGAAGAACTAAGGACTCTATCCTAGTGTTTGGAGGTGATCCGAGTTGCGTGTTAATGGATACACGGACTCAAGTTTTCAAACAGAGAGAGATGACATGAAATCACAAGATGGTTTTGTTTTCATGCTCAATGGTGGTGCCGTTAATGGAGAAGCTTCAAGGAAGTCAGAATCGCGGATTCTACAATGGAGGTGAGTACATAGCAAAGATCGAAGTCGCCAAGGAAGCTGTGTGGATCAGGCAATTCACGGAAGGTCTAAAAGTAGTACCTACCGCCAATGATCCCATCACTCTCTATTGTGATAATAGTGGGACGATCTTCCAAGCTAAGGAGCCAAAGTCTAGTAATAGATCTAGACATGTACTTAGAAAATATCATGTAATAAGAGATTTCATTGAAAGAAAGGAAATTGCGATTTGTAAGGTTGGGACGGATGACAACATAGCCGATCCGCTCACCAAGCCTTTATCGCAGGCTAAGCATGATGGACATGTTACGTCCATGGGACTTAAACGTGTACCAATTTTTTGTTAGATTTTAAAATGAAATAAAAGTGTTGTTTTTGTTCATGTTCATAATCACATTTGTCTTTTATCTTTAATTTATACATTGTTATATCCAAACGGGTTGTAGTGACAATTGAACCCCGTTAAAGTGAACAATGGATTAACATAGTATTTGCCCATAGTCACTTGTATGAGGTGACGTCTCGAAGTGACTAGAGTGTGAGGCGATTGATGGCAAGTTCAAGTGCCATAGAGTCATGTGAGTTGACTAGTCGATCACATAGGCAGACTGTTAGGAACTTTTTGTCGGGCCTAATGTCTGCTTATAGAGTTCTGGCAAATTTATATAGCCTGGTCGCGGCGAGAGCTACTATAGTATTCAAATGAGTCGATTCTTTTGACTAAAGACTATTCACCTAAGATGGCACGGTTTCAGATTAACTTTGATTTGTGTTACTACGACCTTCGTAAATGGGGTCAAATGGGCATATTTTGGGTTATGATGGTTGTGGCTAGTTGAAGGGAATGAGTGCGATAGGAATTGTCCACCCCTAGTCAGGGTTATAACAATATCTCAGGGCCACTCGAGGAGTAATGAACTGGAAATGCGTGGCCACGCTCGGAAGGTATCCAGAGTGGATAAATCCGGTCAATCAGTTATTCTCCAGATCGAGGAAACCACTCTCGATATGATCACTTGCAAGTACGACCTGAAAGACACCTTGCATTGAGTGGGAGATAGTAATAGGACAAATAAATTAGTGACGCACACTTGTCGAGGACAAGTGGGAGATTGTTGGAATATGTGTCCTCCGACAATAATGCGATCACGACTGTTGATCATGATGATCACATGTTTAAGTCTCATTATATAGAATACAATTGGGAATTAATTTTGTTACTGTCAACTGGTCAACATATATCGGTAATGATTGGCTGACTAGAGTTTTACATTACTGTCGTGTGACGGTGGTGATCAGTTGACCCCTAGGTCATACCTATAGGGCAACACTCTTAATTAATCATTTAATTAATCGTATAATGTTACGAGTTAATTAAATTACTTGGAAAAATTGACGGACGATTTTGGAAGTAAAATTTACGTATCAAATTGACATGTGATTAAATGAGATACGGTCTGAGTAATCGAATTGTATCATTACTCGGATGAAATTATTGTTTAAAGAAACAATCGAATTTGAATGAATTATTACAAATGCGATTTATAAACTGGTGAAATATTTTGGTACGAGTAATTATGAATTACTAAGTTGATTGTTGTATATGACGCATTTTTATTAATACGTTGATTTTTAATATGTTAAAAATACATGACAATTTATGTTACATATGACATGTGACATATTGACATTTGACAAAAATAATATGGAATCCATATTATCATAAGTGCCGAAAAATTGGAGGTGGTTTAGGCTAATTGTGGTTGATTAAATAAGTGGTAAACACAATCATTCTAAAAGAGCCTAGCCATGCAACCCTAGTTTGCATTGTGAAGGCAAACAAGGGCATGCATTGGGTATTGCTCTTCCCCCTTTCTACCCTCCTACCCGTTTTCACCTAGGAAAGACAAAAAGGATTTTTGTCTTATATTTTTGATAAAAACACTACATGCATGAGTGTGTATCAATCTATCATTTTTCATTCTTACTTCTTAAGTTTTTAGAAAGATAAAAATCCTCTAAAAATCCCTCTCCTCTACCCGGTTTTAGGAGCTATAAAACCAAACAATTTTTGGTTCAATTTTTCACAAGATTAACATTATACTAGTTCATATAATATTAATCTTATTAAGAGTTAGCTTTGGGTATAATTCCTAAGGAGAGATCCTACACTTGGATCTTGGTTCATCCATAAGGAAAGCTCAAGAACAAATGAAAAGGAGATTTCTTTTGTGCCCATAAAACCGAAAACAACAATGTAAGAACATGAGTTCTTCTCTATTTGTTTTAATGTTTGCATGCATAAAATCCATATTTAATTTTATGACAAATTAATTTTAACATATATGAGTATGTTAGTTTGTATATAGATCTACATTTCCTTCACCTATTGCCAATATCATCAAGGAAAAGGTCATGACACTGAATCATTCTTCAAACTCAAACATGCTATTCAAAATATGATCGACAACCATGAACCGATAGCTTCATCCCTAGCACAACCGAGTGATGAAAACAACCCTAATGAACATCTCATTCTGCATGTAGATGAAAGATTCATGGACTATTGTGTTCATATCATCTCAAACAACGAGAGTGAAGTGCTCAAGTAAGTCAATGCTCAAGATCAAACATTCAAGCCGCTAGATCTTTGCGAAGGAGACCTTCGAGGAGGAAAGTGATGATTAGGAGTCCGTATCTACGATTGAGTCCGAGTCCGAGACTTAGGCTTTCTCGTAACTATCCTAGTGTCTGTCCTTTTATTCCTAAGTGACAAACTGGGGGCTGTTCCCAGGAGTCACACTTATTCCTCGAGTCTGTGCTAACCTCTTATTTATCTAAATAAAAGCACGACTTTCAACTATCGTATATTCTCCCCTTTACCATTTCTCGTTGACAACGAGAATCGATTTGAGAATTGATTTAAAACAAACAACATGTTCCAATTCAACATGAGTACACTCGAGTGACGTTCCGCTCCGGGTAAACAAAGGACCTGAAACTCCGTGTCCATCTCTTTACCTATTCCATGTCTGGCAATAGAAACCTTTCATTCGCACCCAAATTAGAACGAACTTTTATAAAACGGATTCTACGACGAACCCAAATAACAAACCAGAACATCTCCTCGTTCATGATCAATGACGGAAGGTAAGCCAATTCCCCTCAAAAACATCCCATCGCTAAGTATCAACCTCTCACCAATGGGTACATCCCCGTCTGCACCTAGACCTTCCTCGAACAAAGGACAGCAAAGAACCAATAGATCCAAGCCAAAACAAAAGCGAAAACCAAAGCCAAAGCGAAAGCCAAGGCTTAAGCCAAAGCGAAAAAACAAAGACCAAAAGCCATTCAGCCAATGCAAAAGCCATGCAACCGAAACAAAAGCAAAACACATAGCCAAATTAAAGCTACTTGATACGTGCATTTTATAAAGTCTTTTTAGTCTTATTTTACACGTATTTATATGCACTTTTGTACTGTTTTGTATTACAATATGCCCCGAATTGGCTACTTTGGTTTGTTTTGTCTGAATTGCAGAAATGAACCTGAAAGTGGTCAAACCGTACTCTTTACGTCCAATTTTGCATGCATTTTGAGGAGACAGGAATGTTGGAGCGAGAATATGCCTTGAAGAGCGTGAAAGGGTGGTCAACGAAGCAGTCAATGACAAGTTAGAAGCTGACTTGGAGGAAGAACACTCAATCGATGGGTCTTTTGATTCGATCGAGTGGTTTTATGAGCAGAAGAGTTCGATCGAGTGGTTTGCTGTGCTCGATCGAAATGTTGTTTAGTGGGTTTCCTCGATCGAGTGGAAATATTGCTCGATCGAGAGGATTAGCTCTTGAAGTCCTCAATCGAGTGGTTTTATATCACTCGATCGAGAGGTTTTAGATTTTAGACGGGCTTAATTAACCCGTGTTATGTTATTTCGTGATGGACTTAGTTTTCCTATTTAAGCATTCAATAATTATTATTATTATTGACATCATTAGTAATATGAGTAGTTAAATCCTTCCATGTTGGGATTAGGAGATCCATGGTAGGATTGTGACGATGTAGCGAATATACTAGATGATTTATTTGTGAGAATCTGTACCCATGGCAATTTAATTATAATACCGACTTAGTTGAGTGCATGCTTCTAAGTTACTTTTAATCTGGTTAAATTTACAACTGGATCGGAAGATTGGATTAAATAGACCTGCTATGAACAGTAGACTACCCTGACGAGGACGGAAGTTAAGTTAGTGGAAATCTAGGTTAGAAAGTGGACCGGAAGGACCTTTCCTGTATCCGTCTAACAGTAGATTATCTAGGCTATTTGCAACTGAGTCGATAGACTACCATGGTGAACCGAAATCCTGACATGTTCTCTCTCATTTGATCATCTTTATTATAATTTCTGTCTTTTATTTCTCTCTCTTTATTGCTCTTTCCTTTAAGCTTTTTTAGTTTAGATAACCAAATTCAAAACCCCCCATTTTGTAACCTAAATTGACGGACCTTAACAGATATCTTGCCTCCCTGTGGATATTGACCGTGCTTATCACTAGCTATTTTGTTAGTTTTAAATAGGTTTATTTTTGGTACGAAACGACAGTATCAAATTTTGGTGCCGTTGCCGGGGAGAAAATAGCCCTATCTATTTTTGTTTTCGTTATTTTTATCCGTCTCAGGGAATTTCCATTCCTTGAGGTAGTTGTCACTTATTTTTTTCAGTATTGTGTATGCCCAGGTCAAACAGGTCAGATTTAGTTCCAGCTGATTCTGAGCCAGAAATACTATTTCGGCATAGACTCCGTCTGCAAAGAGAACATTGAAAGGAAGACTTGAGTACTTTCGAACCCGAGATAAAACACTTTTTATTCACAGAAAACTAGTCTTTTGAAGAATACAATCTCATTTCTGCCAACAAGCCAGTAAAGATGCCTAACATTGCAAGTCACTCGGAGCCCAAAGCATCGTCGATCCCTAAAGGTTTTAACCTCCAAACTGAGGACGGTAACACTTTTGATATCCGTCCGTCTTACATAAATCTGGTGGAAAGAAATCTGTACCGAGGTGTGGCGGGTGAAGATCCGCGGAAGCACATGGAAGTCTTTATTGACTACTGCTCTACTATTCCCGCTACAATGGGAGTAACACAGCATAAGATAAAGGAAGTGCTTTTTCCGTTTTCTCGATCGACTCGGCCCGTGAGTGGTCGATCGATCTTGACTCGACTCTCTTGGTATCACCAATCGGGAGACTCTCGCACTTGCCTTCTACAAAAGATACTTCCCTCCACAACGCACTAAGCAAACCGAGGGCTAAGATTACTAGTTTTAGCGGTGTACTGATGAGACTTTCTATGAAGGTTGGTGCGGTTCAAGAGGTTGGTGAGGTCTCTTCCTCACCATGGTTTTTATCCGTGGTTTTTCCGCAACCGGTTCTATAATGGGTTGTACGATGACCACAGAGCTATACGTGACGCCTCATCCAACAGGAGATTTCTGAAGAAGGTCGATGATGATAAGGGATGGGGAATTATTGAGGAGATGGCGACCCATTATGTTGAATATGGGAACCCACAGGACGATATTCGAACGTCCATTCGGTTGATAACGCAGTCGTGGCTCAGCTGGAAGCCATGAATGCTCCGTTTGATAAATTGGAGCTGCAAAATGCTGGAGATCAACAGACGGTTCATCTGTTGACTAGACAGGAAACTGTCACATGTGAGAGGTGTGGAAGCAATGACGATCATACTCCTATTAATTGTCTTACTGAGAAAGAACAAGTCCTTGCTTTTCAGCAATATAGGCAAGGATGAGGTTCTTATTACAACAATCAAGGTGCAGTCCATCCCAATTTGAGGTGGACAAGTCAGAATGTTCTTAATCCCACTCCTCCACCGCAGCAGTAGCAGCCTTATGTCCCTCCTCACAAAACTCAACAAGGCTTCCAAAAGCCTCCTTCTTTTCCTCCACCGAATCAAGGAGCATCATCTTCAAGTAGGGTAAGTTAGCTATTTGAGTTAAAGATAATGCTTGATCGTTGACAAAGCAATGGCAACTAAGTGACCAACAGAAAGAAGCATCCATCAAGTCACTTGAAACTCAAGTTGCTCAACTCACCGCCAATCAGTCCACGAGGAAACCGGGTCATTTGCCGTCCCAATCTCAGAAGAATCTACAGGAGACGATAAACTTGATTAATTTGAGAAGTGGTCGTTCATATGAAGGACCAAAATTGTCAACTTTAGATGACATATCAAACCCGAGGAAGGCCATAAATGCTGATGAACAGTCAACTGTCATTGTAGATAAGCTTACCACGAAGAATATACTCGATCGACTGATTTCAGGTGGTCGATCGAGTAGAATTGAGGAAGAAAGCACTCGATCGAGTGGAAAAGTTGCACGATCGAGTGAACTGGATAATCAAGGCATCGATCGAGAGGTTCAAACTGTTAGTTATTTAGACCAAATTAATACTCATCTTTTGATATTAAAATTACAAATTAATTTAATGTGGTCTAAATCTACATGCATGCAAATAAAATGTATAAAAGATGGTATTAAACCATCTTAAGTCAAAAGTTCCTTACATTGCTATAAGGTAAATATGGGCACTACAAAGGTCTCCTACCTTTATAGTTCTTGAGCTATTAAACTTTGGATGATCCTCCAAGAACACCAATTACCAATATAGGTAATCTCCTTTGGTGGCACCCAAGATTAACCCAAAATACTACTAAAATTAATAACTAGTTAATAATAGTAGTAACCTTGTAATTGTATATTTGATGTACTAATTAATATTATTACTTTGATAATATTATTAGTTAGGTTTTATATGTGTTTTAACATGAAAATGATGAACAAAATAAGAAGAAAAGTTGGTCTCTTGGTGATGAAGGTAAACCGGCCAAAGCACACAAAAGGACCAAATTTTCTTCAAATTTTTCCAAACATAAGAAATGGTGTGATTAAGTGGGTATTTATATACAAAAATCGGGGAACAAAACTAAGTGGAAATTGCCACTTAATGGACACTTGTTGTCCTCTCAAAAAATCGGTCATGTAGACATATTTGAGTCCATTTCGGTTTTCGACATTTGCCCCACAAATGATTATAAGTCTTATATTTAATTATCTTACATAATTAAATATTAATTTAATTATTTAACACTTAAATAATACAAATTAACTACCAATAACTACTTAACCATTAATTAATCATAAGACCATTTTATCAACATACAACGTGTCAATATTATTCCACTTAGCTAATTTTACAACCTCTTGTAAAAATTAAATAGCTAATTAATTCCATTTCAAAACAAAAAACACATATCGCATAAAATTAATTAATAAATTCTAATTATTTATTATTTAAATATCACATAATTAAATAATAAATCTCCTTGTCCCGAGTTCGTAACCCGTCATCAAATAATACTTTTACATGACTAATTAAAAGTCAAGTAATACAAGGAATTAATTGTCTTGTATCTCATACAAACAATTAATTTATTCTATTTGGGCGTCATCCTATAGGTGTGACCTAAAGGGATCGGTGATCATCACCGCCGTCACACGACAAGTAATGTCAAACTCTAGTCACCCAATCATTACCGATTAACGATGACCAGGTGACAAATAAATAAAATAAATCCCCGATATTCCTATTACGAGATTTAATATGTAAACACACTCATTGTGGAGGACACTACTCCAACAATCTTCCACTTGTCTGACACAAGTGTGCGTTACCAATTCTCTTGTCCAATAATATCTCCCACTCAATGCAAGATGTCTTTCAGGTCGTTCTTGCACGTGATCATATCATAAAGTGGTTTCCTCGATCAGGAGAATGACTGTGTGACCGGATAATCTACTATAGATCGCATCCGAGTGTGGCCACGCATTTACTGATCATCTCTCCTCGAGTGGCCTTGAGATAAAATATGACTTAAAAGGACAATCATGTTGACCTATTTTCTTCGTTCGATCAGATCACAATGACCCCAGTAAATGCTCATCGGCCTCCTTTTACGGTGCGACCTAGAACAAAAACCAAAGCCACCGGAAAACCGTACCAACTCAGACAAATAGTCACCAGTCTAAAGAATTGACTCGAAGGAATAAATAGAAGTCCTCGCCACGACCTAGCAACAAAAGGACTCTATAAACGGTCATTGTCCGACAAATTGTCTCACAATATGCCTATGTAATCGACCAGTCATCACTATGACCATATGGCGTCGAACTGTCATCTATCGCCTTACAATCTAGTCACTCCGAGACGTCACCTCATTAAGTAACTAGGGCCAAAATACAATGTTAATCCAGTTCACTTAATAGGGTTCGACATTGTCTTTACAACCTATTTGGAGAAAACAAAGTAGTAAATTCGGACATAAAATCGAATATAACGATAAATGCAACTTATCATATATGAAATAATAAATACAATATTTTGATTATTACATATCATATAATTTGCAACAGATTCGCATTCGTCTCAACCCCATCGAAACTATATGACTATCATGTTTAGCTTGAGACAATGGCTTGGTTAAAGGATCGGCGATGTTGTCAATTTGTCCCAACCTTACAAACTGTAATTTCTTTCCTTTCGATTAAATCTCTAATTACATGAAATTTCCTAAGTACATGCCTAGACTTGTTACTAGACTTGGGCTCTTTTGCTTGAACAATAGCCCCTTTGTTATCACAAAGACAAAGTGATAGGATCCTCGGCGGTCGGAACTACTTTCAGTCCCTCTAAAAATTGCCTAATCCAAACAGACTTCCTTTGCGGCTTCAGAGGCTGCAATGTACTCACCTTCCGTTGTAGAATCAGCAGATCACTGAGACTCTTTGAAACTTCTCCAAAGAAACCGCCCCTTCGTTCAACAAAAAGACAAAACCAGCCTGGGATTTCAAATCATCCCTATCGGTTTGGAAACCGGCATCCGTATAACCTCTTATACGTAATTCAGATTCTCCTCCAAACACTAAGAATGAATCTTTAGTCCTTCTTAATTACTTCATAATATTCTTGACGGCTATCCAGTGACTCTCACCGGAGTTTTAAAAAACAACTCGTCATACTCAAAGCATACGAGACATCGGGACGAGAACACATCATAGCATACATGATCGATCCAACAAAGGAAGCATAGGGAATCGATTTCATGCGTTCAATATCCTTAGGCTCAGAGGACACCGTGACTTACTCAAAGTGATCCCATTGCCCATAGGTAGAAAACCTCTCTTGGAGTTTTTCATATTGAATCGATCAAGAATCTTATCGATATAGGCTTCTTGACTAAATGCTAATATCCTTTTTGGATCTATCCCTATAGATCCGGATACCCAAGATGCGCTGAGCTTCTCCCAAATCTTTCATTTGGAAGTGATTTCCCAACCACTTATTAACAGAGGCAAGCATATCTACATCATTCCCAATGAGTAATATGTCGTCCACATAAAGAAGTAAAAAAACAACTTTACTCCCACTAAACTTCATGTATAAACATGGTTCCTCAACACTTCGAGAAAAACCATTCTGTTTAATAACATGATCAAACCGATGATTCCAACTCCTTGACGCTTGCTTAAGACCATCAATGGATCTCTTAAGTTTGCATACTTTATTAGGATTTTTAGGATCCACAAAACCCTCAGGTTGTGTCATGAACACTTCCTCTTCCAGAAACCCGTTCAGGAAAGCGGTTTTGACATCCATTTGCTATATCTCATAATCATGAAATGCAGCAATCGCTAACATTATCCGAACAAATCTAAGCATAGCAACTGGTGCAAAAGTTTCATCATAGTGTAAACCATGAACCTGAGTGAAATCTTTTGCAACCAATCTAGCTTTGTAGACATCATGTCCATCCATGCCGATTTTAATCTTGAATATCCACTTACACTGAAGAGGTCGAACATCTTTAGGTAAGTCAACTGGGTCCCATACCTGATTATCATACATGGAATCCATTTCGGATTGCATGGCCTCGAGCCATAACTTAGAGTCGAACTCATTAATTTTCGCTTTATAGGTCTTGGGTTCATCACTTTCTAAAAGTAAAACCTCATAGTCACCATCTACCTCGATAATACCAAGGTATCTATCGATGGCGACTAACCCTTTTCGACTGCTAGGTTCGAAGGAAAAATAACCGATTCGAGATGAAGAAGGAACATCTTCCTGTATTGTCATATCGTTTGTGGCTCTTGAACTTCGTCAAGTTCAAATTTTCTCCCACTGTCTCCTAGAAATAAATTCTTTTTCTAGAAAGATAGCTTCACGAGCCACAAAAACTTTGTTCTTGTTACTATTGTTGAAGTAATACGACAAGTTTCCTTAGTGTAGCCTACAAAAATACACTTTTTAGAACGAGGTGCAAGCTTATCGTCAGACTTACTCTTGACATAAGCATCACAACCCCATACTTTCATGTATCGCAGATTCGGGACTTTTCCTTTCCATATCTCATATGGAGTTTTGTCAGTTGCTTTAGTGGGACTTTTATTAAGTGATTGTACAACAGATAAAATGGCAAAACCCCAGAATGACTTAGGTAAATCTGTTTGACTCATCATCGATCGAACCATATATAATAAAGTTCGATTCTTCCTTTCAGCCACACCATTTAATTGTGGTGTTCCAGGAGGAGTTAACTGAGATACAATACCACAGTTTATAAGGTGATCTTTAAAGTCATTGCTTAAACATTCCCCACCACGATCTGATCTTAATGCTTTAATCTTCTTATTTAATTGGTTTTTCGCTTCATTCGAAACTCTTTGAACTTATCAAAACCTTCACTTTTATACCTCATTAAGTAGATATACTCATATCTACTCATGTCATCGGTAAAAGTAATGAAATAGTCATAATTACCTCTAGCAAAGTTGTTGTCATTGGGCCACAAACATCGGTATGTATTAAACCCAATAACTCACTAGCTCGAGATCCTTTTCCTAGAAAAGGTGAACGAGTTATCTTGCCAAGAAGACAAGATTCGCATGTACCAAATGATTCGAAATCAAAAGGTTTAATTACACCAGTCGACACTAGTCTTTTAATGCGCTTCTCATTTATGTGTCCTAAACGATAATGCCATAAATAAGATAGATAAGGATCACCTGTTTCGAGTCTTTTATTATCTAAATGATAAACATCGTTGCATGTATCTGAAGGAAAAGTAGATCTTTATACATATTAACATACTCATATATGTCTAAACTAATTTGTCATAAAATTAAAACGGATCTTATGCATGCAAACAAAAATATAAATAGAGGAGAAATCATGTCCTTACATTGTAGATTTCGGCTATTAGGGCACAAGAGAGATCACCTTTCTCTTCTTGTTCTTGAGCTTTTCCTTTATGGATGAACAAGATCTAAGTACAAGATCTCTCCCCAAGCTTTATACCCAAGGCTTAACACTTAATCTAATTAATATTATAAGTACTAGTATAATATTAATGTAGTGAAAATTGAACCAAAATTATTTTGGTTTTAAGCTCCTAAAACCGTGTAGAGGAGAAGGAATTTTGGGAGTATTTTATCTCTCTAATTTAGCATTGAAAGTAGAGAGTAAAATGTTTGTTTTTTTTTTACACTAGAAAAATAATAAGTCAATAAATGAATGATTTTTTAGAGGAGAAAACTCTCTAAAAGGCACTAGGAAAACCGGTGGTGGGAGGGGCTTTTAGGGAGCCAATGCATGCCCATATTTGTCTTCACAAGATAAATAGGGTTGCATGGCTACTATTAGCTTTTAATTATTATGTTTTCTATTTAAAATATAAACACAATTTAAGCCTAATCCTCCTCCATTATTTCGGCACTTTTACCTAATATGGAGTCCATATTATTTTTGTCAATTGTCTATATGTTACATGTCACATGTCACATATATTTGTTATGTAATTTTTAACACATTAAAAATTCAACGTATTATCAAAAATACGTCATATACAAAATTGACTTAGTAATTTCATAATTACCTGTGCCAAAATATTTTACCATTTATAAATCACAACAGATTGTATTTATAATAATTCATTCAAATCCAATTGTTTCTTTAAACAATAATTTCATCCGAGTAATGATACAATTCGATTACTCAGACCGTATCTCATTTAATCACATTTCAATTTGATACGTAAATTTTTACTTCCAAAATTGTCCGTCAATTTTCAAATAATTTAATCAACTCGTAACATTATACGATTGATTAAATAATCAATTAAGCGTATTGCCCTTTAGGTATGACCTAGGGGGTCAACTGATCACCACCGTCACACGACAGTAATGTCAAACTCTAGTCAGCCAATCATTACCGATATATGTTGACCAGTTGACAGTAACAAAATTACTTCCCAATTGTATTCTTTAAAATGAGATTTAATAATGATATTTAAATCATGTGATCGCACTATTGTTGAGGACACATTTCCCAACAGTATCTATCATATAAATACCATTGATTGAAATAACTTGACTATATACAATCCCATTAAGGGAAAAAGTACAACACTTGTCTTTTATTACAAAGGAAAACCCTTCTGTGTCTAACACAGATACGGATATTATATTTCTAGATAGCGTTGGTACAAAATAACAATTATTAAGATATAACTCCAACCCCGAAGCTAAACTAAGTACATAAGTTCCTACAGAGACGGCAGCTACTTTAGACCCAATTCCCATTCGGAGATCGACATCACCCTTGTTTAGCTTTCTTATGCTTTTTAGGCCCTGCAAATGATTACAGAAGTGAGAACCACAACCAGTATCTAATACCCAAGTTGTATTTGAAGCATAATTTATGTCTATCATAAAAGATTCAGTTGAGAAATTACATGTCGGCTTCACAATGCCAGCTTTTATGTTATCCAGGTACTTGGTACAATTACGTCTCCAATGTCCCTTGTTATTACAATAATTACAAGTATCTTTAAGAGGATTACCCTTTATAGATTTTGGCTTGGTAGAGCAATTCGCAATTGCTTTACCTTTGCCCTCCACTTGAACGGGCTTCTTACCTGCGTTCCTCTTAAACTACTTCTTCCCCTTCACATTAATCGCAAGCACATGTTTCTTCGTACTCCCACTCAATCCCATGTCCTTCTCTGCTTGCACAAGCATAGAATGGAGCTCATGTAAACTCTTTCTCATGTTTGTCATATTGTAATTTACCCTAAATTAGGTAAATCCCTTGACGTGCGAGAGAGAGTGGAGTACTCGGTCCACCACAAGTTCGTCGGGGATCTTGCATCCCAACCCCTCTAAAGTTTCAACGTACTCAATCATTTTAAGTACGTGTGAACTTACAGGTTGACCATCTTTGAGGTTAGCCTCAAAGAAACGAACAGCGGTGTCATACTGAATTATTCTCGGGGCTTGAGAAAACATAGTGGAAAGCCTCGAGAATACTTCATGTGCATCACGAAACTTGACACATTGCCTTTGTAAAGCAGGATCCATTGAAAAAATCAAAACATTTTTTATTGCAGAGGACTCTTTTTGATAATTTGAAAAAGCCTCCCTTACATCGGTTGTGTCCCTAATACTAGGCGAAGGGGGAGAGGGATCGACAAGGTAGCGTAATTTGCCATCACCTGCGGCAGCTAATCGAAGTTGTTCTTCCCACTCTTTAAAATTACAACCGTCGGCTTTTAATCCATATTTGTCCATAAAAGAACGTAGCCATGAATCTCTAGCTATGGTGGCGGTTTCACTAGTATAAGCCATCATGATTACTACAAAGGAAATAAAGGAAAGATTAACATTTATCGTCTAGAAATTATTAACTTATGAAACTATTTAACAAGTTCCCATTTATATAATGATCTCCCACTGAATTATATAAATGATTCCAAGATCCAATTTTATATAAACACGGGCATGGTGGACCGATTCAACCCACATTTATATAAATTTGGTGAGTCAACAACTTTGACTGATTCTACTACTAGAACTCTTGGTTGACGGATTTTCTTAAAATCTATCTTTTAGCCCCAGAATAAATATGGGCACGGTGGACCGATTCAACCCATATTTATCCCGTTGAGTCCAACCAATTTTCACGCGTAATAACTTTTATTACCCTAGTTACCCAACGTAAAAAGAGTGTAACTCGGTGATCCGAACCTACCTCTAATAAAGAAGGGATTCATAGGTGATATTATTTGGTAAGGCTTAATCTCAATTTTAAACAAATGTGAGAGATCTTATCAAATTAATTGTCTATCACTTTTAAGTGAACTAAATTGGTGAATGCTAGACAATGAAATCGATAACAACAAAAATAAAACATGTAGTGACGATTTGGCATGAATGCATAAAAGAATTAAAACAAACAAGTCCTAATATGGCCACCTAGTTAATCTAATTAACTAAAATTATTACACTTCGGAAACCAACTCCTTGGTCCCTTGAGTCTTCATAAATTTGCCTCCTTCTTTAGGATTTCTAACGCCTTTCCGAAAAACACCGTCTTCATGAAAACTCCGTCTTTAGTAGCTTCATCTAATTACTAATAATTAAATTACTTAACAATACCCTATTATACAATTTGTAATAAAATAAAAAAAACTATTAATTAATTATAAATTAGGCGATGCGAAATCGCAATTAATTACAAAACAAGTCGATATTCCCTTACATTTTGGGAAATACCAACTTCTACCTATGGCAATATTAGGAAAAAAATTACATAATTATAATTCTAAAAACCATTCATCTAAATGAATAATAAAATGCATTATGGAAAATGACATGCCAAATCGTCTAACTTACCAACAACGATCATTTGAGCTTGCTTTGACGGAATTTTTACCAATAAAAATTCATAATCTATTCTTAAAACACTTTTAAGACTTACTCATCATACTAATCTGGTCTAATATCAAAATAATTATTCTCAACAATTATCTTGAATTTATATGGGAATTAAAACACAATTGTGACAAAAATGATATAATAATTCGCAATTATCATACAAAAATTCCATTTAATATAAAACTTTATGGAAAAATAAATTTCAAAACCATGAACATTCTGGTCTTACACCAAAAATGCCATGCAAGTGAAAATTTTTATTTTTAAAATTTATTTAAAACGATTTCACAATTTAATCGGTAAAGCGATAATTTTTACGATTTAATTTTAAATCAAACCATAAAAATTGAAATGACTTAAAATAAAAAATTTTACATTTTGGAACAATTTCCAGGAGCTAAATATTCAGAAATTTCGAGCCCTAAAGTTAAATCAATATTTATTTACAAAATAACCATTATTTACCCATTTTTATCAAATAAAAATCAATAAACTACCTAAATTAATCACATTAACCTAAAGTATCTACTTATCTCATAAATAGAACATGCAAGTGGTTATTTATAAATAAATATGCATAAAATTAACATGCAACCCAATTGAATTAACTCTTAATTAATTTTAATGCATTTTTTCTCAATTTTATGCCAATTTAAGTTATAAAAAGTGGAAAAAATTTAACAAAAATCAAATTTTTGTCCCATATCATCCTAAGACCAGATTATTTACATGCAAGACTATATTATGTGATAAAACGAATTTTAGTAACATAATATCAATTTTATTAATGTATCTCATAAATTACTAAAATCGTCTTAAGACAACATGCATGTATTTAACAATGCTCTGATACCACTTGTTAGTTATTTAGACCAAATTAATACTCATCTTATGATATTAAAATTACAAATTAATTTAATGTGGTCTAAATCTACATGCATGCAAATAAAATGTATAAAAGATGGTATTAAACCATCTTAAGACAAAAGTTCCTTACATTGCTATAAGGCAAATATGGGCACTACAAAGGTCTCCTACCTTTGTAGTTCTTGAGCTATTCAACTTTGGATGATCCTCCAAGAACACCAATTACCAATATAGGTAATCTTCTTTGGTGGCACCCAAGATTAACCCAAAATACTACTAAAATTAATAACTAGTTAATAATAGTAGTAACCTTGTAATTGTATATTTGATGTACTAATTAATATTATTACTTTGATAATATTATTAGTTAGTTTTTATATGTGTTTTAAGATGAAAATGATGAACAAAATAAGAAGAAAAGTTGGTCTCTTGGTGATGAAGGTAAACCGGCCAAAGCACACAAAAGGACCAAATTTTCTTCAAATTTTTCCAAACATAAGAAATGGTGTGATTAAGTGGGTATTTATAGGCAAAAAAATGGGGGAACAAAACTAAGTGGAAATTGCCACTTAATGGACACTTGTTGTCCTCTCAAAAAATCGGTGAAGTAGACATATTTGAGTCCATTTCGGTTTTCGACATTTGCCCCACAAATGCTTATAAGTCTTATTTTTAATTATCTTACATAATTAAATATTAATTTAATTATTTAACACTTAAATAATACAAATTAACTACCAATAACTACTTAACTATTAAGTAATCATAAGACCATTTTATCAACATAAAATGTGTCAATATTATCCCACTTAGCTAATTTTACAACCTCTTGTAAAAATTAAATAGCTAATTAATTCCATTTCAAAACAAAAAACACAAATCGCATAAAATTAATTAATTAACAATTAATTAATAAATTCTAATTATTTATTATTTAAATATCACATAATTAAATAATAAATCTCCTTGTCCCGAGTTCGTAACCCGTCATCAAATAATACTTTTACATGACTAATTAAAATTCAAGTAATACAAGGAATTAATTATCTTGTATCTCATACAAATAATTAATATATTATATTTAGGCGTCATCCTATAGGTGTGACCTAAAGGGATCAGCTGATCACCGCCGTCACATGACAGTAATGTCAAACTCTAGTCAGCCAATCATTGCCGATTAACGATGACCAGCTGACAAATAAATAAAATAAATCCCCGATATTCCTTTTACGAGATTTAATATGTAAACGCACTCATTGTGGAGGACACTACTCCAACAATCTCCCACTTGTCTGACACAAGTGTGCGTTACCAATTCTCTTGTCCAATAATATCTCCCACTCAATACAAGATGTCTTTTCGTCGTTCTTGCACGTGATCATATCATAAAGTGGTTTCCTCGATCGGAGAATGACCGCATCGACCGGATAATCTACTATAGATCGCATCCGAGCGTGGCCACGCATTCACAGTCATCTCTCCTCGAGTGGCCTTGAGATAAAATATGACTTAAAAGGACAATCCTGTTGACCTAGTTTCTTCGTTCGATACAGATCACAATGACCCAGTAAATGCTCATCGGCCTCTTTTTACGGTGCGACCTAGAACAAAAACCAAAGCCACCGGAAAACCGTACCAACTCAGACAAATAGTCACCAGTCTAAAGAATTGACTCAAAGGAATAAATAGAAGTCCTCGCCACGACCTAGCAACAAAAGGACTCTATAAACGGTCACTGTCCGACAAATTGTCTCACAATATGCTTATGTAATCACCAGTCATCACTATGACCATATGACAATCGAACCTGTCATCTATCGCCTTACAATCAAGTCACTCCGAGACGTCACCTCATTAAGTAACTAGGGACAAAATACAATGTTAATCCAGTTCACTTAATAGGGTTCGACATTGTCTTTACAACCTATTTGGAGAAAACAAATTATATAAATTCAGACATAAAACTGAATATAACGATAAATGCAACTTATCGTATATGAAATAATAAATACAATATTTTGATTATTACATATCATATAATTTTTAATGATTCGGCATTGCGTCTCAACCCCATCGAAACTACATGACTATCATGTTTAGCTTGAGACAATGGCTTGGTTAAAGGATCACGATGTTGTCAATTTTGTCCCAACCTTACAAACTGTAATTTCTTTCCTTTCGATTAAATCTCTAATTACATGAAATTTCCTGAGTACATGCCTAGACTTGTTACTAGACTTGGGCTCTTTTGCTTGAAAAATAGCCCCACTGTTATCACAGTACAAAGTGATAGGATCCTCGGTGGTCGGAACTACTTTGGTCCCTCTAAAATTGCCTAATCCAAAACGGCTTCCTTTGCGGCAGAGGGCGCAATGTACTCGACTTCCGTTGTAGAATCAAGATCACAGACTCTTTGAAACTTCTCCAAAGAAACCGCCTTCGTTCAACAAAAAGACAAAACCAGCCCGGGGATTTCAAATCATCCCTATCGGTTTGGAAATTGGCATCCGTATAACCTCTTATACGTAATTCAGATTCTCCTCCAAACACTAAGAATGAATCTTTAGTCCTTCTCAAGTACTTCAGAATATTCTTGACGGCTATCCAGTGACTCTCACCTGGAGTTTTCTGAAAACGACTCGTCATACTCAAAGCATACGAGACATCAGGACGAGAACACATCATAGCATACATGATCGATCCAACAGCGGAAGCATAGGGAATCGATTTCATGCGTTCAATATCCTTAGGCTCGTGAGGACACTGTGACTTACTCAAAGTGATCCCACTGCCCATAGGTAGAAAACCTCTTTTGGAGTTTTTCATATTGAATCGGTCAAGAATCTTATCGATCTAGGCTTCTTCACTAAATGCTAATATCCTTTTTGGATCTATCCCAATAGATCCGGATACCCAAGATGCGATGAGGTTCTCCCAAATCTTTCAATTGGAAGTGATTTCCCAACCACTTCTTAACAGAGGTAAGCATATCTACATCATTCCCAATGAGTAATATGTCGTCCACATAAAGAAGTAAGAAAATAACTTTACTCTTACTAAACTTCATGTATAAACTGTGGGAAATAAATCTGTATACTTCCCTTAAACTAGAAGGATTATAACGATTTAATAAAGATGATCTAAGGTCATAAAATAAAATACATAAACAAAAGTAAAAGATTCAGAAATAACCTTTGGTCCTAGCAAAATTGGCCTAAGAACAATACCAAAGTAGGTATTCGCCTATTAGTAGCACCCAAGACGATCTGAGATATGCCCTTTGATTATGCTAGAAATCAATCTAAAATTTTCGGTAAAATTTAATTGTCTTTGTGTTCTTGTGATGAGAGAGAGAGGTTTGGTGGAAAAAGCATTAGGGTAGAAATAATTCTCTACCTTTCTTTTATATAGACCGAAACTTGAAGTCAATTAGGAAAAGAAAAACTTCCCCTAATTTCGGCCAAGTGAACCGAAATAAGGAGTATCTTTCTCCTTATTTTGGTCTTTCCAAAAATATATAAAGTGTGTTAAATTGTCATCTAGTGAGGATCGAACCCATGACCTCTTGGCTTGTGTACCCTCACTATTACCACTATGACACATTCAACTTATTGATATTAATTACAACTGATTATATTTAACTACGAATTAACAGATTAATTCGTCCAAACTAACCTTATATATATTTAATTAAATATAACTTATTATATTTATTTTATTTAATTGATGATTAATTCGTCTCAACTTAATATTATTTAATTTTCATTAAATAATTATCTCATCAACACATTAACTAACTATTTAGTCATTTTGGGCATCAATATGATTATATTTCTATAACCACATTTCTCAAACACATCCTATAGGTGTGACCTTTAGGGACCAGTTGATCACCGCCATCTGTATGATAATAACGTCAAACTTTCTAGCAATCCAACCGTTATTAGGTAAATGTTAATCAATCGATTAAATATACGAAGTATACCCTTGTGAACTGTAAGAGATTTACAAATATTATCACACTAATTTGTGGAGGACACAAGCTCCAACAAACTCCCACTTGTCCTCACAAGTGTATGTGCGATAACTGATTCTCATATCCTATAAAATTTCTCCCACTCAATGTAAAACAATTTGCAAATCCGAATTCACAAAGGTCGTATTTTACAAGCGATCAGTATCAAGAGTGGTTTTCCCGACTAGAGAGTAACTTAACTGATAAACGAATCAACATTCGAGCATGGCCATGCATTTGATTACAACTCCTAGAGTGGCCCCGAGAAATAACTATACCCGATAAGGGTTGGATATTTTCCTCAACTCGAATCCTGCAGATGTAAGCGCAGATGAAATGACCAGAAAAAAACTACTTAGCCCCGATTCACGGTAGACCGTGAGAAAGAAACCAAAGTCACCCAAAAGCGCTTAATCTCAAGAGACAGTTGATAGTCAAAAGAATCAACTCTAGGAACACAATGGATGTCCTATCCACGACCTGGTACCGAATGTTATTAAACATTTCGGACTCCATTACGTTGTCACAAAACGTTGTCCTACGAGGTATCGTCATAATCTCGTATCTGTGATCGATCAGTCAACCGTTTGACTTATGGTTCGTTGAACCCACCATCAATCGACTGCACAATATAATAGCCGGAGTTATCAACTCACTTTGGCGATTACGGACCAAAACAAATATAATGTAATTCAGTTCACTTTGTGGCGTTCAATGTTGTCAGTACAATCCACATGAAAAACAAAATATTATATATAAAACGATGAAGTTATAAGTAGTATATGAAAAATATAATGTATCAAATCCATAATCAAGTACTACAACTCTGGAACACGTTTAATTCCCATGGAAATGACGTGCCCTACATGCTTATCATAATTTAACGATTCAGTAGTAGAATCTGCTACAACACACTAAGAGTGAAGATGAACCGGACTGAGATCCGTTTGGAAGCTAACATCTGCGTAACCGGTTGCGCATAGCTTAGGATCTCCTCCATAAGTCAATACCCAATCCTTAGTCCTCCGTAGGTACCTGGATTCTTTTGGTACCGACTCGTCATACTCAATGCATATGCCACGTCTGGACGTGTGTATATCATGGCATACATGATTGATCCTATAGCTGATGCATAAGGAACACGATTCATGCGTTCAACCTCTTGGCGTCGTGGGGCGAGACTTGCTCAACCGCATCCCACACGTCATTGGAAGGTTCCCCTTTTTGGAGTTGGTCATGCTGAACCTCTCAAGAACCTTATCGAAATAAGACTCCTGACTAAGTGATAATGTCCGTCGTGATCTATCTCGGTAGATACGGATTCCCAAAATGCGTTGTGCCTCACCCAGATCTTTCATCTGGAAATGGTTCTTCAACCATCCTTTAACCGAAGATAGGAGAGGAATGTCATTTCCAATCAGGAGTATGTCATCGACATACAATATCAAGAATACAATCTTACTCCCACTCGACTTGATATATAAGCATGGTTCCTCGACCGATCGAGTGAAGCCATACTCTTTTATCACTTGGTCGAAACGATGATTCCAACCCCGAGAAGCTTGCTTAAGTCCATAAATGGAACGCTTAAGCTTGCATACTTTCTTAGGATGCTTAGGATCTATGAAACCTTCGGGTTGCACCATGTACAACTCTTCCTCCAAATAACCGTTCTAAAAAGGCGGTTTTTACATCCATTTGCCAAATCTCATAATCATGAAATGCGGCAATCGCTATGATTATCCGAATGGAACGTAGCATGACTACAGGTGCAAAACTCTCATCATAATGCAATCCATGCACTTGAGTGAATCCTTTTGCCACAAGTCGTGCCTTATAGATATCTGGTTTGCGCGTATACGAACGCTTTATTTTGTAAAGTCATTTGCCTTTGTAGAGGTTTTACCTTATGAGGTAAATCAACTAGATCCCATACGTTATTCTCATACATGGAGTCCATCTCGGATTGCATGGCTTCAAGCCATAGCTTTGAGTCGGAACAGTCATAGCACCTTTATAGGTTGCGGGTTCATTACTTTCTAGAAGTAAAACGTCATTCTCCTCGACCATACCAATGTATCTCTCCGGAGGATGAGAGTCTCTACCCGACCTCCTAGGTTCCTCAGGAATATTAACCGCATCATCGTTGAGGTACGACTTCCTCCATCTGTTCCTCGGTTAGTTGAATCGGAATCTCCGGCTCGAAGGTTCTATTACTCGTCTTGTTCTCGAGAAATTCTTTCTCTAAGAACGTCGCACTAGCCGCAACAAAAACTCGATGTTCGGTAGGCGAATAGAAGTAATGACCAAATGTTCCTTTTGGATAACCTATAAAGTATGTCTTGACCGATCGCGGGCCGAGCTTTTCCTTGTGTCACCACTTGACATAAGCCTCGCAGCCCCAAACCCGAATAAAGGACAAGTTAGGTACCGTTCCTTCCACATTTCATATGGAGTCTTGTCGTGAGTTTAGACGGACTTCGGTTAAGTATAAGAGCGGTGACAAA
This sequence comes from Silene latifolia, assembly GCF_048544455.1. Classification (NCBI taxonomy): domain Eukaryota; kingdom Viridiplantae; phylum Streptophyta; class Magnoliopsida; order Caryophyllales; family Caryophyllaceae; genus Silene; species Silene latifolia. The sequence continues at coordinate 197,193,105 of NC_133534.1, forward strand.
AGTGCATAACCCCATAATGAATCGGGCACTACGGTGTGACTCATCATGGATCGAACCATATCGAGTAAGGTTCGATTTCTCCGTTCGGACACACCATTCAATTGAGGTGTTCGGTGGAGTTAAGCGTAGAGCGATTCCACGATCTTTAAGGTGTTGATCAAACTCATTTGAAAGATATTCGCCACCCCGATCTGAACGGAGTGCTTTAATCTTTCTACCCAGTTGGTTCTGTACCCTATTCTGGTATTCCTTGAATTTCTCAAAGGATTCACTTTTATGCTTCATTAAGTAGACATATCCGTATCTACTCAAATCGTCCGTGAAAGTGATAAAATATCTATAGCCATCTCTAGCGGTAATTGACATAGGTCCGCATACGTCCGTATGTATGAGTCCTAACAGGTCACTAGCGCGCACACCTTTGAAGGAAATTCGAGTCATCTTGCCAATGAAACATGATTCACACGTGCCATATGTAGAAAAAACGAATGTGGGAATAGTCCCATTATCGACGAGTTTCTTCACGCGTTTCTCATTTATGTGTCCCATTCGACAATGCCATGGATAGGTTTGATCTTTGTCACCAACCTTTAATTTCTTATTATTCATGTTTAATACTTCCGTGGTTTGATCTAAGATATAAATTCCATTCATGGAAACTGCTTTGTCATAAATCATTTCATTAAAAGAGAAAATACAACTATTATCCTTTATTGAAAATGTAAAACCGTCTTTAGCAAGTACGGAAACTGAAATAATGTTCTTAGATTAACTGGGTACATAGTAACAGTTATTTAAAGATAACTCAAAACCACTAGGGAGTTGGATTACATATGTCCCCTTCGATGCAGCAGCAACTCGTGCTCCATTCCCGACTCGCAGGTCCACATCACCTTTTTCGAGAGGTATGATGTTCTTTAGGCCCTACAAATGATTACACAGATGAGAACCACAACCAGTATCTAGTACCCAAGTTCCGAAACTTGCATGGTTAATCTCAATCATATGAATATAAGATGACATACCAACAGGAACGACGCGGCCTGCCTTGATGTCCTCACGGTAGACGGGACAGTTCCTCCTCCAATGTCCAGTCTTGTGACAATGGTGGCACTCTATGTCACCGCCTTTGCTCTTTGTCTTGCCCTGTGAGCCACTAGTCTCACCAGGCGCACTCTTACCATTTCCTGGCTTCTTAAACTTTGGCTTACCTGTTGGCCTAGGTCGCCATGAGCCTTGCCCTTACCCTTACCTTTATTGTAAATCGTGAGAACATCCTGCTTCATGCTCCCACTCAATTTCAAATCCCTTCTCGTGTCATGTACGAGAAGGGAGTGTAGCTCATGAGGACTCTTTTTCAAGTCATTCATATAGTAGTTCGCCCTGAAAAGGGCAAAACCATCGTGAAGAGAATGAAGCATTCGGTCGATGACAATGCTCTCACTGATTTTACAATTCAGTGACTCCAGCTTCTTGACATTCTCAATCATGTGAAGAATGTGTGGGCTAACCGGTTGGCCCTTCTGGAGTTTCGCATCAAAGAAGCGACATGTATGCTCATATGTAACGATTCTCGGTGCCTTTGAGAACTCGTTAGTGAGCGTAGTGAAAATCTTGTTTGCACCTTGGGCAATGAAGCGTCTCTGCAAATTGGTTTCCATTGCAAAGATGAGTACGTTCTTTATCGCACCCGCTTCCATAACGAAGTCACTATACTCGAATGACTCGTCGGCTCCTACATTTGGGCCTGGGTTGACCGGTATTGGCTCAGTTAAATACCTGAGCTTACCATGTTGATGGCGAGCATTCCGTAGTGCCGCCTCCCGATCCATAAAATTGGACCCATCATTCTTCAGTCGAGTGGACTGATTCATTTGGTTCATAAACATTTTTTGCCACGACGAACGATCTAGTGTGGCACTAGGCATTGGGATTGCGTTATTTCCAGCCATTTGTTGTAACAGTATTATTGATAATAAACGTGTTCTACACTGCGAAAGAAGAATAAAATAATAAGCATGTGCATCGTTTTTATTTTAAGTCTAATGGACTAATGTCATAACGCGAAGACTCAAAAAAACCATTTATACAATTGACCTCCCTGAAGAATTATATAAATGACCCCAAGACTCAATTCTCTGTAAATTGATAAGCTAACCTTTTAGCTAATTCTACCGTTAGAATTCTTGGTCGATAAATTTCTGTAAATACTATCTATAGTCCATCATAATCACGAGAAACTCTTCGGACTATGATGTTGAGGTAAACTAAGTCAACACAACTACTTACCCAACGGAGAAGGGGTCATATTAGGCCTACCGACGAAGAAGGGATTCATAGATGTTTGCCCTTATAAAGACTAATCTCAATTTCCGTTTTAGAGGAAGATCCCATCAACTTTATTTTAATTCATTTTAAGTGAACTATAATCTAGCATGCGAGAATGATTAAACTAAGGTGATGGCTTAATGACTGTGACATCTGCATGTCCATGAAAACTAACATAAAACTATATGAGTCAATTTTCATGCATTTTAGTAGTAGGTGGTTTGGTTTTAGGCGGAATATGATGCAATTACTAGCATGTGAATGAAAAGCAATAAAATGAAAAACGTAAAAAAAAACAGTAAAAGTCCTAGTGTGGCCTATCCTATCAAAATGAACAATAAATACAAGTTTGGAATCCATCCTTGGACCCGAGAAGCTTGTCTTGATGTTCCATCTTGATCCATGTAGCGGGAGTGAGCTTGAATCTTCATCTTTAGTCTTCTTTGAAATTACAATAATTAAAATTACATAATTGACCTATTAATTACATTCTAATTTCAAAACCCAAAACTAAAATAAAGGATATTCGAGATCTCATAATTACATAAAAATCATGTTTCCTTCATTACGAAAACATAATTGACTAAGACCACACTAAGTATTACAAATTACAACCGATTGCAAAATTAAATACGTAAATAAAATTCATTCATTCGATTCATTCAACATAATTAAAAGCATCAACTAAAATAAATTAAACATACATAATACAATTCCTTAATTATATTGATTAATTTATCCAAACCACCTATTTAAATTAAATTAAGTGACAATTCCGCAATTTAATCACATTAATTTCATACTTAATCCATATTAAACTTGTAATATGAATTCTATCCGTCAAAATTTTAAACCGCTTTAAAATAACTCGGTATCATTAAATTGTGAACCGATTCACAATAACTAATTGGCCAAAAATAAAAAAAAACAAAAACCAATTAAAATTGGTTCGGCTGAAAAATAAACAAAATAATTTTTTTTTATTATTATTATATCAGCTCCACACGGCTGAAAAAAAATTGCCTAATTTTTTTTTTTTTTTTATACACGACAATTAGGAAAAGGAAAGGGAAAACTTTCCAAATTTTATTTTTCTTACGGCAATTAGGAAAACATTCCAATTTTTTTTTTTTTTTTTGCTAACATACGTGAACATAAAAAAAACGAAAAAAATAAAATCCACGGGTTAAAAAATAAGGAACCCTAATGCCCTATTTTTTTTTTTTTTTATGCAAACATGCCCTAAACCAAAACATAAAGATGAACAAAAATTGTTTAAAGATGCTATTAGAACGAGATTAGCATATGGATTAATGAAACATGATTAACTGTATATGCCAAAACTATATAGCAACAACAAATTTTTATATCATCAACAAGACGATTCCATTTACAGCTTAATTTAATCCGAATTAAAACAAAGCATCTACCAATTCTTCATATAATCATTCTTACTTATTAAAACAACAATATGAAAAATCAAAATGGAAATATCGCATCAAAAGAAGAACAAAAACACGCCTGCCAAAATTTTCATCTCGGCAAAAAAAAAATTCAGACGCCAAAAAAAAAAAAAAATTTCACGGCTGGAAAAATTTTTCGATCCTTCAAATTTTATTGTTTAAATTCAATTTTATGAAAATCATCAAAATAAAAATCGTGGCCTTGGCTCTGATACCACTTGTGGGAAATAAATATGTATACTTCCCTTAACCTAGAAGGATTATAACTATTTAATAAAGATGATCTAAGGTCATAAAATAAAATACATAAACAAAAGTAAAAGATTCAAAAATAACCTTTGGTCCTAGCAAAATTGGCCTAAGAACAATACCAAAGTAGGTATTCGCCTATTAGTTGCACCCAAGACGATCTGAGATATGCCCTTTGATTATGCTAGAAATCAATCTAAATTTTTTTGTGAAATTTAATTGTCTTTGTGTTCTTGTGATGAGAGAGAGGCTATGCGCAGGAGCTACCACCGGACACTCCACAAATACAAGCTGTGCCAAAAAAAAGACCACAACCACTTCAGAAGCAAACCAGAGTGGGCTAGGTTTAGTGGCTAATAGGTACGAGTACAAGCCCAACCACACCGCCACCATGGCCACTGGTTGGCCATTAAACTAAGCTCGAGAAAAGTCCTAGGGTTCCAAGGAAGAATCACAATGCAAGTCATAGAAAACTAAGTCGAACAGCTGCAAAGAATGACAAACAACAAAAGCAATATTTCCATTTCTGGCTAAACCATGAGGAAAAAGCATGCAAGGAACTTTTGGCTTGTCTTCCCAAATACCAGATACAACCTAGAGCCAATTTTAATGCCAAGGACTCAATCATTTCGTCCTCAAGTGCCTACATTCAACAGAAAAGCCAAAGCAATGCAAAGAAAGGACCACAACTCGTCACTTTGTCACACCGCATTTCTCTTTTGTTTTCATTCCGATTTACAATTAAGAACTTTTAACCCGTTGTAATATTGTACTTAGACTCTTACCAGCATGTGAGGAGAGATCCTGACCCTTGGATGTAGTTTTTCTTTCAAGCTTGTAACCTAAAAGGGCCTATATAAGGACCTCAACTCGGCATTGTTGTAACTTGGTGATTTATGAATGAAACCGAGATTTCTCTCAAATTTAAACCTCTTAATCTTGTGCTTAGTCTGTAGATTAGAGTCAGGCTTGATAATAACTCGTGCTTAGACCGTGGTTATTGATTAAGTACTGTTAGTAGAGTATAAACTTTCCTTTGAGATCGTGGTTAGTTTAGCTTTTTCATTTGTTTTTTGATTGAGACTTTCTGTGTTAATCTGTGGAATTTCTTAACTCTAACACCCCAAATTATTAGCTTAATTCCCTGTGAGTATTCTGTGGGTTTTTCAGTTGATAATTATATCCAAGTTCCCTCCTTTCAAGCATTGTCTCAGAACTGTCTCAACCATAGTCCTTTGTGTCCGTCATCGGATTCGGATTGAGTCTTAAAAATACCTTGAGTCCTCTAAAAATCTTGGTCTTTTGCTCAGAAGTAGTTCTTATATCAAAGTAATTTTTGCCAAGTTTCATGATTTTAGGAGGTCAACTCATAATTTTATTAATTAGCACAAGTTTATTGTATTTCTGAGAACTTGTTTTATTTCTGCTGGTTTGATTGTTGTTTTGTCTAAACCCTTGGACATTACACTCCAAATTGGTGTATCAGAGCAAGGTTTTAACACGATTATATCTTGTGTTAGTCTTGGGAAGGAAAGTGAGTTCATTTTTACCCTAACTACAACAAAACTACAAAAAATAACCCATGAGTGAAGAGAGATTTGCTGGTATTGAAACCAGGGTGGATCGAGATAGCGGGGAAGAATCAATGAACTGGTGAATATTGTCATCACTCTTGCAGAAGGAGTTCCTAACAGGCCACCCTACAGAGGCGAGGCAGGCGGGGTAGAGGCTTTGTTGGAGCATGGAGAGGACAACCATACCACCAGAACGGGTAGAAGACTTTGTAGACATCGATGAATCTATGGCGAGAGGGCATCTACATGGAAAGAGACAAAGATATAAAGGTAGAAATTCCTGATTTCCATGGTAGTTTAAACTCGAAGATTTGTTAGACCGGATTAGAATCTGTTGAGAGAGTCTTTGAATTTAAGGGATATCTTGACGGGGAAAGCATTCAAAGTTTCTATCCTTAAATTTAAAGGTTATGCTTCACTTTGGTATGAAACCCTGAAAAGCCAGAGAATGAGAGAAGGCAAGGAACCCATTATATCTTGGCTAAAACTTAAAAAGAAATTAAAGGATAAGTTTATAGCTAAAGATTACACACAGGATATGTTTATCAAGTTAACCCAACTGAAACAAGACCAACAACAATTGAGTCTTATCTTAGGAGCTTTGAACAACTTACCCCGCAATGTGAGATCACTGAAAAGCCCGAGCGAGAAAATTGCTAGGTTTGTTGAGGGATTAGATCCTAAGATTGCTATAAGAGTTAGAATGCAACAAGTCTGGTCCTTTGATGAGGCAAATCAACTGGCATTGAGGGTTGAAAAGATGGGAAAAGCCAAAGTCACTGCTTCCAAACCCCTTACTGGACTCCACTTTCAAACCTTTTTCTGGGGTTAGGATTGGAGAAACTCCAAAACTTGCAACCCAACCAACACCAGACAAGGGGAAGAGTCATGTGAATCCTAGAACCAACACATACGGACTGATGGGAAAATTAAATGCTTCCAGTGCCAAGGGTATGGCCATTTTAGGAAGGACTGTCCTTCTAAGAGAACCTTGACAACAATGGAAGTAGAGCAGTGGGAGAGAGAAGGTTTGGTTCAGTATGAGGAAGATGAGACCTTGATAATGGAGGAATGGAGGTGAAGGAGAACCAGAACAAGATGCGATTGTGGCCCCCGATACACAGTCACAACTTAGTCTTATGGAGGGTTATGCATTCCCAACACTCACCTCCGGGAAGGCGATCAAAGATCCCCGATATTCAACGGATGCACGGATCCGAGGGGAGGTTTGTAACCCGATCATAGATGGGGGAAGTCAGACAAATGTGGCATCAAATGCCATGGTTAGTAAACTCAACCCGACAACTCAAGAACACCCAAACCCTTACAAGTTGAGATGGTTGAACAAGGGAGTAGAAGTAAGGGTGGACAAGCAATGCTTGGTTCCATTTTCTATTGGGAAGGTGTATAAAGATGAAGTCTTGTGTGATATTGTTCCAATGGATGCCTGCCACCTACTCTTAGGAAGACCATGGGAGTATGACAGGAATACCACTCACCATGGGAAGGATAACATCTATAGTTTCAAGCATGAAGGCAAGAAGGTTACTCTGACCCCATTACCACCCAACCAGAGAAACTATGGAGGTCCAAGTATGCCAGAGGAGAACAATGGTGTGCTATTTCTTTCAAGGCAGCCATGATCAAAGAAATGAAGCAAGAACAACTCTGTCTGGATGTTACTATCCAAAGAAGTAAGCAAGGAAGGGAGCCCCGAGATACCCGTTGAAGTTAGACCATTAATTCAGAGGTATAAAGAGGTATTTCCAAGAGAGCTGCCTAGTGGGTTGCCACCACCGAGGGGATTGAGCACCACATTGACCTTGTTCAGGCTCGGTGCTTCCCAAAAAGCTTATAGAAGTGATCCAACTGCTACCAAAGAGTTGCAAAACCAGATTGAGGAACTTATGAGTAAAGGATTTGTCAGGGGAATCTCTCGGTCCTTGTGCGACCCCGCTCTACTTGTTCCCAAGAAAGATGGAACATGGAGGATGTGTAACGACAGCAGGGGCCATTAACAACATCAATTGTCAAGCACAGTTCCCAATACCAAGGTTGGATGACATGTTAGATGAGCTCAGTGGTGCCATGATATTTTCTAAAATTGATCTCGTGCAAGGGTACCATCAAGTCAGGATAAGGGAAGGGGATGAGTGGAAGACGCGCTTCAAAACTAAACATGGATCAGATGAGTGGCTTGTGATGCCATTTGGTCTTTCTAATGCCCCAAGCACCTTTATGAGACTGATGATTGAGGTGCTAAGGCCATGTTTAGGCAAATTTGCAGTGGTCTATTTTGATGACATCTTGGTTTATAGCAGCAGTGAAAGGGAGCACTTGAAACATCTTGAAGCTGTGTTCAGGATCCTCAAGGAGCAAAAACTATTTGGCAAGATAGAGAAATGCACTTTTATGGTGGAAGAAGTGGCATTCCTAGGGTACATTGTCTCTGGAAGAGGGATTACAGTTGATCATGACAAAATTGTAGCCATTCAATCATGGCCTACTCCTAAAACAATCACTGAGGTGAGGGGGTTCCATGGATTGGCCTCCTTTTATAGGAGATTTATCAAGAACTTGATTCAGTTGTTGCTCCAATTCGAGTGTATGAAGAAAGGAGAGTTCCACTGGATCGAGAATGCTCAAGATCCTTTGAGAAGATTAAGAAATTGATGTGTGAGACTCCTATTCCGAAATTGCGGACTTTGATCAACTCTTTGAAGTAGAGTGTGATGCCAGTGGGGTAGGCATTGGTGCGGTCTAATCAAGCTCGAAACCGTAGCTTATTTGGTGAAAAATTGAATGGAGCTAAGTTAAAGTATTCTACCTATGACAAGGAATTTTATGCAATTATCAGGGCAGTCATGCATTGGAGTCACTATTTGAAGCCAAAGCCATTTGTGTTACACTCTGATCATGAAGCTTTGAAATATATCAATGGTCAACACAAATTGAGCCACAGGCATGCTAAATGGGTGGAGTACTTGCAATCATTCACCTTTTCCAGCAAGTATAAAGAAGGAAAACAAAATGTAGTGGCAGATGCACTATCAAGGAGGCACTCCTTCGTCGCCAACTATGGGAACCAGGGTCCTTGGTTTTGAGTTCATGAAAGAGATGTACAAGGAAGACCCTGACTTCTCTGAGGAGTGGATCACACAGTTTGAAGGGCATAGGGTTCCAGGGAACAAATACTTGTTGCAAGATGGGTTTCTATTCCAAGGGAACAAGCTCTGTGTTCCAAGGGGTTCCTACGGGGGACCTCCTAATCAGGGAAGTCCATTCGGGAGGCTTAGGAGGGCATTTTGGTGTTCAAAAGACACTGGGCATACTACAAGAACAGTTCTATTGGCCAAAGATGATGGGGGATGTCCAAAATGTTCTCAGGAGATGTTCAGTGTGTCAAATGGCTAAGAGTTCCTTCCAAACTGGTCCATATATCCCATTACCAGTACCAAGTAAGCCATGGGAGGATGTGAGCATGGATTTTATTGTTGCATTGCCAAGGACACGAGAGAGGAAAGGATTAAATCATGGTTGTTGTTGACAGGTTCAGTAAAATGGCCCATTTCATAGCTTGCAAGAAGACAGAGGATGTTGCTAGTGTTGCATTGAGCTATACACGAAAGAAATTGTAAGGCTTCATGGGATTCCAAAGACAATTGTATCAGATAGGGATACAAAGTTCATGAGTTACTTTTGGAAAACTCTATGGAAGCTACTCAAGACCAAATGTTGTTCAAGACATCTCACCACCCCCAAACAGATGGCCAAACCGAGGTCACCAACAAAAACCTTGGGTAGGATTCGAGATGTATTGTAAGCAAGAGTCAAAAGATTGGGACATCAAGTTAGCAAAGAAGCAGAATTTGCCTTCAACAGATCACCATCAAGCGCATCTGGTCATAGTCCTTTTGAGGTTGTCAATGGGATTAACCCCCTAATGCCTATAGACTTATCATCTGTACCAAGAAATGAGATGAATCATGATGCTAAGGCCAGTAAGGCACATTTGTTGAAACTCCATGAAACTGTGAAAAGAGAGATTGAGAAGACCAATGAGAAGTACAGAAAACAGTCCAAGGTACCTTAAAAGGAAAGAATTTGTTCAGGGATTTAGTCAGGTTCATTTAAGAAAAGAGAGGTTTCCATCAAGAAGAAAGAACAAGTTAATGCCAAGAGCTGATGGCCCCTTTGAAATTATTGAGAGGATTGGTCCAAATGCCTACAAGGTGGATCTACCAGGAGAGTATGAGGTGCATGGCACTTTCAATGTAGGTGACCTAAGTCCATATTATGAGGATTTGAGAGGGGAGGAGTCACCAGGCTTGAGGACAAGCCTGTTCAACCAGGGAGGTTGCGGCGGGAGCACCACGGCGGGGACACTCCATAAATACAAGCGAGGCCAAACAAGACCACAACCACTTCAGGAAGCAACCAGAGTGGGCTAGGTTTAGTGGCTAATAGGTACGAGTACAAGCCCAACCACCATTGCCACCATGGCCAGGCTGGTTGGCCATTAAACTAAGCTCAGAAAAGTCCTAGGGGTCCAAGGAAGAATCACAATGCAAGTCATAGAAAACTAGGTCGAAGAATCGTAGCAATGACAAACAACAAAAGCAATATTTCCATTTCTGGCTAAACCATGAGGAAAAAGCATGCAAGGAACTTTTGGCTTGTCTTCCCAAATACCAGATACAACCTAGAGCCAATTTTAATGCCAAGGACTCAATCATTTCGTCCTCAAGTGCCTACATTCAATAGAAAAGCCAGCAATGCGAAAGAAAGGACCACAACTGTCACATGTCTGCATTTCTCTTTTGTTTTCATTCGATTTACAATTAAGAACTTTTAACCCGTTGTAATATTGTACTTAGACTCTTACCAGCATGTGAGGAGAGATCCTGACCCTTGGATGTAGTTTTTCTTTCAAGCTTGTAACCTAAAAGGGCCTATATAAGGACCTCAACTCAGACTGTTGTAACACAGCTGATTTATGAATGAAACCTGAGATTTCTCTCAAATTTAAACCTCTTAATCTTGTGCTTAGTCTCAGATTAGAGTCGAGAGCTTGATAATAACCTGTGCTTAGACTGTGGTTATTGATTAAGTACCTGTTAGTAGAGTATAAACTTTCTGTCTTTGAGACTGTGGTTAGTTTAGCTTTCTTTGTTTGTTTGATTGAGACTTTCTGTGTTAATCCGGAATTTCTTAACTCTAACACCCCAAATTATTAGCTTAATTCCCTGTGAGTATTCTGTGGGTTTTTCAGTTGATAATTATATCCAAGTTCCCTCCTTTCAAGCATTGTCTGTAACTGTCTCACCGGTCCTTTGTATGCATCGTCGGTTCGATTGAGTCTTAAAAATACCTTGAGTCCTCTAAAAATCTTGGTCTTTTGCTCAGAAGTAGTTCTTATATCAAAGTAATTTACTGCCAAGTTTCATGATTTTAGGAGGTCAACTCATAATTTTATTAATTAGCACAAGTTTATTGTATTTCTGAGAACTTGTTTTATTTCTGCTGGTTTGATTGTTGTTTTGTCTAAACCCTTGGACATTACACTCCAGGCTAGGTCAGAAAAAGCATTAGGGTAGAAATAATTCTCTACCTTTCTTTTATATAGACCGAAACTTGAAGTCAATTAGGAAAAGAAAAACTTTCCTAATTTGGCCAAGTGAACCGAAATAAGGAGTATCTTTCTCCTTATTTTGGTCTTTCCAAAATATATAAAGTGTGTTAAATTGTCATCTAGTGAGGATCGAACCCATGACGTCTTGGCTTGTGTACCCTCACTATTACCACTATGACACATTCAACTTGTTGATATTAAATACAACTGATTATATTTAACTACGAATTAACAGATTAATTCGTCCAAACTAACCTTATATATATTTAATTAAATATAACTTATTATATTTAATTTACGAATTAATTTGATTAATTCGTCTCAACTTAATATTATTTAATTTTCATTAAATAATTATCTCATCAACACATTAACTAACTATTTAGTCATTTTGGGCATCAATATGATTATATTTCTATAACCACATTTCTCAAACACATCCTATAGGTGTGACCTTTAGGGACCAGGTTGATCACCGCCATCTGTATGATAATAACGTCAAACTTTCTAGCAAGTCAACCGTTATTAGGTAAACGTTAATCAAGCGATTAAATATACTGAAGTATACCTTGTGAACCTGTAAGAGATTTACAAATGTTATCACACTAATTTGTGGAGGACACAAGCTCCAACATAAACATGGTTCCTCAACACTTCGAGAAAAACCATTACGTTTAATAACATGACCAAAACAATGATTCCAACTCCTTGACGCTTGCTTAAGACCATAAATGGATCTCTTAAGTTTGCATACTTTATTAGGATTTTTAGGATCCACAAAACCCTCAGGTTGTGTCATGAACACTTCCTCTTCCAAACCCGTTCGGAAAGCGGTTTTGACATCCATTTGCCATATCTCATAATCATGAAATGCAAGAATCGCTAACATTATCCGACAGATCAAAGCATAGCAATGGTGCAAAGTTTTCATCATAGTGTAAAACATGAACCTGAGTGAAACCTTTTGCAACCAATCTAGCTTTGTAGACATCTTTATGTCCATCCATGCCGATTTTAATCTTGAATATCCACTTACACCGAAGAGGTCGAACATCTTTAGGTAAGTCAACCAGTCCCATACGATTATCATACATGGAATCCATTTCGGATTGCATGGCCTCGATCCATAACTTAGAGTCGGAACTCATAATATTTGCTTTATAGGTCTTGGGTTCATCACTTTCTAAAAGTAAAACCTCATAGTCACCATCTTCCTCAATAAAACCAAGGTATCTATCAGGCTGGCGACTAACCCTTTTCGACCTCCCGGGTTCGGAAGGAACAATAACCGATTGAGACAGAAGAAGGAACATCTTCCGTATTGTCATATCAGTTTGTGCCTCTTGAACCGTCAAGTTCAAATTTTCTCCACTCTGTCTTCTAGAAATAAATTCTTTTTCTAGAAAGATAGCTTCACGAGCCACAAACACTTTGTTCTCGTTACTATTGTAGAAATAATACCACAAGTTTCCTTAGGGTAGCCTACAAAAATACACTTTTCAGAACGAGGTGCAAGCTTATCGTCGGACTTGCTCTTGACATAAGCATCACAACCCCATACTTTCATGTATCGCAGATTCAGGACTTTCCCTTTCCATATCTCATATGGAGTTTTGTCAATTGCTTTAGTGGGACTTTTATTAAGTGATTATAATGAGATAAAATGGCAAAACCCCGAATGACTTAGGTAAATCTATTTGACTCATCATCGATCGAACCATATCTAATAAAGTTCGATTCTTCCTTTCAAACCCACACCATTTAATTGTGGTGTGCCAGGAGGAGTTAATCGAGATATAATACCACGTTTATAAGGTGATCTTTAAAGTCACCGCTTAAATATTCCCCACCACGATCCGATCGTAATGCTTTAATCTTATTATTTAATTGGTTTTCTACTTCATTCTGAAACTCTTTGAACTTATCAAAAGCTTCACTTTTATACCTCATTAAGTAGATATACCCTTATCAACTCATGTCATCGTTAAAAGTAATGAAATAGTCATAATTACCTCTAAGTGCTGTCATTGGGCCACAAACATCGGTATGTATTAAACCCAATAACTCACTAGCTCGAGATCCTTTTCCTAGAAAAGGTGAACGAGTCATCTTGCCAAGAAGACAAGATTCGCATGTACCAAATGATTCAAAATCAAAAGGTTTAATTACACGATCGACACTAGTCTTTTAATGCGCTTCTCATTGATGTGTCCTAAACGATAATGCAATAAATAAGATAGATAAGGATCACCTGTTTCGAGTCTTTTATTATCTAAATGATAAACATCGTTGCATGTATCTAGAATATAAATACCATTGATTGAAATAGCTTGACTATATACAATCCCATTAAGGGAAAAAGTACAACACTTGTCTTTTATTACAAAGGAAACCCTTACGTGTCTAACACAAATACGGATATTATATTTCTAGATAGCGTTGGTACAAAATAACAATTATTAAGATGTAACTCCAACCCCGAAGCTAAACTAAGTACATAAGTTCCTACAGTAGACGCATAATGACTACTTTAGACCCGTTTCCCATTCGGAGATCGACATCACCTTGTTTAGCTTTCTTATGCTTTTTAGGCCTATAAATGATTACACAAGTGAGAACCACAACCAAAGTATCTAATACCCAAGTTGTATTTGAAGCATAATTTATGTCTATCATAAAAGATTCAGTTGAGAAATTACATGTCGGCTTCACAATGCCAAAGCATTTATGTCATCCAGTACTTGGTACAATTCGTCTCAATGTCCCTTGTTATTACAATAATTACAAGTATCTTTAAGAGGATTACCCTTTATAGATTTTGGCTTGGTAGAGCAATTTGCAATTGCTTTACCTTTGCCCTCCACTTGAACGGGCTTCTTACCTGCGTTCCTCTTAAACTGCTTCTTCCCCTTCACATTAATCGCAAGCACATCTTTCCTCGTACTCCCACTCAATCCCATGTCCTTCTCCGCTTGCACAAGCAGAGAATGGAGCTCATGTAAACTCTTTCTCATGTTTGTCATATTGTAAATTACCCTAAATTGGGTAAATCCCATGACGTGCGAGAGAGAGTGGAGTACTCGATCCACCACAAGTTCGTCGGGGATCTTCCATTACAACCCCTCTAATGTTTCCCCATACTCAATCATTTTAAGTATGTGTGAACTTACAGGTTGACCATCTTTGAGGTTAGCCTCAAAGAAACGAACAGCGGTGTCATACTGAATTATTCTCGGGGCTTGAGAAAACATAGTGGAAAGCCTCGAGAATACTTTATGTGCATCACGAAACTTGACACATTGTCTTTGTAAAGCAGGATCCATTGAAAAAATCAAAACATTTTTTATTGTAGCGGACTCTTTTTGATAATTTGAAAAAGTCTCCCTTACATCGGCAGTGGCCCTAATACTAGGCGAAGGGGGAGAAGGATCGACAAGGTAGCGTAATTTGCCATCACCTGCGGCAGCTAATTGTGGATAAGGCCCGCGGGATCTTCGTCCGCGGGATCCACATGCGGCATTATCGACTCGAGGTTCTTTCGAATCGAATTATGACAAATTAGAGTCGCCGCCAAGTTTTATGGGAACTTGGAACTGTTCAAGTCAACTTTACACCTTCCATCGAAAAGCATAAAGCCAATCGACTACGAGTGATTAAAGATAAAGACTTGTACCCTATATCACTCGATTTGAATGACTCTCGTAATCCAATGGTATTTAGACGGATCCACAAACCATAGATCTTGAGTAAGGGGTGAGGGTACGTGTTAGGAAGCCCATAAGGACACCTAACCCCGCCCCTCAATAATTTGCCTCTACTAAGTCAAGTGTGGATTTCAAACTTAATATTTTCGTAGCTACTACGATGATCAATTTCTTTTTATGATCTTTTTCTTTTTTTTCTTTCTTTTTTCTTTTTCCTTTTTTCTTTTTTTGTCTTTTTCTTTTTTTTTCACCCTTTTAAACGTCGTTTTAAAACCGACTTAACATGTGACAAAACAATTTCTATGTCGATTTAGATAGAGGATGATAAGACCAGGCGTTGCTTCCCTTTTCCTGGGTTTGGAAAGATATTTTGGCTCTTTCACATTTACCTGACCGAGCGGTAAGGAAAACGGCATTAAAGATGACCTTGCTTATTGGAGAAACAAAAAAGACAAGGAAGAAGGAGGATGGGCCGTCAAATATTTTATTAGCAGAGGATGATAAGAAGGCGTTCCCAACGGTCTATTCACATTTAGACCCGTCTACCGGGACAAGTAATTCCCAGTGTGAAGAGAACTAAATTCCTCTATATGTGATGATTGGCTCGAAAGGTGGCACCAAAGGCGTCCTTAATACGTGTTGCGCGCCCTCGGACTACGGGTATCCCCGTCATACACTAAGTGGCTTAATGAGAACACTCCACTCAGGTAAGGATTTGTGGCGGAAGGTTGAGCTTGTTGACATCAAATACTACGACAAAGGCAAGCAGCCGCGACTTCTTTGCTAATAATCCCCGTACATCCGGACCTCGGAGCCAAACCGAAAACTTCTAAAGGCTGACTCACAGGTGTGTGTGGAAACGGTTGGGTTCAAGAGAATATTCGGGCTCAGCCTTAGAAGGAAGACTAGGCCCTCGCTTGAGTGTAAAAGATAGTTGGGCCTCGGGAGGGAATGATGATCCTCCTAAGAAGCGTGTTAGCAGACGCGACTACCCGTCCTCCGCAGAGCCTGGGCCACGTGACTCACAAGGTAAAGGGAAAAGAAGATGCCAAGGAGCCTTCGACTCCAATCTATTATTAATACTACTACTTATTATTTGTTGCTTGCGTTTTTTGAAGGTTGTAATGGGCATCGCCCGACTATAATAAGACTTACTATTTATTAAAAGTCGATTTGGCCGTATAAAATTCCATTTTAATAAAGAAGGGTCGGGTTGTACTCTTATAAAGAGGCTATACGTATCTTTGTCAACACAATCAAACCGAGCTCGTAGTTCCACAAAACAAATGCCCTACAACTATCAGTTTATAACGCACAAAAAGCGTGAAGCAAAAAGTGTCGCGCTTAGACTCGCTCACAAGCTTTTGCAACTAAAATTATATTTTCGACATTGAGAATGAGTTCTAAGGATAATATTTCTTCAGGTGATCCAAATTGCTTGATTTGCGAAGTCGTTTTCCATCTAGACTGTTAGTCCGACTGCACCTCCGAAAATATTTTCTTTACGTAAGGACCCGGCCCGGTTCGGCTTGAAGTTTCCCCTCGGGTCAATTCGTAGTAAAGCGCGGACAGATTTTAGGACCAAATCCCCATCCTTTATTCCTCGAGAGGCTTCACCTTCCGTTAAATGCTTTTCTATCCTTTTCTAATAGAGTTGAACATGGTGTAGCACATTTTAACTTGCCGTCGCCGAAAGCATGACCAAAGGAATCATACCTTGCCAACTTGCCGCTACGAAACTTCCGGAACTTTGACTTTCTAACAGAATTCTCAAAGAAGGTACCTCAAATTGACAGTTTGAATCGCTTCTATCCCATATGTTAGATAGAACGGGGTTGCTCCGGTGGCAAATTTAATAGACGTCCTGTATCCCCATAGTGCAAATGGTATCTTTTCTGGCCATTCGCGATAATTGTCGGTCATTTTTAAAGAGAATCATTGATTGTCTTGTTAGCGGCTTCCACGCGCCATTTTGTTTGAGGTCGGTAAGGTGACGACTTGTGGTCGGTGTTTGATTTTATACTTTTAGTATTACAGCGATTTCAGCCGAAGTGAGTGCCATGGTCGCTAATGAACTCATGCGGCACCCCATATCATAGCAAATGATTTCATTCTCGATATGAACTTTTACCTGGCCAACCGCTTGTAGCACTTTATATGAGTTAACTTCTCGAGACTTCAAGTAATCGATGGCGACTAGCATGAAACAATGCCACATGTTCCGCACGGGTTGACCTTTCCGATAATGTCGATTCCCCATGTTGAGAAAGGCCATGGTGATGTCAAAGTATATAACGATCTTTGGCGTCGCACGTGTTGTATATTCGCAAAGATTTGGCAATTATGGCAATGATATCGACATATTTGCGACAACTATCTCCATCGTGGTCCAATAATACCTAATCTCATGATTTTACGAACTAGCATATGGGCATTCATGTGTGGGCCACACTCCCCGTCATGGACTTCTTCCATGACTCTTTTTGCGATTGATGAGTCTATGCATCGCGAGAAGGATGTTTTGCGCGGTCTTCTTGTACTACCATCCATCGGGTTCTAATGAACTCGAGCTAGCATTGAATAGCGCGTTTTCCGATTTGTCCATGGCGGGTGGATACTCTCCCGATTCTTTAAATTTCAGAATGGCTTGATACCAAGGTTCAGCCTCGGTTTCTTCCGTGTCTCCGATTACATTAACGTAAGCTTTGGATGACCCTTCGACACATATTGGCATTGTATCCATATGATCGGTATGTTGATCGGAGAAGCTAAGCTTTGATAGTGCATCGCAAACCAATGGTTTTCATTTATGGGGAGGGCACGTATTTGACATCGCCGAACAACTTTTCAGTTCCTCTATTTTTGCTTCTGGTACGGAGCCAGGCTATCGCCGGGTTTTCCACGTCCCCATAACTTGATTGATCACTAGTGACGAGTCCCTACGTGCTATAAGCTTTTTGATGCCTAACTCGAGATAATCAAATGCAGACCACTAGGCATGCTTCGATTCGACCGCGTTATTAGTAACATTGAAGTCCAACTTGATCGAAATGGGAACATGTTCACCTGCGGGTGAAATGAGTAGAACTCTATTCCGTATCCCTGGGTTCGATGCTCCATCGAAATAGAGGTCCTACGACGTTGTCTATATGAACGATATCTTCGTCGGGAAATGACCACGTATCTATAACCTCAGTTTCTTCTATCGGGTTATCCGCCAGGAAGTCTACAACCGCCCTTCCCTTTATCACTTTTAGCGGCACATATTTTAGATCAAACTCGGAAAGCATTAAAGTCCATCTCGACACCTGCCGTTTTAGAACTGGTTTTTCAAACAAGTATTTGATTGGTCCATCTTCGAGTGGACGCGGACACTATGTTTGAGCATGTAGTGTCGTAACTTCTTTGTCGCCATACTAAAGCCAAACATGTCTTCTCGAGCCGAGTATACTTGATTTCGTACTCCAAGAACTTTTTACTAATGTAGTAAATTGCTCTTTCCTCTTTATCGACTATTTGTGCCAGCATCGCCCCTATTGCGGTATTCAGAATCGTAAGATACAACCAAAGTGGTAATCCGGTCGTTGCGGGGCCGAGCACGGGGGAAGATAGTACTTCTTTGATTTTGTTGAACGCAACTTGACAGTGATCATCCCATATGACGTGCTCTCCGACTTTCAACTTCTTAAAAATTGGCTCGCATATCATAGTTAACCTTGCCACGAACCGGCTTATGTACTGAATTCTTCCAAGGAAACCTCGAATTTCCTTCTCGGTTCTCGGGTGAGGCATTTCCATTATGGCCTTGATTTTTGATGGGTCCACCTCGATTCCACGGTGGCTAACGATGTGACCCAACAGTTTTAGGATGTGACTCCGAATGCACACTTTGTGGATTCAACCTCATATTATACTTGCATAATCGTTCAAAGAATTTGCGTAGTGTGCCAAGGTGGCCGTCATGCTTTTTTGATTTGACAATCATGTCGTCGACATAAACCTCGACTTCCTTATGCATCATATCATGTAACAAAGTTGCCGCGGTCCTTTGGTATGTAGCCCCTGCGTTTATCAACCCAAAAGGCATTACTGTGTAGCAATAGGTTCCCCATTGCGTTCTGAACGCGGTCTTATGCATGTCTTCTTTTGCCATCTTGATCTGATTATAACTGGTGTATCCATCCATAAAGGACAAGAACGCGTGATTTATAGTGTTCTCAACCAAGATGTCAATGTGAGGTAATGGGAAATCGTCCTTCGGACTCGCCTTGTTTAAATCCCGGAAGTTGACACAAACCCGAACTTTACCATCTTTCTTTCGCACGGTACGACGTTAGCCACCCAGTCCGGTATTCGACACCTTGATAAACCCGCATTTGAGTTGCTTGGTCGATTTTTCCTTGACTTTCAAAGACCAATATGTGTGCATTTGCGTAGTTTATGCTTGACTCGCTTATATCACTACTATATGTGATACGAGGCTATAACAACGGTTGAAAACCGTTGTTATATAAAAAAGCGGCGTTGTTAAAGCGTCCGTTGTAAAAGGTTTTAACAACGGTTTGTTTTCTTAAGGAACCCGTTGTTAAAACTATTAACAACGGTTTTAAGTATACAAAACCGTTGTTGTTTGTTCTTAAAAAATAAAAAAAATTAAATTAAATATTACTGATGCATAATAAATATTATAAATGTGACTATAAATATTAAAGCATCCTTTACTAACATTCATTAATCAAATCACAATATTTCATCAACATTACACAAATTTGAAACAACGTGGCAATGAACCCTAATTTTATCAACAACGAAGAATGGCTTACACAAACGATTGAAGATGATGGGAAGGTTCTCGTCGGGCTTCCCGCCGATCAACACCCATTAATCAAAGCATCCCTTGAACATCAACGGAATTATTGGATTAAGAGGCGTGAAGCAGTCCGGCTTGTCAACAAAGCCTCATCATCATCATCATCTTCATACCCTTGTCGGCGTTATCGCAACTTTCACGCAGCAGAGAGATATGTGCGTTGTACTCTTCCAACCTTATCTCCACATGCAAGTCGTGTCCTTGCATATATTCAATCTGTTATTGAAAAATATGAAGCCAATGACCAGGAAGTTAGCGGTATACCAGAGTGGCGTGATTGGTGGAAGGTTGAGAAGCGCTTTTTACGCTTAAAGGGTTGTTCCCGCTTATTATACATCTTTGATTTCGATAACGTCGTAATGTATTTGGTTTAAAATTAAATGAAATAATCATTTGAAAGTGTTGAGTTATGCTTGTTTGATTTGCTTCCATTTTTTGAACTCCATAGATCAGTCAGTAATCAAGATCCAGATATGATAATGATTATGGCACAACTTCCTAACATATATATTAATTAAAAAACAACTCAACCCACACATTGCTTAGTATAAATACATTGCATTATCTCAACTAACATGCATTTCCATTATCTCAATATATTCTCCAAACCCTAACTGCTAAAACAAACTCCAAATAAATCAAATTTCATGAGATCAAGGACGCAAAGAAGATGGCTTGACGACGGCGGTATGCGGCTATATGCGTTATAGCAGATCCAACGGAACCTAATGGTGATAAAAACACATACATGGAAATGAAATAATTAAAAAAATAAAATAATGACGATGAAACAAACCTGATAATTACAGAACGTACGTAAAGAGACGATGAAATCAACAGTGGACGCGAGAAGATGGCGACGATGAGAAAAGAAAAAGAGACGATGAGAAAGTGTGTGTTTTGTGTTTGTGTTTGGCTGCTGGGTTTGTGTTTGTGTATTAAGGTTTGTGTTTTGTGGGTGCAGCAGACTTGTGTTTGTGTGGTTTATAGTATGGAAGATATTGACAAGCGGTTTATTAAACAACAACCGTTGTCAAAGAAGTTTTAACAACGATTTGTAAATCAACAACCGTTGTCAAAGAAGTTTTAACAACGGTTGTAAATCAACAACCGTTGTCAAAGAAGTTTTAACAACGGTTCCAAAAGCAAACGTTGTGATTACTTTTCACTAACTTTGCGTCAATTTTGCGCGACATTAGTAATAACGGTTTGTGTATGTGTAACCCGTTGTTAAAACTAATAACAACGGTTTTATAACCATACCCGTTGTAATTCATTTTAGTAAAATTCGCGCCATACATTCTACAACGTCTATTGTGATTTTAAGTGAATACTGCGTTGTTAATGGGCGTTGTAGTTGCCTGGATTTGTAGTAGTGTATCCCGGCTTGATTGGGATCCTGTGCTCCGCAATTTCTGTCGATACCAGCATGTCTTTGTAGGACCATGCAAAAACATCTTTGAACTCATGCAACAAACTAATGAACCCTTGTCTCTCGGTGGGACTTAAAGTAGTTCCTATTTTAAGCTCCTGCGGTTCTAAGGTTGTACCTACATTGATAGTTTCGGTATCTTCCGATGACCGACATTTTATTCATACCCTCCAACCCTTTTATCAACCCAGAGGGGGTTTTATTTCTGCTTCTTCTTCGACCAATTGTTCATCCTCGACCTCAGTCTCAATGTCATTATTAAAATAATCATTTTCAAAGTTTGAATTGCAATGTAAGTGAGACAAGTCGTAAGCAAACTGGTTCATATTATTATTGATTTGATTGCGCCGAAATGTGCTAACATTTGAGCCAACTGCCGGGAGCTCGGTGGCGAGATAGGAGTATTCTTATTCCGGAATACCACTACTAGGAAAGGGTGCATAGGAAGGAAAAGCTAGGGGAGGGGTATTTTCCACACCTGACTCCCTTAGACTCAATCTTAGGACCTATCTCGTGACTGCACTGCATCGGTCTCAGTATTGGAAGCATCATCGCGCTTGAACACCTCTCCTCCTTCTACATTTGTCAACTTGAAAAGGAGTCCTTGTTATCGATCCACTTGATTATTTTCCGTCATCCGTGTTGGTCCTAAGAGGATCTACATCGGTGATGAGGGTAGACGGGTCGAACCGTTCGCTTCTCAGGATCATGCTTAGCAAATCTTCGTTTGGTATTGGTGATTTCTTCTCCTCTCCGAAAAGAAGACTCATGGCTTTCTGCCGCTTATTGGATAAGTTTAGTCCTTAATGGCATCACCGTTAGAATGTCTTCGTGGATGTAGTAGCAATCTTGGAATACTTCGATTCTCGGGACCATAAGGTTTTTCTTTGAGTCAAAGATAGGTTCTAGGAAGTCCATGCAGGAAGCTCTTCCTCTCAGCCTCTCACGAAGTGGCGTTTAGGTTAGGTGATATGGTTCCATTTTAACATCTCGTCTGCGATCGATCTTCCCATTTTTTCCAATGATCTTTCCTTTTGGTGGACTCATATCCAAGCCCGAAGGTTACTCCTTTGGCTATTGGTGGCTTCAACTTGAATGTACCCTCCTTTATAAGATATAAAGAGAGACCGAAGTGCCTCCTGGTCTTGAGAATCACCGCGGGAGTGGCTTCCGTGTGCATGATCCATATTCTCCGCCCGGAGTTTAGCTCGATCATGTTGATAATTTCGAAACCACACGAGTCATTAGAAACTTCGACCTTATCTCAAGTAATGTCCCCTCCGCTACCATAATTGGCGTGGCGTCAATGGTGACGGTTTTGCCATTGAGTGGGACCTTGATTTTTCGATGCAACGTTGATGTTACGGCCCTTGTAGCATGAATCCAAGGCCTTCCCAACAATAAGTTGAAGAATGAGCAAACGCGTCAATTATCTCGGCAACTTATTTTCTTTTCCATCGCCCGATCAGACATTACTAGATCGACGAGTCCACTTACTAAGCCTTGCAGTGCCGTCGATGCCCGGGAATCACTGCGGTAGTGGGAATGAAGTCATTCTTTCCAGGCCGAGAATATGCGCTGTTTTTCAAGGAGTACATTGATAATGATCCGTCGTCAACAAAGGTCATAGGAATATGCTTGTTGAGACACACGGTATGCAACATAGAGGCGGTTATGTCGGGGCGACGGTGGTAGATCTTCGTCGAAAAATGTCACGGCATTGGTAATGTGGGCCGATTCTGGGCGATGTGGGTGACCATGTCGCGGGGGTAGTACTTGGCGACACGGTCATGTTCATCAAAGCTTGCAACAAAGCTTGGCGATGTTGAAAAAGAGCTCAAGATAAGTTGCAGGATAGACACGTCGGCCTTAGTCTCTTAGGGTTGTTTGATGAGAGAAGCCTCTGAGGTCGACCCTTCACTAAGAACTTCGACCACTGGCTCTTTAAGAGGCGTCTTGTTCGATATCCTTAGCTTTCTCCACGCGACACGGGTGACCTGATCTAGTCAGATGGTTTGACTACGACATCTTGCCTCACCTTCAAGATTTCTTCTTGGGTGTGAGGGATTATCGCGCCTTTGATGAGGTAAACATCATCTTCGTCATCAGCCCAAACGCCATTAAAACTTCATTGCCGCCGGAGTATGTAAGAGTACAGTCGACCACAAAATCCCGAACGTAATTTCATTTTGAGCTTGGTAAGAACTTGGAGCAATCCACGAATATTCTTCCAATGAAGACCCCTTTTAGATGACGCGGGTGAATCAAATGAGAGTAATAAAACACTATCTTCGGTAGAGACAAAATTAGTGTGGTCGCCAAAGGGATTGGTGACGTTGTTGGGCTTTATGGCTGGGATTGGGAGCGTTCCGTTCTCAATTATGTCTTGAATCTCGTGCTTTATTCTAAAGCACCTTTGATGATCGTGTCCCTTCCCTTGATGGAAGGCACAAAGAGGCATTCGATTTGTACCATTTGCCTTGTTGTTCGGGGTGGATCCGGATTTGGACCGATAGCTTTTAGCTTTCCCTGGGCTGAGCCTTGGAGAGCATATGCATAAGTGCACCCGATACGGTGAATGCCTCGGGCTTGGCGCGGGGGCTTTTTCCGCCCATCTAAGAGATTGACAGTTTCAACAAAGTGGGGGACGTCAGTGGTGCTTTTTCTTTAGATGACGAGGCCCCTTGGTATCCTTTTGGCTTCGAAGCTTACATTCATTCGGACGTCATCTTCTACCTTTATCCCGACTCTTATCAATTCTTTGAAAGAACCAAAAATTCCAGTATTTGAGCATTAATACGTAAACAATTCGTAGATTCTTTACGAACTTATCTACCATTTCAACTTAATCAGGCTTCTTGGCTAATTTCACGCTTTAGACCCGCCATCTTGCAAGGAATTCGAAGAAAGCCTTCTTTTTCTTTCTGCGTCATAATCTCTGCGTTCTTATATTGGTCGAATCTCGACATTGTCAACGATAGTGCTTACAAAACTCACCGTGATATCTTGAAGGTAGGGGAAGTTCTTAAAGGTCAGATTATAGAACCACGCCGGGTGTTCATCCGAGAGATTGAGCAAAAATTTGAAGGAGCATATCGGCAGTGCTCCCTTCGGTGCTAAGTACCCTTATAGGCCTTAACATGGTGGGACTAGGATCTTAGCTGCCCCTTAAACTTTGGGATATCGTGAGTACCATGTTTGTGGGCAACTTATCTGATTTGGGGCATAGGCCTAGCATTTTCGTAGTGGATGTTCTTCCCAGGAGAGTTTAGGATGGTCTTCAATGAACTTGAACCGTTTCTCCGGATCGGTCGGTGGGGTAGAGGAATCTTCACCTGACTTGGATTCGATCACATCCATTACGGCCCTCTAGGTTCACGGCCTCGGTGAGTTTGTTAACAACGTCTTCCATTGCTTGAAATCGGGTTTTTGGCGGCCTTTCTACAAGAAAACCCCGGGTGAGTCAATATTCAAATGTAAGAGCCCCTGCACACTTAAGGACACGACACAAACTTGACTCAAACAAAGACTCCGACTTAAAATGAGCTAACCAAATAGTTCGACTCACGGTGGATTTAGTCTCGATTCATTTTAGACTCGACAAAACGACATGACTCAAGCCATCATAGCTCGATTCAAACCTAGACTCGGTGTGACTAAACCAGCCAGTTGGACCAACATAGTCCTTAGGTTCGTATGAAACGTCCACAATGGCCTAGCTTGGGCGTTTTACGTATTGGACTATCTAGACCAAAAGGTAGACCAACATGACTCGAATCCCAAGAGGTGGGCTTGGGTGACCCAACAAGGTCGTGTTCTAGACACTTGAGATGAGACACGCCTAGCCAAACACGGCCGACCCGGACCACGACTCGGCGCATTTAAATGCTTGGTCAAGTCACGAGAAACATTTTGAATTGAATTTGAAAAAACGAATAATCGATTCCGAAAAGAGATTTAAAATGGGCAGCATGCCGACTATAAAAGCTCATTTTGGGCCGAACAAATCTAGTCCTACTTAGGCAGCATTCGCGTTTTTAAAAACCAGGCTATTTTGAAAGTAAGTTGTTCAAAAAGTTCGGTTTTGAAATTGATATGGAAAATTTGAAAAGACTAGGAAATTAACCTTGCACATTGTCATTCTCATGTTATAAGGATGTATGTTCCTAGACATTTCTAAGTCTCGGCAAGTCTTCTACAAGAAGGTCTATGCCTTCCATCCTTTTGGGTCTAATAGAACAAGGGCCTTTGGGTAGAGTACCTAGAAAGAGCATCCTCACCCTCAAGAACCACGTGACGAGGCGGAAGCGGAGGAGGCAAGCAATATGCAAGCACATGACATAGTGTGACGTCGCCCCCACGCGTCACAAAGAAGCGGCTGGGACGGCCCGGAAAGTCTTAACAGTTTTATTTATGAATCGTAGCACTTCGAGTAATGTTTTACTTTCCAATACTTTCTTTTCAAGTTTCACCTCGAGGAAAAGACCCAGAAACAAAGTGTAACTAGTCCTCTTATCCCGGTAGTCGCCAAATCGTGGACAAGGCGCGGGATCTGCATCCGCGGGATCTACACTAGCGGCATAATCGACTCGAAGAGGTTCTTTGAATCGAATTAAGACAAATTAGAGTCGCCACCAAGTTTTTGGGAACTTGGAACCGTTCAAGTCAACTTTACAACTTCCATCGAAAAGCATAAAGCCAATCGACTACGAGTGATTAAAGATAAAGACTTGTACCCTATATCACTGGATTTGAATGACTCTCGTAATCCAATGGTATTTAGACGGATCCACAAACCATAGATCTTGAGTAAGGGTGAGGGTACGTGTTAGGAAGCCCATAAGGACACCTAACCCCGCCCGTCAATAACGGCCTCCTACTAAGTCAATGTCGGATTTCAAACAAGGTCGTAGCTACTACGATATATGATATGCAAACGTCATTTTAAAACCCTAACATGTGACAACAATTTCTATGTCGATTTAGATGCAAGTAAACTAACTTTGTCAAAGTTGTAATTTAGCATGTGGGTTGATTGATCTAACAACATACAAAACAAAGCAAACAAGGCTTGATGGGAATGGGGGAGCCGTTGGGACCTACCCTATTACAACCCAGGCATTTCATGCCGACACAACAAGGAATTAAGATACAACTCGATCTAAATACAATTTGCTATATACGACATCGACAACACGACCTTACACGCCAGTCGGCCTAGGCAAACGTGCAAGGGGGGTGGCCGCGGTTTACATGACTCACGGCCTTAGTCACTCCTCTGAATGTCACGTGCTTTCACTTAATCTTATCGAATTAGATATTAGGTCACGCACCAAAGCATGTATTAGCATAAATCGGGCCATGTCGCTTTAAACAACATGCGATTTACTACGCTCTTACATGAATTGGAGCACAACCATCTAACCAAACAAGACTAAGGTTTTTTTAGAAATCATTTGACTCGATAAAGGAAGACTAATTACGAACAAATTACAAAACACGACTCGATAAACAAAAAGGTAATTACAAAATACGAAACAATGATGAACAAATGATATAAAGAAGAAGCAAGAAAGGCAAAAGACACGGCCACACTCACGGCCAAGCCACGGCCACCCTAGTTCCTAGGTTAGGTTCATTAGGTTAGATAGATTTGCAAAGCGATATGGGATATACATTAGAAATCGATGATAAAAGAGGTTAGAAGGCTTCGCCTAAGACCGAGTGCTCTACACGGCCTAAAAGGGTCGAATTAGGTCAAGTTAAGCTAATTAAGTTAACTCGTCGAGTGTTAATAAGAAGGTGCTAATCATGCACTCTCATACTAGCGAGAAATTATGTGAAAAGAGAGATGCATTCAATTAGGTTATAGAATTGCTAATCGATTTTAATGCTTGTGTCAACACTCTAACATGTCTAATTTAGGTTATTAAATCGATCTAAAGTCGTCTAAATGAATCATATGTTAACTATCGGAGGTTGAACTAATATGCAACGGGTCCCAGGGAGGGTCGAATTGAGCGAAACAAACGAGGGTCAAAACCGAGGAACGAGGATATGTAAACGAAAGCGAGGACACCATGGTAGTAAGACCTTTTAAACTCGAGTCAACACGGGTGTTCATGGTGGTACTTTAACTCATACTCGGACTAAACTAGTTTCATAGTTAACGGTATCAAGCGATAAACAAAAGCGATAAACAATGTAAAAACGAACAATAAAAAAACAAACATAAAAAAGAACGAAATAAGAGGAGAAGAGGAGTATTTGATGCACCTCAACTACATGTATCGTTGACACCGTCTTGGTCGTAATCAATTGTAGATTTTATCTCGAGAGGCCGTCGTCGATTTAAGGAACAAAGCAACAACACGTTTTTTGGTAAATCGGACAGCAACTTTCAAACTGCAATTTCTCACTCGTTTACCGGTGAAAATTAGATTTAAAATATGTTTTGAAAATAGAAAGAGATTAGAACAAAGATCTTAAAGCAAACCACGTTCGTTCTGAGTTATTGGGCACGCAAAACGAGCACAAACAGAACTCGGACAGACGGGGAAAAGCGAAACAGAGTGTATGACACTGTTTATCGAGGGGATCGATGTACTCTCAAGGTCAATTTGGCTCGTGAATATTTGTCTAAGATGTATATGGATGTTATATGCTTAGTTAGGAACACGAAACTCGAGTTTTAATGGGATTTGAGAAAGGGAAACGAATGGTATTTCGAGAGAGACACAAACTGTTTCTCAGTTTGGATGTCTCGGTTTTGTCGAGGGTTTTGAGAGGCAACTAGGGTTTGTTTCTGGAGATTAGTGCTTAGAGTGACAGTAGTAT
The DNA here is from genome assembly GCF_048544455.1 of Silene latifolia. Taxonomy (NCBI): domain Eukaryota; kingdom Viridiplantae; phylum Streptophyta; class Magnoliopsida; order Caryophyllales; family Caryophyllaceae; genus Silene; species Silene latifolia. Next base: position 197,221,194 of record NC_133534.1, read on the forward strand.
GTATGGAGAACTTAGAGGAATTAATGTATCGCATAGGGGAGGTATTTATAGAGAGTTAAAGTAGGGTTTGATAGGGTCAAGAGACCTTGACTCGGTTTGCACCATTTCAGCATAGCTGTCCATCAACTATTTCGTGGGAGTTTTATGAGGGGTTTACTTGGCAGTTAAGCTAAGGTAATATGTGTAGGATACTAGGTATGGTTTTAGGGTTAACGGCACGGGTTTAAGTGGCGTTTGGAGCGGTTTGGGGCTTGGCAATCTTTGAACACGGGTAAGGAAAAAGGTTGGTCGTCACGGGCTGTTTGGGATGGGTTTGTGGAAGGAGTTAGGGCCTGGTTATGAGGGTGAGTGATGGGCTGGGTTATGGGTCAAGAGTTGGCTTGAGTTTGCTTCAAAAACCGTGCTCAAATCGAGTTGAAAACGAGCCTGAAAACGCATACAAAACCATCGTAAAAATCGATTAACATAAGAATGATTTTTCAAATCAAATATCTATTTTATTTTCAATAAAATAAACTTAAGAAAATAAATTCAAATTAAAACAATAAAATGAATTCACTTTAATAAAACAAACATTAATTTAAATATCATTTAAATTGATAAAATATTTCATCGGATTTAATTCCCATTCTACATCGTAAAACGAGCTCAAATAATGACAATGACAACTAAAGAATACATGTGTCCTATATCATCTAGTGTTTGTCAAATTCTCTATAAATTCCAATATCGGCAGAATCTTGATATCTACACTAATCGAAGTTGTTCTTCCCAATCTTTAAAATTACTACCGTCGGCTTTTAATACATATTTGTCCATAAAAAAGAACGCAGCCATGAATCTCTAGCTATGGTGGCGATTTCAACTAGTATAAGCCATCATGATTACTACAAAATGAATAAAGGAAAGATTAACATTTATCGTCTAGAAATATTTAACTTGTGAAACTATTTAACAAGTTCTCATTTATATAATGATCTCCCAATGAATTATATAAATGATTCCAAGATCCAATTTTATATAAACACGGGCACGGTGGACCGATTCAACCAACATTTATATAAATTTGGTGAGTCAACAACTTTGGCGGATTCTACTACTAGAACTCTTGGTTGACGGATTTTCTTAAAATCTATCTTTTAGCTCCAGAATAAATATGGGCACGGTGGACCGATTCAACCCATATTTATCCCGTTGAGTCAACCAATTTTCACGGCGTAATAACTTTTATTACCCTCCCTTTTAACGTAAAAGAGAGTGTACCTCGGTGATCCAACCTACCTCTAATGAAGAAGGGATTCTAGGTGCTATTATTTGGTAAGGCTTAATCTCAATTTTTAAAAAAATGTGAAGAGATCTTATCAAATTAATTTATTTACTTTTAAGTGAACTAAATTGGTGAATGCTAGACAATTAAATCGATAACAACAAAAATAAAACATGTAGTGACGATTTGGCATGAATGCATAAAAGAATTAAAACAAACAAGTCCTAATATGGCCACCTAGTTAATCTAATTAACTAAAATTATTACACTTCGAAAACCAACTCCTTGGTCCCTTGAGTCTTCATAAATTGGCCTCCTTCTTTAGGATTTGAACGCCCTTTTCCGAAACACGTCTTCATGAAAACTCCGTCTTTAGTAGCTTCATCTAATTACTAATAATTAAATTACATAACAATACCCTATTATACATTTGTAATAAAATAAAAACTATTAATTAATTATAAATTAGGCGATCGGAAATCGCATTAATTACAAAAAAGTCGATATTCCCTTACATTTCGGGAAATACCAACTTCTACCTATGGCCATATTATGAAAAAATTACATAATTATAATTCTAAAAACCATTCATCTAAATGAATAATAAAATGCATTATGGAAAATGACATGCCAAATCGTCTAACTTACCAACAACGATCATTTGAGCTTGTTTTGACGGAATTTTTACCAATAAAAATTCATAATCAATTCTTAAAAACAATTTTAAGACTTACTCATCATACTAATCTGGTCTAATATCAAAATAATTATCTCAACAATTATCTTGAATTTATATGAGAATTAAAACACAATTGTGACAAAAATGATATAATAATTCACAATTATCATACAAAAATTCCATTTAATATAAAAATTTATGGAAAAATAAATTTTAAAACCATGAACATTCTGGTCTTACACCAAAAATGCCATGCAAGTGAAAATTTTGTTTTTAAAATTTATTTAAAACGATTTCACAATTTAATTAAAGCGATAATTTTACGATTTAATTCTAAATCAAACCATAAAAATTGAAATGACTTAAAATAAAATTTTGTACATTTTGGAACAATTTCAAGGAGCTAAATATTCAGAAATTTCGAGCCTAAAGTTAAATCAATATTTATTTACAAAATAACCATTATTTACCCATTTTTATCAAATAAAAATCAATAAACTACCTAAATTAATCACATTAACCTAAAGTATCTACTTATCTCATAAATAGAATATGCAAGTGGTTATTTATAAATAAATATGCATAAAATTAATATGCAACCCAATTGAATTAACTCTTAATTAATTTTAATGCATTTTTTCTCAATTTTATGCCAATTTAAGTTATAAAAAGTGGAAAAATTTAACAAAAATCAAATTTTCGTCACATATCATCCTAAGACCAGATTATTTACATGCAAGACTATATTATGTGATAAAACGAATTTTAGTAACATAATATCAATTTTATTAATTTATCTCATAAATTACTAAAATCGCCTTAAGACAACATGCATGTATTTAACTAGTAACACGATACCGCTTAAGTTATTTAGACCAAATTAATACTCATCTTATGATATTAAAATTACAAATTAATTTAAAGTGGTCTAAATCTACATACATGCAAATAAAAAGTATAAAAGATGGTATTAAACCATCCTAAGACAAAAGATTCATTACATTGCTATAAGACAAATATGGGCATACAAAGGTCTCCTACCTTTATAGTTCTTGAGCCCTATTCAACTTTGATGATCCTCCAAGAACACCACTAACCAATACCGTGTCCTTTGGTAGCACCCAAGATTAACTAAAAATACTACTAAAATTAATAACTAGTTAATAATAGTAATAACCTTGTAATTGTATATTTGATGTACTAATTAATATTATTAGTTAGTTTTTATATGTGTTTTAAGATGAAAAATGATGAACAAAATAAAGAAGAAAAAGGATTGTTCGCAGTGATGAAGGTAAACCGCCAGCACACAAAGGACCAAATTTTCTTCAAATATTTCCAAACATAGAAATGGTGTGATTAGAGTTCAGGTATTTATAGGCAAAAAATGAGAACAACTAAGTGGAAATTGCCCTTAATAGACACTTGTTCTTCTCTCAAAAAAATGGAGGTCAAGTAGACATATTTAAGTCCATTTCGGTTTCGAC